>NC_091860.1:5225212-5866318 GCF_037783145.1 Equus przewalskii
GTTTCCCGAAGGATATGCTGTTCATCCATTATTAGATACTCTAAACAATACTTTCAAAATTATCTGTAGTGAAGGACCTTTTGGTTTTTTCATTTTTTTTTAAAATTTCCAATCTACTGTGGACTAATATTGTGTAAAATATAATAAAGCTGTCACAGCACTGTCTTGTATAATAGTTTCTAAATGCTTAATCTCCATTTCTGTATGTATCTCTTCCTGGACCAGTAACACACAGCTTGCAGATTGGTACGAGTCCTGGGACGACACTGAGCGGCCCCACTAGGAAATCTTTCCTTGGAACGAACCCAGCCTTCAGAGACCTGTATACCTGGAGTGGATCCAGCGGCCCCCCTGGAGCAAGGCTTTTTCTGAATTGCTCTGTGGTGAAATATCACTGGCCTCTATTGAAGAATCTTATTTTAAAAAGAAAACCCTCCCCCGTGCTCTGCGTAGTACTATTTAAGGGTATTTCTGAGTATGATACGAACTGTATTCTGCTCTTTCCTCTTCATGACGCCTTGAAGGAGCAACTCTCTCTATGGACTCCGTCTCAGGAGGAGGTGGGCTTTTGCCAGCAATGGATTGCTTGTTACTTACAGACACTCTGGGTCTCGGTTACTGATGGTGGTTTTTTCACTTCCTCAGCCTCAGAGTCTAATTTGTGGTTCACCTCCAGGATGTGCATGCGATTCCATAGTATTCATTTTCTTTCATGTTTATTTCATGCCAGCCTTACTTTCTTAACTTTATTTTTCTTATATATTTTTAAATTAATTTTTTTTGCCGTATTAAATGTGTACGAGCCTCATATATTAGGTAATTTTAAGAATGAGGCAGATACAAATACATAATGAATGGGCAGTGCGGCACACAGTGGGGGTTCTGTGTTCCCTGCCATGGCCTAAATTCGCATTAGCTTTTGAAGCAGCGACAGCAGCACACTGTTAACTTATATAAAGCTCCGACCATCCAAACTCAAAATTTTTCTGTAGGTACCGAAGACCCTACTTACTACTTGAATGATACTGATTTTTGAACATCAATGCAGGATTTTGTGATTAAACATCAACTTCTTGTTTCTAGATCTGCATTTTAATCTTTCCTATGATCTGTGCTTCCCAATTTTGTATCATCTGTAGATCTGATAAATCTTCCTATACGACTATAATACGACCATGTGACATTCATTTTGTACATCATTCTTACTCTAAGCTTTCCTTTATTTTCTCCTCCACCCCAATCTCAACATTTTTTAAAACTCTTGAATGAGCTATATCTCTTATCAACAACCACAAATCATCTCTGGTCAGAAGGCAGGTTGGTAAAAATATATTATTGATGAAAACTGCACAGGAGCTAAGAAATACACTCCTGTGGCAGGCTGCAAAAAGACAGAAATATTGATATGCGAAAATAAAATGTTTTCATAAGACTCTTGGTTTGAGCATTTTTAAGTAGTAACTTTAACATTATTTAGCTCCCAATGAACACTACAGTAAAACTTGTAGAAATACACTTCCAGGATAAAATATAGACATCACCAACCACCCTTCTTCACAAAGTTACCCAACTGTACTTTTTTTGTAGGATGAGTTTGTAAAATACAAATGTCAATACCATAGTTTTCACAAAATAAGCAGTGTGCAGACACCTATAATTTCCCATGCATTAGCTAACAGTTCTTTTTCGTTAAGATTATTTAAATCCAAAGTAACATCAAAATTAATCAGGAGACGAGCAGATTTCACAGGGCAATGGAAGATGCTACTAAGTTGTCTTTATAGGTTCTGTTCAAGCAGAGCCTCTGAAGAAATGAAAACATGGCTCTCTTTGCCTATAAGTTTCTAAAATAGACACAATATTGTTATCATATAATACTATTCATTTTACGATTTAGAAATACGATTTAGAAGATGACGTGGAATAGAAAGGTGCAATGATGGGGCAACACATTTTTCTATTCAGTTCTCATGAACGCTACAGTTCTCTCCCCGCTCACGCTGCCGCTCTGGCTAACTCCACGTGCCCCTCACCATCTCCCATCTGGGGCTCCATTTCTACTTCTCTCATGTACACAGTGTCTTCCTCTCCTTGTTTCCTTGTGGGAATCGTACCTCTATACCCTTTCTCATTCCCTTGGTAACTGTGCAAAAGAGGCAATGATATTAACATTCATCAGGAAGCTCAAGTACTTTAAGGTTGTGCCTCTTGTTAAAACATGCTATATTCCGATTAGGAAATTTGGAGTATGTCTTTTTATATTAACTTGATATACTTTAATCAAAGATTAAGACTCCAAAAAAATACCAACTTATAAACAGAAAATTTCTCCAGATTAGTCTTTATCCTAAAAGAAAAGCGAGGAGTTTCTGATCATGTGTGTAGATCACATTATAATATTTATTTATTACCACATATGCTATGATATTCAAGGTGTAGAAAGAAAACAAATGTTTACCACTGTGGATTCTTAAGTGCTCTTTTAGATGGTGTTTGTATTTGAAAGCTTTTCCACATTCAGTGCACTTGAACTTGCGATTACCCCCAGACTGCGTCACGTGTCTCTGTAAGAAAGAATTGGTATTTTATTTATAAAGCAGAAAAAGCTTTCGAAAAAGAACATCCAATCAGCTAAACGTAATGTTTTGGTGATGATTTTGCTTTTTAAAGCCCTCAAATTGTAGCACTCAAAGAAATCTAACCCTTGGACTATTACCAAAAAGGAGGGTGGTAGTGGGAACTGAAATTTGACAGAGAAAAATCTCCACTTGCCAATTTAAAGTACCAGAATCACACTTTACTAAGAAATATAGTATTTAGCAAAAATAAGATAACATATCCTTGACTAGGAACTGGAGATGGTCTCGTCTACATGCTAATTCAGCGAGGTCAAGAACCTTCAGGACTCTGCCTAAAGCACCGTCACTGATGGAAGAACAAAGTCTCCTGAACCAAAGAAAAGGCGGGGCTTTGCCAGCACTTCATCCTGTCTCTGATATTTGATATTTCCAAAATGGACTTTAATCTGATGACTCTAAAAAATATTTCCATCTTTTTCAGCCAAATATAGATTATTAAAATTGCTTTCTGTCTGGTTTATCAAATACCCACTTTTATATATTTAAATGTATTCTACACCATTAGACTAATCTTACGAAAGCACTGCTTGAATTAAATTGTATCAAACCCTGCTCATAAGCCTCCCAAGGCTCCCCACTGACCTCTCAGTATGGATTGTGAGTCTACAGATTCCAAGCCTACAGCCCGAGTTTGCAGGATCACTCTTTACCAGTTCTCTGTAAGAAGTCCATGCCTCAGTCACTTAGGGAGTCTCAGTGTTTTGCACATATACTGCTCTTCTCTATCTCCTTGCTTTGGTTTATACTATTCCTTTTTTCTTGGCTATGTGTCCCCTTAATTATAACTTTTAAGATTCTACTCATCCTTCAAAGGCTTAAACTCAAGTACCGCTTGCTTCATGCCCACCCTAGCTGGAGTCTCCTTTTGTCTTTCATACAGGAAAGAAAGAGAATGAGGACTTCCTACATACAGGCCCTACTTCATCCAAAACCATGGCTTCAAACACCAAATACATCGTGACAACTCCCAAATTTATCTCTAGACCTCTCCCTTCACCTCCAGACTCTTACAGCCAACTGCTTCTTCGACATTGCCAATTGGAAAGCGATGGGCATCTGTTAACATGATTAACACTGAATTCTTAATTTCTCTCCTGAAAATCAGCTCCTCCTCCAGAGTTTCCTAACTTTGTAAATAACACACCTCATTTTATTTGATTATTGCTTAGGCCGTGAATTTTGGTGCAATCCTTGATTCCTCCCTTTCTCTTACACTCTTACTCAATCCATCAGCAAGCCATCTGAATATATTCTGAATTCAGCATTCCTCATTATGTCTGTCACCACCACCAGGTTTAGAGCCACCCCACCTCTGGCCTGGCTTATAGCAAGAGCCTCTAAATGGTCTCCTTGCTTCCATTCCTGTTTCTCTTGATCTGTACACCCAGCAGCCAGTGTTCCCTTAAAAATACAAAAAAGAAAAGAAAAAAAAAAAAAGATAAAATTCAGCGCCTTTCAAAGGCTTCCCCATCACACTTTAGAATGCAATCAGCCGTCTTCATCATGGCCTGCACAGGCCACGTCATCTGGCCGACACCTCCCTGGCCTCACCCATACTTCTCCCCGTTATTCACGGTGGCCGCCCTGCTGCTCCTTGGTGATGCTGGGAGGCTTCTGCCTCAAGGCCTTGTGTGTTTCACTCTGTGCCCTTTCACTGGAATGCCCTTCCCCGAAACATGTCAAGACGGGCTCCTTCATCTCATTCAGCTCTTAGTTCAGATGCCCCATTCTCAGAAAGGTCTCCCTATCTTGTAAAAAAAAAAAAAAATAGCAGCATTCATCACTTTCTGTCCTCTTAGTACTACCTGTTTTTATATTTTATATCTGTTTTATATCAGCTACTGACGTATGCCCCCTACTGTCAGGGACTTTGCTCATCTTTTTCACTATTGTGCTTTTAACACCTAGATACATAACAGAAACACAGATACACAACCAGGGCCTGATACCTAACAGAAACTCGGATATTTGTTGAATGAATAATTAACAAGACATGGAAATGCTTATCTTTAAGCTGTGGCATGATTTTCAAAGGCTAACAAGTAAGACATTCTACCCTTTAGTTTGCTGCCTCGTAACAGAAGTCGTTTCCAAGACCTCCCAATTTTATTTCCTCACATTCTTGGTCTCCACATTTATCACAGATCCTTTCTGACCTTAGTATGACCACACACTTCATATAAAAAACCTACTGCCTTTGTACCCATCAGAAAAATCACCACAAAAGTGGCTTTCACGCTCATTGGAGATCCTACAATTGGTTTTTATAATGGCATCTCCTGCTTTCACCATCAATCCTATCTGTCCTGTGGAGATCCTTTCCTTTGACAAGAGCCCTTGCTATAGAGAGGCTATGGGGGCAGCAGTTGCAGGATGGGTCTGCTCCCCAAACGTCACAGGAATAGGCTCTTTTCCCCAGGCTTGTCTCGACTGTGGTAACGTCGGGACTCTAAGATGGAAAAGCACCCTTCTGTATTGTCCCTGACAAGGTTCTTACAGGGGCAGATGGTAAATAGATGGTGTTTGTCTTCAGTAGTTCCTTCTACGTATCAACTTCTTCGTTCTTTGCTGCCCTCTCCCATTTCAAGTGCTCCTTCACAAACTTAACTACTAACCTATCCCAGGAAATCTTGGTCTGATACTTCCTGATTGCTAGCCTCTCCCAATTTATTCTGTTATTTTGTGAGTATTCTTGCCATGGTCCTGAGAAGATAGGTTGACCCTGTTCAATCATTCTGTTTCTGTTATAATTTTTTCTTTGGTTTAACCATCATCTTAGCAAAGGGTCTAACTTGTTCTCTATGGGATGTACGACTTATGTTAGGTACACACATAGGGCAGAGTTCTCACAGATTCAGTTTATAAGTACTGACACTCCTTTGATATAAGAAACTGGACATGTGCCCCAACCATAACATATACCCTTAACATACCCTGGGCAGTTGAATATATATTTGATTTTTAAAGTTAGAATTAAGTCAATATTAATTGGATTGTGTATAGTTACCAGTACCTTATAACAGAAGGACAAGTGACAAAAGCTTCTTTGACTTTAAATCTTAAGTATAGAGCCAACAGTTTAGATGTAACTTTATACTTCTAGAAATTGAGGTGAAGTGACATAGAAGTAAAATAAATCATATGAAAATTGAGTGTTCAGACTAGATTCTTAGAAGAGGCAACTTCCCTTACTGTAGGAAAAAGAACACAGTAACTTATACTGAGAATAAATAATGTAGTCACCGGATCACAGAAAATTAAACTTTATTGTTATTTGATTTTCTTCTCAATTTGGTCAGTACTAAGTCATGTAGTTTATGTAAACAATATTTATTTTTCCTACACCGAACATTTTAGTAGAATGCATTCTGAAATCTAGTTATGAACTTAAGAAAAGCATTTGTTACAGTATAAGCAAAATAATTAAATCGAGATGAAAGGAATCTTATCTGAAAAAGAAAAAGAACTTAGTTACTTCTAAAATAATGTTCATATGTGCTTTTTAACTCAGAAATGATCAGATAATCAAATAAATAATCACTTTCATTTTTCTAAGGCTGCAGATAAGACACTTTAGCACATCCTGTTAATTTTTCAGTATATTAAAACGCTTGGCTTCCACGGAGGGTTGAGTTCTCAAAGTTTGGAAAGTTGGTGACCTCTCAGTCATTCCACTTACTTGCTCTCTTCCTGATTTATGTGATGTCATGTGACGTTCAAGTTGGGTTCTGTATGCAAAGGTGTAACTGCACAGGGAGCAACTAAAGTTATCTTCATTCTTTTCATGGCGATATTTAATGTGTTCTTTCAGAGAGGTAAAGCGTTTATAGCCTCTATCACAATATGGGCAGGTGAGTAACTGCGAAAATGCATCTGGTGTTCCTGTAAAAGAAAGGTCATATAGTGTATACAGAAGCCTGAAATTTATATAATGTTATAAACCAATGTGACCGCAATAAAAAAAATAAATAAATTTAAAAAGAAAGATCACGTATTTTAAATTTAAAACATTCGTTAAACAGTAATAATTCTTCCCTTCATTTGCATGGTTAATTAGATAAAGAAAACAAAAGTAAAATTAGAATGTAGGTTACACTTGTATTAAAGGGGACATAAAACACCACAAAAGAATCTTTCTATTGGTAACAATGTCATCATTATTTATGTAACGTTCAATCTTTCAAATCTGAAAACAACTTATAAAGTTATTGTCATCAGAGAGTAAGTGGTACACAGACTCTGTTTCCAAGACTCCCTTGCGGTTAGGTGGGGCCATATGACTGAGTTCACACCAAAAGAATGTGTACTGACGGAAAGGAGTAATGGGAGCCAGATCTAGGCCTGGCCCATAAAGACTTCTCATGCACGATTCTTCAGAATCTTCAGAATACTTTAGAAAACAAAGGCATTACGGATAAACTGGAGTTCACCGAATGAACCATATTTTTACATATGTAACCATCTAAGCCCAACAATCCTAAAATGTAATACAACTTTGCCAATTAATATTATTTAACAGTAGTTTTCCATATGTGATTTATTTCTTCAAAGAAATAAGTTCCTAAGTGACATCTTATTGTAAACATCATTTCTACCTTCATTTTGAATTTCTTATAGAAAAACAGACTACCAGAGAAAATTTCCTAAGAATCTCCAAATGCTTCATAAACATATATTAACTTTATTGAAATTCAAGTCCATATAATTTAAACGTCTTGCTCAAGGACGAGGCTGCAAATAAGAGATTGAGCACCTGACTCTATATAGCTAGTTCCATATGGTGAAATATGTATCAAATACATGAATAAAATCAAACCACCAAAACCCCAAAGTTTATGACGGTATCCTTTATTATCAGCTAGCAAGTTAACTGGAACCAGAGAGTTTTCTGTTGGCGATGACTTTAACATGACTCACTTCTTTGGGAACTAGCTTAGCCATATGAGGAAATTTTTTTGGAAATAATGTTATGTTTTGTCTTGTATGAATTTCCTATTTGTACTGGAAAGTAGGAAATCAACATTTGGGACATTCTCCTTGCCAGACTGCCTAGTCCATCCTATTGATTTTAGCAGGCTGTGATGGTGAAAGTCAGATCCACCACCGTCAGGGTTCCATCACTGGCACAATCACAATGGGATTTCCAGTCCTCAAGCTGCTTATACTCCACAGTCTCATGGAGCTGTCTGCTCTCATTATGTTCTATCTTCTTCTTCACCTTCAGGATGAAGCCTTCCAAATAATAAACAAAATACTAATAATTTAGTAAAACGACAGGCTGCTCATGATATTTTAACAGCAAGTTATTATTTCCATAATTCAGTATATATTGAATTTTCTCACACATATGAGATATGAACTTATTCTTTTAGGCCACTAGCATAACACAAAAAAAGGAAATCTGAGTACTTGACATAGTAAGCAAGTTATAGAATGAACAGGTTTAAAAGTTAAGTGAAAATCTGTTTCTATTTTGAACAAATACTGGATTTTTGTCTTTTAAAAAATCACTTTTTAGCAATGAAGACTTGCCATGTAAGAAAAAAATGTTTCTTTTTATAACTCCTATATTAAACTTAAGGTAGCAACTCAATACTACTAAAAAAACCAACCTATGTATGACCATTTTTTGAACTGTCTATAATTTCTTTATGTATCTGTGACCCTTTAAATGCTTACTTTAAAAAAAATTCTTTAATTTTTGTATCCTAAACTTCCTTTGGTAGGTAGCATAACATTTCAGGCTGACAGTATTACTTGACATAAAACCTCTGAAAAATCTCCTTTATTTGTTCCCCACTGATTCAGAACTTGTGATAATTCAATGTGCTGGAGTAAAGTTTGCCTGTTCACAAACTGTGAAGTGCAGGAGGGCACATCTAGTAAAATTAATTTACTAAAACTTTAAAAACTTAAGAGCTACTTAAGATAAATAACTTTTTATATGTAAACAGATGTTGCTGGTGTGACAGAATATCTACTGTGAAATACTTTATTAGCAGTTAAATTACGTTATATACCTGAAAGTAATGAACACCCACATTAAAAACATATTCTATAACTCCAATGTTTTACTAATTCAGAATGTTTAGGGCCTCAATTTTTATGAGATTTTACTGTGTTGATTTGTAACTACGGACTTTACAAGGTTTAACCTTATTTGACCTACACAACGGAACATTTCTTTAGTTTTCATTACTTTCACTGAGGCTTTTTAAAGCCTTTCGTTACATAAATATTTCACATTTATATACATATGTACTTCAAAATTTTCTATTTCCCTTTCATATTTATTGTAACCTACTGCTTCTTCAGATGAGATGTTAATACATTTTGTTTAAGAGAAGAAAACAACTCAGACATGAAAATAGAAACGGCAGGGCCTTAAGGATTACAACGCCAATAACCACGGACTTTCCAAACATGCAAAGAGATCACAGAACACTAAGCATTAAGCTGAAATGCAGTGCCCCAGACACAATAACCTATAGTCTTCAGAAACGTGTCCTTTTGGCACACTGGAGGTGGCGGTTCTAGAGTACCCTAGCTCTATTTCCTCTGTCACTGATTTAGTTACAGAATATCCTTTCTAGTCTAGAGTGAAACTTCTCTTTATGGTCTTTTTCACAGCTAATTCCTGATTTAACGAAGATACAGATGATTCTTTCCAGTGGGATCTATTTTGTTTTCTATACCATCCTTCTCAATTTCCTTCAAAAATTTAAATGTTGATTGACAGAATACCATTTAATTAGCAAAAAAAGTTGAAATACTTAGGTATAAATCTGTCAAAATATGTATGAGATTTATATGAGGAAAGCTACAAAACTCTGATGAACAAAATCAGAGAACTAAATGAATGGGAGAGAGAGTCCATGTTCGTGATAGGACGACTCAATATTGTCAAGATGTCAGTTCTTCCTAACTTGACCTACAGATTCAATACAATCTCAATTAAAATCCAAGAGAGTTATTTTATGAATATTGACAAACACTCTAAAGTTTGTATGGAGAGGCAAAAGACCCAGAATAGTCAACACAATATTGAGGGTGAAGAGGAGTTGGGATTAGAGGACTGATGCTATCTGACTTCAAGGCTTACTATAAAGCTACAGCAATCAAAACTGTGTGACATTGGTGAGAGAATAGACAAACGGGTCAATGCAATAGAATAAAGAGCCCAGAAAAAGATCCCCATATAGTCAAGTGATCTTTGACAAAGAAGCAAAGGCAATAAAATGGAGCAAAGACAGTCTTTACAACAAATGGTAATGGAATAACTGGACATCCACATGCAAAAAAAATGAATCCAGACATAATATTAACTGAAAATGGATCACAGACCTAAGTGTAAAATGCAAAACTCTAAGATTCCGAGAAGAGAACAGGAGAAGACCTATATGATCTCGCGTATTGTGATGCCTTTTCAGATACAACACCAAAAGGACAATTAGTGAAATAAATAATCGATAAGCTGGAGTTCATTAAAATGAAAAACTTCTGCTCTCCAAAAGACAATAACAAGAGAATCAGAAGACCAGCCACCGACTGGGAAAATATTTGCAGAAGACACATCTGAAAAAGCACTGCTATCCAAAATAGCCAAAGAACTCTTAAAACTCAACAATAAGAAATCAAACAAGTCAATTAAAAAATGGTCCAAAGACCTTAACAGACATCTCACCAAAAAAGATATACAGATGGCAAACAAGTACTAAAAGATGACATCATATGTCATCAGGGAAATGCAAATCAAAACAACAAGATACACACCTACTGGAATGGCCAAAATCCAGAACACTGACAACAAAAATGCTGGTGAGGATGTGGAGCCACAGGAACTCTCATTCAGTGCTGACAGGAATGCAACAGTGTTACAGCTACTTTGGAAGACAGTTTGGCAGTTTCTTACAAAACTAAATATACTCTTACCATATGATCCATCAATCATGCTTCCTGGTATTTACCCAAGGGATTTGAAAACTTACGTCTACACAAAAATCTGCACATGGACGTTTATAGTAGCTTTATTCATAATTGCCAAAACTGGGAGGCAACTAAGCTGTCCTTCAGTAGGTGAACAGATAAATAAACTGTGGGTCATCCAGACAATGGACTATTACTCAGCACAAAAGAAATGAGCTATCAAGTCATGAAAAGACATGGAGGAACCTTAAATGCATACTACTAAGTGAAAGAAACCAATTTGAAAAGGCTACATACTGTAGGATTCCAACTATATGAGAGTCTAGAAAAGGCAAAACTATGGCGACATAAAGATAGTGGTTGCCAGGGGTAGGGGTGGGGGAGGAGATGAATGGCAGAGCACAGAGGATTTTTAGGGCAGTAAAATATTCTGTACGATATTATAATGATGGATATACGTCATTATAAATTTGTCCAAACCCACAGAATGTGCAACTCTAAGAGTGAACCCTACGGGAAACTATGGACTTTGGGTGATTGTGATGTGTCAATGTAACTTCATCCTTGGTAAAAAACACTTTACCACCCTGATGAGTTATGCTGATGACAGAGGAGGCCATGTATGTGTAGGGGCAGGGGATATATGGGAAATCTCTGTACTTCTATCTTAGTTTTGTTCTGAGTCTAAAACTGCTTTAAAAAAAAGTTTTTTGAAAAAGTTTATTATTTGAATATTAAGCTAAATCTACCCATTAAACTGGGAACCCTAGAAAAATCAAAACAGAGTTAATGTGGTGTATCACAATGACTGATTTGTGGATGTTGAACCATCCCTGCATCCTTGGAATAAACCCACTTGATCGTGGTGTGTGATTCTTTCAATGTAATGTGGTATTTGATTTGCTAATATGCTGAATATGATGCAGTCTACATAGAAGTTGAAATATAATGATGTACACCTGAAATTTATACAATGTTATAAACCAATGTGACCACAATTAAAAAAAAACAGATTTAGGATCTTAATACTTCAAGTATCCTTAAACATTCCAAGTAACTTCTCAGTTTTTTGGTACAGATCTCACATAAAATTTCTTATAGGAGTATCTGCATGCTATTTTCATCTGCTTCTAGTGCATGGAAGGGCAGAATGACAGCCTATTTCTTTTCACGAGAATATGAACACATTATTATTGCATTTGACCACTCTTTATACACTGGCTGTTCATATCAAGAGTGGACTAAAGCAGACAGAAAAAAACTATTTGTCTCCAAATCAGTATGTTTTGAACCAGAAAACCGTGTTTCACTTGCTAGCAGAATAGTGGAAAAGAATTAAGGGGCAGTGAGCGTCAACCTGGTGCCCATCTCTACTACTGGCTGCCACGTAAGTGAATGGACATCAATGTCCAGGCACTGCTTTAAGCATTTCACATGCAGTACCATTACCACTATACATATGAGAAGACACTAATTTAAAACTATACTGTTGTCCTGGACAATGTTCCATTGATTAAAGAGATCACTCTCTACAGGCAACTGCAATAAATTTTGGTTTTCAAAAATGTCCCCTAGAGTAGAGTAGTTTCCCATAGTAGAGCAATGGAAAGAATAATCCTTTAAAGATGAAAAGAAAACCGAGAATCTCCGTTTACCATTTTCATCATGACCGCTGGCTTCCGGCGTGCCCTGCCTCTGGTCCTCTTCGGGCGCCTCAGGGTAGATGACAGCAGTGTCTTGTTGTTGCAGGAACTCCTCAACATTAGGGTCATGGTTTTGTTCATTTTCCGCATCTGAGTCGCATTCATCATCTTTTACTAAAAGAAATGCATACTTTATAAAAAGCAATTTCATCAACTAGTTGTTATAAAGTTTCTCTAAAGAAGAAATTGTTTATCTCGAGAGAAAACATGGCTGTTCTTGAATTTGTAGAAGATGTTTACTGAAAATTAAAAACAAAATTCACTCATTCTGTTATAATCTATTAAGAAGTCTTTTTGTTTTATAAATTTAAAGTGTTATAAAAATCCTGAAATTTTCACAATATCCCTTTTAGAGTTGTACTTTTATTCTGTTTTACTGACAAATGAGACACAGAGAAAGTAATAGAATTGACAATTCTAAAGTTCTCAAACATGAAGCAAGGAAAAAAGGCAGAGACAAAACCTTAGGTCTCAAACCTTAGCCCTTCCTAGCAACCTAGTGCATCCTATTTACTTAGGATTGTACTTAAATCTGATTCTTTCTCAATATAAACCACTTGGAAGTTCAGTTAAGTGATTTCTTAGAGAATAGCCTTAATAGTTATGTATAGTTAGAAAGATTTCTAGCAAGAGAGTATCAAATTGATAAAGCTGCTTATCTCCTCTAGTATTCATCCACAAACAAGGCTACTCTTCTTGTCTCAATAAATGTTTAACTGTGGGATTAAGGCAGAGGCATTTTTTCTCAAGTTAGAAAGGCTCAGGACTCCCATCCAAGTACTAACCAGGCCTAACCCTGCTTAGCTTCCAAGATCAGACAAGATGGGGCATGTTCAGGGTGGTATAGCCCCATGGCCAAGTGGTTAAGTTCCCGCTCTATGCTTTGGCGGCCCAGTGTTTCGCCGGTTTGAATCCTGGGCGCGGACATGGCACCGCTCATCAGGCCACGCTGAGGTAGCATCCCACATGCCACAACTAGTAGGACGCACAACTAAAAATACACAACTATGTACTGGGGGGCTTTGGGGGAAAAAGGAAAAATAAAATCTTTAAAAAAAAAAAAAAAAGGCTCAGGAGCTAACAGAAGGTCCTCCCTGTGAGGAGGCGGCCCAGAGTGCTGCCGAGCTTTTGCAGCTGCATTGCTGCGCCAGGCTCTTCCTCCATCTCCTCCACCGGATCCAGAGGAGAGCGTCTACTCCACGCTGGTGCTAACTGGACTGAGCTGGCATGGCTCCCACTGTCTCATGGCTGACTTCTTTATACACTTCAGCTGAGCTGTCAGTTCTAAGTCTGTAAAACTGTACTTCCAGAAGACTGAAATGGGCCAAATTAAAATGGTGATGCATGGGCATCTTTTTGTTCAACAGTTATTAAAAACAACCTTGTTAAATCTCCTGCACAGAAGTAACTGAACTCCCCAGGGTGGGTGCTGTTTAAAACCTTAGAGCCAATGACATGGTAATAATGGTGACTCACCATTTCCTGCCCCGCCTTTTTAATACGGACAATAGCTATCAATTATTTAGCATCTGCTATATACTGAGAATTGTCACCAAACTGGTGTTCCTGGATCCAGGGGTTAGTGAAGACTTTTAAGAGGTAAGCTGGTACTGTCGGTTTTAAGGGAATCTATTTCCAGATTCTCAACTTCCACATATGTTCTTAGAATCCTGAAAGTTCTTCTCTCTATCCTCTGCTTTTCACAGTATGCTTTGCTTTAACTTAAAAGAGCAAAGAGAAAAGACATATTCCCTCCATCCATCTAGTACATTAATACGGCGCATTGCCTTGGAGTGTAACAACCTCTAAGAGGCCAAAGGAAAAAAATTCAAAATACTGATTGGGGGAAACCTCTTTTATCGACTAATCCAGGCAACATAAAACCACCACAGGCCTTCCAGTCTTTTCTGTTTACATGGATTTCTATCAGGAGTAAAGCCTGGCAATTGAAATGGGGATATTTTGGTGCTAGTTGGGAAGCTCTGAAATCAGCTATATAATGATATGGCCACAGGGAGCGAGAGTAATTTCCCTTTAATGACCTTACCTGTTCCATCCCCTAACTATTACTAAGAAATTCATTGCTCTTAAGGAGCCTGATGAGACCAAAGCAAAGAGTATTCTCAAAAATCATTCCTCGGATCTGTCATTGGCTGGAACAATAAACATTTTTGGACAGCCAAACCAGTATAAGTCAATGCCATTGAGTATTTTCAATGTAACTTCAAATTTTCAAGTTAAGTCAGATAAAACTCATGAATGAAATTTGTATTGCATGATTTTTTATAGATTCCATGTAGATTTCACAAAATAGTTAAAATGTTTTTATCAAATCATATTATAAAATATTTATTTCAACTAAAGAGTCTCCACTTACAAAATGCTTACATTTTCTATATCCTAGTAACTATACATACATATATGTGTGTGTATATATATATATATATATATATATACATATATATACAGGTTGCTGGAATAATGAGTTTTTAAATAGTATACACTTTTCAGAATTATATAGTCCGTATTTTATACATGAACCTTGCATCTTTGATAAGTTATAAACTTAATTATACACTGACTGGTTCTAAATGTAATCATTTGGAGACAAAGATTTTTATAACATATAAAAATTAGATTAGATCTCTATAATCTTATTCTCATTATTGAATAATCTATTTTTAGAAGATGCATTTATTTATACTTTATATATTCTCATTATATAGAATTTATATATTCCTCATAGAATAAATTTTCATAAAATTCCTCAAAATGTATATTAGCACATTTATTTGAATTAGAAAAATGAAGACACACTTTTTTCTGACAGAAAATCTGATTTGGCTGATTGGTATGACAATGATAGCTGGCTTTGCTAGTTAGGTTATTAGGTAGAACTTTTCCAGAAACCGAAGGAACTAAGTTTGTAACTCTAAGGTACTGATGAAAATACAGTTAGTTCATGTGGTAAGATAAAAGGATTATGAAAAATGTATTGGCAAAAGGCAGTGAAATCAACAACATTTCAACTTCTCCAATCATTTCTGAATACATTAAATAAACTGCCTCTAGGTGAGGGGAAAAAAATAACAAAAGCCAAATATAGATACCATTACTCCTTTGATAATTAAGTATTGGTAAAGCCTTTTTGGTATAAGTCCCAGAAAAAGAGGGAGTAAATGATTCTAATAATTGAGAAACAAGCCCTTTAGCAAATGAGGTGGCTTTGAATTTTTGCTTTCAACAAAATTGAAGGAGCATTTAATAGAAGTGTCAGTTGACAGGACATTAAAAATATTTTTAGTGCTAGATAACCATAACTCTTTGCATTTAATTCTGAAGATGCGTAAAGAACTGAGTAACACAGTTATAAGAGAAATGTATTCCATCTTTTTATTTATGAGAATAAGGCTTTCCCAGTGCTAAAGAAAAACAGAATTAATGCTGAACACTTTTTCTTCTAGAAATAAGAAACATTAAACTACTGATATATGACCTAATTGAAAAATACTTCAGCTCCTGTAATCTCATTTCCAGTAATATTTTCTTTAATAATTATTTATTAAAATTTGTACTGTACTTATGCTATGATCAATTGTGTAGTATTAATAATTATATGATAAATCAATCAATACATTTTGTTTAAATCTTAAGAGCCTGTGGTCTCTGTAAATTAAAGAGAAATTTCAATTTCAATACATGTTTTTCTTGTAAAGAAATGACAGTTGATCAAAAATATCTTCAAACAGGGAATATATATACTGTTAGCATCAATTCTACAGGCTACGTAGAATGGAAATATGAGTTCAAGCAGAAAACATTATGAGAGAACATTTCTGACTTTTAAGGAAGAACTTATTCATATTTTTAAGAAAATGAATTATAATAGGTATTAAATTGCTATGGATTTCACATATAAAGTGATGCTAAAAATGTCAATGTTTTTCATATACCAGAAATTAGACTGCATGTAACTACTTACAAAGAAAAAATCACCTATGTCCATTAAGAAATGTGTGAGGCAGTATAGTCAGTTTACATAATATAAATGTGGAGGACAGTAACAGTGCTTCTTAGGGTAGTTGTGAGGATTAAATTAATTAATGTAGTCTGTGCTTAGTACTGCACCAGGCACATAGTAAGTGCTATGTAATTGTTAGCTATTTTCCTCAAAGTAGTCCTGTAAGGAGAACAATGTAATTTCTCAATTAAAATTTTTCCTAATAAAAAATTTAGGGTCAGGAAAGTTAGACAACTTGTCCAAAGTCACACAGTAAAGAAGTATTATGATCAGAGCCGACCATTTGGTATTAGGTGTCTGGTATCCAATCCTCAGTTCTCTCCAACTAGACTACACTGTCTCCAGGAACCTGCATCTACCAAGCCAGTTCCAGGCTGAGCCCAGAGATGCTGCAGTTTTACACTTAAGATTTAAAGTACTAGAAAGTGAACATTGTGAAAAGGTCAATTATAAAGCAAAATTCCTTGTATTAAGATGGATAGACTTACGTATTTAAATACTAGAGAGGGAAGCAAATGCACAGAAACATATAATTCGGTTTTCTTTTAAATATGATAAAACTCAGAGCTGACTGTCAAAGTATAGAATTACAGGGTTACAACCACAAATTAGAGACAGCAAGCATAGAGTAACAAACATTTAACATAAAGACTAAAACATTTTATTTAGCCATCAATATTTCATTTCCTTTAAAATAAAGTATCCTTAGGCTTCTTCCTATCTTTAGCCTCCATTTTTGAAACTTTGTAAAACTATTAACTATATAAACGAAAAAAGGATGTTCAGAAGGGACAAAGGATGTTTTGGGTGAACTTTTCCCTCTCTGAATACTAAGCCAAGACTACAGCTCTCCTAACTTGGTGAATTGCAAAAGGAAGTCAGCTGTAGAAAGGATCTGACAAAGTTCTAAACTAATGATGCTGACCTTTGCACAATGTTTTTGTTTACTTTGTCAGCACATTATTCTCTAGAAGTCAAGGAAGTAACAGAAGCAAAGGCAAAACATAATTTTAAAGTTTAACTGCTCAAAAGTTTTAAACTCATTTCCACACTGAATTCCTTAAACTACACTGACTAGGCTCCCTCACACGTCTGCTTACTCCTAACCCGCCACGTTCCAGGGAGAACATGCAGTGGGGATGACCATCCTGCTGCGGGCGGGGGAGACGCACATCTCCACCAGCAGCACCTTCCCTTAACAGGACAAGGTTACTCTACTTTCTAGATGCAGGCCTTTTTTTTCTGGTAGACAATTTATGTACTAGTCAGTACTTCAAACTGAAAGAATTAATTTATTTTTGTAGTGAAGAGCAAACTGTGAGGTAAAATACCGTAAACTTAGAACTGTGAATGTCTTTTTTGATAGTATTTTGCCTAAAAGGGCAAATGATCTTCTGTAACTCTGGTAATAACTGTCATCAAAGTTTAACATTAAGTAAAAGAGTAATAAACAGCATTCTTTTGTGTTCATTAACACTATTTTACTAATAACAAATATCCAGTTTAAATAATTTATACAATGTGTAAGTTCACAAATATTTGACAACAAACATACCCGCATTCATTATTCATGCAATTTAAACACAGCAAGTTAAAGACTGAATATAAAATTTTAGGCTGCAGCACCAAAATTTATCACATATTTCATTATTATTTAATTATTTTGGAATCACCTTTAATAAAAGCACAAAGATTGACTCCTTGTTTTACAGAACTGACTGACAAGTATGGGACCGCTAATGTTTTTATTATAGATGAAAGTCTATTTTTGACACATTACTATGAAACACACTCATGCACATTCCTAAAATACACTGCAAATAAAAAAACCCCTATAAATGTTAAACCAAAGAAGACAAGAAAATTAAAACTATATGATGGAAATATCTAATTTATGGTTGAATATACAAACTACAATTACACTGCTTTTAAGTACAGTATTTTGAAGAAATGTTTAATACTTTGGAATTTTGATGTTTGCATTCTAAGAATTTTATGCGACACAATGAAAAGTGCCTGGTAGTATCATACATAAGATCTGGATTGAAGTTTTCCACTTACTCTCTTGCTTCTTAAATCTGATTTGAATCCCTTACAGAGGAATAAGTCTCAGTGAGAATGTATTTTTAGCCACCTAGAAGCAAATTTCCTTCTTTACTATAATTCAACTTCATTTTGGCCTTTTTCAATCACAGAAATTACAAGAAAAAATTTTGATTCTTTTGTTTGCTGTGACATGCTCACTCAACTCATCAATATTGATGATTCTCAACTGGTTGATAGATTACCCATTATATTTGCTTATTCTTCTCTCTTCTGCTTTCCGTCTTGTGGGCAATCCAATGCAGATCTGGGTAACTGATGATGAAACTCAGAATACTTAGATCTGCATTTCTATAACTTTGGTAAAAAATTTGGTAGAAGTTCAAATCACCATTCGAACATTTATTTTTTGAATTTCTGTACATATGCTTGTCATCCTTATAGAATGGACAATCTGCTGTATTCTATGGATATGTAAGTTTACATTATCTTTAAAGAATATAAACTAACTTTTTATACAGCACCTCACATGCCTAGGTACTTCAACACTTAAGGAGGGCAAGATAAAAGAGGAGGAAATAAACTAAACTCAGCTCTCACAAATGCAAAAGTCAGTGACACAAAAGACCTTGTTCAAAGACCACAGAGGAAAGAAAACGGCAAGAGACTACCTGGACATCCTGCTTCACCTGCCTGAGCTTCAGGCCCCAGGGTTTCTTGTCCTTCCTTTCCTGCTAGAATCAAAGAACAAAGGATTAAACTAGATTCATGTGTCACAAACGTTTTAACTTCTAGAAACAAAAAGGAAACTTTTAGATTATATTTCATTTTTTTCCCTTTTATAAGTATAGTAATGTGCCCGTGACAAGTAAAGGACCTTAAAGAGAGTTAACCAAAGAGTTTTACCAAACTCACAAAGATACCATAGAGAAGCAATTAGTGCAGATTTACATATAATTCTGGAATTATACATATACTAGAATGATAAGTATTCTGGGAGGTTAGTACTTTTTAGGTGAGGAGCTCTACCCATAGGTAGTAGGATTCCTCTTTTCATTTCTTCTCCACAGCACAAATTTTTATGTTCTAGGCACTGTGCCAGATGCTTTATAAACTTATTTCCTTTAACCTCTATAACAACCTGTTTTATAAGTTAAAAACAAAACTAAAACAAAACTTGAGGCTTGAGGGGGTTAAAGGCTCAAGGGCACACAGCTGCCAGGTGGTAGAGGCGGGATGTGAGTGCAGGTCTGAAGGCTCTACCCCGCTCTCCACCGGCCCTGCCTGTCTAACCAGGGGCCCAGCACACTAGACAGCAGACCGGAGCATAGGGCAGCGTGCGAGTATACACCTAAGGCTCTTGACTCTTTCTTTCCCTCTATTCATCACTCTAACTCTGATAAATAGTAATAAATAATAACAGTGGTACTGCTAAATGTTTTTAGATGTCTATTATCCTCCATTGCCACCTACATGTTTACTGTGGCTGAAGCAGTCTATCTCGAATAAACTCAGAGTAAATATGCATATTATTTGGCAAGCAGAAAGTCAGTTTTACACATTCAAATACATTTTACTTATAACAGTTTATTAAGAACATACGAAAGATATGCAGTTAAAAACTGTTTTAAAAGGTAGTAGCAGAGTATATATCGTAATTATGAATGGAATACTTAAAAAGTCATATAAAACATCATGTAGTTATCTGCACCCCAATCAAATCCCACTGAATATGTCAGTCCAAATCTTGAGTTAGAGTTCCCCTAAGTTTGATAACTGAATGGAGAGATGGAGCGCTAACCAAGCAAAGTCTTTGCTCATAGTAGAGCATGTATGTCTTTAAGTGCCTTGGATTATTGGATACATTTATTCGGCAGACTTTCTTCATTCATTAACTTTTATATTAGTATTTAAAGATAATCACTATGTGAAAAATAGTTAAAATATGCACAAAGCTCTTTAAATCAGCATAAGAAAACACTGTCTAAAGTAGATAATGATGACATTAACCTCTGCTGAAGAATTCTCATTTTATACTTGCCATCAGCCAAATGACACTTTAAAAATTCCTGGTAAACTGTGTATAATACTGTGGGATAAACACCAGGGTTTGTGAAGTGTCTGACCATGTCTAACATCCTTTTTTTCTCACTCTCCAAAGCTAATTACTTAAACTAAAATAATAAACAGTATGCCAATTGGGTAATTATACGATAGTAATATAGTTATTTACTATTGTATATCTATGCCCTTTATTTCTCCACAAATGAAAATCAAAGCAGCCAGAATTATTACTTGCTAAGGAGTAAGATAACATTGGTATTAAAATTTAAAATGATATTTTGGACACCACTAATTTTTCTTCTAAATTTATCATACCTAATTTAAAAACTGACTGCAATTCGATTAAATTATTTATTCACTTCTGTATTTCTTCATTTCTGCCTCTGATAAAATCTAGCCTCCTTAAATGAGCACTTATACTCAGAATGTGGTCCCAGACTTATCTACCACAATTTAAAAACTGGAAATCTCCATTCTTTCTCTCATTATTGGGGCTGGAATTTTGGTTCAGCAACTAGAATCATGTTGACTGAGGAAGACAGAAAAGATCTGAGTGCTGGCCTGTGATGCGAACACACTTCTTTCACTGCAGCGCAGCCAGGCACAGGCTCCTTCCTGCTTCATCGTGGCCAGCAGGACAGTGTATTGGAACACTGTATTTTTCAAGCAGTATTCTCCCTCATGTGTTCTGATCTCACTTCTAGATTAGGCAAGATAAGGGGAGTAAAGTAGTAGAATGTACTTGCACATAAGATTTTCTCTCCTCTAAGACTTAATAATGTCAACATATTATGGTTGACTGACCTAAATGGAATTTAGAAAAGAAAACTAGAATGCTCCTAAGGCTTTTGATTTTAGTCTAAATTCCAAAGAAAATATATAAATGAGAAAAACTCCAGCGTAACAAGACTTTCTTTTTCAAGTAATGGCAAAATATAGCTGAAAAATAAGTCATGAAATACTACTCAGCAATAAAAAGGGACCAACTATTGATACATGCAACAATTTAGATGAATCTCCAAGAAATTATGGAGAGTGAAAAAAGCCAATCCAAAATTTACATACTCTGTGATTCCATTTATATCACATTCTTGAAATGACAAAATTACAAAAATGGAGAACAGACTAGTGGTTGCCAAGGTTAGGGATGGAGTGGAGGGGAAAAGAGGGGAGGGTGGGTATAAAAGGCACCTAGGGAGCCCTGTGGTGATGGAATTGTTTTGTGTCTTGCCTATACCAATGTCCATATTCTGGCTGTGATATCGTCCTATAGTTTTGCAAGCTGTTACCACTGGGGGAAACCGGGTCAAAGGTACACAGGACCTCTGTATTATTTATGAATCTAAACTATTTGTGATTTATTTGTGAATCTATAATTATCTCAAATTAAAAGTTTAATTAAAAAACAAGCCAAAGACAATTATCACAAATTTAGATCAAAAGAGATAGTACTTGTTCACCTTGCCATAAAATGAAATTGCTAGTAAGTAAAAACGACGATGGCAAATGCAATTCATTTTCATTAAAAATCCAGAAGACTTAGTATAAATGGCAGGATAGAACAGTTCAATGTACAGGAACGATTATTTAACACATGTTCTAAATTCTAAAACTTGCAATTTTGAAATTCACACCAATGTGTTTCTAACATTTCTAATGTGTTTGTGGGACTATTTTTATAGCAGTCTCTAATAAGGAACAGTAAGTGGTAACTGAATCCGAGTTTCCTTTCCTGCTTTTGCCTGTTCCTCTATGACACACATCCACACACACACCATGCATATTTATACCTGCGTTTTCTCAGGTTGTGCCCTCTGCCTCAAATGCCATTACCCATTCCACCTAAATAACTTCTACTAATCTGATTCTTTAAAGATCAGTTCACACCTCTCTCATTCTGTCAGTCTTTCCTGACCCTGCTCTCTACTATTCCCCCTACTGTACCTGCTAAAGGAGTATCATCCAAAAACCAAATGCCAATACATTCCTGAATTCAAACATAAAGTGTTCAAACTTTAATTAGGGATGAAATGTTTGCTCCACTGTGTACTAGACAGCTTCATTTTTCTCATTTGTATCCTTTAGTTTCTACATATATACATGCATATATTTTTGGTGTTATTGTCCAGCAGAGTCACAGTAAATATAATTTGCAACCTCTATGAATACCTTTTAACTTGGACAAAGGTAAGAAAATATACCTGAGGTCAGCTTTGGTTAAGATGGAGTAAGCACAAACTATTCTGTGTGTCTCACTGAACGCAGCTAAAAAAGCCTGGGGAGAATGCATGGAGCAACGATCTGAAGACTGAAAGGCAATCACAGCAGGCAGACTAGGGAAGACGACGTGACAGGAATTCAAAGTACCACTGAATTGGAAGTGATTCCTTCCACCTCCTGGCCTGGATTCAAGGCAGCCTAAAACCTAGAAGTGGGCCTTGGGCACAGTGGAGAGGGCTCTAGGAAAGACTGTCTAGTTTGGGCTCAAGGATCAGGAAGGGGCTCAGAGAAGGGAAAAATACTTATCTTTTCCCCTCTATTCACTTGTGTCCCAGCCCCAAGGTCACTGCAAGGTAGTGGCAGAGATCATGGTGACAGCAAGGACTTAAAGGTACCTAAGACTTCTTCTCCATCAGAGAAGCCGTGGCCCCAAGAGGACAGTACAAACTTCCATCGAGTTCTTTCTCCTCCTATCTTCTTGCAGCTCTTCTTCCTGCAGTCATAGTTGCAGGAAGTATGCGGCAAAGTATGGCAAATAAAGTCCCAGATTTCTGGATGAAATACTGAGAGGGGAGTCCCAAGGCAGTGAAAGTACTGGGGAGATCATGGAAAGGGAGGTGCACAGGAAAGTGACCCCATAAGCGTTGTCTGTGAACTCCTGGGCTCATGCCAAAACTTCTCAGGTGTGCATCTGACCATAAACTTTGAGAACTGAAGTATGAAATAAAGCTGGCCACTGTGTGACAAAGATCTGAAAAGCATTGCAAAGGCTTTGAAAACTAAACTGATATTTGAATCACAACCCCAAGAAAGCTGGCTAGAACTTACAGCCTGATACAACTGAGTAAGTTGCCTGCTAAGCCAAAAATATAAAAATTCTCTACAGGATTTAAGTAAGACCAAGAGTCTCATAACATAAGACTCAAAATGTCCATGATACAATCCAAAATTACTTTGCATATGAAGAACCAGAAAACTCTCAACTTCTACAGGAAAAGATGATCAAAAGATTGCAATACAGAGAAGACACAGAGGTTGAAATTATAACACAAAAACTTTAAGCCAGCTATTACAAAAGTGCTCCAAGAAGTAAGAGTAAACACTCTTGAAAAGAATGGAAAGATAGAAAGTCTCAGCAAATTCTCATCAGCAAAGAGAAGATGTAAATAAGAACCAAAAGGAAATTTTAGAACTAAAAATACAGTAACAAAAACTTTTAAAAAAATCACTGGATGGGCTCAACACCAAAACGGAGATGAAAGAGGAAAGATCAGTGACCTTGACAGTAAGTCAATGAAAACTATTCAATTTGAACAATAGAGAGTAAAAAGATTAAAAAAAAAATAAAGTCTCAGAGGTGTGTGGGACAATAAAAAATGTCTACCATTCCTGTCACTGGAGCACCAGAAGGAGAAGAGGGAGTATGATGCAGAAAAAATATCTGAAGAATAATGTCTACAAACTTTCCACATTTAACAAAAGACACAAACCAACAGATTCAAGAAGTTAACTTACTCTCAAACAGGATAAAGCTAAAAAAATCCAGGCCCAGACCATCCATCAAACTCTGAAAACTAAAGTTAAAAAAAATCCTGAAAAGAGCCAGAGAAAAAGATACATAAATATAAGGGAACAATGACTTAAAGACAGCAGATTTATCATTATAAATCAAGGACACCATAAGGAAGTAGAATGAAATAAATAAATGAAAATGGAATACTAAAACAGATTCAAATAATCCAAAAGAAGGTAGGAAAGGAGAAACAGAAGAATGAAGAAAACAAAAGAAAAAACAAATAAGATGATGGTAAACCTAAATCCAATTATCAAAAATTACATTAAATATAAATGGTCTAAACAAGCCAATTAAGGGACAGACTGTCAGAACAGATTTAAAAACCAAGCTCCATCTATAGCTCTCTCCAAAAAAAGTTATTTGAAATATAATGCTATAGATAGGTTAAAAGTAAAAGAATGGGAAAAAGTAAAGCATGCAAACACTAATCAAAAGAAAGCTAGGGTGACTATTTTCATAGCAGATGAAGTAGACTTTGGAGGTAAGAAAATGACCAGAGATAGAGAGAAACATTGTACAATGATAAGAAGGTTAATTCACCAAGAAGACATAACAATCTTAAACGTGTATGCATCTAGCAACAGAGCTTCAAAATACGTTGCTGACAGAAAGTAGAAGCAAAGCCATGATGATAACTGGAGAGGTGAATATTCCTCTCATGTTAATTGGCAGAACAAGCGGGCAGAAAGTTAGCAAGGATATGGAGTTAGGCAGCACTAACAACTACCAGCTACAATTGGCATTTATAGAATACTTCACCCAACAACAGCAGAATACACATTCTTTTCAAGTGCATATAGAACATTCATGAAGACAGACCATATCCAGGATCACACAACAAAACTCAACAAATTTAAAAGAAATGAAATCATACAAATTATGTTTTTTGACCATAATGAATTTAAATTAGATATCAATAGCAGAAAATCTCCAAACACTTCAGAAATTAACACATTTCTAAAGAATGCATGGGTCCAAGAGGAAAACGAAAAATAGCACATCAAAATTTGTGGGATGTATCTAAAACAGTGCTTAAAGGGAAATTTATAGTATTAAATGCTTGTTAGAAAAGAAGGTCTCAAATCAAAATTCTAAGCTTCTGTGTTAAAAAATAGAAAAACAGGAGCAAAATAAACCCAGAGAAAGCAGAAGTAAGGGAGAATTGAGTAAAAATTGATAAAATTAAAAACAGAAAGACAATGAAACAAAAAGTTAGTTCTTTGAAAAGATCAATAAAATTGACAAACCTTTAGTAAGACTGACAAAAAAACAGGGAATCCATAAATTACTAATATCAGGAATTAAAAGAGAATATCACTACAGAGCCAGCAGATATTAAAAGGATAATAAGGGAATACTATGAATTCAAGGAGTAAATATCATGATATATATTTCTCAAAGACGAGATTATTCATATTTTTTAAAAAAATGATAGTAGGTATTAAATTGCTATGGATTTCACATATAAGAGTGATGTTAAAAAATCAATGTTTTTAATATACCAGAAATTAGATTGTATGTAACTACTTACACTTAAAAGGAAAATTTTATATGTCCATTAAGAAATGTGTGAGGCAGTATATAAATGTTTACATAATGTAAATGTGGAGGGTAATAACAGCACCCTCTGAGGGTAATGGTGAGGACTAAATTAGTTAATTAATAGTCTGTGCTTAGTACTGCACCAGGCACACAGCACAGTGCTAGTAATTGCTAGCTATTTTCCTCAAAGCAGTCCTGGAAGGTGAACATCTCTACACACATAAATTCAAAAACTTTGAAATGGACCAGTTCCTCAAAAACTAGAAACTACAAAAATTCATCTAAGACGAAACAGCTAACCTGAATATTCTTATAATTGCTTAAAAAATTAAATTTGTAGTTTAAAACCTCCCCAAACAAAGCAAAACAAAACTCCAGGCCAAGATGGTATCATTTGCAAATTCTACCAGGCATTTAAGGGACAAATAGCGCTAAATTTAAACAACCTTATCAAGAAAATAAGAGAAAGGAACACTTTCCAACTCACTTTATGAGGCCAGCAATACCCTGACAGCAAACCGTATAACAATACTACAAAAAAAAGAGAGAAAACTACAGACCAATATCCCTCATGAATATTAACACAAAAATCTTCAACAAAATATCACCAAGTCAAATTCAGCAACACAGAAAAAGAAAATGACTAAGTGGGGCTTTCCAGGGAAGCCAAGCTGTGCAATATTTGAAAAATCATTAATGCATTTCCTGTATTAACAAAGAAGCAAAACCACATGATCACATCAATTGATGCAGAAAAAGCATGCAAAAAAAATTCAACATCTGTTCATGATGAAAATTCTCAGCAGACTAGGTATAGAAACTTAATTTAATAAAAGGCATCTATAACAAACCTATGGTTAACATTATACTTAAAGGGAAAAGATGAATACTTTCCCTTTAAGACAGGGAAAAAGGAAAACGTCCACTCTCACCACTGCTGACATAATAAGTCAATAAAAATAAATAAAAGTACACAGATTAGAAAGGAAGAAATAAACTGCTTCTATTTGAGGAGAAGATTGCCTACATAGAAATTCCAAGGAATCTACAAAAAATTCCCAGAACTAGCAAGTCCACAAGCTACAAGGTCAACATACAAAATCAATCACATCAGTATATGATAGCCCTGCACAAATGGAAACTAAACTAGAAACAAAACATTCACAATATTTTCTCCCTCCAAAAGAGAAACATGCAGGTTCAGGATCAGTATTTTGAAAGCAGAAAACAGTGATGTAAGAAATCAAAGAAGACCTATGCAGGATAAAAATCAACATCCAAAAATCAGCTGCATTTCTATACACTACAATGCATTAGCTGAAACAGAAATAAGGAAAACAATCTCATTTAAAATACCATCAAAAACAATAAAATACTTAGGAATAAATTTAACCAAGGAGGTTAAACTTCTTCAAAAGAAATTGAAGAAAATACAAATAAATGGAAAAATATCCTGTGTTCATGGGTTGGAAGAAATAATATTGCTAAAATGTCCAGATTACTCAGAGCCATCTATAGATTCAATGTAATCTCTATCAAAATTCCAATGGTAGTTTTTACAAAAATAGAAAAAACAATCCTAAAATTTTTATGGAATCACAAAACATCCCGAATAGCCAAAGCAATCTCGAGAAAGAAGAACAAAGCTGGAGGCATCACACTTCCTGATTTCAAACCATACAGCAAAGCTATAATAATCAAAACAGTATGGTATTGGCATAAAAACAGACTCATACACCAATGGAACAGAGTCAAGAGCCCAGAAATAAACCTATGCATATATGGCCAACTAATATTTGACAAGGGAGCCAAGAATACTCAATGGAGAAAAAAAAGGTTCTTGAATAAATGATGCTGGGTAAACTGGATATTCACATGCAAGTGAATGAAACTGGACTCCTATCTTATACCACTCATAAAAATTAACTCGAAATGGATTAAACACTTAGATGTAAGACATAAAAGAGTAAAAATTCTAGAAGAAAACACAGGCGAAAAACTCCTTGACATTGGTCTTGGCAATGATTTTTTGGATATGACACCAAAAGCACAAGCAACAAAATAAAAAACAAGTAGGGCTACATCAAAATAAAAAGCTTCTGTACAACAAAAGAAATGATCAACAAAATGAAAAGACCACCTATGGAATGGGAGAAAATATTTGCAAACCATATGTCTGAAAAGGGATTAATATTCAAAATACACAATGAACACATACAACTTGATAGCGAAAAACCAAACTGATTTAAAAATGGACAAAGGATCTGAATAGACATTTTTCCAAAGAAGATACATGAATGGCCAACAGGTAAAGGAAAAGGTGTTTAACAGAAACAGAAAAATCTCACCAACAGAAAAATGCAAATCAAAATCACAATGAGATATCTAGCTGACACCTGTTAGAATGGCTATTGTCAAAAAGGTGAGATTACAAGTGCTGGTGAGGATGTGGAGAAAAGGGAATCCTTGTGCACTGTTGATGGGAAACTAAATTGGTACAGCATTATGCAAAACAGTATGGAGGTTCCTCAAGAAAATTAAAAATAGAGAACTACCATATGACCCAGCAATCCTACTTCTGGGTATATATCCAAAGGAAAAGAAATTACTATCTTGAAGAAGTATTTCCACTCCTAGGTTTATTGAATTATTTACAATAGCCAAGACATGCAAACAACCAAAGTGTCCATTGGTGGATGAATGGATAAAGAAAATGTGGTATATATACACAATGGAATATTATTCAGCTATAAAAAAGAAGCAAATCCTGCCATTTGCAACAACATGGATGAACCTTGAGGGATTATGCTAAGTTAAATTAATCCAATAGATAAAGACAAATAATGTATGATCTCACTTATACGCAGAATCTTAAAAAACAACTCACAGAAACAGAAAGTAGATAGGTGGTTACCAGGGGCTGGGGGTGGGGGAAATGAGAGATGGTGTTTAAAGGATACAAACTTCTAGTTATAAGGTGAATAAATTCTGGGGATCTAATGTGTGGCATGGAAAATGTAGTTACCAATATTGTATTGTACACTTAAAAGTTCTAAGAGACTAGATCTTAAATGCTCTCACCACACACAAATGTTAACTAAGTGAGGTAATGGATGTGTTAACCTTATTGTGGCAATCATTTCATAATATAAACATTAATCATCACATTGTACATCTTAAACTTACACAATTTTATATGTCAAATATATGTCAATAAACCAGAAAAAATAAAGATAGGTTTTCTCAGAAGCACAAAAAAATCAAAGAAGATCTAAATAAATGGAGAGACATACCATGTTCATTAACTGGAAGATTCCTCAACATAATAAAGATGCTAGGTCTCCCAAAATTGATCTACAGATTTAACACAATTTAAGTCAAAATCCCAGCAGGGTTTTTTTTTTTTAATATAGATAAGGTTATTCTAAAATTCACATGGAAAGGCATAGGAACTATAATAGTCAAAAAAATTTCTAAAAGGAAAAAGTTGGAGGAAAAACATTACCTAATTTTAAGACTTACTATAAAGTTACAGTAATCAAGATGATGTGGTACTGGCAAAGGGACAGACACATAGATAGACAGAATCCAGAAACAGATCCCCACAAACATGGACAATTAATTTCTGACAGAGGTGCAAACGCAATTCAATAGAGAAAGGATAATCTTTTCAAAGGTGTTGGAACTGGACATCCATATCTAAAATAATGAACCTTACCTCAACCTTGTATCTTAGAACAAATTAACTCAAAACGGATCATAGATCTAATAAAAAAGTGAAGGGCACAAAGGATAAAATTCTGGTGATCTGGAATTAAGCAAAGAGTTTTTGGACATAACACCAAAAGCATGATCCATAAAAGGAAAAATTGATAAAATGGACCTCATCAAAAACTAAAACTTTTGCTCTGTGAAAAACTAGGATTAGAGAATGAAAAGACAAGCTACAGACTGGGAGAAAATATTTGCTACAACTATAAGGCACACTCAAAACTTAATAATAATAAAACAACCTGATTAGAAAACGCATAAAAGATATGAACAGACACTTCATGGAAGAGGATATAGAGGTGGCAAATAAGCACATGAAAAGATGTTCAACTTCACTAGCCATTAGGGAAATGCAAATGAAAGCAACACCTATTAGAAGGGATGACGTAAAAAGATAACTGATAAAATCAAATACTGGTGAGGACGTGGAGAAACTGGACCTTTCATTTATTACTGATGGGATGGTACAGCCACTCGGGAAAACAGTTTGGCATTTTCTTAAAACATTACACATACACTTAATGTATGAGTCAACAGTACCACTTTCAGGTATTTACCCTACAGAAATGAAAACCATGTTCACAAAAAAACACACATACACTAATGTTTATAGCAGCTTTATTCATACTCTCCATAAACTGGAAACAATTCAAACGTCCTTCAACAGGCGAATGGATAAATAAACTGTGGTGTATCCATACAACGGAACACTACTCATCAGTAAAGAGTCAAACTATTGATATATGCAGCAACTTGAATGAATCTTAAAGGCATGCTTCCTGAGAGAAGCCAGATACAAAATGTTTCATAGTGTATGATTTCATCCATATGACATTCTCAAAAGACAAAACTACAGCGACAAAGAATAGATAATGGTGGCTAGGGTTTGCGGCGGGAGGAGGTGTGACTAAAAAGCGGTGGCATGAAGGAGTTCTTTGGTGATGGAACTGTTCTGTGGGGTCCTTGGTCCTACAACCAAAAGGAAGTGAATTTTGCCAACACTCAAGCAAGAAAATGGATCCTCTCCTAGAATCTCCCAGAAGGAAATGCAGTTCTGTCAACACCTAGATTTTAGCTCAGTGAGATCTGCGATGACTGATGACCTACAGAGCAGTAAGATAACAAATTTGTGTTGTTTAAGCTATTAAGTGTTGTGGTAACTTGTTATGGCAGAAATAGAAAACCAATCAAGTGGTTAAATAATTTTAGAGCAAGGAGAAGAACAGCTATTTGCTGGCTAAGAAGAAGATTGCTACGTAGAGTTCAATATTGTTTCCTTTTTGCTGATTTAGTTTTATCAGAATCTATGAACTGGAAAAGACTCATCATCTAGTAATCACTGGATCCTAGCCTTGCTGGAGGCTGTGGGAAATTCAAAAAGACTGCATGACATGGTAACTGTTCTCAAGATGTTTACAATCTAGAGGGATATATAATTTGCCTATGAAAATAAGGTATTTGAAGGTTTTAATTTTAATTTTAAATTATAAAAAATACAAACAGAAATTTAAAATAAAATTAAAACTTGGAGGTGATGAGTCAATTAGAAAGAGGAGCACGAAACAGAGAAGAGTTCAGTGCTAAGAGAAGCACCACAAAAGAAGAGATCTATGTGGATGGGCCCTGATAGTGTGAGGAAATTACCTCCCTATTGCTCTCTGCATATACTTCACCTATGGATGTTATATTCCATGTATATATATTTTTTTCTCTTGGACCTATAATTAAAAGAGAACAGTAGCATGCTTTGGAGTCAAATAGACTTGGGTTTGAATCTTGGCTTTCCATATTTAATGTGTCATCTTGGCAAGATATTTAACCTTTCTGAGCCGCAGTTTTCTTATTTATAAAATGGAGCTAACATCTATCTCACAGAGTTGTTGTAAAAATGAAAAGAAATAATGTATGGGAAAGCAATTGGCACTAGGCTCGTACAGGTACATTCACTCAGTACTATTTTTCTTAGCCAATATGTAAAAGTTGAAATTGCAACTGAATGTTCACTTATTGTGTCAGCCTTCCCAGTCCTCCAGTTTTTTCTTTTAAAGATGCATGTTCTCTCAAAATCCAAACTAGACCTGAACAGAAAAGTCTTAATGAAAGGAAGAATTATCCGGATTCATCTTTGCCCCCAAAGTTGAAGGTATTGCGACCAGCTCTGAAATGGCGGGAAAGTAAGGTGACACCCTGCAACAGGGAGGCAGACCAAGAGGAATATAAAGGCCTTGCCTGAGTCCTTCGGGGAGTAGATATCAGACATTCTGCTAGACAGCCGAAGGGATGGGACAAAAGCCAGAGATCTAGGAATACGTCTTGTAAGCTGAATTATTATATTTTGATATTCTTCCTTTTATTCTATTACTGTTTATTAAGAAAAATATTTTTGAAAGCTCCAAATTTTTTTTCAGATACACTAACCACCAAGAAAAGGCGGTTTTGGCTTCATTTTCATGAGGATTTTAAAAAACTTTTAAATTAAAATAATTTTAGACTTACAGACAAGTGTAAAAAATATTACAACTTCCTGTGTACCCTTCAACCAGCTTCCCTTAAAAAGAACATCTTACATCACAGTCCTACTACGAAAACAATTATACTAACATTTAATACAATACTGTTAACTAATGTCAGACCTTATTTAACTTTTGCCAGTTTTCCCACTAACTTCATTTTTTTTTTCTGGTTCAGAGACCAATTCAGGATCTCACATTGCATTTAGTTATGTCTTCATAGCCTCCTCCAAAATTTGACAATCCAATCAGTCTTTGATAAGTTGCTTTAGTCCTTGTTTTTTATGACCTTGACATCGACACTTTTGAAGAGTAGTGGTCCCTTATTTTGTAGGATGTCTCTAAATTTGATTTCTCTGATGTTTTCTGACTGGGTTGAGGAAATTTATTTTGAGCAAGAACACCACTGAAGTGATGTGGCTTTGCCAATGTGTGTCACTAGTAGAATATGATGTCACTATGACTTCTTCCTGGTGACATTAACTTTGGTGGCATCTGTCAGGTTTCTGAATACTAGTTCTTATGTCTGTCTTTATCATTAGTAATTATCTGGTGGGGAAATATTTTGAGATTATGCAAATATCCTTTTTTCTCATTATACTTTCACCCACCAATTTTAGCATCCATTGATGGTTCTAGCCTGCAATAATTATTACCATGGTGTTTGCCTAACAGTGATTTTCCATTTCCCCAATTACTCCTTAATTTATAATTGGAATTCTAAGGAAGGACCTACCCTTCTCCCCTATGTATTTATTTAAGTATTTATGTCAATACGGATGCATGGATATTTATTTTACTCTATAGATCACAACCCAGTACTATCATTACTTATTTTGCAGCTAAAGCTGTTCTAGATGGTCATTGCGAGATCCTTCAAGTTGGCTCTTGTGTCCTTCTGGCATGACTTCGCCCTTTTTCTTATAAGTACTTTCTTATTGTTCCAAGCTTATCTTATATCTTCCCTACTTCAGTTCTAGAATCAGCCATTTCTGCAAGGAACCCTGAGTATCTTCTATTGGAGAATAGTGTTTGAATCCCAGATCTGGGCACTAGGTCTGCTCATTGCTGCTGGGTGTCACAGTGGTTCCATGCCTTCTCAGCAGACAGAGCTAGGAAATATATGTATGTACACCAACACCTGCATATACACCATGCATATTTTTGTATCTATCTATCTTTACATGTATTAAGAGCCATGAGTTCATACTGATAAACCTTCGATTCCAGTTGAACACCACAGTGTTTATTCTAGTCTTCTCCTTATCCCTTATTTGTAACTTCTTTCTCTGACTGTGAGAAATCTGGGTCTCATTATTCTCAAGATATTTACTTATTTGTTCATTCCAAGTATGTACATAAAGTACTTTCAGAACAACCCATATCTCTGTGAGAGACACATTTGTTAACTAGAGGGAAAATGGAAATAGGGCAGTAGCCACAGGGTGGGGCGGGGGGGGGTGTGTGTGTGACTTCTCTTGAGTATACCTTTTTGTAGCTTACCTACACAACCATGGCTGTGTTCCCCATACACAAAAAATAAATAATTTAAGTACTCACCAGACAGGGAGAATGAAGAATGGAATGCAAACAGTAACAAATGAATCTAACTGTATTATTAATACATAACATATTGAAGGGGGTGAGGAAGACGAGAAATAACCTAAGTAACTTTGGAAAGCACTATTTTGAATATATACTATCAGGCTAATAATAAAAAGAACTGTACACACTTCACTCTGGGTAGCAAACCTGTTTGACTGGGATTTTAAAGAGGGCAGGGTGTACAACTGAGGTTCATCGCTGGGGGGAAAGCCCAAACCCCTTCACTAGTGCTGCCTCTTAATACTGAGATATGCAGAGATACTGAGACATCAGCGCCGCATATTTAGTGGAAATGGAATTGAATCTTCTTATAAGTAGAGCTAAAAAACCCCTCTGGGCCATCTGGCCCCGGCTTTTCACTTTACAGATGCAAAAGTGAAACGCAAGAGACACAGTGGTGGAATGAAGACCAGAGGCGTGTGCTGAGCGTCTACTGCGCCACACACCACCTCCGGCAGGGAAACCGAATCTTGAGAGACGAGCGCAGTCTGGCCAGTGCTGAGTTAGACACTGATTGATGTATTCCTGGCACAGATTACTCACCGTATTTTATTATAACTTGTGCCCAAGAAAGCCTTATTGCTATGAACTGTAAGATCAGAATTTTAAATATTTTTATTATAAAGAAGTATTCATTGCCTTAGCATTTCTGTAAAAATATACATTTCTAGAGTTTTAAAAACTTCACGTCAGAAAAATGTTTCAGTCATTATTACCTGGGATCATTTTTTAAAACATTAAGAAAAAGTTAACATATTAAACAATATTTTAAATTACCAGATTAGTTTTATATATTTTTTAAAAACTAAAAGTATGAAGGGCCTATAAAACAGGTGTCTCAAAAGTAAGAGTGTATATATTTAAAAACGTTTAACTGACACAAGCATGAGAGTTTTTGGCTGAACCACAAGAAGCTCCCGTAAGATGAGTATAGATATGCTGGAACACTGCCAAGTTATAATATCTTCCCTACAAAGAAAATTTAAAGTTGATAGTATTTGAAGACAATAGGACTTAATTAACCAGGGAATTTTGCTTATTTTTGAAGGTGAATATGTCCTAGTTTACTTAGTATCTACAGTAAAAATACTGCTTCTTCCATATAATCCTTTTTCTAGAAACTGATTCTAACTTGAGATTTCATTCACAAATAGGAATAGCTTTTTAAAAGTTACTGATAAGATAATTGCCATTTCAATAGCATATTACATTTTCCCATACACTCGAGACCCTTGATTTACACCATGCTACAGATCTGTGATATCAGTTTCATGTGCTGGTCTCTAGCACAGCTACATGTCTGCCCACTTGCTTCTTTCTTGTTTCCCTTTTGCTTAAAAATCTTTGAAGTAACTAATTGGTACAGCTGGAGTGGCTTCCTTTAGCTCAGTAATGTTAAAGGGCCTCCACTTCACTATTTCTTGCTCATCCTCAAGTAACTACACAAGAAAGTCTTCACTGAGCAATTGGCCTTCTCAACTTCCCTCTGAAAACCTAAGTTGCAGCTACTCCACTTTCTAAGCAAAACACTGCTAATCTCTTTTTTCAATAGGAGGAAATTTTACTTATTTATGTCTTCTTGAAGTTATAATTGTGATATGATCAAGACATCTTACAGTTTTTTTCCTTATTTTTTACATTGGGTAGTAGTTTCTTAACAAGACCTACAAAAAAGTAAAGAACACAAGAACAGCAGTGCAGACGGGTCTCATCAGAGAACAGACCCCGAAAAGTGTGAGTACAGTGGAGCTCTCCACATAGGTGGAGTGCCCCTCAGAGCACGCTCCTCTTGTGGGAACTCAAGTTTTCTGTTTTCACTTCAGGATCTGGTTGATTTGACAACCATGTCCAATCTGGCAGATAATTTTTCAAACTCAGCCAGAAAGATCATCTTGAGGAACCATAAAACAATTTAAGGACTGAAGTTCTCTGGATGTGAAGCCTTGTTACATAAACTTTCACTTGATTTCAAGACTAATGGACACTTAATGCTAACCAGGTAAATGAACTACTGAGTTACTAACCTCGGTATTCACGAATTTAAATTAATTTACTGAGGATTCTGAATCAGTATTCCAGCAAGAAGTCCTGGTTGCCATGAATCAGTGAGCAGTGTTACAAATCTGCTGTACACATTTTCACAGACATTTTCAACTCTAGCAATGGGAAAGGATACTTTTTAACTGGTGAGACTGCCAGAATTATCTTGATTTGTAGTTTTCAGTATGATACTGATTTTCTACTTTAGTCAAAATTGTTTATCAAAGGAGCACAGTTTTGTGTTTATTGGTTTGTTTTACTTGGTCAGGCAAGATTGTTTTGAACATGGTGTGACACACATAAACCTTTAATTTTTTTTTAATTGGTAAGGTAAAGCTTCGAATTAGCACTTAATGTATGTTTAGAAATGTAATTTATCTATGAAAAGAATTGATCTTCAAGTGGAGGTTTTTTTCTTTATAGGAGTTTTAACTAGTTTTCAATGTCTGAGAATGTTCTCTATAATATAATGCATGTTGAACAATAATGGCTCAAATGAAAACAGTTATGTTAAGGTAGGAATTAATGTACAATTCTATATACCCTATGACTTGGGTATTAAATTTACCATAAGATATGGTCAACTACAACTTTTTAGGGAGGTTGTATACAATATAAATTAGAAAGTACTGGTATTCACTATACATTTCATTAATTTTATCTACTCATAATATTTTTTGCTTCATCATCAGACATAATTGAGAAAACTCTAGAAGAGAAGTAATTTCTATTGCATATACCCATATTTTTATTCTTTCCATTGTTCTTTCTTCCTTCCTGATGTTCCAAGATTCCTTCTTTTTATCATTTCCTTCCTGTTTGGAGAACTTTCAGCCCTTCAATTAGGGTAGGTTTGCTGGTGACAAACTCTCTCAGTGTTCCTTCATTTGAAAATGTCCTGATTTCTTCCTCATTCTTAAAGGATATTTTTTTTGCATATAGAATTCTAGGTTGATAATTCTTTTCATTCAGCATTTGAAAAGGGTCCCATTTCTGGGTGGCCTCCATGGTTTCTTATGAGAAGTTGCTGTCATTCAAACTGTTTTTCCCCTATAGGTAAAGTCATTACTTCTCTCTCTCTCTCTGCTTTCAAGATTTTTATTTTGTCTTTAGTTTTCAGGAGTTTGACTATGATGTGTATTGGTGTGACTTTCTTTGAGTTTATCCTGTTTGGGGTGTAGGTGTATGTCTTTTGCCAAATTTTGGAAAATTTCAGCCATTATTTCTTTGAATACTTTTCCAGCTCTATTCTCTTTCTGTTCTTCTCCTTGAACTTTGATGACATAAACATTAGATCCTAACAGGTGGCTCAGACTCTGTTTATCCAGTCTACTTTTCTCCTGTTGTTCACACTGGGTGAATTCTTTTTTTTTTTTTTTAAATAAGGACCTCCCCTGCTTTTTAAAAAAGATTTTATTTTTTTCCTTTTTTCTCCCCAAAGCCCCCCAGTACATAGTTGCATATTCTTCGTTGTGGATCCTTCTAGTTGTGGCATATGGGACGCCACCTCAGCGTGGCTTGATGAGCAGTGCCATGTCTGCGCCCAGGATTCGAACCAACAAAACACTGAGCCGCCTGCAGCAGAGTGCGCAAACTTAAACCCTCGGCCACGGGGCCAGCCCCCATACTGGGTGAATTCTATTGTTATATCTCCAACTTCACCGATTCTTTCTTCTGTCCTTCCATTCTTCTAGTCAGCCTATCTATTAAAGTTTTTTTTAATTTTAGCTATTATATTTTTCAGTTTTACATTTTTGATTTGTTGTTTCTTTATATTTTCCATTTTTTGTCAAGACTTTGTATTTTTTAGTTTGAAGCACATTCATAATTGCTTGTTGAAGCATTTTTATCATGACTGCAATCCACGAAAAACCATGTTAGATAATTCTAATATCTTTGTCACCTCAGTGTTGGTATCTGTTGATTGTCTTTTCTAATTCAGTTGAAATTTTCCCGGTTCTTGGTATGACTGATGATTTTTTAATGAAACTTGGACATTTTAGTTATTATGTAAGGCAGCAGAGACAGTGGATCTTATTTAAGTATTTTGTTTTAGCAGGCTTCCAAGGAGAAGGAAGGCACTGTCCCACTACTGGCAACTGGGGGTACAAGTCCAGGTTTGTCTCTCAGCTTCTGTCCCTGCTTGAGTGCCTCACTACTGCTAAGCAGGGTTGGGAGCTCAGGCCCCGCCCCAGGCCTCTGCTGATACCACACTGGTCAAGAGGTACAAGGGCGCCTCGTTACTGTTCCCTATGAAGCTTCTGCTGACACTGTGGGTGGAGGAGAGGTGGCCTTGTTACACCTGGACCGTGTGAAAGCCTTGACTCTCCATTAGGCTTGCTGCAACACACCCTAGCAAGGAGGGGGCGTGAGGCCTTGTCACCACGACGTAGCGGTGATATGGAAGTCCAGGCTCCCCATGTGGTTGCCACTAACACACGGGCCCAAGGGGAGAGTCTTGTTACTGCTTGGTGGAGATCAAAGTCCTGGCTCCCTACTTGGCCTTCTCCAACACCACGACGGTGGGAGTCTGGGTGCCTCATTTCAGTGAAGGTGGAAGTCAAAGGCTCCCCAGTCAGCCTCTGCTGGTGAGGATGGGGAGTGGGGCTCCAGTTTTTTTCTGTTGCATTTGGCTGGAGTAGAGCAGTCATTGTCTAAAAGTTTTCTGTCTTACTAGGCTGCGTCTTTTCTGGTCCTTTAGCTGAAGATAGCAGGCTTTCATCAGGCTTTTTTGTGTGTATGTGTGCACCTGGAGAGGTTTTTGGGTGTTGGCTTCTCCAGCACCCAGTCTGATCTATGAGGGGTGCATAAGCTAAAAGAAAACCCAGGAACTCACTGCCGTGTTGTTCCTTGGGTCCAGAGGTCCCCAGCCTGTCTTCTTTCTCTCCACCTTTTAGAATTTTTGATATTTGTTTTTTATGTAATGCCCAGAGGTTTTTGGCTGTACTTAGCAGGAAGAATAGGGAAAAGTATATCTACTCCCATCTTTCTAGAAGCAGAAGTCTCTACATTCTTTTTAAAACAGTTGATAAAGCATTAAGTGATTATATTATTTTACTACTTCCTAGATGCCTTACACATGGGCCAAGAAAACTCATTAATCTCTATTCATATTTTATATAAGAAATGTTTCTTAAGAAAAGAAACAAAGAAAAGTGTCACATAGATGGAGCTTCCAGTTAGCTCAGATTTTAAAACTCTATTTACAAAGAGCAGCAAGCTTGTCATAACCAAGGATGGATATAGGAGTTTAGACAATGTAAGGTCCAAATAGTGTCAGGAAGATAAAAACAGATAAAGAACTGAAGCTCTCAAAATGCTAAGGAAAGCAAGGACGGGAAAAACTAATTTTTTTTTTTGAAATTGATGATATAACTGATGAAGATTAAAAATAAAAAAGGAAAACATCTTAACTCATTCCCTTACCTGTAGAAGATTTTTTGAGCATCTAATATGTATAGGCATTAATGGTAAAAGATAGAGATCAGTAAGATGAGGTCCCTACCCTCAAGAATTCTTTTAGTGGAACAGAGTGGTCAGTCAATCACATTACAATGTGTAAAAGCTATGCACAACAGTAGCTTTGCAGACCCCTTATTCACTATATGTCTATGGATGTCAGGCAATGGTTTACAGAGGAGGTGACAGAAAATGAAGAGAAGGACATGCAAGGTAGATGAAATAGGATATGCAAAGATTTAGAGGAATGAAAGAGTATGGACAAAGGAAGTGGTACAAAACCAGGTCTGGGAAGACAATGTGGAGCCGGACTGTAAAGGGCCTTGTCTGTCATGTTTAAGAGTTTGGACTCAAATCCTACTGGCAACCAGGAACTACAAGAATTAAGTTGTTTTTTTTTTTAGGTATGCTTTTTGGTGAGGAAGATGAGCCCTGAGCTAACATCGGTTGCCAATCTCCTCTTTTTTTTTCTCCCCAAAGCCCCAGTACATAGTTGTATATCCTAGTTGTAAGTCCTTCTACTTCTTCTATGTAGGATGCTGCCAAAGCACGGCTTGATGAGCAGTGTGCAGGTCCGCATCCAGGATCCAACCCAGCGAACCCAGGGCCACAGAAGCAGAGCGCTCGAACTTAACCGCTATGCCACCAGGCCAGCCCCAAGAATTAGTTCTGATCTCCTCTTCTAGAAAGCATGAAGTTCAAGAAGCAAAAGAGAATCAAAACTTGGGTTAGATACAAACACTTGGTCTCCTGGCTCATATAAAATATTTTCAGAAAACATAAAAGCCTTTGAAAATAAATCACTGACCTGGTGACGATCTTTGAGGAACAGTGGAGATTAGGAGAGATGGGAAAATGTCATTTAATTTGCATATTCTACCTTTGACCTCATTTTGTAAACTACAGATCAGAGATATCTAATTTCTATCCTGAGAATGTTTTCTAGAATATATTATAAAGGTATTGCGTGTGTGTGCACACTTAAAAAAGGAAAAAAAAAAGAACACTGATCACTAGCATCCAGGATGGGTTCAATGAAAAAAAGTCACATCCATTTTTGACATTATTACGAGGAGACATGATCTTATGATATTTAATTTTGAAGATATAGATGGATTAAATAAATTTATTTAAAAAGTAGTGGTTTATAGAATGATGACAATAGAAGAAAAAGCTAGTGTCATGCCACTGGGTCTGTCCTTGGCCCTACTTATCTCATTTCTAGATGACAGGAGGGAAACAGACAAGACAAAATTAGAATCAAAAGCAGATACAAGTGAGATGTGTTCTAACAAGATTAAGAGTGACAGGTGTCAAGCCAGCCATGATGGCCTAGTGGCTAAAGTTCGGTGCTCTTACTTCTTCGCTGGCCTGGATTCGATTCCTGGTCACGGAACCACAGCACTTGTCTGTCAGCAGCCATGCTGTGGTGGCAGCTCACATAGAAGAACCAGAAGGACTTACAACTAGAATATACAACTATGTACTGGGTTTTGGGGAGGAAAAAAAGAAAACGAGGAAGACTGGCAACAGATGTTAGCTCAAGACGAATCTTTCCCAGCAAAAATAATAATAATAATAATAATATTTTTTTTTAAAAAAGAGAGATGAGTGACTCATAATTACACTCCCTCCAAACCTAACAACAAAATGGAAGAAACAATGGAGTCATAGGCATAATCTCTACTGCTATTACCCTGATTCAAGCTGCCACACTAGATTATTTTAAGAACTCTTTATTGCTCTTTCTGCTCCTACCCCTGCCCTCTATAGTTTATTCTCAATAGAGAAGCCAGAGTGATCCTTCTAAAGTGAAAATAAAATTATAATACTTCTCTATTCAAATTCTTCTAATGTCTCATTTCAATAAAACTAAAAGTGTTTCCAGCAGCTCATAAGACTTTTAAATGCTCTGGCATTCTATTACTTCTCTGGCTTCATTTCTACTAATCTCTCCCTCACTTGTTCTGCTCAGGAGCCTCCTGGCTGTTCCTCATATGTCAGGTTAAAAATCACAGTGATGTCATGTGGCTATCACGTACTCCTGGATATGAAGCAATGAGAAGGTACTTTACCACTGTGTTATTCTTTGCAAAATCTCATACCCTCAATCAATCATGAGGAAAATATCAGACAAATCCAAATCGAGGAATGTTCTACAAAATACCAGAAGGTATTCCTCAAAAGTGTCAAGAACATGAAAAACAAGGAAAGACTGACAAACTATCATGGACCAGAGAAGACTAAGGAGACATAACTGAGTGCAATGTGGAGCCCTGGGTTGGATCCAGATCAAGAGATGTTAATGGAAAAACTAGTGAATTCCAAATCATATCTGGAGTTCAGCTAAAAAAAAAAATAGAGTCTTCTAATCCATGAAATGATATACTTCTCCACTTATTGAGGCATTAGGTAAGACCTTTAAAAAAAGTTTTTAATTTTTTCCTGTAGTCTTACACATCTATTTTTGTTTTGTAACTCTTACTGATGTTAAGAATGACTTTAAATTTCATATATGCTTTGAATCCAGAAAACCTGTCAAATACTCTTATTAGTTCTAATAATTTATCTATAATTCTTTTTTTTATATACAGCCCTATCATCTATAAATAACAGGAGTTTTGCTTTTTCCTTTCTAATTCTTACCTTTATTGAATTATTTTCTTGTCTTACTGCACTGGGTAGCACCTCCAATACAAGGCTGATGAAAGTGGTGATAATGGATACCATTACCTTATTCCTGGTCGCAAAGGAAAAGTTTTCAACATTTAACATTAAGTACGATGTCTATGATAGATTTTAGATAGACACACTTTATCAGATCAAGGAAGAAGTACTCTCTATTCCTAGTTTGTTAGCTTTTATGATATACATTCATAGGTATTTTACTAAATGTTTTTTCTGTGTCTGTTGAGACGAATATTTCATTATTCTTAAACTCTGTTAAAGTGGTATTTTTGTTGGTTTAAATGTTATTCTGACCTTGCATTTCACACATGTACATACACATATATTATATAGCTAATATTTTGTTTGGGATTTCTGTGTCTGTGTTCTGAGAAAGCCTGTAATTTTTCTTTCTTACATTTATCTGTTTTAGCATCAGATTATGGTAGCCTCACTTAAAGAGTTAGGGAATCTTCCCTCTTATACTATTCTTTAGAAGAGTTGTCTAAAACTGGAATTATTAGCTCCTTGAATGTTTAAAAGAACTTACCAGTGACACCATTGGGGCTAGAGTTTTCTTTGCAGGAGTGAAAAAAAATATATATATATACATACAGACACATATACACCTATATAAATTACTATACAGAAAATTTACTGTTTTTTCATTTGGTGTATGGTTCTATGAATTTTAACACATGTATAGAATCATGTAACTATCACCAAAATCAGGACACAGAACAGTTCCATAAGCCCCCGACCTCCCTTGTGCTGTCCCTTTGTCATCACACTCTCCTCTTCTAGTCCCCAGCAACCCGACTTGTTATCCAGCATATATTTTGTCTTTTTGAAAACATTATATAAAAGGAATCACATAGTATGTAACCTTTTGAGACTGGCTTCTTCCACTCAGCATAATGCTTTTGAGATTCATTTAAGTTGTTGCTTATATCAACAGTTTTTCCTTCTTATTGCTAAGTAGTATTCCACTGTACCGATGTACCAGTTTCCTCATTGTTTCACCTGTTGAAGGACAACCGCTTTTTTTCCAGATTTTGGCAATTATGAATAGAGCTTGTATACACATTAGCATACAAGTTTTCATGAGAACCTAAATTTTTATTTCCCGGGGGAATATACCCAGGAGAATGGGATTGCTGCATCATATCTTAAATGTATATTTAACTTTATAATAAACCGTCAAACTGTTTTCCAGGGTGACCATACCATTTGCAATCCTATGAGCAATGTGTGAGAGTTTCAGTCGCTCTGTATCTTCACGCCACCTTTGTGATTTTTGACCAGCAATTCAATTTCTTTAGAGGTTATAGGACTATTCATGTTTTCCAATTCTTCTTGAACCAGTTTGGTTGAGAATACCTAATATCTTATTCACATTTTCAAATTTATTGGCATACATTTGTTCACATTATCCCCTATTACCTTGTCAATATCTGTAGCCTCTGTAGTTATGTCCTCTTTTTTGTTCTTGATTTTGGCTATTTGTTTTCTCTCTTTTTTTCCTGATCAATCTTGTCAAAGATTTGTTAATAGTGTTCAAAGAATAAAGTTTTGCTTACGATGATCTTTTGTACTGTATGTTTATTTTCAATTTTATATTACTTTTGTTTTTTTACTTTCAAAAAGCTCAGTTTGCTGTTCTTTTTCTAAGTTCTTGAGATAGATGCTTAGCTCATTAACTTTTAGCCAGAACCTTTACTAAAATATGTATTTAAGGCTTTAAATTTGCCTCTAGGGTCTGGCCCCATAGCCGAGTGGTTAAGTTTGTGCGCTCCGCTTTGGTGGCCCAGGGTTTCGCTGGTTTGGATCTTGGGCACGGACATGGCACCGCACATCAGGTCATGTTGCGGCAGTGTCCCACATAGCACAACCAGAGGCACTCACAACTACAATATACAACTAGGTACTGGGGGGTTTTGGGGAGAAGAAGAAAAAGAAAAAAAATATTGGCAACAGATGTTAGCACAGGAGCCAATCTTTAAAAAATAAATAAATAAATATGCCTTTAGAAACTGCTTTAACCACTTCCTACAAATTTTGATATGTAATATTTTTATCATTCAAAGTTCAAAGTATTTCCTCATTTCCATTATGATTACTTTACTGACATGTAAACATACATTACAAAGTGTTTCTTAAAATTTCCAAATATAATTTTTTATTTATCCTATTATTTTCTAGTTTAATTGTATTGTGTTCCTCGACCACAATTTGTTGAAATTTGTTGAGATTTGCTTTATAATCCTGTGTATGTTCAATTTTTATAAATATTCCCTATGGCTTGAAAGAATATTTATTTTGCAAATACTAAGTACATTGTCTATATATCTTACGCATATTTTCAAATATATATTCTCATTAGTTTTGTGTGATTATTCCATCAATGACTAACAGGTATGTTAAATCTTCCACAATGACTGTAGATTTGTCTTTTTCTCTTTGTAGACTGCATATTTTTTCTTTATATATTTTTGAGGCCTTGTTATTAGGTACAAACACATTTAAAATATCTTATTAGAGAATTTAATCTTTCATCATTATAAAGTGACCCTATTATTTATAATAATGCTTTCAGCCTTAAAGTTGATATCACCTAAAATTAATTTAGCTACACCCACTTTTTCTGTTAGTATTTGGGAAATACTATGTGTTTATCTATCTTTACCACATATTTGCCATTTTCTCTGCTCTTTTTACATCTCAGAACTTTTATCAACGAGTTCTTTCCTCCTATATCTAAAATGCATCCTTTAGAATTTCCTTCACTGAGTCTACTGATAACAAATTTTCTGTTTCCATTGCCTGAAACTTGTCTGAAATTGTTACCTTATTCCATTTCCTTTCTTAAGAGATATTTTGCTAAGTATATAATTCTGTACCAGCATACATCTTTTTACTATGTCTGGCTTCGCTTGTTGTTACTGAGAATTCATCTGTCAGTTTATCTGCCACTCTCTTAAATATAATCTGATTTTTTAGGGTCTACTTTTAAGAGTTTTCTTTTTGTCTTAGATGTTCTGCAATTTCACCATAATGTGACTAGGGGTAGATTTATTTATCCTTCTTAAGATTTGTTGGGCTTCTTGCCTCTGTGGTCTAGTGTACTCTATCAATTCTGAAAAAAATCTCAGCCACTGTATTGCCATATATTGCTGCTTCTCTATTCTCTCTTCTCCTAGAATTAAGACATATATTGCACCTTCTCACTCTATCCTTTATGACTCTTATCTTGTTTTTCATATTTTCCTATCTCTGTCTCTCTGAGTTGCATTTAGTGTAATTTTCCCTTATCTTCCAATTCATTAATTCTTCCTTCAACTCTGTTTACTTTGCTGTTAAACTCATCCTTTGAATTTGAATTTCTATTACTCTATTTTTTTCATTTTTAGAAGTTCCATTTGGTTCTTCTTGAGATCTGTTGGTTATATTTTATTCTATCAGAGCAGATAATTTCAAGCTTGTCTATTTTTTCTTTAAACATGACAAAGTCATTTTATAATCTGTATCAGATAACTCCAGTAATTAAAGTCTTTATAGGCCAGTTCTGCTTCCTTTTGTCTCTGCTAATTCTCACTCATGTTGCTGTCTTCTTGTTAAATTATTTGGGAGACTTGTGTAGTGCTATGATGAAGGTCTTTTCCTCCAAAAGATTTGTATTTGCTTCTGCTCGGGGCCTATGGATATCAGCAGCAGTTCCACTTTAAACTCAGTTATGGCTTGAGATTTATCAGGCTACCCAATAATGAGAATTTGAGCTATAAATCAATGCAAGACAGCTTGTGGTTACTACTGCTTAGAGACAATCCTCCATTCCCTCAACCCCTCGTCAGGCCACTCTGTTACCTCCTGAGGATGGAAGGGATGGCAGAGGGTTTGCTTTTACTGCATCCTCCTGAGGCCCAGACGTGACTCATACTAGGGGAGGATCTGCTATTAGACTCTTTGGTGGTCCTAGGCTTTGCGTCTCCTGGAGGTCTGAAAGCCACAGCTCACATTACCCTGGCTAGGCAAATGTTCTCAAGGCAAAGAGTCTTCTATGCTGTGTTCTGCTTACCTCTATGGGTTCCTGTCTTCAGCTATATTTTGATCTGTTAAAGTCTTACTATCTAGTTAGCTCTGAAAAGCTTTCAAGAAGATTTATTTATTTTTAAATCTAGCATCATTAGTTATTTTCAGTAAGAGAGTTAATCTAAATAATCTATCTCACCATATTTCCAGAAATAGAACCTCTTCATTGATGTTTCATCTTTCTTTTTCCCTCCATCTATCTCATTCTCCTTATCTCCCCCTTTTCCAGACAAATAACTTCCTTCCTGCCCCCATATTAAGATTTTGGATGAACTACACCGATGGATCAATTGTGGCCACAGACAGAAAATATGTAAGAAACCTTTGCTCCCAAAAGTCTTGCGCTCAGTATTAAAGTCTAACAGGTTAATACCCCTGCCATTAACCAGCTGTGGTAATAAATAAGCATGTTAACTCCTCTGGGTTCTACTTTCAGAAATGTGGGAGTTATGTCAGTCCTTCCCTGTCAGTTACCTTCCACAGAGAATCAACCAAACTTTATATATTCTACCTCCTACATTTCTGTGAACTCTTTCCCTTTTATTCCCATTCCAAGAGTCACTTCTTTAGTTCAAAAACACTCACCATTGCTTGAATTCTTACAGTCTCCTTACTGAAGGCACTACCTCCTACCTCTAGACTCTTTCCCTCTAAAATTCTTTTTCCATGTTGTTACTAGACTTATTTCTAAAGTACACATCAATGATGTTCTTCTCACAGCTTCCAGGATAAAATTCAGATTCCTTGACTTCACATGCAAAGCCCTTCCTATTCTTTCCCTTGTTTACTTCTCTGATCTCATTTTCTGCAAACACCGTTTATTCAAACCTCTGTGGCTTCACTCATGTTACTTATTCTTCTTGAAGCACCTTCTGTTCCCTGTCCTTTGCCTAATTAACCTCTATTGGTCCTTTATAACTCAAGACCAACACTGTTTCACTAAGAAATTCTTCTAGGACTTCTCCTCCTTTCTCTGATTTGGATGTTCCTCCTTGACGCTTCCACATAACTGAATTTACACCTACATCAAATTATAATGTATTTGTGACTTATTTCCCTCTTTCACTCATTAAGTTATAAGCACTTTTCATACAGAGACAGTCTTATGTAAGTTTGCAACCCCATTCCTGCAGAGTTTGCTGAATGGACAAATGAACAATGCTATAAAATGAGGGGGCTGATTACATGATATCAAAAGTCCTTTGTTAGCTATAAAATTTGCCCCGTTATAGAAATCCTAACTACTGCTACCCAGTTCCTCCTGCTTGGACTTGTTCCTAAGCTTCTATCTTTGGTTATCTAGATTCTCTGACCTGCATACCTGACCCATTTCCCTAGATTGTCTAGCCTGAGTTTTGATATCTTGTTTAGATGAGCTCCCTGAAGGTGAACTCTTGCTGGGCAGCCTCTCCTTTGACTGACCTTGAATTTGACCTTTTGCATGCTCCTCTTTGCCTCTGCTGATGCCCCTGGTTCCTGATCCCCAATACAATTCACAACACTTGCCACTTCAACATCCTTTGTTTTTATACCACTGTTGCTTAAACCCTGACAAGACAGGCCAAATAATTTAATTAGTTTATTAGGAAAAGTAGAAAAGAGGAATTTTAGAGCTGGAAGAAAAGACTATAGTCCAATTTCTTCATTTGACACATGAGGAAAAAGGTTAAACATTCCATGTTTACTCACTGAAAGGGCAGTAAGTAGAGCAGCTCCTTATTTTCACTGCTCCTTCCATTCAACCTTACTTCACTTCAGCGAAAGTAAAAATTTTAGCTGAGTAAAAATTTAAACCGAAATAATCACAGTACTTATAGGATTCAAACATATACGAGAATCCCGTAAGTCTGTGTTTGTGTGTGTTTGCGTGTGTGTATATATATATTTATATATATAAAGAGAGAGAGAGACTTACAAACACTAAAAATACTCCCATGATTTACCCGTTTTTGGGATTTTTTGGACATTGAATTATATTCTAATTTTATTGTACAAAAAGATAATTTGTTGGTTTCTAAGTGGATTCTTCTTTTACGGTCACAATATGAAATTAAAGGTAGGTTCAATTATATCAACAGATTACGGAAAGTTCATCTGGTTAAAACAACTACTAAAATTCAATATATTATATGCCTGGTACAAATGGTTAAAATAACTGTATTATACTGCTTCATACAGAAGGTAAGTAGAAGGGCACCTTCTATAGATTAATAGACAAATTTAATGTTTATTTAAAACTTTTCATCTAATTTATCTTTTCGGTTAATATATATTTTAAAAAGAATCAAGAGGATAGACTATTACAAAAAAAATTACACTTACCGTCATCCTCCCAGCAGCTGTTAGCATTCCCTTCTCTTTCACTGCTCCCTGGTAACACTGTCTGGTCTGCTGGCAGGTCATCTTCTGGCACACCACCTTCACAATCTGCTGCATCTGTAATACTGTCTTCTTCCACAATATGGAGTTTGTCTTCATCATCTGAATCGGAATTTGTTTCTACCACAGTATTATAATTTGTAACTGTAATACAAACAAGAAAGAAATAATCAAAATCAACTAGTATAAAAATCAGTTTTTACACTTAAGTAAAATAGAAACTTTAAAAAGTACTTGAAATAGATTATAACTCAATAACATTTTATTTTAGACCATAATATGTAGGCAACTAATTTATCTGACAACACACATGGCACTTACTAGATAAGAGATGGCCAAAATGGCAAATAATACTAGTACACTTATTGAACACAGTTGTCCCTTGGTGTCCGCAGTGGACTTGCTGCAGGATATCCCAGGGATACCAAAATCCGCGGATACTCAAATACAATGGCGTAGTACAATGAATACAGTCGGCCCTCCGTATCTGTGGGTTCTGCGGTTGGTTGAATCTGCGAATGTGAAACTCACCGATACAGAGGGCCTACTGTACTTACTGTATCTACAAGTACTTTATAAACAGTAATTCATTTAATTCTTACAGCAATCTTATAGCAACCCTATGAAATAGAGTATCTATCATTTACTACTTGTATCCCTGTTTTACAGAAGTGGAAACCAAGACACAAGGAAGGTAAGTAACTTGTCTACAATCATTCAGCTAGGAAGCCTCAGGGCCAGGATCTGAACCCTAGTGGTATGGTTCCATATTCTGTGATCTTAAACACTACATTAAACATTCTCCTCAATCATAATGAGTTTATTCCATATGATACCGCTTATGTATAATTAGGGCTTCAAATCTTTACAGCATTATAATGTAAGAAAAGAGTCTATCTCTGCTAATAAAATAGCAATAGATCATCAAATTTACCATAAGAAAAGCATTTTCAAGTTGTCAATTAGGTCCATGCATTTCATATTAATCCCACACTGACTTTAGAAATAATCAACCAATTTAGCTAAATTTGTACATAATTAAGGCATGATTTAAGTAATGTTGGTATGCAACTACGTCATTCTGAGAAAAATAACTGACATTTAGAAGTTTTCAAATGGGCACCTGTTCCATATTTTTAGAGGAGCTTCAATAAAACTTAATAGTAGCTTTTATAAAGATATATAATTATTGAATTACTACAGCTCCTAGAAACATGAGTAACAGTTGGTAATAAAAATCTCTAAAACAAATAATATGGCATAGTTAACATTTTCCTTCAGAGTCCTTGTAATAATCACTTGGGATAAATTTCTTAGTGCCTCATTGGATATGGTCACTGAAATACCTCTTTTCAACTATTTCCAGGTGATTCTTACTTGATAAGATAAGAATGAGAGGAAAGGAGAAAAAGGAAGCTCTGCTTTGTTTAGATAACTGAGCAATAGTTACTTTCAGTTACTCTTTCCATTTCTTCCTTAAATTTTCCAACCATTCTTGAAAGAAGAAAATCACGTAAGTGCTTAAACGATATGCATACACATCCCCCTTCCCACATAAGTACACACACACACATCTCTGAGAACATGAAGGAATAAATACAATCCAAAGTATGGACGTATATGTCAAGGTGAGAATAGCCCATATCTCCAAAACTGCTTTGATAGACCTTGGGAAGACCCCTCTGTCTAAAAATTACTGGAGTTACCCTTTTGCCCACATTAGGAATTCTTCAAAATCTTGTGTCAGAAGAAAAATATTGTCTTGTGTCATTAATACTTTAGTGTGAATACATTTTTCCAGATCTTTTCCCAAGAGCAAACCATTTTCTAATACACGTTCATTGTTAAAAAAATTCAGACAGTAAAAAACATATAAAATTAGTACAAGCTTCCCCAGTTTTCCCCTTAACTCCTTCTTTAAAGATAATAACAGCAAAATTTATTAATTTATGCACTAGGTAGGCATGACACTAAACATTTTATATACCTTATCCTATTTAATTATAACATAGACCTCACCTTGCACACATATATATCTTATATTTAATATAAATCCTATATGTAAATCTATGTATGTATATTCAAATACACACATATGGGATCACATTATACTGTTTGCCACTTAGTTTTTTTGGCACTTAGTAACATATCTTGGAAACTTTTCTATGTCAGTATATGTGGAGCTTTCTCATTTTCCTCTGATGGCTACACAGCATTTCACTGTACAGAAATAATTTAATCAATCACCTATGGATAAAATTCAGTTTGTTTCCAGTTTTTAAGGATTAGCAACAACGTCATAACACATTTTTTGGTAAATATGTCTTTGGTCATTCCTTAAATACACTTGTCAGATATATTAGTAGGGGTGGAACTGCTGAATCAAAAGGAAAACTTATTAAGTAGATAGGTATGGAAACAAGGGGAATTCCTTGTACTCTAGCCACACTATGAGCAGAGTAAATTGTGAAATTGTGTGTGTGGGTAACGGGAATGATTTTCAAAGGTTGGTCCATAGTTGGAACAAGGGTTTCCTGATGAGTTTTTAACTGAGAGTAAGATGCAAATATGTGTGTGTGTGTGTATTTTTTTTTTCTTTCTGAATGAGGAATCTTGCTGGCAAATGATGCACAATGCTATTAACTTTCATTTTTACTCTCAAGGGCTCCTTATCAGTAACCTATTGAATGACTCATTAAAGTCATTTAAAGTTGGTATGGTATATAAAGTCATTTATATGCCATAAGCTAAAATTAAAATACAGCTGAGGATTACTTAATTATGTATTCCAATAGATCTGGCCACCATGTCAGATCTGGCTTAGTGCAAAGCTCTCACTATGCTTGGACATGCATGGAGAATTGAAATTCCTACTATCTTGTGAAAGGAGGTTTTAATGCTTTTTCAGAATCTTGAGTTGGCCATGATTTTACATTGGTCCTATTCTTGCCTTTTAATGATGTAAAACTGGAGTTTAGCTTTGTCATTATCAATTTTGTTAGTTGTCATAGGTTGCTTGGTTAACCCTAGATCGTATATTTAACACATTTATATTTAGAATATTTTGGGTTTGAAAATTTTCCAATAATTGAGCTTTAAGACATTTATACATTATGGTTCAAATATTCACTTGCATGCTTCATAGTTTTTGCTAAGTTCTTTTTACCCTGAGCTGCAGGTGTTTTATTCTGCCTGAGTCAACCATAGCCCAAAGTACTCTTCAGGAATACCTGTCCCTTTCTAGCACTCTAGCAAAACTCCTTCTTGTCCCCCAGTATACTGCCATTGTGGTACGGAAGATTGTAAGTCAAATACACAAAACAGAGAGACGGCATATATTTTATAGTAATCTAGTGAGTATTCCCAAAGCATGTTTTGAATATGTGGTATAAAACTTGAAAAATCCAAAAAGGCAACAGATTTTATTGGCTCAAATGGAAGAACAAACAATAACTATTTTCCAGGGCTTTTCACTGTCTTCTGCTTCACAGTCACTTAGCTGAGAGAAAAAGCAGTAAAAATCGCTTATATTGATTATCGTAACTTAGATAACAGGCAAGCATCCTGTGTTTCTGGATCTATCCTTTCATGGAGCTGCAGAGTTAATTTTAAAAATAGAGCACCAGCACCAAAAGCACAGAGAATAAGGCAGGCCCTTGTTAAATTCTAGTAGCCAATGACAGTGTCAGTTACCTCAACTGTCTGCCCATCTATCTCCATACTGCCACACTATTTAACCTTTGGCTAAAAAATATAACAAAATATAATTTGTCTAAAGAGTGGTATATTCTTAATCACAGGTGATCATCACCTCTTGGTTCTGAGTTTTAATTAAAACAATAAAAACTTCAAGAAAGCAAAGATAAAGGAAAATAGAAAAGGTAAACAGTTTTTAAAATCTTTAAATATAATTTATAACACAATATGAATTTAAATTTCAATAGAAAATGGTAACATTTTCAATGCATTCTCATTGTCACGAGAATGTGGTTCACTGTCAGGGACACACTGACTTCTTGATGTAGTTCTTGTTGGTATTACTTGCTAACAGTTAATGCCAGATATAACAGTGTCTGCTGCATAGGGAGGCTGTGAGGATCGAACGAGTGACTTAAAGATGCGTTGCACTTAGATCAGTGTCTGGCACACAGTAAAGGCTATAGAAGTGTTTGCTACTATCATCATCATCATCATCATCATCATCATCATCTCATTGAATCTTTATGACTCCTAAGAAGTAGGTACGATTATATCTCCTTTTTATAGACAAACAACAGAAAAAGAGTAGCTGAGTAACTTGTCTGGGGTTATATAGCTATTAAGTTATAGAGCTGGACTCAAATCCTGGTCTGCCTGATTCCAAAGCCCATATACTTTAACCACTATGTATAAACCCTCCTGAGTGAAAATTGTTGCACTAATGAATAAATTTTCTTAAACTTCTATTTTTGTGTCTAGCCTATTCTGGGGCCCTATAATTCCATACTTAACAATTTCCCTCTAAAAACATTTTCAAATGGCTAAAGAATTTTAACCATTAGGCTCTATAATAATATGAGAAACAGTATACCATGGATTAATATCATCAATTATAGTCAATACACCTTTAAAAGACTTCCACATAGCGTGTTATTTTCAGCATCGATTGCACGTAACACCACATCAAACACACTAAACTTCCATGTAAACATGTTTCGTAGGTAATGTACAATTATAATGAAAGAACTAGATAAATTAGAGGAACACAATTCAGAAAAAGGTCAATACAACCTCACCTTCAGTCCATAAGATAAGAGCAAGATCATCTAAATGCTCTCTAAGTAAAACACCTACCATATACTGTGTGTGGGGCTCTGACTAGCAGCTTAGGCCCAAGCAGGGAAAGAGACTGAGGCCGGGCGGGAGGCGGAGAGGAAGATTTAACTTGCAGGTCTCGGACTCCTGGCAGGTGGTTGCTGTGGCATGTGTCCATTAAAGGCACAGGCTCAGGCCTTGTTTTGCTATGTTTTCAGGCGCACAAAGGCATTTTTCTTTCCAGAGAAGGTTCTGCTCACATCATTCCACTAATATATGCTTAACTACGTCCCACTCATTTCTACCAAACTCCCAAACACAGACTCACTGCTTGGTAGAAAAGAAAGATATAATTTTTCTTAGGAAAGACAGTGAGACTGATCCCTAAAAACTATCAGATTCCTTCTAACACACTGCTCCATATACATCAGACTAACCCACGGTTACAACTCAAGAAAACCTAGAAAAACTGATACGCTTCAAGTCATGTTCTCCAGAGTAAGGGATTATAATTCGAGTAAGTAACAGAATATTTTAGAAATGTTAGCACTATGTTGCGAACAACACAATTTAGGCATGAGTGCTGTAAAATATGAAGATGAAGGTGGACACACTAAGCAAGTATTTCCATTATTCTTTAACATCAGTTGGGACAAAAGTAACATCATCACTTAATATATTGTTTGTATCCTGAAGAGAGTCCCTGGCACGCTGCCTCCTACATAGTAGGTATAGAAGTATTTGTTGAAGTGAACATGGGGCTATACTTCCTTTATTCTCAGGGAAGAAATGTCAGTATACTTAAGTGTGATTAACAATTCAGGAAAATGAAGATAAAACTGCAATGATAACTAGACAAGAAACAGGTAAATCAGCAAACAAAATGGAAAGGACAGGTCATTTGACAACTCATAGGCTAAGAGAAAACTTCTGCAAATACTACTACCTCAGGAACAGGAGCTTATGTTGTCCATAAGTAGTATGCTCAGTACATACTGTAAATATTTGTTAATCCGGTTTTTGACCTAATTTACAGATAATATTAACTTACTACCTATATGTATTTTACTGTATAATAAAGGTAATGATGTAATAATATGCATATTTAATATAACATATAAGTAATATTATTTATTATATACAATGCATATGTTATCTAATTTAAATTTAAGTCTTCTAGAAATAGGCATCATGATGATTTTAAGAGTGCTCCAAGAACTATGAACATGTTAGGTTTTAATAAATACTCATGGTTCAGCACATTTTGGGGGGAAGTTTTTTAATCCCCCTGCAGATAAAATCTTTCTTAATTTAAGGTGTCTATTAAATTGAACAATAATCATAAGCTCTTTTTACATTTTCAAAATAATTTGAAAAACATAACTTCAATGAAAGTCAGTGATTCTGAAATTTATCCCCGCAAAAGGGTTGGTGGCTTTTGCTACCTTCAGATAGCACAAGCTATTAATAGAATGGAAACTGATAGGCAAAGGCAGGGAGAGGGCTGCTGCCATGCACAGAAGCCCAGCTCTGATTTTCTCCCTGCTCATTACACAAAAATGACTCGGTATTTATGGGATTGTCGTGGGTATTCTCTCGGTTCTTATGCTGGCCTTTCTCCCATTCTCCATAGGTCCTGTGTCTGTTTGCCCCCAGCAAGAGCCATCCAAAACTGCCTTTCCGTTTCTCTGCCTTACCAAAACTCCCCCTCATTCAGTGAGCTTATTTCAGCTAGTGTTAGTACAACTCACAAAGAGGCAGATGAAACAGTTAAACAGAGAAGTTCTCAGCAGACTAAACTAAATTCAGTCCCAGAAACAGGTGGTTCTTTAGTGTGTGTGAGAAAAGTATCTGGACTAAAATAACTCACACTAAATAATCAATAATTAATATTTTCTTCATAGGTAAAATCTGCATGTTTAAAAAAGATGGTTTTTAATTTCTATGACTTGTTACTTATGGAATACAGGCAGTAGAACAAAACCCAAGTTAAGTGTGAAGATGGAATTAAAAGCACAAATGTAGAAATTATGGAGTCCAAAAGTAGAGAATACCTATAATTGATAAATCAATCCAAAAGCCAGATGTTTAAAAAAATCAATAAAATAGGGGCTGGACCGGTAGTGTAGTGGTTAAGTTGCACGCTCCATTTTGGCAGCCCATGGTTGCAGGGTAGGATCCTGGGTGTGGACCTACACATCGCTCATCAAGCTATGCTGTGGTGGCACCCCACATACAAAAAATAGAGGATCGGCACAGATGTTAGCTCAGGGACAATCTTCCTCAAGCAAAAAGAGGGCGATTGGCACAGACATTAGCTCAGGGACAATCTTCCTCAAGCAAAAAGAGGAAGACTGGCAACAGATGTTAGCTCAGGGCCAACTTCTGCATCAAAAAAAAAAAAGAAAAAATATCAGTAAAATAAAACATAAATCGCTAGCCCACTTGATCCTAGAAAAAGTTGTGAGGCACAAATATTTAATATTAAAATGCAAATAGATATGTAACTAGAACAATAAAGGAATTTAAGAGACTTTATAAATATTTTGCACAAATCCAAGCAAATAAATGTGAAAACCTAGATGAAATAACTTTCTATGAAAATATAAATGATTTTAACTATATTTATTATTTTATAGAATTTATAAAATTACAGAAGAGACAGCAAAGGCAGACAGAGCATAAAATAAATTTAGGAAGATATCAAATAATTAATCACCCAAAAAGTACCAGATGTTTTCCCAAGTGAATTTCTTCCGATCTTCAAAGGACTATTAATTCTGCTGCTTTTTAAAGAGAGAAGAAAGTGAACAGAGTCTAAATTCTTTCTATGAAGACAGCATAAGAACAGTCAACTAAAATCTGAGGAAGAACACACACATGCACATGCACACACGCAGACACACACACACACTCTCATAAACTCAGTCTTACTGTGATCATTAATAAAAAAATCCTAAATAAAATATGAAATCCAGTAGTACATTAAAAGAATAAAGTGAGTATTATTCAACATTAGGAAATGTATAAAAGAGTTCATTATATTAACACAGTAAAGGAGAAGCCATATGACTTCTATAGACACTGAAAGGCATTTGATAAAATTCCCTATTCTTTGCTGATAGATACTTTTTCATAAAAATCATATTTATGAAGTCAGTATCATAATAAATGATTATGCATCACAGATATTTATAAGATAAAGACATTTACTGTTGTCATTATTAGTTAACAGTACTCTAAAAGAACAAGCTAATTTCTAAAAAGAACAAAAGAAAAAGCACAAATACTGGAAAAGAGAGCAAAATTATTACTTGCAGGTGATATGATGATGTTTATGGAAAATTCAAGAAAAATCACTGAAAAAACTACTAGCGATTAGAAAATCTGGTAAATGACTAATTATGAATTCAACAGGAAAAATCAATAGCTTTCCAATAAACCAACAATAACCTGCTAAAAACATAAGAAAAATTCTATTAATAATAGCAACTCAAAAGATAACACATGAAGGCAAAAACAGAAACATGCAGGACCTATATAAAGAAAACTTTAGCATTCTATTGAGGGCCATAAAAGAAGATTTGAATAAACGAAAAGATACAACTCGTTTTTGGATAGAAGGATTTCATGTTGTAAAGATGTCAATTCTACCTAAAAAAAATCTATAAATTCAACAGAATTCTGATCCAAATACTAACGTGATATTTTAAATTCTAAATCTAAATTATTTAGACCAAATGACTCTCAAGTTTATACAGAGAGCTAAGAGCACAGTCTCAGGAGTCAGACTGCCAGGTTCAAGTCACAGCTCACCATGTACAGCCACGTCACCCTGGGCATGCTACTTAATATTCTCACGCCTCAGTTGGCTTATCTCTATGATGGGAAGAATAATAGTATGTCCTTAATAGGGTTGTCATAATGATGAAAATAATTATATGCAAAAAACTTAACATAGTATTGCACATAAATGCTCAATACATATTGCTGGTATTATTATTTTTATGGTATTATTATTTTCTTGGAAAATAAACACAAAATTATTAAAGAAAATTCAGAAAAATAATAGTGATGGTGGTGGCAGGAAAACATAGACTAGCCATATCAGATAGAAAATGTATCTCAAAGCTACAGAAAAGGAAACAGATTTATACCGGTACTGGGATAGGAGACAATCAACGGACTGGAACAGAATCCAGATCCCTCGAACATATGATACTCTTGCTAATCAGATTCCCACCTCACAACTTCAACCAAACGAAATCTACAGGAACCGAAGACTTCAATTAAAAATAATGAAACCATAAAAGCAACAGAAGAAAGTATAGGCAAATCCTTCTACAGACTTGGAACAAGGAAGGCTGTTGAAAGCATGACTTGAAACCCATGACTGTAAATAGAAAAAAATTCAGGTAAAAGACAAATGACAGACTGAAAAAAATCTGCAATACACGTTACCAAAGGCTGATTTCTTTATTATACAGAGAGTTCTTAAATATCCATGAGAAAAAAGATGAACTACCCAGTAAAAATATGCAAAGGCAATTCATATTAAAAAAACAATAACACATGAAAGGCCATTAAACTGTACCAAGATGCTCATCCTCACTAATTAAAGAAATATCTGCTTTAATCCTATATTGTTATCATCACTTCTTAAATACACTCTCAACTTTCTTGCCTTTCTCTGACTTCAAAACCCCTATTCTGGCTAAACCCTTATTCTGATTAAATCTTATTTTTCCAAATTCTATACCTCAGTCGTCCTTTACTGCAAAGCTTCTTGAAAAAGTTGCCCACACTTGTCTCCAATTTGTTTCTTCCTATACCCTCTTAAACCCATTCCAGTCACAAAATTGTTTATGCCACGTTTGTGAAGGATCTTTACATTGTTAAATCCAATGACAATTATCAGTCATCTTATTTGACCTACTAGCAGTATTTGCCATGATCTATCACTCGCTCCTTTTCTAAACAATCTCTTCTTTTGACTCCCTTGGTTTTCCTCCTAAGTCACTGACTGCTGGTTTTCGTTTCTTTCCTCCATCTCCCGGACCTCAATGTGTCTCATGACTCTCAATACCATTTGATGACTGCCTGCTTTATATACCGGCCCAAATTTCTCTGAGCTCCAGACTTGCATACCCAATTGCCTCCTCGATATCTTCCAGTTGCTCAGGCCAAAAATCTTCATGTCAGTTTTGACTCCTTTTTCTCTCTCAGACCCCACATCTAATCTAGAGAGAAATACTGTAAAATTTATTTAGCTTTGACCACTTACCACTAACTACTCCCCTACCCCCCACCCCACAACCTCCTTGCTCTAAGTCACCATCATATCTCACCCAGAATATTGTAATTGGCTCCTACCAGGTCTTCTTGCCTCCACCTTTGCCTTCCTATAGTCAGTTCTCAATAAGCAGCCAAAGCAGTCCTTCTAAAGTATTAGAGTGATCGTGTCACTCCTCGGCTCAAACCATCTAATAGCTTCCCACCTTATTCACTATAATCCAAATGACCTTCATGAGCTGGCTCCCACTCATCCATTCTCTCTCACACTTCGCCTTCCACTTTACACTTGCTCACTCCATTCCGGATACACTGGCCTTTTGCCTCAAGGCTTTTGTGCTTCATGTTGCTCCACCTGGAATGCTCCTCATGCACAGCTCAACTTCACTCCTTACTGAGGCCACTTATGACTACTCTACTTAAACTTATAGACCTCCCCCACCATAAGAGCACACCCCACTCCCTCCTGTGATTTCTTTTTAAAATACTTACCACTAACTGCCATAATATTTTATTATTTCTTTCTTGTCTCTTCTCACTAGAATATAAATTCCACATGGGCAGGATTTTTTTCTGTTTTGTTCACTGCTGGGCCCCCTGCATGTAGAACACTGTCCATAAGTAATAACTGCTCAATAAATGATGTTTGCTTAATAAATTGGCCCCCAAAAAGGTCCCAGTAACACATGGTACATATAAGGGTTAAGGAAATGAGTACACTCTCACATGTCGTTGTGTTAATTCAGCAATGCTTATCAAAATTTAAACGTTTACCTGTTGACTCAGCAATTTCTTGGCATCTATCCTACAAATTAACTTACACATCATTGCAAATATACATACATATGTTTATCTGCAAACTTTTTTTTAATTACAAACAACCTAAATAGCCACCCAAGATATATCCCTTTGTACTGATATAGGCAGGAGTCCTCTAAAATAATTTGATCCCATTCTTGCAGAAAATGAAGACACACAGTATACACATATGTACCTGAATAATAAACGGTAATGTCTAGAAAGACATACAAATGAAGAAATGAGGTGATGAAAGACTGACTTGTTTTTTCTATTTTATTCCTTCTATACTGTTTAAATGTTTATATTACTTAAAAATTTTTTTAAAGATAAATTTTACATTTGGAGGGAAAAAGTCTGAAATAATATTCAAAATACTGTTGTTAGTGGTGAACTTTAGAAAATTGAACTGGGATCGGAGGGAACATTTAAAAAATATTTTTATATTATTTGAATTTTGATAACAATATATAGGAGGTATAATTAGAAACATCAATATACTGAAGTTTTAAAAATAATTAAAGGTTAAAATGACACAAGAATAAAATAGATACTCTGTTGTAAATATACGTCTTGTGGATTTTGAAATGAACAATTTAAGTTCTCATAGAAGACAATAAACTCTATTTTTCTTATGTATGAAAGACAGCTGTTTTATTTTATTTATTTGGCGAGGAAGGCTGTTGCTGAGCTAACATCTGTGTCAATATTCCTCTATTTTTTTGGACATCAGACGCTGCCACAGCATGGACTGATGAACAGTGTGTAGGTCTGTGCCCAGGATCTGAACTGGTGAAGCCTGGGCTGCCGAAGTGGAGTGTGCAAACTTAATCACTATGCCACTGGGCCAGTCCTGGCAGTCTGTTTTAAAGCATGAATAACATTCACTTTTTCCATTCACGCTATATAAAGTATGAAGTTATGTAAAATGAAAAGGAAGGTAATACTTGCAAACAAGACAAGTGACCTCTGCTCCTTCTTGTCAGTGCTGAGGGTGGCTGCAAACGTACTGCACAGATGCCCTAGAGGAAGGCCTTGTGGTGAGCATATGCTTTCCCTTGTCAAAGGCGACTAATAGCCCCCAAATACAGGTAGAGCAACACACGTATACCTACACACACAATCAGATGTTTGAGAGCTTCTGCTATAGGAGTTGGCATAATTCTAAGCTTTTCTCAACTTACAAAAAAAGTTTTAAGAAATATTTTGTCATTTACCAATCCCAGAAGGTACCTTTTTCCCTGACTGGTTTTGAGACTCACTGATTCGTAGCTGAACTCATTGTGAAATATAAGGGGAAGGAAGAGGACAAAAATGTTATCCTAATTCCTTTCATTCTCAGGTTCCTTTAAGTTAGTACTACAGTGTGTATAATTTAAAACTGTTAGCTATGTGCTGGCCACCAGTGTTCACAATGGGGAAGGAAAGTGTAAGAGAAGTAAACAGAAACAGGCTGTGAAGGGGACCCTCTCTTTGGAAGCTTTCCTGCAGACCAAATTTCAATGTGGGGTACTAATTCCTGAGTCTAGCTTTGTAAAGAAAGTCCTCTATTCCTCTATTGGTTAGACATGGAAGAACAAGGATAATACTAATAGTATTTGAATTTGAATTTATTCCTTAGTGAAGCATGAAAAACAAAACTTACAGGTAATTAAAGTTTAGTTTTATTGAGACCTTATACACAGTACAAGATGTTACAAGCTTGTGAGTTATCATATTAGCATGAATAGTTTCTCTGACCTAAGTGCTTCACAAGGTAGAATGAAGACATTATACAGTCTCTGCTTCTGACACACGTGCAAGTTATAAAATATGGGTGAAATACATTAAATATTATATAGAGAAATGTGACAGTAAATAATTAAATGCTAAATTAAGAGTGATGTAGAAAATAAATACTACAGGATTCCCTACCTCCTTGTTCCCTATCTAACCCTTTTTTTTAAGTGAGATTCATAGTAGTTTACATCATTGTGAAATTTCAGTTCTCCGTTATTTCTTGTCTGTCACCACATAAGTGCTCCCCTTTACCCCCTGTTCCCACCCTCCACCCCCCTTCCGCTGGTAACCACTGAACTATTTTCTTTGTCCATGTGTTTGTTTATATTCCGCATATAACTGAAATCACATGGTGTTTGTCTTTTTCTGTCTGGCTGGTTTCACTTAGCATAATACCCTCCAGGTCCATCCATGTTGTTGCAAATGGGATGATTTTGTCTTTTTTTTATGACTGAGTAGTATTCCATTGTATATATATACCACATCTTCTTTATCCAATCATCAGACGATGGGCATTTGGATTATTTCCATGTCTTGGCTATTGTGAATAGTGCTGCAATGAACATAGGGGTAAAAATGTTACTTTGGATTGTTGATTTAAAGTTATTTGGGTAGATACCCAGTAGTGGGACAGCTGGGTCATAAGATATTTCTGTTTTTAGTTTTTTGAGGAATCTCCATACTGTTTTTTTCCATAGTGGCTGCACCAGTTTGCATTCCCACCAGCAGTGTATAAGCGTTCCCTTTTTCCACATCCTCTCCAACATTTGTTGTTTTGGGGTCTTGATAATTACAGCCATTCTGACTGGTGTAAGGTGATATCTCATTGTAGTTTTGATTTGCATTTCCCTAATGATTAGTGATGTTGAGCATCTCTTCAGGTGCCTGTTGTCCATCTGTATATCTTACTTTGAAAAATGTCTGTTCATATGCTTTGCTCACTTTTTGATCAGATTGTTTTTTGTTGTTTTTGAGTTGTGTGAGTTCTTTATATACTTTGGATATCAACCCCTTGTCTGATAAATGATTTGCAAATATTTTCTCCCAGTTGGTGGGTTGTCTTTCCATTTCGCTGATGGTTTCCTTTTCTTTGTAGAAGCTTTTTAGTCTGATGTGGTCCCATTTGTTAACTTTTTCTTTTGTTTCCCTTACCTCAGAAGACATGGTATTTGAAAAGATGTGGCTAAGACCAAGGTCAAAGAGCGTACTGCGTATATTTTCTTCCAGGATTTTTATGGTTTCAGTGCTTACATTCAAATCTTTAATCCATTTGGAGTTAATTTTTGTGTATGGAGCAAGATAATGATCTACTTTCATTCTTTTGCATGTAGCTGTCCAGTTTTCCCAACATCATTTATTGAAGAGACTTTCCTTTCTCCATTGTATGTTCTTGGCTCCTTTGTTAAAGATTAACTGTCCATAGATGTGTGGTTTTATTTCTGGGCTTTCAATTCTGATCCATTGATCTGTTTGTTTTTGTGCCAGTTCTTGCTGTTTTGATTACTATAGCTTTGTAGTATGTTTTGAAGTCAGGGATTGTGACACCTCCAGCTTTGTTCTTTTTTCTCAGGATTGCTTTGGCTATTCTGGGTTTTCTGTTGTTCCATATAAATTTTTGGATTCTTTGTTCTATCTCTGTGAAGAATGTCACTGAGATTCTGATTGGGATTGAATTGAATCTGCAGATTGCTTTAGGTAGTATGGATATTTTGACTATGTTTATTCTTCTGACCCATGAATATGGAATATCCTTCCATTTCTTTATGTCTTCCTCAATTTCTTTCAGTAATGACTTACAGTTTTCAGTGTACAGGTCTTTCACCTCTTTGGTTAAGTTTATTCTTTTGGTTGCAATTGTAAATGGGGTTGTATTCTTGATTTTTTTTCCTGCTTGTTCACTGTTAGTGTATAGGAATGCAACTGGTTTTTTACAATTGATTTTGTACCTGCAACTTTGCTGTAGTTGTTGATTATTTCTAGTAGCTTTCTGGTGGATTCTTTAGGGCTTTCTATATATAGAATCACATCATCTGCAAATAATGCAAGTTTCACTTCTTCCTTTCCAATTTGGATTCCTTTTATTTCTTTTTCCTGCCCAATTGCTCTGGCCAATACCTCCAGTACTATGTTGAATAGGAGTGGCAAGAGTGGGCATCCTTGTTTTGTTCCTGTTCTCAGAGGGATGGCTTTCAGTTTTTTGGCAATTAAATATGACGTTAGCTGTGGGTTCATCATATATAGCCTTTATTATTTTGAGGTACTTTCCTTCAATACCCATTTTATTGAGTTTTTATCATAAATGGATGTTGAATCTTGTCAAATGCTTTCTCTGCATCTATTGAGATGATCATGTGATTTTTTATTCCCCATTTTGTTAATGTGCTGTATCACATTGACTGATTTGCGGATGTTGAACCATCCCTGCATCCCTGGAATGAATCCCACTTGATCATGGTGTATGATTCTTTTAATGTATTGCTGTATGTGGTTTGCCAACATTTTGTTGAGGATTTTTGCATCGAAGTTCATCAGTGATATCGGCCTGTGGTTTTCCTTCTTCATGTTGTCCTTGTCTGGTTTTGGTATCAGGGTGATGTCGGCCTCACAGAATGTGTTAGGAAGTGTTCCATCTTCTTCAATTTTGGGGAATAGTTTGAGAAGAATAGGTACTAAATCTTTGAATGTTTGGCAGAATTCTCCAGAGAAGCCATCTGGTCCTGGACTTTTGCTTTTTGGGAGGCTTTTGATTACTGTTTCAATCTCTGTACTTGTGACTGGTCTGTTCAGATTCTCTGCTTCTTTTTGATTCAGTTTTGGGAGGTTGTATGAGTCTAGGAATTCATCCATTTCTTCTAGGTTATCAAATTTGTGGGCATATAGTTTTTCATAGTATTCTCTTATAATCCTTTGTATTTCTGCAGTATCAGTTGTAATTTCTCCTCTTTCATTTCCAATTTTATTTGATTCTTCTTTCTTTTTTTCTTGGTGAGTCTGGCTAAGGGTTTGTCAATTTTGTTTATCTTCTCAAAGAACCAGCTCTTAGTTTCTTTAATCCTTTTTACTGTTTTTTTTAGTCTCTATTTCATTTATTTCTGCACTAATTTTTATTATTTCCCTCTTTCTGCTGACTTTGGGCTTTGTCTGTTCTTTTTCTAGCTCTGTTAGGTGCATTTTAAGATTATTTGAGATTTTTCTTGCTTGTTGAGGTGGGCCTGTATTGCTACCAAGTTCCCTCTTATGACTGCTTTTGCTGCATCCCATAAGAGTTGATATGTTGGACTTTCATTTTTGTTTGTCTCCAAGTATTTTTTAATTTCCACTTTGATTTCTTCAATGATCCAGTGGTTGTTCAAACTTTCCCAGTTTTGTTCTTGTGGTGGATTTCTAGCTTCATAGCATTGTGGTCAGAGAAGATGGGTGGGATGATTTCAATCCTCTTGAATTTATTGAGGCTTGCCTTGTTACCCAACATATGGTCTATCTTTTAGAATGTTCCATGGGCACTTGAGAAGAATGTATATTCTGCTGTTTCTGGATGGAATGTTCTATATATGTCTATTAAGTCCATCTGGTCAAGTCTTCCATTTAAATCTACTATTTCCTTGTTGACTTTTTGTCTGGATGATCTGTCCATTGAAGTAAGCAGGGTGTTGAGGTCCCCTACCATTATTGTGTTGATGTTAACTTCTCCCTTTAGGTCTGTTAATAGTTGCTTTATGTACCTTGGTAACCCTGTGTTAGGTGGATACATATTAACAATCGTTATGTCCTCTTGGTGGAATATCTCTTTTATCATTTAAATACTACCCCCTTTGTCTCTCATCGTCTTTTCTAACTTGAAGTCTGCTTTGTCTGATAAAAGTATGGTAACACCTGCTTTCTTTTGTTGGCCATTAGCTTGGAGTATCGTCTTTCATCCCTTCCCTCTAAGCCTATGTTTGTCTTTGTAGCTGAGGTGTATTTCCTGGAGGCAGCATATTGTTGGGTCTTGTTTTTTGTTTTTTTTTTTTAAAAGATTTTATTTTTCCTTTTTCTCTCCAAAGCGCCCCCAGTACACAGCTGTATTATTTTTAGTTGTGGGTCCTTCTAGTTCTGGCATGTGGGATGACACCTCATCATGGCTTGATGAGTGGTGCCATGTCCGTGCCCAGGATCTGAACCAGTGAAACCCCGGGCCGCTGAAGCAGAGCGCACGAACTTAACTACTGGGCCACGGGGCTGGCCATGGGTCTTGTTTTTTAATCCATCCAACTACTCTGTGTCTTTTGAGTGGAGAGTTCAGTCCATTTACATTTAGAGAGATTATTGTTTTAAGAGGGCTTAATGCTGCCACTTTACCTCTTGTTTTCTGGTTGTTCTATGTTTCCACTGTTTTTCTTCTTTTGTATTTCTGACTGCCATTTCATTTTGTTAGTTTTCTGAGAGGGATCTCTCAGTTCTCTTTTTGTGAATTGTGGCTCTGCTCTGATTTTTTGTTTAGTGGTTACCGTGAGGATTGTATGAAAGATACTGGAAATGAGATAGTCCATTTTCTTATAGTCTCTTATCCTTTCTCTTTCCTCTCCCTTCTGACTAACTGCTGTTACATATTGTTCTGTTTTCAATTTTGTGAGTTTGTGGCTAAGCTGAAGTGTTTATCACTACTTTTGATGCTTTCTTTCCCTTTCTCAAAGGGATATTTCTCAAAGAATCCCTTCTTTTTTTAAAAAAATCTTAGTTCTGTCTCCTCCTCCAACTGCAGAATTTCTACATTTTTATCCTCAAGAAGATTAATTCTCTCCTCCATAAGATCAATTCTATTTCTTAATGATTCTAGATTTTTGTTTTTCATATCCAGAATTTCTGCTTGATTTTTTTTTAATAGTTTCAATCTCTTTGGTGAAGAGATTCATTTTATTGCTGTGCTCCTTGAATTGTCTTTCCGTGTTTTCTTGTAAGTCACTGAGTTTCCTTGTGCTGGCTATTTTGAATTCTCTGTCATTTAGATTCTATATTTCTGTGTCTTCACTGTTGGTTTCTGGAGAACTGCCATTTTCCTTCTGGACTGAATTGTTGCTGGAGTTTCTCATGGTGTTTGATGAACTAATCTTTTGTTGGGGCATTTGTGGTATTCTTAGGATGCAGATTCCCCTTGTTACTGCCAGAGGGGAGCAGGAGCAGTGTTTCTGGACCCACCCCATCTGCTGGAAGCTGTGGGGATATTACGGGTGCTTTCCTCAGCCTGGGAATGTGTTCAGGCACTTGTGTGGACTGTCCTTGTCAGGTGGAGCTTCCTCACTAGGCTAGGGCCACTCTTTAGTGCCTCAGCGGTGCTCTGAGCTCCCCCTCCCCCCCCAGAAAGTGATCACCAGTAGGCTCAAAGCTACCCTGCCTGTTCCTGCAGTGCCGGAGACACGTTCCCTTTTTGGGAGTGCAGCTGCCCTGTGAGCACTCACGTATCCCTGCAAAGTGTTTGCCCTGGCATGGAAGTCTGCTGAGGTCCATGTTTACAATCTGCAGTCTGTGGGGCCTCTGTGCTTGGTGGGCAGGGCTTCCTCATTGGGACCTGAGCTATGGCTGGTCCTTGACGGCCCTGGGGCACAGTGGGCTCCCCCTCCCTGCCAGGAAAGTGAGTGCATGTGGGTTCAAAACTGCTGCACCTATTCCTGCAGCTGTCCACCCGTTCCCTCTTTGGGAGTGCAGCTGCACTCTAAGTGCTTGCATGAGCCTGGAAAGTGTTTGCCCCAGTGCGGAAATCTGCTGAGGTCTCTGTTTACCATCTGCAGTCCGTGGGGCCACAGAGCTTGGAGGGCTGGGCTTCCCTGCTGGGACCGGACTACGCCTGCTCCTTTACAGCACAGGGGCCTGGTGGGCTCCCTCTCTCCACCTGGAGAGAGGCCATGAGTGCAGGCTAAGGGTTACCGTCTCCTCCTCTTACAGTCACCCCACTGTGTGTTCCCACTTTCCAGGAGCTTGCACCAGGTTGGTAAGCATTTGCGTGTGTGCACAGGGCTATCAGGGGAGAGCAGGTTGTGCTCACCTATCTCCGCCACTTCCCAAGGGACCAGTCCATCTACCCTCAGATATATAGCTGCGTGTGTCTCTCAGGCATCCTGCTGTGCTGTGTGGGCTTCCTCCATTGGTCAGTGAGTACCCATTTAGTTGTAGTTCAAAAGAGGGAGAGATGAAGGGAACAGCTCACTCGGCCATGTTGCTGACATCACCCCCTCTAATCTTTCTTTTGTACCCTGCTTATGTGCTGCAGAAATTAAATTTTGAGTACTTTTTTTAAATTGGAAATATGTTTCTGGGAAGTTAAATGGATTTGAATTCTAGTACCAAGCACTACCGGTGTTTTGTTTTACTTGATTCATCTGAGAAGCAATTGGAATGATTTCATCTTTGGACAGAACCTATTCAGAAAATAAATAATATCCAATAAATCAGAAGATCATGTGAACTCATCACACTCACATTTTCATGTAAATTTTACCTTAGAGAGTAAATGGACTTAGTGGCAAAAGAAGTGAACTTTCTTGGAAAAACACACATAAATGGAAACTTTAATACTATATACAAAAACAGAGAAAAGGGTATGTTTAAAATATTTTAAAGAAATTATGACCCATCAAATTTCTACTACTGGTAAAAAAAGAAGTTAAATCAATAAACGCCACTTATGTAGATCTGCACCAACCCTGCTCCAACTCTGCCCCATGAAGTACTTGAAGTACTTACTAAGTATTCAGTGCTTAAATGCATTGAATCAATTAATCCTTACAAGAGCCACATGAAGAATCATTATTATTCTCATTTTGTAAATGAGGAAACTGAGACTTGGAGAGGTTACATAACTTGCCAAAAGTAGACCAGCTGGTACTGGAGCCAGGATGCCAGCCCAAGCCATGTGGCTCTGGAGACCATGCTCTGAACCAATGTACACTGCCTCTTCAAAGCAAGCAGAATATCAGAGCCAACAAATGAGCAAAAGAATCCTCAAAAACAAACAAAACAGAAAAAAAGGGATTCACAATGAATCATTAAACATTTCATTGGAAAGTACGTAATCAAATCTTTCTGAACTTCTCAGAATCTAAGAAAATAAAAATTTAAATATCCTTATTATTTGTCTTTATATCAGAATGAGAAAGGAGGGAGGACATATATAGCCACAAAGCCTCAGTTCAGAGATTGCTTTATTCTTTTGGTTTAAAATTCTGATGGCTCTCCAATGCATATACCATGAATTCCAAACTCCTATGCACGGCAAATAAAGGTCTCTAAACTGTGACCAGTATGACCTCAATTATCTCTTTATCTTTACCTCCTACCAGTCTGCCCAATACATTCCATTCTCTAGAAATCACTGTACTTTCATGCTTCCCCTTTGCCTTTCTCCTCTACTGCCAAATTCCTACTAATTTTTCAGAACTCACATCCAACCCATCAACAAATCCTGTCAGTTCTACCTCTCCATCTCCAATGCCACTACTCTATTTCCAACTATCATCTCCTCTCTGGACTACTACAGTGGGTTCCCTTGTCGTCATTTACCACATAGCAGCCAGAGTGTTCTTTTCAAAACATAAAGCAAACTATGCCATTCTCCCTTTTGAAAGCCTTCAATGGCTTTTCCGTGTTTTCTCGTGGCCTACAAGGCTCTGCATGTTCGGGACCTCATCTTCGTCTCCACTATTCTTACACATTCTCACTAAATGATCTTCTTCTTTGTATGTGACAATCCTTTCTCCACTCTAAGCTCTTGTCCTTGCCTTTCCCTCTGCCGGGAATGTTCTGTTCCCAGCTATTAGCATGGCTGGCTCTTTCTTTTCCTCATGTCTCCACTTCAATGCCATAGCTTCAAAGAACCCTTCCATGACCACCTGATGTAACATGCTCCACCCTTTACTCAGATCATCCTGCTTACTTCCTTCAAAGCATTCAACCTGTAATTATCTTGTTTAGTTACTTATTTTCTTTCTCTCTATATTAGTTTTCCATTGCTGCTGTAACAAATACCACCAACTCAAGAGGCTTAAAATAACACGCATTTGTTATTTTACAGTTCTTGAGATCACAAGTCCAAGACAGGTCTCAATGGGCTAAAATCAAGGTGTTGGCAGAGCTGTGTCCTTCTGGAGGCTCTAGGAGAGCCTATTTTCTTGCCTTTTCCAGCTTCTAGAGGCTAAATGTACTCCTTGGCACATGGCCCCCTTCCATGTTCAAAGCCAGCCATGGCCAGTTGAGACTTTCTCATATCACATTACTCTGACACTAATCCTTCTTCTGCCTCCTGCTTCCACTTTTAAAGACCCTAACATTGGGCCCAATGAGACAACCTAAAATAATCTCCCTATTTTAAGGCCAGTTGTTAGCAACCCTAATTTATTCTGCTACTTTAATTCTGCTTTGTCATGTAATGCAACATATTCACAGGTTCTGGGGACTAGGACGTGGGCATCTTTGGGAGGCCATTATTCTACCCACTATACTTCCCCACTAAAATGTAAGCTCTGTGAGGGCAAGGACATTGTCTTGTTCACTCTGGTAGTCTAAGTTCAAGCATCAGAGACACATTAATTCACTTTGTTAAACTAATGAACAAATTAAAACACTACTGTTTTGGTGATGTTCTTGACTTTTTCTTACTCTTGTTCTAACCTTTGTTCTCCTTTATCATTAATTACGTCTCTCTGCAATAGTGCCCATGTCCCTTCACGTTTTCATTATGTTCACATGCTTATCATTAGGTCTTTGGTCAAGTGTAAAGTGTTCTGATAATATGTCAATAAAAGATTAAGTGCTGTGAAAGATGTGTAGAATCAATGAATTTTAAAGTGAAAGGGACATTAAAAGGTTTCAAAAAGTTTATGTTAATGATTTTGTAATTGTTTTTATGGCTTCCTAATAAAGTGTGGAGTATTCTGATAATGTATCAAGAAAGGATTATATTGCTGTGAAATGTATGTTAAATTAATGAATTTTAAACCTGGAAAGGATTTGCAAATAAGTCTCGTTCCATAGTTTACACTTGAGAAAACTGAAACCCAAAGAAGCTAAGTAATTTGTCTAGTTACACAAAAAATTGTGAGCCTGGCACAAAATCCAGTGAGTTTCGCTAAAAATCTACCTCCTGAGGTTGCCATGAAGATTAAACTAATGCATTTAAAAGCACATAAACACAGTGCCTAGCACAGAGCATGGTCATTATCATAAACACTATATACTTCCCATTTTTCAACAATAAAAATAACTTACATAAAGTAGGTACTCAATAAGTACTTGCTGAATCAATGAATGATTAAAAAGTAAAATACAGGGGCCGGCCCCATGGCTGAGTGGTTAAGTTCACGTGTTCTGCTTCGGCGGCCCAGGGTTTCGCCAGTTCCAATCCTGGGCGCAGACATGGCACCGCTCATCAAGCCCTGATGAGGTGGTATCCCACATGCCACAACTAGAAGGACTCACAACTAAAAATACACAACTATGTACCAGGGAGCTTTGGGAAAAAAAGGAAAAATAAAATCTTAAAAAAAAAGAAAGAAAAAGTAAAATACTAACAAACATGGTTAAACAATTTTTAACCTGTTAAATGATCTCCTACTTACTTTTATTTTTTTATAGGAAAAAGCAGGGAACAGGGAAGAAACAAAGCAAAGCATCCATATTACATTGATCTCTATGAGGAAGCCTTCCCCCACTTATACTAGCTAACTGTAATTTCTCTCCTCCCTTACTGTCTACACTAGCAAGATCAAAACCATTTTTATAATAACCCTAAGAGGTTACATAATTTATCTTTTTCATTCTTTTGACATTTGCACTGACACAAAGGCAATGGTGGGTAAAACTTGGTACCTTAGCATAATTCAAGACAGTGGCAACAGACTGTATCTGTGTTTCCTTCACTGCCACTCATTTCCAGTAAAAAAGAAAAAAGCCAATTTTACTTAAGAATGTCCCTGATGAAGCAGTAAAAATTATTTTATTAAATCTTCACCTTTTGGTACAGTCTTTTCAATGTTCTGTGTGACAAAATGAGATGTACACATAAACCACTTCTGCCAGACATCAAAACATGCCATTGTTTTGAGTTGCCAGCTGAACTAGCTGCTTTTTTTTATGGAATAACAATTTTACTTGAAAGAACAACTGACTAACAATGGTTTTACAGAGTTGAGTATTTGGCAGTCATTTTCTGAAAAATAAACCAAGTAAGGCTGTCACTTCAAGGAAAATAAAAGACCAAATTTGTTGTCAATGATAAAATCTGAGCTTTCAGGTATAAATTAGAATTTTGGAAAATGTGTAACTGCCACTCTGAGTTTCAGTTTCCCAGTTTTAAAGACTTTTCTGAAGAGACTGACACTAATAATACTGGTGATTTTTCTGATATGGTAAAATGAAATATGTCAACATCTGAAACATCTATACAACTCAGTGAACCAATATATTCCAAATGACTGGCACATAATGTTATGAATTCATGAGTGGGTAAAAGATCCATTTAAAGTTCAAGACAAACCAATGGATTTTAATGTAACAGACTACAAAGTTCATTACATGGTTTCATAGTCCACATTGCCACTAAACTTTAAGACCTGCTACTTGATGAGTGTCAGTGTAGTAAATGAAGAATACCCATAATTATCTGAGAAGGTTAATTCCACTACATATGGTCTGAGGCTAGGTTCTAATATACTTGAACCAAAACAAATTACAACAGATTGAATGCAGAAGCAGATATGAGAACCCGGCTGTTTTTATTATTATTAAGGATCAATTAATAAATACTTTAAAATTTTCTCAGTTTTAATTGTGAATACAGTAAATATTGATAAATATAACCCACATAAGTCAAAAGCACTTCGTGGTCTTCAAACAGTTTTAAGAGTGTAGATGGATCCTGAGATCAAAAACTTGAGAATTGTGCTGTTTAATGAGGCAGCCACTAGTCACATGCGTCTATTCACATTACAGTTAATTAAAATTGTAAATAAAATATAAATTTCAGGTCCTCATTCATACTAGACACATTTCTAGTGCTCAATAACCAAATGTGGCTAGTGGTTATGACATAAAATTCATATAGAACATTTCTATCATCAGAGTTCTACTGGACAGTACTGGTCTATGCCATATTTTGGAGACAGTTAATTAGTATTTTACTAAGTATCACTGGTATACTGCTTTCAGTATTTTATCCTAACTGTTTTAACTCCTTAAAAAGCATATATACCTTTGAGGGCAGGGACCAGAACACTGATATCTGTATCTATGTATATATGACATGAAGTTATTATGTATATATGATATCATATTGTATCCCATAAAATGTCTTATATATATATTGCTAGGAATAAATATGCTGAATAAGACACCTGCTGAACTGAATAATAACTCAATAAACATCTAATGAGGGTTTCATATAAGACAGGCACCATATGATTATGTTTATTATATTTCATATTTTAATATATTCCTATGCAAATTTCTAAGCACTGGGCCTCCAATTTTTTGTTCTTATATGTTTATAATAAACTACTTTGTCAACAGTTTAATGTTTACATTGTTTTACTTCACATTTTCATAAATAAGGATTTAAAGATGATTTTTCTTCTTATTATCTATTGGTTATACTAAATAGGTCTTATAGTTCATAATCATGGACTACTAATTACGAATTTCAAGTTTTCCAAACACTTCTGTACATGTGGTTGAAAGCAATGTTTCAAAAGTTACACTAAATCTGTAAACAATAAAATGATTAAATTCATTTTGAATGAGTTAGTATCACCTGGGGTTTACAGAATGATTTTATTTCCTGTATAGCTTTATAGGATTCCTGACTTTTTGAAATTTTAGCACTTACTATTTTGATTTGACAATTCTTATATCCTACTAAAAGTAGTAAATGGAATTTGTAAAAGCTTGTTAAAATTAAAAGTACATTTTGTTTAAATACATTTCTGAGATTTTTACATAACAAGATCATTGCAAAGTACTTTGGGATCCCAAAAAGCTAGCACTGGCCTATAGTCTTCTATTTGCCCTCTATTTACTCCTCATATAGTACTTAGAGATTTATAGTGTAATGAACACTGCTGCTTGTTTCCAGTTTAGTTTAAGACAATGCTCCCTGGCAGGCAAGACCACATTTATAGGAAGGAGAAAACAGGAGAGATATGTGGGCTTCTGGCCAGGTACTCTTCTGGACAACAACCAAGATATGTACCTGGAACTAAGTGAGAGATTAGCTGCTCGTATATACACAAAAGCCCTCCGCCAATTTAGGACTATGCATCACTTCCTCCATACACCCCTACAGATTCTTTTTGGAAAAAGAAAAAAACACTTCTTCTTAAATCTGCTTTTTCGGTGAGGGAAGCAAAAACATGATCCATAAAATAATATTCTATTTGTATAGCATGAAGTAGGCACTCCAATAAAAGCAAACAAAAATAACTGCTATTTAAATGAAGTACTTTTCGTAAACTGTAAACTTTATATTACACTAGCTTCTAAAGCTTCTATTTTCAATTTTTTCTTGCTATATAAATTTATTCTAAACAATGTTTCTGTAACTAGAAAGGCTAACATATTTTTATAAGCTGCTTTATTTTCCATATAAATTGCACGTGTGGCTGTGCAGCAATTTATCTTTCAAGTAATATTAACCCACAGCTAAGGGTAAAAATTTTATAGTATATTTGCAGTGGTAGAAATTTTTTAAAAAGTAACATCAGATTTTATTGTTCCAATTGTTTTTTTAAATTTTAACATGGCAAAATTAGGAAATTTTCTAGATAAAGTCATATGATTATTTAAACAATTATTAAATTGGGAAAAAGAGACAATTTTTAGTAAGTGCAAGTCCTATCTGTAAATATTAGCAATCTAAGATAATATATTAAAAGGTAGTATTTGGCTTGCACAAGGAGGCACTTATCAATAAAAGCCATAAAGGTATAATTTAACAATGTAACAGAGGCTTTGGAGTCAGGCTGATGTGAGTTCCAATTATGCATCAAACACTCAATGGCTGGTCGTTCTCGGGCAACTTTCCTTTCTAAGTCCTGGTTTCCTTACATATAACATGACTAATAGTAACCACTTATAAAATAATGTTTTGAGGATTAAATTAGGCAACTTAAGTAAACTGCTTAGTGCAGTAAATGACACAAAGTAACTGATTAATAAATGACCCTACACATCATACACACATACAGAGCTTCTCCAGGACACAAACATATTTACAAGCTTTTCATCTTGATTCATTCTAGTAACCTATAGCTGATACAGTAAGCGATTTTAAATAGCATATTATTTCAAACATCATTTAGAAATTTAAATAAGAAAATTAAAAGGTTTAGATTTCAAATTCATATGCAATTACATACTAAGAGCATCAAAAACAGAATACTATGAGATTCCTCACTCAAGTAAGAATTCTGTCTATAGTATTCCTGAAGAGTCACTGACTTAAAGCTCCCAATCCAAGTTCTTATATCTCAGAAGGAGGAGGAGGAATTGTGTGAGAGAGAGAGACTGAGAAAGAAAGAAAGATTGAGATTGAGTCTTGATGATACATCCCTGGATCAATCAATATCTGAAGCCATCACCTCTTGTACTTTTCAGTAATATGAAGCAATAAAGTCATTCTCTGCCCTCCTCCCTCTTTTTGGCTTATGCCTACTGATTGAGTTGGATTTCTGAAACTTACAACCGAAACAATCTTTATTATTAATACCCTAATTATGGGTGAGAATATAGCAACTAGACAGAAAGGAGGTTTTATTTCTATCATACCCCTTAGAATTCCTTAGTAAGTGATGGATTTAGCATTTATACTCAGGATGTTGATTTCAGAGCTTGAGCCCTTAACTGCAATGCTGTAGTAAATGGCGGCACTATTACAGACATCCTTGAGATGTAACAAGAGAATTCTTTTCTGAATTAAGACAAGGTTGTACACATCTATGTGCATCTGTGTTTTAACCATACATTGTGACACTTTGTAAAGAAAACTCAATAGCAAGAGACTACAATCATATAAATGGTATTCTCCTATTCTTAACAATTTAGATAATTAAGAAATTCTTTCTTTTCCCAGAAAGATCTGTTCTTCATTCATAGGAAGAGGTGTACAATTCAAAACGTATTTTCTCAGTTATACAGAAGGATTACAGCCCTGTGTTTCTACTTGATATGTCTTCCATCCATGCTATCTAAAGCATGACTATGGAGCTGAAACTAAGGATCTATCTTATTATTTAATATTGCCTTTTTGAGTACTGAGATTCACCTACAAGAGGTGTTTGTTTCGGGAGAAGGTAAATAAACACTCAAACTAGAGATTTCTGTTATAGACGTGCTATACAATCTGGCATTAGAGTTTCCAGGCATCCATCCAATTACTCACAAACAGGATACAGGTGGGATTAGCTTGTGCACTAGGAATAGTCAGAACAGAGGACGTCCCCAGTTGTAAAACCTAAACAGCACCAGGGTTCTCTTGTACTACTCCAGGGTTATAAAGGTAGACCGACTCTATAATCAAAATGTCTTAGGAATACTAAGACATTTTGGAGTGAAGTTACAGACATAAAACTGTCTTTCAGAATAAGTGTTTCAGAGGTCAAGATGAACTAGAAGTCACTGAATATCCATAGGGAGCTCCCCAAACTGTCCTGTTTTTCCAAAGTATCTCATAACTAAGAGCAGCGGTCAACCTGAGTCACTCTGGGGGTGCAGGTGGGGGTGAAGAGTCGTGTTTTCTCTAGGTCACATGTTTTGTATTCAGCTTGAATATTCAAGTTTACATGGAGTAAAATAACATCATCTCCAAACCCTACAACACTACCACAATTTACAAATTACAAAGCACTTTAACCAGAACATCCTCAGGACAATACTGTGAGACTGGCAGAGTTGGTATTAACGTCACTTTTTAAGGAAAAGGCATATAAAGCTTAGTGAAGTTAAGCACACTACTCAAATTCACAAAGAGTAATTAGGAAAGTAAGCATTAGAAACAGGTCTCTGGGGTTCTCTCCAAAGTACCACGGTACAATTTACATGATTCAAAATTGTGGGGAGACTCTGAGGCTACATATCACAACGGAGGCCAGCGGGTCAAGTTAGGAGTTATTCAGTGGAGGAAGTTTGCCGTGCTGAGAAATGTGGTTTATTTAAATTTTCTTTTTAGAATAAAGATTTCTCGGATTTATTGTGGAATAACTACACAATAATTTTTATTACTATTTCCCTAACCTTTGTTTTCTCCGAGGCTTGACTTTCTCTGCTGCAGTTTTGCCAACCTCATTCTTTTTGGAAACCTAACCTCCCGACTGGTGACGGTGACCGAGTTGTAATATAAGAATGCATTTTAGCAATAAATCTTGAGTGTACTTTAGAGTGGTACCAAGTGACAAAGTGATCTGAATCTATGATAATGAACAGTGAAAAATCATTAGACTAATTACTGGTTTACTCAAAATCACTCAAAATTTACTTGAAATTTTAAAAACTTCCCTACATTTCCTTTTATTCTTAAACAAAAATATTGTCTAATCTAAATATGACTAATTCAAATTCATGTTTTTCTGATCTTTGCATTTAAAATTAATAAAGTTTTACTGAAATACCAAGTATACAACTCTTCCTTTTTCGGATATATCGTGCTATCCCAAATTTCTTCAGGAGTATTGACATTCCTTCCAAAGTAACAATTGCTAAATATCAACCTACCAAATGTTTTCAAATTTTCTGTAAGAAAGGGGTTTTCTGTAAGAAAGGGGTTTAAAAAAAATGAAAGCTGTATTGCATTTTTCTTACAGAAAACCTTCAGATAGAAAGCCAATGCTATGCTTAAGGATCCACTGTCTGTCTATAGTGACTGTTTGATAACCCATACTAAGCTTACATACTAAAGTTATCATTAAGCATAAAATGTTGATTCATTAGGCTGAAGAAGGTTTAAACCATAAAATAAACCAATAAAATACTAAGATTTGGTAAAGTGCTTTAAAGAGAAAAACCTATGGAATATATAACGCCAGTGATCCACTTGTCAAAAGAGAAATTCTCACCTTAGAGAAATAAAGTATATCTGAGCAGCATAAATGTTCTAACACTAGGTTAGCAAATCAGGAGCTGTCAAGTTCCAATAACCTATTATTCACACCTCTTTAATCACTGCCACAGAGTCGATTATAAATAGCCTCATACATTTTTAAATAAGGTCATTCTGAAATGAAACAAAGAAGGTAGTAAATATTCTTGTATATAAGGAATTCAAATCTTAATGCACAACAGTACTGTGTATTGCACAAATGTTCAATATAAAGAAAGCTAACAAAACCTTTTATTAACCATGTCAAGTATGCACTCTGTATGGATTCAGTGGAACAAAATGCAGCACCATTTAAATACAACCGCTTAAAAAAAACACCCTCCCCAATAAATTTCACATTACTGGACCTTGGGCATTATTCATGGTATAATGAAAGTAAAATATAATAATCAATTCATTGATCTGCCTGAAACAATGCCATGCAAAGTCATGATGAAAAGGCTGGTCCACAAGGAAATTCTTTTTCCTTTCTTTTCCCAGTTTTATTGAGAAATAAATGACATATATCACTATATAAGTTTAAAGCATACAGCATGATGGTTTGATTTACATATATTGTGAATGATTACCACGATAGGTTCAGCTAACATCCATGTTCTCATACAGATACAATAAAAAGAAAAGAAAGAAGAACAAAGGAAAAAATATTTCCTCCTGGTGATTGGAACTCAGGATTTTCTCTCTTAACAATCTTCCTATACATATATCACATAGCAGTATTAGCTATAGCCATCATGTTCTACGTTACATCCCTAACACTTATTTATCTTTAACTGTAAGTTTGTACCTTTTGATTACTGTCTTCCAACCCCTCCCCCCGTCCCCCCCGTAACCACAAGTCTGACCTCTTTTTCTATGCGTTTGGTTTGTTTGTTTTAGATTCCACATATAAGTGAGATCATACAGTGTCTTTCTGTCTGACTTACTTCACTCAGCATAATATAGTCTCATTGATGATGCCATTGGCTATTAATTACTCCATATAGCTGATAATCTAAATCTATTTCTTCAACATGAATTTATGTAAATGTGTTAGAGAAGAAGACAAAACATTTTAATGGAGTGGCAGAATATTTTTTAGAAAAAAATTAAATTAAAATTGATAATAAAACATAAAGTACCACTTAGAAGGTAATTATCTAAAATAATAAGCTGAAACCAACCAACCAAAATAAAACAAAGAAACAAAACAACACTAACAAAAAAACCAAAAGTAATAATTTGGCTTTGTACACAGTGTCCTTTATAACAATCAATCATTATAAAGTCTCCTATAAAAATCTAAACTATCTCCATTATTCCAGAGTAGTTGTCTACAATTATGACAGCTTCAATAATCACCTGTTGAAATGAGAGTAGCATACTACTAAAATTCCTCATTTAAAAACTTTAAGACTAAAAGAATCTAAGACTGGGCTTGAAGAATAGCTGATACCAAGTAACCATAATTAGATTTGCTTTTAATTGACTAATTTTAACACTGCCCATGAAGTTTTCACACAAAACATTCTAAAGTTTTCTGGATGAACAAACTTGCTACATAATTAACTCTTCCCCATTTTTCCATTTCTTCCTATAAGTATGCCTGCTTATAGATAACTCAAAATATAAAACATCACATTTTGGGAAGAGATAAATGAGAGGTCTGTGACTACCTAATTCCTTAAACACTGAACCTTATGCATTTACATTATATAGTAACAAAGCCTTCTGGGAGTAAAACTACTGCATAAATCTTTGTTATCAGAATAATTTGAAAAAAGCATGCATAATATTAACAAGTTTTCTAATCTCTTAAAAAATCACATGTATGTCCCAATTTTTACTGAATCATTCATTTCCTTCACCTGGTTTTAGAACTGTTAGTTTAAAAACACTATTTCTTGCACCTTAAAAAGTTAGTCACCTCCTGGACTCTATTTTCCATGCACAAAAGATTGTTTCTTAAACAAAAACTTTTAGTTAATTGTAGTCAGTTAGATATCTTCTTCTTTTATTGAATATGGTTGACATACCATATTGTATTCGTTTCAGGTGTACAATGTACTGATTCAACATTTACTTACATTACCAAATGATTACCCTGATAAGAACAGTAATCATCTGTCATCAAAGTCATTACAATATTTTGACTGTATTATCTATGCTGTACATTACATCCCTATGACTTATCTCTTGATCCCCTTCACCTATTTCACCCTTTCTTCCCTCCCTCCTCCATTCTGGCAACCACCAATTTGTTCTCTGTATCTATGAGTCTGTTTCTGTTTTGTTTTGTTTGTTCATTTTTTTTTTTTATATTCCACATATAAGTTAAATCATAAGGTATTCTCTTCCTGCGTCTGGCCTATTTCACTGAGCATAACGCACTCTAGATTCATCCATGTTGTTGCAAATCGGACAATTTCATTCTTTTTTATGGCTAAGTAATACTCCACTGTATACTTATACCACTATACCACATCTTTATCCATTAATCTACTGATGGACACTTAGGTTGCTTCCATATCTTGGCTATTGTAAATAATGCTGCAATGAACATAAGCATGAATATATCTTTTTGAATTAGTATTTTCATTTTCTTCAGATAAATAACCTAGAAGTGGTATTGTGGAATGCAAATTGGTGCAACCACTATGGAAAACAGTATGGATGTTCCTCAAAAATTAAAAATAGAACAGTTAGGTGTCTTCTGATAAGGTAGGGTGTCTTCTGTAACCAATAGAAAATGGTTAACCACAGAGAAAACCATGAAACTAACTTCTGCCCATAATCCAGAAGAAGAGCTACATAAAGGTTTCTGAAATTAAGGCAACGTTTTCATCCATCTCAAACTCTCTTAATTCTATACTCCTATGCTACAGTCATCAATATTTCATAGAATTCTCATACTGAAAAGTATATTTAGGATAGGGAAGCAATGTTCATCCAAGGCCATATTTCTAATGATGCAACTCCATCATCTTCTTATTTTTTTATTTTTTAAAGATTTTATATTTTCCTTTTTCTCCCCAAAGCCCCCTGGTACATAGTTGTATAGTCTTCGTTGTGGGTCCTTCTAGTTGTGGCATGTGGGACGCTGCCTCAGGGTGGTTTGATGAGCAGTGCCATGTCCGCGCCCAGGATTCGAACCAACGAAACACTGGGCCGCCTGCAGCGGAGCACGTGAACTTAAACCACTCAGCCACGGGGCCAGCCGCAACTCTACCATCTTTAATGCTACTTTTCAACAGTTAAACATACAAGGATCTTCAGAGGAGATGATAATCTGAAGATACTATCTCTGATTTAGCTCTCTGTTAAGTGTGAATACAAAATTATTCTCCTAATAGTTCCAATATTATACAACCTTAAAACTATTTTGCACTTACAACCTTAAAAATGTAGTGTACATTTCAAAATGGGGATTTCTGAAGACCTTTTTTGGTCTATATCCCAAACTTAAGGATGCTGGGATGATAGTTTCTATTCTTCTATTTCATAGCCTCAGAAGTTCACTCAAATGTGAAACATAATGAAGATCCTCAGCTACTGCTGCACCCTATGCCAAGAACTTTGCTTTTCCTATATTTTATGGAGTGACTTACACGGCTTCAAGACAAAAAGGCTTTGCCCTAGTCATAACATCTTTTCGGAAGACTGGTCTTACGATTTCAAAACTGTTGATCAGTAGAGGGGGGAAAAAAGAGAACTCTAGGTCAGAGTAACCAAACTAGCTAAAGAAAATGTGGCTAGTAGTTCAAATATATATCCAGGTAGCAAAGGAAAAACAGGTTTATCAGGGTCAGTGTCTGAATCTGAGGGAATCAGATATGGTCATGAAGTCAAGGGGGTGGAAATGTTATGATTTGGATTGGTGCAATGATTGATTATTTAAAACATTTATTGAGCTTTTGTCATATGTCAGGCACTGTCAAGAAAATGAACAGATCAATTTGTATCACCAAGGATCTCACTAGTAGGGAAAACAAACATGTAAATAAATAATTTATAATACATTATAATAGTTTTAATTGATATAAACACCTACAACCTCGTAAAGAACAGAGAAAAGAAGAATTTCTCAAGGATGGACACTGGGGACAGGTTTCTAGAAAGAAAAACACTTTAGTAAGGAGGTAATGTCTCAGCTTTTTTCCTAAGCTGGTTTTTAATGGATAAACCAATCAGATAAAAAGAGATGAAGGTCATTTCAAAAAGAGGAAAGGGAACTGCTTCCTCCAAGCAAATTCCACCAAGCTATTCCTAAATTAGGGAGACTGCAGAAAACTGAAGGCCTTAAGTTATATGCAAGATACTCAATTTTGGTAGAGGACAGAGGGTTAAATTCAGGTGTGAATGCTACACTTAAATTATAAGAATGTAATTGTTTTTAGCAATATAATTTGAAACCACTGGTGGGTTACATGGTTGCCCCCAACCCATTCACGTCTGGGCCCTCTCAGTAAAAGCCATGACCACACCCACACTCTTCTAAGATACTCTGGCATAACAAGACAATACTCCTCCATGCTATTTTGGCTGCATCTTCTAGAACCCACTGACACAACTGTCTATCCTCTGATCTGGTAACGTTTTCCCAAGCATCCTCAGGAATCTCTCCACCATCCATGCACAGCTTATCCCACCTTGACTGGCTGGAGCTGTAACTAGTCATGCTCCCCTAGGCTAGGAATCTGACTCTTTTCCCCTAAATGGATCCAAGAACGGCAGGAGGTGGTATAATAGATTGCTTTTGTTTTATTCATTATCTGATGAGTTTGTGTTCTTCAGGAAGTAACTGGAGGAAAGAAATCTGCTCTTAGTTTTATTTTTAGAAGGAAATTGGTCCTCAGCCAGTGAAAAAGAATATAGGACCAAGAAACAAATTGGCTAGTCAATGTGATGTTCTGAGGAACCTCAATATTTATGGAATAGAGGAGGAACCATGAAAGATATGGAGAAACTAAGAAAAGCATGCCTTGTTGGAAGCCAAAAGATGTGAGAGATTTCACAAAGAGGTACGTGAGGCAGGCAGAATTCTAAGATGACCAACTCCCAACGATCCACGCCTTTGTATAAAACCCTCCTGAGTGTGGATGGGAGCTGTGAAGATGATTGGATATTACTATTATAATGTTAAGTTATATGATGAATGTGAAGGGATTTTGCAGATGTAATGAAGGTCCCTAATCAGCTAAGAGATTATCCTGAGTGGGCCTGATTTAATCAGGCAAAACCTTTAAAAGAGGGTGTAGGCCTCTTCTGAGCTCAGAGACTCAAAGCAGCAAACACTCTCTCATCTACCGTCCTTGAAGAACCAAAGAACCATGTTATAAACTCCCATAGAAAGGGGCAGCCTTCCTACAAGCATAGAAAATGAATTCTGTCAATAATATGAATGAGCTTGGAAGAGGACCCTGAGCTACATGTGAGGATGCAGCCTAGCTGATACCTTAATTGCAGCATTGAGTGAAGGACCCAGTTAAGCTGTGTCTGGACTCCTTACCCACAGAAAATGTGAGATAATAAATTTGTGTTATTTAAACCACTAAATTTGTGGTACTTTATTATGCAGCAATAGAAAGATAATTTGTTAAGCAAGGTTCCAGCTCTTCTAAGAGTGAAGGAGAACTGGAATTCAATCTTTAGGTTGTCAGGTCCCGGATACATGTGTTAGGACTTATGAGGGGCTGTATTTTCAGCAAAGATAATCAAAGTAGAAACACTGTAGTATAAATTAGAACCAAGAGGAGGTACAAGAAAGAAGTAGTTTAATTGATAAGAGGGTCTCATGGTTCATCTAGGACATTCCAGATACTGAAATGGGGACAGACGAAGTTCACACATATCATTTAGCAGGCATGAGGCCAATATACCGCTTGCTTTGCTCAGATCTGGCTAGCCAGACTAGAAGTTAAGTGATGGCAGATATCATGCCCTTCTTATTCACAGATTCTATATCCTCAGCTCCCAGCCAGTACATGGCATTTTTTAAGCATCCAAATACTTGTTGAATGAATGAATGAATGAATGACCATCACACTGGTCAAGTTAAGAAACAGTTAAAAATATCTGAAATTTTATGAGGAAAAATTAGCGAAAATTGGTACCACTCTTTATGACTTCTTGAAAACATTCAATTTAACTCATAGTTAAAATATGAATAATTTGAGAGGTTAAAACAGAGACAGTGACATAGTCATCAACCAGCTAATTCACAAATACTACTTGAGTTCCGACTATGTGCCAGATGCCAGAATAAGACTCCAGCAATAGTTTCCTAACTGATGTCTCCATATTCATTCTAGCCGTTCTCTTAGTCCATTTCCACACATCAGCCAGAGTAATCTTTTTAAAAAATATCACCTTATTTTACCCCTCTGTTCAAAACCTTTTAATGGCTTTTCATTACACTGAGGATAAGAGCCAAAGTCCTTAACTTGGCTTTCCATAATCTGGCCTCGGCCTCCCCTCTCCAGCTTTATCCCTTGCCATTTACCTTATCATTGCGTATTTTGCTCAGAGAAATATCACCAGTATTAAGAATACTTAGTACAAACTTACTGAATAAATAAAAGCCTAGGAGACTAACAACCACAAATTGCTTCATCACATGGCAGTTTATTTTTAATTTTTTGAGCAATATCCATACCATTTCCCATAATAGCTGTATCGATTTGCATTCCCACCAACAGTGTAGAAGGGTACCCTTTTCTCCACATACTCACCAACACTTGTTATCTTTTCTCTTTTTGATAACAGCCATCCTGACAGGTATGACGTGATACCTCTTGGTTTTGATTTGCATTTCCCTCATGATTAGAGACGACGTGTACCTTTTCATATACTTTTTAGCCATGTGAACTTTTTCTTTTGAGACGTGCCTATTAGGCTTTGTCCTTTCTAAATTGAGTTATTTGAATTTTTGGTATTGAGCTGCATGAATTCCTTATATGTTTTGGATATTAATCCCTTACTGGATATGTGGTTTGCAAAGACTTTTTCCCATTCTTTAGGTTGCCTTTTCATTTTGTTGGATTAATTTCCTTTGCTATTTAGTTTGCTTTTTAGTTTGATGGAATTCCACTTGTCTATTTTTTGCTTTTGTTGCCTGTGCTTTTGGTGTCATATCCAAAAAATTATTGCCAAGACCAATGTAAAGAAACATTTCCCCTGTGTTCTCTTCTAGGAGTTTTACAGTTTCAGGCCTTACATTTAAGTTTTAATCCATTTTGAGTTGACTTTTGTGGATAGTGTGAGCTGGAGGTCCAATTTACTTCTTCTGCATGTAGATAACCAGTTTTCCCAGATCAATTTGTTGAAGAGACTCTCCTTTCCCCACTGTGCATTCTGACAACCCTTGTCAAAGCTCAGCTGACTTGTTAAGACATGTTTTGTGACCTAATGTGTGGTCCATTCTAGAGAATGTTCCATGTGTTCTTGAGAAGAATGCACATTCTGCTATTTTGTGGAAAGTCCTATAAATGTCTGCTAGGTCCATTTGGTCTATAGTGTTGTTCTAGTCAGCTGTTTCCTTATTGATTTTCTGCCTGCATGTTCTATCCATTATTGAAAGTGGGATACTGAAGTCTCCTACTATTATTCTATTGCTGTTAATTTCTCCCCTTTAAATTTGTCAATATTTTTTTTTACATATTTAGGTGTTCTGATGTTGGGTGCATATGTATTTCCAACTGTTATACCTTCCTGTTGAGTTGGTACCATTATATAATGACCTTGTCTATAGTGACAATTTCTGACTTAAAGTGTATTTTGTCTGAGTATAGCCACCCCTGGTCTCTTTTGGTTACCATTTCTATGGAATATTTTTTCCTATCCCTTTACTTGCAGCCTATGTGTCTTTATATCTAAAGCGAGTCTCTTGTACTCAGCCTATCACTAGTTTTTTTAATCCACTCAGCCACTCCATGCCTTTTGATTGGGGAGTCACATTTATATTTAAAGTAATTAGTAATCTGCTGTTTCTGTGTGTCTTGCAGTTCTTTTTGTTCCTCTCTTCCTCTCCTGTTGTCTTTTTTGTTATTTTATTTTTTTTGGTGGTGATCTGGTTTTATCCCTTTCTCTTTCTCTTTTCTGTATCTACTATAAGTGTTTCCTTTGTGGTTACCATGAGGCTCATATAAAGCTTCCTGTATTTATAACCACCTATTTTAATCTGATAACAACTTACGTTCAACTTTATACAAAAACTCTATGCTTTTACTCCCCACACATTTTGTGTTCTTGAAGTCAGAGTTTACTTCTTTTTATACTATAAATCCATTATCCAATTTTTATGGTTATAGTTATTCTTAATACTTTTGTCTTTTAATTTTTATATTATGGTTACAGGTAATTTGCACACTGCCATTACAGTGTTATATTATTCTGTATTTGTCTCTATATTTACCTTTACTAGTGAGATTTATAAACTTTCATATGTTTTCATGTTGCTATGTAGCATGTTTCAATTCCATCTGAAAAATTCCCTTAAGAATTCCCTAAGGTAGGTCTAGTGGTGACAAACTTCCTTAGTTTTTCTTTGTCTGAGAAAGACTTTATCTCCTCTTCATTTTAAAGGATAGCTTTGCAGGGTATAGTGTTCTTGGTTGGCAGTTTTTTTCCTTTCAGTACTTTGAAATATATCATCTCACTCTCTCCTGGCCTGCAAAGTGTCTGTTGAGAAATCCACTGGTAGTCTCATGCGGGGGGGGGGGGGGGGGGGGTTCCTTTGTATGTGATGAGTCGCTTTTCTCTTGCTGCTTTCAAAATTCTGTCTTTGAATTTTGACAGTTTAATTGAATGTTTCTTGATGTAGATCTTTTTATGTTCAATCTACTTGGGGTACTATGGGCCTCTTGAGTCTATTTTATATCCATATATCTATATATGATATCTTGATATCTATTTCCCTCCCCAGATTTGGGAAGTTCCCATTTCTCTGGGAAGTTATTATTTCTTTAAACAAGCTCTCTGCCCCTTTCTCTCTCTCTTCTCCTTCTGAGACCCCCCACAACATGTATATCAGTTCATTTAATAGCATCCCATAAATCTATAGGCTTTTTTCACTCTTTTTCCTTCTTTTTTTCCCTCCAACCTGATAATTTCAAATGACTTGTCTTCAAGTTCATTGATTCTTTCTTCTGCTTGATTGAGTCTGCTGTTGAAGCTCTGAATTACAGTTTTTAGCTCAGGCATTGTATGCTTCCACTCCAGAATTTCTATTTTGCTCTTTTATATTTTTCTTATCTCTTTGTTGAACTTCTCAATTTTGCTCTTATATTGTTTTCTTCATTAAACTGCTAATCTATGTCCTACTGTAGCTCACTCAGCTTCTTTAGGACAATTATTTTGATTTTTTCTCAGGCAATTCGTGGATCTCCATTTCTTTGGGGGGAGGTTATCAGAAGGTTATTGAGTTCCTTTGGTGGTGTCATGTATCCCTGATTCTTGGTGTTCCTTGTTTCCTTGCATTGGCGTCTGTACATCTGAAGAAGCAGTCAAATTTTCCACATTTCATAAAGTGGCTTCCATAAGGAAAGACCTTCATCTGTGAGGGGGTGCAGAGTGCAGGTATGTGGATGCCACCTGAAGGGTGCGCAAGAGTGCAGTGTTGCACCAGGTCTACTTGTACTGGGGTGCCAAGTGCTGAGGCTTATGGCAGCTACAGGTGGTGGGTGGGCAGTGGCATGGGAACTGGGGTCCTTGGCATCAACAACTACATGGTCCTGGATGGTGACAGTTGAGGGGATCAGCAGTGGCTGTGAGGGCTGGTAGGGTCCTTGGCAGTGCCTTCAGGTCCAGTAGTGAGAGTGTTTGGGTAGGCAGGAGCTAATGTGACTGTGTGAGTGGCACTGCAGGCTGCAAGCATGCATATGGAAAAAGGGGCCAAAGCCAGCTGTGTGTGATTGTTCTGCTGTGGAGGTCATCCCTAGGTACACACTTAGGAGTGGGAGCCATGGTGGTGGCAGGGGCCAGATGGAGCCATGGACGGATGTGTGCAGTAGTGGTGGCTGGCTGAAAGAACTTGTGTGGGGGCAGGACCAGCAGAGTGTGTGCACAGCTATGGGAGTTGACCATTGGCACAACAGAGGAGTGAAAACAGACTGATAGCAGGAGCTGGGCTGACCATGTTTGGCAACGGAGGACAGTGGCCAGCTTGCTTGTTGCAGTGGAGGCTATTTTATTTTGTGTGACAGTAGTAAAATGAAAATGCTCAACATATTATATCAATTTTGGCTTAGAAGTCTACGTCACAAAAAGAGAAAAAGATTAAGAGCTCACTTATAAATATACTTAAAACTAAATTATCTTTCTTCTTTTCCAAATATATGAAATATTAAATTATAACCAATGCAGAACAAAAATATTTAGTGAAGAGTCTTTATAACCATGTGTTAACAGTATACAGTATTCCATATTTAAAATCTGGAAAAACATCACTCCTCAGATAATCACACTTCCGCATAGGACATAAACTAAAACAGAGGAAATAATTCCAACATTTCAACACATTTTTATACTAGCAATGATAAGGTGGAGCAGAAAACCAACAAAACATTAACACTTACATCTAAAATTATTACAAATAAGTCCAGCCTTGATTAACAATGATCTCCTGTTCTGAAGCTCTCCTAAAGTTTTGAGTGTCAGCTTGGGTGGCTCTGAAAATACTGGGTAATTCTGTATAACTTTTTTGTTATTGTTCACAATGGAAGAGAAATTAACATTTGTTGTTAATAATAACTTATAAAGGGCTATGAAACAGAATAACCAATCAATATTAGTGTTTCTAGATTAGCCTTGAATAGGCAAAAAAGGCAACAAATATCCCAAATGCAGGTTTTACACATTCAAATAAAATTTTCACTTTTCTGTATTTAGAATCCCTCAAACAGTAATTTTGCAAAATTGCCAAAGTATGTCAAAGTATTAAGTAAATGGTAAAGGGCTCTATTAATGTCAGAAACGAATTACATAATTAAAACCAACTGATGATTTAAACAAGTCCAATATGATGGGCAATACGTTACTTTTTAAAATAAAAAAATTTTAGAGTACAGAAGAATCCAACTTTCATTTGAGAAAAATTAAAGGTAAGCAAAAAGACTTTAAAAGATATGTGATCCCACCATCTACAATGACGTTCCCCTCACCCCCATGATCAGAGAGGCCTTTTTCTGTACCAGTAGTAGTAGTCACCATAGTACTAGCAGTAGCAACAGCAGCCAGGATTACTGCGGTATCCTAGCTTATTTTATACAATATATATGGGCCAAATATTCCTAGTGTTTCCTCAGAAATGTAAATTTTTAAAATATATTTGTATAATTCCAGTGGTTCTTAAGGACTTTCTGACATTTAAGTTTCCAGAATTAAACAAGCAAGGTAAAACAAATCTACTTTCATAGGACTATACTATCTTTTCACAGAAATCATGCTTTCCCTCTTGAACAACTAATTATATTGGAAACATAGACTTTGTATTCCAAGGAGAGACTTAAGGGCATTGCATTTCACCATCAGCAATGCCTCCCAGGTCAAAGTCTTTTGTAAAGTAAGGGTGATGGAGGCGGGCAAAGGGGATAGTGAATGATTTTGAATAAGAAATAATGTAGAACTGATAAAACTGGATTGGATGAAATCTGTGATTCCTGTTTCTCAATAATCTTGTTTGAATGAAGCTGATCCGCTCACGTTGTTTCAGTCCCAAACTTTCATCAATGGTTAAGCTTTATAACATACACACAATGCTTTTATCATTCTTTCAGATATGTGATCATCTCTATTTAATGTATCAAAAAGTCTAGCTGACAAGGCTACTATTTATAACGAAGTGAGGACACAATTTTACTTTTCTGAGGAATTTTGAAAGGGATAGTTATGACAGGTTAAAGGCGTGGTATGAACATTATGAAGTGTCCAATATGATGCTACACATGACAAGGATATCTTGATCAGAAAACATTAATTTGCAACCTCTAAAGTCACTAAGTCATCAATGGAGATATGGAATTAGAGACAATGCCTTAGTTTTAGAAGCAAATAATTTCATAACTAAAATTAGAACAAAGTATAATCTATCTCATGTAACAATCCCTCTCACTAATTTTCAAACTTATTTTAAGATATGATTTTATGGGTCCTCTGTAGGACAGTGATGCTGTATTTTGTTATGCCCCGATTAATCTTTTAAAACAACAAAACAACTAAGGTAAAGAGAAAACACTCGATAACATATCTATTGAGAAAAAATTCATATGTAATCCATTATATACATACAAACCAAAATTCGGGCAAACGCCACAGTGCATTTAATTTTTTTCTCTAAATCATCACCTTTTCAGTAGAGTTACTATGTCCAGTTGAGAAGAGAGGAAAACCAAATAACATTTCCTTGACTAACGCTCAACTATTATGTGCCATGCACTATAGTGAGTGCTTTCAAACATTAGCTCATTTAATTCTGAAAGTGGCAATCCAGTTTTACCCTCCATGTGTGATATATCAAAAAACTGAGGCACAGACAGATTAGGAAACTTGCAAAAATCGTATCTAGGATGGAAAAGGCTAAAGAGAAAGAGAAAATAAAAAATGACTTCCAGTTTGAAGTCCTTGGACAATGCTGCTAAAAGGAAAAGGAAGTCTGGAAGGGGGCAGGGCTCTGCCAGGCTACGGCAGGGAGAAGCGTATGGCAATGGGCGTGCTTGATGCAGTAGCAGGCAACCAACAGGGCTGTCGGAGAGGCAGCTGGAAACACAGGCTGGCACAGAGACCAAGACGTTCTACCTTTTACGTTTATGAATATCAAGTTTATTTTACTTGCTAGAAAATTATGAAGATGTTCAGTCTATGAACAAAATTAAGCTATAAACAAATCTCAATTTTAAAAGGTACAAACCATCTCTGAATTCCTAATAGCAGTCGAAAATTTCACAGGTAGCCTTAATTAGAGACTGTATTTTGTCTCTTTCAAGCTTTCTGCCCTGAAGGAAAACCCACTGAAATGCCTATTAGTGAACAATATCATCCCTGAACTCACCAGCCTGACTATGCATAAGCTTTATCCTCATCTTTTATACTTGTTTGTCCCTTTCCTTTCTTTTGACAAATGTGTTCAGTCCTTTTGCCAACAGGTTTTGCTTTCTACTTTTACATCACCACAAGTCTACGGTCTCTGATTCGCGAGGCCAGTGCTTCGCTGCCTCTCTATCTGTAATCACACACTCCCTTCCTTTTTCACTGCAGCTTGTCAAAAGCAATTTCTCCCATCATCTACACAACATCTTGTCAAGTCTTTCCAGGCTAAAGCAAAAGACACAATCACTCCTAGACCATTCCAACGGAAACAAGGGTTTAGTGCCTGCAAAGCCCAAAATGCACTTACTACTCTATCCATATATTCTTTGATTTGTGCTGCTTGCTCAGTTGCTTGTATATCTTCTATGTCTATGTTGATATTGTCTATTTTAGGCCTCTGATGACCAGACATTTAACTTCATTTTTACATTCTACCTTGTACAATGTCACGCAAAACTAGGTGTAGAACTAATGCTTCCAATGTAGTTTATTTTCCATATGACCTAAATACATAATCTTATCATTCTTGATAAAAATAAATGAAATAAGGGGCCAGGCCAGTGGTGTAGTGGTTAAGTTCATGCACTCTGCCTTGGCAGCCTGGGCTTCGCAGGTCCAGATCCCGGGGGCGGACCTCACACCACTCCTCAAGCCATGCTGTGGTGGCATCCCACATGAAACAGAGGAAGACTGGCAAGATGTTAGCTCAGGGACAATTTTCCTCAGCAAAAAGATAAAGACTGGCAACAGATGTTAGCTCAGGGCCAATCTTCCTCATACACAAAAAATAAATAAATAAAAATAAAAACAAATGAAATAAAATCATTCTTGTCCATAATTTAGAGTTTCTGGCTTTCAAAAATGACTAACTATATGACTCTTCAAAAATGTCCTCTTGCAATGGGAGAAACTGTCGGGTAAGTCAGCTGGCTTTAAGTTCGGGTCCTCTTTCTTAGTTACACTTCCAGAATACAGAAGGGTTTCAATACCTGCCCTGGGCTGAGAGCAGCACCCCCTGTTGAAACCTTCAGCCTGATGTTTCCTGAGAGCTCTTTCAGAATACTTGAGAAACCCAGGAGAGACCTTCCTAAGCGCCAGCACACTTTGTACTGAAGCCAAGGAGACCTAAAATGGAGCTAATGAGTGCTTAGAATTACATAAGAGTCTTAAAGAAATGTATTTTATCAATTTTAAAACAGAAATTCCACAAGTGGTGTCCTCTTACAATGAAAATTTTGGTATTCCCTCCTTCTCTAGTTATAACAAGTTAGTTCTCTATTATATTATTAGATACTTATAAAAGTGGGCATATACTTTTAGAAATCTGCAGAGGAACAAGTAGTCTTCTCAGTTATTTCTCCCTGCTCTTTTTCTAAATTTTGCTTCTAAATGAAAGTAGGGTATTATTCTATATCATATGGTTCAAATATACTGAATTCTGCCTGATACCTGTAAAGTGGAATTACAAATTTCAGAAAATCTTATATTGGCTCACTAAGGTTTGCAAGGATTCTTATGTACTTAGGCAATCCCCTCCCCTACCTCTTATCCCACAGTTTATTAGAATAAACGAACTCTCACGTGAAAGAATGTAAAAATGTTTGGTTTTATGTTTTAGCTTGGCTATGCAGTAAATGAAATTAGGCAACTTGAGCAAGGAAGAGATCTGGAAAAAGAGTCTAGGTGTGATACAAACAAAAGCTTCCAATGTAGATAGGTGGGTACTATGCAGCTATCAAATGAAAGACAGACACTGACAGGGTTCCTTAAAAACCACAATGTTTGAGATTTTGAATTTCTAAATTTTAATTTTCAAAATCTTTTAAAAACAAACTCTAAAAGCACTGTGAAGGCAAGAAATAATTACCATATTAGAGATAATAACAACAATATTAGGAGGAAATAATGAGCAAATAATTAATTCAACTATTAATAACAAATAATTGAATATAAAGCATGAGGCTTTATGGATGAAGAAAACACTATTGTGGTTTGCATGAACACATAGTAGGTTAACTCAGGAATAAAATTCTGTAGTTCCACTTGTGTTTACTTCTCAAACTGTGTATCTTATATATTTTCTCAGTCAAGTCTCTACTGGAAGCTTCACCATCTTTTTTTTTCTTTCAGGAAGATTAGCCCTGAGCTAACATTGCTGCCAATCCTCCTCTTTTTGCTGAGGAAGACTGGCCCTGAGCTAACATCTGTGCCCATCCAACTCTACTTTATATGTGGGACACCTACCACAGCATGGCTTGCCCAGCAGTGTCATGTCTGCACCCGGGATCTGAACCGGTGAACCCCGGGCTGCTGAAGTGGAACGTGCGAACTTAACCACTGCGCCACCAGGCTGGCCCCTAGTTTGACCAACTTTGATACTTTTATAAAAAAAATTTTACAAGCTCCTACCTTCCCCCATTCATTTTTTTGGTAAGTGACCGAAGTACATACGTGCATACACACACAATCGCCTTCAAATTAGGCTAATTTTCCACAAGTTTTCAACATCTATAAGTCATCCTTTTAAAAATAAGTCCCATTCTGGCTACTCTGGGAAAAGAAATGAAGAACCAAGGGGACACAAGAAATCCTTGCTTCATTTTCTCTTGTTATTTATCTATTTAGGGTCAGCTACATAATTTAGGAGATCCAGTGTAAAATGAAAGTGCAGGGACTCCTATTTGCAAATTATTAAGAATTTTAAGATGCAACAGCAGAGCATTAAACCAAGTGCAGGGCACTTCAGTGCGGTGGGCCCTGTGTGACTGCACAGGTCACATGCCCATGAAGCCAGCCTGCTCTTTTCCCTATGTGACCTTGACTTTGTTTCACGTACTCGCCCAGTCTACTGTTGAAGACTGACTTCCTTTCAAGTCAGCCACTCTGCCTTCACCTATCTTAGCCACCACATGGCTTACTGGCAGGGACCACATTCACACTCTGATAGTACTAGCTTCAGATTGAAATAATAAACAGAGATGCAGTCTGAACATGAAGAAATGCAAGGTCCACAGTTTAACACAATACCTCCCAATGGTCTCCAAGTTATTTTAATTGTAACCTAGCCTTTACAGAATAAGAACAGGATCTAGTAAATGCATAAAAAGATCAACTTGATAGAAAACTAGACAAACACAAAGCGCAAACTAATTAATACTTGAAAGCAAGCAGATGTAAACTTAAAATATGACCCAGTATGTTACTTTTTTCCTACAAAGGTAAAAACGAGTCCCCTCAAGTAGGAAGTATGCAGTTTGCTTTTAACTAGAGTATCAGTCAGTTAACAAAATTTTAAAAAATGACTTAAAGACCACAAACTTGGTAACTTTTTTAGTAAATTAATACTTGCAAAGATAAATGCTGTATATAGGCAAGTAAAAGAATGTATACATTCATTCTGCAAATAAGCAGAAGCGTGCATTTATTATTGACAAGTAATTTGTTCTTTCTGAAACAATAAAGACAGTCACTATCAAGAAATGGGCTTTAAGAAGAGTACAAAATAAAAAGGTTGTAGAAAAGGAAGAGTACACAGCAATCAGAGACGCAACAATTGATTGTCTTAAGATACACTCTTCAAATATAACTGTATTCACAAAATGAATTTATTTAAAACATTGTTCCTGCTCTTAAAAAGAATGTGACTTCCTATTTTTAAATATCCAAAAGGACAAATATACTGAATCTTTTTTAACTTAATCAGAAATTTACTATAATAAATGTAGCCCAGTCAACAGTTCATAGTCAATAGTTACATAGTTTATCCTTTAATGACTACATGAATTTTCAGCAGCAATCTCCCTTTCATATTTTCTCCATCTATTTTAAAAGGTATTTTTATTATTTCACAAAATAAAATATGATTTCCGCAAAAACATGACAGTTTTACCATATCATTAGCATTATCAATCTGTTTTTAGTTAAAAGCATGAGATGTTAAGAAGTTTCTAGTTTTAAATTATTTTTGAAAAGCTTAAAGAAATTTTATAAAAGCCGAACTGAATATATAATATAAATAATATTCTAGTAAACAATCTTAAATACTCACAATATTGAGAATTTTTTGTTTGCTTGTTTTTGTTTTTTTGTTTTTTAGTAATTAGCCTTTTTTTATTTTTTCCTTTTTCTCCCCAAAGCCCCCCCGGTACATAGTTGTGTATTCTTCGTTGTGGGTTCTTCTAGTTGTGGCATGTGGGACGCTGCCTCAGCGTGGTCTGATGAGCAGTGCCATGTCCGCGCCCAGGATTCGAACCAACGAAACACTGGGCCGCCTGCAGCGGAGCGCGCGAACTTAACCACTCGGCCACGGGGCCAGCCCCTCAATATTGAGAATTTTTAAAGGAAGTAGTGTAAGCAAGATTACATAGCACGCTGTTTCTGTTATTTTGTCAGATCTAGCAAGTTACCAATCTGAAATAAGACACTTTAAAAATGATTACTTTTACATCAGTCTCAGAAATAATGCTACTTTTAAATGCAAGAAACAGAAGGGAAAGTCAATCTAATTTTACACAAATAATTCTTTAAACAAAGGAGTGATTTCAGTGTTTAAATAATAGAAGAAATTATTTCCAAGTACCTGGAACAAGGTCATTATTTGTCTCTCTGCTATCACTCAGTAAGAGAGAGTTAGAAAATTCCCCTTACTGCCTGCAATTGAAACATTACTAGTTTTTAACTGTTTGGGGCGTGAAGTCAAGTCACTCTGTTGTTAGTTCAGTACAGTGGTTCTCAAAGCATGGTCCCCAGAGCAACAGCATCAGCACCGCCTGGGAACTTGTTAGAAATCTCTTGGACGTCCTGAGGCCTCATCTCAGGCACACTATGTCAGAAGCAGTGGTGGAAGGGTCCATTAATCTCCGTTCAAACAAGTCCTCCCGGTCACTCTGATACAGCTAAAGCTTAAGAACTAGTGGCTTAAAATGTCTTCGAAATACATCCTAAGTTATTTGAAATAAAACTCTCCAAATTTCATGTATTTTTTTAATTGATAAAGTGTCAGACAAAATGAACAGTTTAAGTGCAGCTTAGCCGAAACAAGAAGTCAATTCTACAAATATATAAAATCTACTCTTCTTAGCAATAATGGAATCAAACTATATGTGAGCAACTGTCATTGAATGTAATGTCTTGGTCAACAACAGGTTAGAGAATTTTAAAAGAAGAACCACCAAAAATGCTTTAACTAACAATTGTATAATATATTTTATAAATTGAGAAATCCCAAGTGCACAATACCTGCTGAGCATACCAGGAACAAAACGCAACATAAAAGAGAAAGCAATACGCCTGTTCCTTAAGGACACCAAGATCAAGGTCATCCATCTGAAAACAGCGATCTTACTGCAGCTCGAGTCAATTCCAGCATAAAACAGGTCCAGACCATTTGGTGGTAACAATATTTGTATCTTTATGTGTTTTTATTAGTCAGTTTTCTATTATCTTTTCTTTTGAACGTAAACAAATCTTTCTGCTCATAAAATATATATTCAAGGTAGTAGGGACTTTTTTTAATTTCCTTCCTATTTTTCATCTTTTCCTATTTTGCCTTCCTGATTAACGTCTTTCTTGATAAACCATAAAGTCATTTTCATTCATCTTTTCTTCTTAGTTTTGAAGCTCATGATATGTCTCTATAATCATTGTTCCCTCACTTGGTACTCTCCCTTCCTCCACTTGCATTTGAATAAAGAATTTTCTAGGTCTCCTTTAAACCGTATAAATCAAGCCAATGAAGCACATCTATCTTCTTGAGATCCTTGAACAAATAAAATTCCCAAAAGAGGACACTGGGAACCACAGGAACCTTTCTCCAGTTAAATACCCAGAGCGGCTCTTCTGGCTCAGGCATCAGAAAATAAATTTGTACACCATATGGTAACATATTGTCATAACATTATAAAATATGACCAGTAATCTTTAAGAAGAAGAAAATTACCTCTCCTGATTCCTATCATAAAGCATTTTGCATTATATGACCTACACTCCATAAGAAGTATATTTCAGTGATTTTATTGGACTCTGGTCTGAATCTAACAAGTATTTTTATGAGAGCAGCACACGACAGGCATTCACATGGAGGAAACATTTCTTTAAAAATGAACACTATTCCATTTCAGACTTGAATATGCCGAAGCTCTAGAATTAGAACTTTTAAAATAATTCTTTAGTTTTGCCAAATCATTTAAGCTGCTGAAAAGCTGAATATCAGAAATCTCACGGTCTCTCTCACACACACACACGCACACACGATCCTAATTACAGGACAGGAACATAGAATAAGTGTTTAATACAGACAAAGTTTGAGAAAGTATTAACTAAGCGCACACTGTAACAACAATAACTGTTACTGATAATTGACAAAGGTTACTGTTTACTGAACATCAGGCTATGTAGCCAGTACTTCACATTCTTTCTAATCCTCATGACAACTCTGCAAATTCAGTATTACTATTCCAATTTTACACAGAAAGAAACTAAATCATCCTCAAAAATCTAACTTTTCATTTTAATTTGCCTAAGGTTACACAGCCAGTAAAGCAGTAAAACTGATATTTGAACACAAGCTGACTTATTCCAAAGACTGCTCTTTTCCTCTATATCATATTGCCTCCCCTAAACTATATTACATTATATATATATACACTTACATAAACATTATCCTATTTGTATTGCATTTCTTTTTTCCCAAATATTTTATTGAGATGTCAGGTAGTTAATAATAAGAACCCCAAAAGTATGTATTAAAGAAAATTCTAGAATGTTTTTTCCAAGTTGGCCTTAAATCCAATCTTCCTTATTCTAAATTTTGATCTAGGAGAAGTTGTTTCTGGCAGAGAAAGATAAAATGAAATGGCAGTTCTGCACTTCCTGTGTCAAGTCAAGTGTTTTAGTATTAAAGGAAGTTTAATCTCCAACAGGCTCAGGATTGAGCGTTCTATCCTCTTTTCATTATAAACCAAAGTTTTAGAGTCACTAGAAAACAGTCAGAAGAAATATAATGAATTTTAAATAAAACAAAGGACAGCAATGGTTCCTGAGTGGGAAGTCACTTCAGCAATAATCTAGTAGTCCAACACTTATTTTACAGACGAGACAACCAAAAGCCAGAAAAGTGAACAGCTGTCCAGGGCCCCTCGTGACTAACCCAACTTTCCTGCTGCTCAGTTCAGCACTCTGTCTACTCAGTGAGGCTTCCTCTTAAACTGAACTCATCATTCCAAGAATATCCTCTCCTTCCACTTGCACAGCTCTTCCTGATCCTCTATTCTTTTCCTAGGATCACTGTTCCTTAGCCACTCAGGATACTTCGGAGCAGTCTTGGACAAATAGTTATTTTACATCCTCTTTATCCTACATTTAATAGAAAGACAAATCCTACTGCTTATATTTATACTTTCTTTTCTATTCTTACTGCCACTACACTGGATGGCAACTTCCAACAGGAGGAGAATAGTTTATTAATAATGATTATTAGCAATATGGTCTATTATTAGTCATTTAAAAATACAATGATGAAGACTATAACGAAACATGGAAAAATGGGTGTCATAATTAAGAAAAAAATGAAATGCATATTATGGCTGCAGTTATTTAGAATAGTTACGCATGTAGTCAACACAGAAAATACATATGGAAATTTAAAAAACAGTATTTAAATTTAAAAACAGTAGTTATCTGGTGGTTTTATGGTGGTTCTTTAAAAAATAATTTTAAAAAGCAATAACCTTAACAAAAGCTATATTGGTAGGCTCAAACAGTTTTCATTTCGTGCTTTTTGGAGCTTGTAAACTTATGCAACATTAAACAAGGATCCTGAAGGGCAGAGTCTCTGTTCTATCTTTGCAAATATTCTGTAAATCTAAATTATTTCAAAATAAAAAGTTTTAAAAACTAAAAAAATTCTTAAAATGACCAATATTTTTAACAACAAAAAAAGGCTCTCTTAAAAAATAGCCACATTATAGCATACTCAAATACTGATGACATTTAATTTCAAATGACATTTTTTTCAGTATTCCATACTTACAAAATTGAATATGTAAACAGTCAAAGCCAAGGACTTGTTCAAAGAAGCAAGTTCTACATGTTGTAACATCATTATATACAGTCATATTTCTAATACCGTTAGTCTCATGCATGTTGTTTACTGAAATATTTAAACATTTATTAAATGATCTAAGGGCTCTCAAAATCCCTGAATCATTTTTAAATTTTTTGTGTTGACTATTTTTTTAAACAGCATTCATTCATTCAGCAAATACTGAGTATGTAACATGAACTAGGCACTAGACTTCCATGTGCTGAGGACACAGCAAATGAATAAAGCAAACAAAATCCCTGCCTTTCTATTCTAGAGGAAGAAGGCAGGAAAAAAACAGGAAAAGTAAGTAAAATATATGGGATGGTAGATGGTAACGGGGCTTATAAGAACCAAAGGAGGAAGAATTGGGGTGGAGTAAGGGAAATTTGTAATTTCAGATTGAGAGGTAAAAGAAAGCCTCACTAAGCTGACATTTGAGTAAAAAAACCCAAATTGATGAGGTAACGGGTTATGCAGATAACAGGGAAAGTGTGTTACAGGCCGAGAGAACAGTCAGTTCAAATCCTCTGAAGCAAGAACTTGCCTGGCATGTTCCAAGAACAGCAAACAAGCCAATATGACCAGAGCGAGTGAGTGAGGGGAGAAAAGTAGTTGAGGTCCTGGAATAACAAGGGCCTAGAGGACAGAGCCTGATAGGCTATTTCTTGGACTTTGGCTTTTATTCCGACTGAGATGAGAAAGAAGTCAATGGAGGATTTTCACCCAGGGAGTGACATAACATGACTAATATTTTAATACAATTACTACTCTACCTGCCGTATTAAGAATAGACCAAAGTAAATCAAGGGCAGAAACAGGAAGACCAGTTATAGGAGACTTTTGCAATAATAATAATAACAGAGGCAAGACATTAAGGTAACTTGGCTCAGAGATGTAGCCGTGGAAATGGCGATCAGTGACTGGATTTTGGATACATTTTAAGAGTCCAGACAAGAGACTATGGTGACAGAGTTGTGGGGAATTATCAGATGCGAGGTGGAAAGAAAGCCAGGAATCAAGGATGACACCAAGGCTGATCACCAGCATGCAGCTGCTATTTATTGAGATGAGGAAAATTCAGAAGGAAGTTTAGGTCGGGGGAAGATAAGGAGTTTAGTTTACTAAGTTACATTCTGAGAACACGAAATGACTTCTGCTCATCAGCAAATGGATGGTCATCTAAAGCCACGGCACTGGATGAGCTCCCCAAGAGAGTAAATGTGAACAGAAAGGAGGTCCAAATTCTAAATGTTGGAGCATTGAGAGGTTGGAGAAGAGAGCAGGAATCAGCAAAGGAGACTGAAAGTAGCAGCCAGAGAGGCAGCAGGAAAAATTAGAAGGGCGTAGTATCTGAAAGCCAAAAAAAGAAAGTGTTCAATGCTGCTTCCAGATCAAGTAAGAAGAGGACTGAGAAATGGCCAGCATGGTGGTCAGTAAGAAGGGCAATTTTCTTGGAGTGGCAGGGGTTACAGAAACAGAATTCAGAAAGCATGAACAACTCTTTCAAAGACATTAGCTGTAAATGGAAAGACATAGTGCAGTAACTGGAGGGAGAACTGGGAACAAGAAGGTTTTTTAAGACAGGAGAAAAAAGTCAGCATTTTTCGCATGTTGATAGAAAAGATCTAGTAGTGAAGGAAAAATTAATGATGCAGGAGGAATCAGAATTGCCCCAATTTTTTGAGACTCACTAATTACGACATATAATAATTCTCCACTAATAAGAGTATTTCAATATCTGAAACTTAGAATCCCAGTATCTCATACATTAATAACATAATAGAAGAAGTCAAAAACCTATTAAACAGTTCCAAAAATAAGTATAAACGTTGAATAAACCAATGAATAATGTACTTTTCAGCAAGTGCCTTGCCCAACACTTTATCAGTTAAATGTATATTTCCTTTTGCCTTTATACAATACATTTGCTTTAGGTAAGTAGTATCTCTAAAAGTAAAGATTATATTTTTATATTAAATATAAAGCTTATATTTTAATACTTATCAATTGATCGGTATTGTGGTTGCTGCATTATACATTCATGAAGAACAAAATCTACTTTTATAGTCACATACTTCTTTGAATTGGATCATGAAGTCCACAATTTTTTCATATACTTCCAACTCCAGAATTTAGAAAGCTGAACTATTAGCTGAATACCCAGTATGGAAAAAGATCTAATACAACTTAGAAAAGTTGTATCTAATCAACTTTGCTAGAATTATACAAATATATATGCAACTTCAAAAGTATCCATCTACAAGTAATATATCCCTTGTAAAATAACACATGTATTTGGGAAAGCTTAAAAATTCAACTACTTTAAACCAAAGGCTGGCAAAAAAGACAAGGGCCAGACAGTGAGTACTTTAGGATTCATGGGTCACAGGTGATCTGTTACATCTTCCTCTCCTTCTTTGTTAGAATCCTAATCCCTTACAATCCTTTTTCGTTTTTTTTCACAATTTTAAAATTTAAAAACAATTCTGAGCCTGTAGGTCATATAAAAACAGGAAGAGGACTAGATTTGGCCCACGGGCTATGATTTTTCTACTCCTGCTTTAAACAGTTGGATAAAAGATTAAACATGATTCAGATGAGTATACTTCAGCATTAAAGTTCAACATTTACTTAAATGTTTTATATTCTGTATAAAGGAGATATATGTTTGTCCAAAATAGGAAGAAATTTCTTGAAATAGCACACGCAGCAATATGCCTGTAACTAAAAAAACAATTTAGTTGTCCTTCTACTGAAAGGACTTTTACGGAATTCATGAAATAGCCACTATCTCTGGCCACTATCTCATAATCAATCCAATTGTTATACTTCAGGATTATCTCTTAAATATTGTACCAGTAAACAGTGAGAGAAGAGAAAAGCATTATAACATTTAATATGTTCTCATTTTCCTATTTTTATTTCCTATATTAAAAAAATATATACATAAAGGAGGCAATGGACTCTTCTTCCAGAAAAGACATACATCCAACTTTTATCTTAATTTCAGAGAGATCCAGACTCCCTGAGGCCAATCCACAGATCTCAGGTGAACATTCTCTAAACTTAAAAGTGCAATCACTTCCCTCCTTCAGGTTATTTCACATTAGGTTTCTAAAAAGATAAAAATCTAAATAATTATCACAAAATAAAAAAAAGTAAACAATTACCACATGATGACAAGTAAAGTAAAATAGTAGTTACAGGTCATCTAAAAATCAAGACAATAATCCATGTTCTTACGGCTGGTGACTTTTTGAGTAATTCAAAGCTTTAAGCAGCTTTGGTCAGTCCTTACTGAAACCCTTCTCTCTCCCCACTCCAGCTTGTGCCTTCTGCTGCCGTCTGGCCAGTTTCTCACTGTGCCCAATACATGCCATGTTTTCTTCTGCATCTGTTCTCATGATGGTACCCTTGCCTGCAAGGCTCTAGCCACACCTATTCAAATCCTACCCATCCAACAAGATCCAAATTAAATTCCACCATCTCCATCATTTCTTCTACATATCATAGCTGATAACTTCTTTCCCTTGGATTCATTGCTATTTCAACACTATTCAATCACTTAATCCTGTAATAATATGTATTATCACACTGCTTTTGTATGTTCTGAGTCTCCCAACTATTGTATCAGTAACAAAAAGCAGAAATACCTCTTTGCATCATCATCTTAGTCTATAACACTATTATAAATATGAGATATATTTCATAAGTATATGTTAAACAAATGAATTGACTTTAGTGGCTTCTGAAAGTACTGGTTTGATTTTACTATGTAAATGCTGATTATACGTAGAAATTTGAAAAAAAAAAAAAAACCCCAAAACTCAACAAAATGAAATGGAGCATTTATTTTAAAAACTTTACTACCTGAGAAGTGACAGAGCCTAAAGCTAGGTAAAACTCTATCAACTGAAAATCATGATCATGATTGCTTAGTTTGTTTCTCATGGACATGACTTCAGTTCAACTTTTGTGGTCTAAATATAGCCCCGAATCATAACAGATTGGTGTAAACCGGGTAAACTGCTAAGTTTGCTCAGCATTCCACTGTGTCCTAGACGTTTGTTTTATTCAGTGCTATAAGTCCTATTCTTCTTCCCCCAGAATTTCCCAAGGGTACAACCAGTCTTACGCAGCATCGTATGGCAGGCACAGTTCCTTGCTGACAGTTCCCATCCCCGCTTTGGCATTATATCCCTTTAAAATCAGCTTCCATCCAGCTCTCTGACACCCAGGGCTCTCCTTGTGACTCCCTGTCTAGGCTTGTGCTCAGGTTGCAGGTCTTAACCCATTCTTAGCTTTTTTCCTTTCCCCCAATAAAATTTAATGAACATTTATTTCAGTCACTTTAAAAGTCTTTCCAAGTAGCCAGGTCAATCGTTTCATATAAATAAACTCATTTTAAGGTGTGATTATTGTGCTAATTTAAGGGAAGACTATAACGGAAACACAATTTTTAAAGTATGAAGGCATGACAACGCCTTTCATATCACGTATATGGGAAGACGCAACTCTGCTTGCATATTAAGTTAGTACTACTTTAGGGAAAGTAAACAACACACATATATACAAAAGAAAAAACACAAGATGTGACAAAACAACTCTCACAAACATTTAGAAAATTTCTCTCATGAGATTTAGAGGTAAAAACAGATAGTGAGGAGAAAGGCAAGATTTACAACTTTCCACATGTAGAAGAGCTCTGTTAGCACACTGTTACTAATGAATGTAAAGTCATGCATTCATTAGTTAATAAACAGTTATTTAGTTGTGTAAAACAGACCTGTGCCACGTTTCACAGGTACCTCAGATATATCAGATACTGAATTCATTATCCCCCTCTATCACTAAAATTCAAACAATCCATTCCTCTCCAGTGTTTGGACTTAATAAAGGGCATCACCGTGCACTCTGCCCAAGCCAGAAACTTATGAGTTATCCTTGGTGTCTCTGTATTCCTTATTCCCTCATCTAATTAATCCCCATGCTCTACAAATACTAACTCATAAATCTCTCTGTAATATTCCCACTTCTCTTCATCCTCATGTCACCACACTATCTCAGACCCCATTATCTCTCTTCCAGACTTACTGTGAAGCTTACTGACTTCATATCTTTCTATCCTTCATAGGGCAGATGTGGCAATCTCATAAAAATGCAGATCTGGTGGTACATTTATATGATGGAACATTATACAGCCATGAGAATGATCAGCAACCACACTCAATAATATGGATGAATCTCAAAATCATAATTTGTGTCTGGCTTCTTTCACTTAAATGAGCATATGGCAGGTAGTTGTGGCAAAGTTTCAAAGTCTATCTACTGCAGTAAAAACAGTATAACTGCTAAAAGAGTTTTTGATACACAAACTGAAAGGAAATAAGAATTAAATGCTAAATTGTTTATAAACAGAAAGACATAAGCCATGCATGTAGGCATACAAAGAGAAGTCACTTTTAATGGTTCTTAAGTTTATTTAAAAATTCTATTTTAAACAATAATCTACGGTGATAAAGTTCTGAAATAAAATTGATCATAGGGGCTGGCCCTGTGGCCCAGTAAGTAAGTTTGGTGCACTCTGCTTCGGTGGCCTGGTTTTGGTTCCCAGGCACAGGCCTATATCACTCGTTGGTAGCCATGCTGTGGCAGAGACTCACATACAAAACAGGGGAAGACTGGCATGGATGTTAGCTCAGGGTGAATCTTCCTCAGCAAAAAAAAAAAAAAAAAAAAAAAAATATTGATCATAAATACATTTCTATTCATCTACATTCAGATGACATATTATTTTTAATCTGCCATGAAAACCAAGGGTCCACCACTGATTTAGTGAATTGAGTGAGTAAGTCATTAATTGTTTCAGTTTCTTTGAATACAAAGAGGATATTTAACATCTACCTCAACTTACAAAAACACTATAAATATCTGCAAATGTCCCTAACAAGAATTTAAGCTTTTCTATTTCAAACATAAAATAATTTGATGAATAAAAAGTAAAAATATAACTTTTTATTTGTTTGAATTACCCATGGAAAGTTAACATAGGTAGCCTATTTAGTGGCATTTGTAAACTGTTGTTCCTGGAAAAAAACAAAATGTGGCTCACTTAAAACGTTACCTTCCATAAAGACAGAAGAGCATGAGTGATAATCACCTTGAGGGATAATACCCAAAGGGGAAAAAAAACAAAACTGGAACTTATTTTGGAAATCAATGCCATTTTCCATAATGAACTTTACACTATACATTTTAGAACACTGAAGTATAATTAAATTTAAATTAAAAACATACGTAGTGTCCAAAGTTGTCTTACTTTTATCTATTCCTTTTGGGAAATAATTGCTTTCTATGTATCATCTCACAAGTTTCTTTTTATTCTGACATTCAATTAATGGTATAAATTCATTAAATCTTGAATTAGGCAGATTTTATTGGTTAGCACCAGGAAAAGAAAAAAAAGATATTGGCTTTATTTCGAGAAAGAAGTATTAGTTTCCTTAATTAATATAGAACTAGCTTACTTACCATTTCTAAAGTACTACTGTAATATTAAAAGCATCTTACGATAAAAAAGAATGACCTTAAAATACTCCATCACCGAAAAACAACCTGAAGCATGTATAGTTTACTATAGTATTTCTTTAACTAAGGTTCAGAACCAGAAGGAGTCCCAACAATGCTCAGTGTGATGTTTATTAAGGCAATTAACTGCTTTTTTAATACTCTGGAAATAAGATAAAATAATATTATTCACGTATTTTCCTGACTTTTAGTTACTCTTTTTGGAGAAAAGGATTTGAAAAGAGCAAAATAGGATTTAAATTACAACAGTTCATTTTTTCTTTAATCCCTCTTCAAAAGTTTATCACATAGTCTCATACTTTATTGAGGGGCCATTCTTATTAACATCTGGTAAAGACTCCAGTCAAAGGGTAGAACAGAAGAAACCGTTAGCTAATTAACTCCTCCCATTTAGGCTGGTATTCTGAAGTTCAATTAATCCACATTAAAGCTTTTTCCTTCTAAAAACAGGTATAATGTTTTTTAGAAATAAACTTTAATTTTTACAAGTATTAAATTTCAAATGAATGAAGGCAAGAAACTTAGATTCTTTGAACCTCAGTTTCTTTATCAGTAAAGTAATGACGTTAGACTAGATCAGTGGTTAGTAACCAAATTTTTTGTTACAAAACCCTTCAAGAATATGATGAAAATTATGGACACTCTTCTCAGCAAAAAACACAAACATAAAAAATTCGAGATTTACGGATATATTTATATTTATATCTTCAGGGGATTCACAGGTCCTCCAAAGCTCATCCAAATTTCAGTGGGTAAAAAGGGAGCTAAATTATATTTAAGGTATTTTGGAGCTTTAAATTTTGGTTTCGGAAATAAGGTTAAAGGCTTTAAAGAAAAGGAAGTCAGTCTTGAGAATGAAAGTGAAAACCCAAACACAATTAATTTTCTCGTTGTTAGAGATATTAGCTTGAAAAGACTGAATGCCTCGTCTATATATAGATGAAGGTGTTAATTTGACAAAATAATGCATACCTTAGACGTTAGAAGTTAGGCAAAATAAGACTCTTACATAAACCTAGGCTATTTCTAGACATGGAAATGTGTGATATTCACGGCTTTCAAACGACAATTAGTTGTCTCCTCCCAACCCCACCACCACTACCAGATTCAAGTCCTCCTTAGATTGAGGAAGAAAAATATTATATAATACAGGCTACACACAAGATCTTTTAGGAGATTGTTTTGGGGGAAGGGGAATACTTTCAGATCCTTAAATTTCTTATTTAAAAATAGCTGTTGGATTACTGGGAAATAAAACCAACTTACCTGTAATTCTTGTTCTCTGAAGGAAATGCAGTAATTATAAACATATCCACACTCTTGGGTACATTCTCCTAAGCATGAATGGATTTGGAATGCGCCATAGCTTAAACTGAACTGCTAAACTGCCAAACCGCACCGGCAGCTGGATCTACCTGCCTAGCTGGTAATGAAGCGGAACTGTCACCTAAGTCATTCACCTCTTGAAGGCAAGCGTTCCCTCTGAGAGGGAGTGTGGAGCTGGTGTAATTACTGTCCTTAGAGAACACAAATTATAAATGGTCTCTTCTCTAGAGCTAGAGCTTAAGGGGGATAGATCCACTACTAATGAAGTTTTTACATACTTCAAAAACGGTACTAATATTCAAACATTAAAAATTGTTAAAGAATAAGAATGGAAAGCTGTTCCTCTGTAAAAGAAGCCCTTAGGGGGGAAACTGGAATAAGAACTGACTGGTTGGTGACTGAGTCAGGATCCAATGGTCAACCAGAGAACTGAACTACAAGTACTTGAATACTTGTAATGTAAAGTAAGCCTTATCCTGGCTTTTAGCAACCTAATATTTTGTGTTAATGCTTGCCAACTTGAGAGTTATGTGACAGCTGCAGTGGTAGCCAACGGGAGGAAAATAACTTGAAACAGCCAGGACCCTAAAACCTGCTGGGATTATCACCAAGGGTGAACTGTTTTTCATAAGATGTGATACAAGTAACATGCTGTTAGACAATTTATATTTTATAAACTCAAATTACTAATAATTCAATTTATAAAGTTTCATAAATCTTATAGCTTAATGTAGTAATTTAGATTTAAAATGTTTAAATATGTAATGACTGAGTCCTTGTCATTTAAGCCCCTCTTCTGTCTTAAACATCTCAGAGATTTAGGAAGAAATGGGCTACAGATAGTTTCTGGATTGCACACTGATTTTCAAAGGGTTATCAAAGTCCTCTGCAGAGAAAGAGATTCTCTATCCTCTCATCCTGCAAGTTTCTCAGCAGCCTGATGATGCCTTCCACTCAGTTGAGCCAGGGCAGGATTGCCAGATAAAATACAGGACACTCAGTTGCATTTCAGGTAAACAATTTTTCATAAGTATGTCCCAAATATAGCATGGGATATAATTACACTGAACAATTATTTATTCACCTGAAATTCATATTAAACTGGGCATCCTGTTTTGTTTTTGTCTTCTGCTAAATCTGGAAATTCTAAACCAGGGGAGCTCAATGAACCTCAGCATGGATGACGCTAAAATGGAAGCTCCACTCTTGGTCTAGATCTGCACTGTCTAATATGGGAGCCACTAGCCACGTGTGACTACCGAGCACTTGACATGTAGCTAGTCCAATACAAAATGTTCTCTAACTATAAAATACACACCAGATTTTGAAAGCTTACTATGAAAAAAAGTAAAACATCTCATAAATGTTTATAGTGGGTACATGTTGTAATAACATTTGAGATATATTAGGTTATATAAAATGTAATTAAAATTAATTTTGCCTGTTTCTTCTTCCTTTTTTAATGTGGTACCAAAAACACCCCTTAAAATTATGTATGAAGCCTGTCTTTGTGGCTTGCATTATAATTTTACTGAACAGTCCTGGTCTAGATGGCTCCAAGGAGAGGACTGGGCTAGAAGTGCCTTGTGGTTCCTTCTCTAAAAAGTCAACATTGGTAAACACAGGGCTGCCTCTCTCACCTCCCTCTAGCTATTAGAGTAGGCAGGGAGCATTGATCATAGCAGCAAAACGAAATTTGTAGTAGGGACTGTTTCCATGGATTGTCTGTGTCCCTTTAAAAACAAAAACAAGACATATAGCATACAAATACTTATGAAAGACAAATCAGAAACTTGATCTTTGACAAATCATTCTTACTATATTCAGAAGAACAAACACTACTATGTATATATGTGTATGTATACATATAAATAAAATCTTCTCCCAGATCCTAGTTCCAATGGAAGAATCTCTCAGTACCATTATGTTGGGTTTTCACTCCTATATATTATCAAAATCATAGAACAACAGTTTATTTTGTTGCCTAATATGAATTGAGGTGATATAAGTTATTAATAACAAGTATTGGGAAAATATATTATTTATTTATTTGTTGCTGAGGAAGATTCACCCTGAGCTAACATCTGTGCCAATCTTCCTCTATTTTGTATGTGGGATGCTGCCACAGCATGGCCACTGACATGGTGTAGGTCCACGCCTAGGAACTGAACATGGGCCGGTGAAGCGGAGTAAGCTGAACCACTAGACCATGGGGCTGCCCCCAAAAGATCTTATTTTTGATACTCTAGATACCGAAGACAAGATCTCAGTTGTCCCCACTTTTATATATTCATGCTACATAACTGATTTGAAATTAGAACACTAGTTCTAGAATGGTGAAGTAAATTTTCTTTTTACAAAATACATTGTTAATTCTATTGTACAACAAAGCTCATTTTTAAAAAGACGAGGAGTTTTTTAGGTTAAAAAAACTTCAGTTATAATAAAATTTTAGTTTAGCTAAGAAATAATAACTTGTTTAGTTGTTCTTACATCCCACTTTACATTTTTAGTAGGTTTGGCTTTTAATTCAAATTTTCTTCTCAACTGGTGCAAAGAGTTATTAATGCATTCATCTGTTATGTTCCACGCTATTATAAAGGTTAAAACTATTTAATATACTCACAAATGAGAATTCAAAGAAAATTATATAGAGAGATTATCTTGAATTACTCAGTAGTCTAATCTCTATTTCTTCACTAACATAACCTATATCATATCTACTTTGAAGATCTAAATCTTTTCACTAACATAACCTATATCATATCTACTTTGAAGATCTAAATCTTTTAAAGTTGCCTGCAGTTACAATAAGCAAGACTAGTTCTAACTCCCCAACTATTTACATACAAAAAAGTAAACTGGTTCCCAAGGTTTTTTCAAAAAAAGGTCTAACTTGTATTTTTTCTCTTTCTATCAGCAAAGACAAAGGTTGTTTTTCCTTCTTAATCTCTTTTATTATACACATATAGGAAGAACAATTGTTTTGAAAAGAGAATAAAATTCACCATAAGATAAGGCTACCAGATTTCTCTCCAATTTCATGGTTCATGAGAAGTTTCCATTTTGCAGAACTAAAGTTCCCAAGATCACTTTAGGAGCTTGAAGAAGAAAGTAGGAATGAAACTGGAGATGGAAGGGTTTAATTCCCTCATCAGTACCCTAAGCCCTCACTGTCCACATCGCAGCATCCTGCTGATTACCATCTGAAAGGTTTTGTTACACACTTAGTCTCTTGGTGGCAGCCAAAGTTAATCTTATCTAATACTAACCTACTTTTAATCTTGATGACATTCTCAAAATCAACATGCCCCTGTTCTTCTTCTTGGTCAATGAATGATACCTAAATGACAATTTACTTTAGGATTGGTCGTTTGGAGAGGTGTCAATAAATTATGCAAGAGAACAATAAGGTCTTCTGATGTTAGAGTTAGCAAAGCTGAGACATTAATTTATTTACCCTTCATAAGGTTTCCCTGGTGGAACTAACGTACATATTCTTCATTTCCTGAAAACAGGAAAAAGTTGTGGATAGGAAAAAAACTGCTGACTTTAAGTGATATTTTTTTCAACTAGGATCTGACAAGAAATTTTATGATCATATGCCTACTAAAGATTAAGAAGGCCTTGCTTCCATACTATCTGAAGCCTAATACAGATTTAAAAATGGTTTGAGGGACATTCTCTGAAGTAAAAGTAAGAGACAACGTCAAAAATATCTTGAAAAGCAATTCTTCAAAGCTGGTTTTATCAACTTAAGGTATTAAGTCACCAGACTGCTTAAATTCTGTCATTGTTTCAAAATTCTTGAACACAAATCTCAAGACATCCAAGAAGAGTTCTTGATGAGGGATCAATCACAGCAGTTATTAAACTGATTTAGATGTGGACTGAACTGGAAGACAAGGTTTACTAACTAGGATTTAAAAACAAAACAAAACAAAAAACACCTGTACTGCTCTAGGTCAAGCTTCACTTCTAAACGACAGAAACCATCTCTTGATGGATGTGTGTGATATCCTGCCCACAAGTGACTGCCTAGGCCATTTTTCTATGAGAAAGTCTGATGGTCTCAAACTCTAAATGGAGCATTCCAAAACCAGTCCTGCATCAGGAGTCTGGGCCCAGGAGCGTGCACTCACTACATAGTGCTTACCTTTAGAGAACAAGGTGGCTGACACAAACTGATAAGCTCTCACACCCCACACCTCCAAGAACACTGAAAAAGATCTGCAGATCTTTCCTGGTGCAGGAGGGACCTCTTTTTAATCTTCTTTGGTGGAAGTTTAAGATTTTCCTGAAGGATGAGAGAAGAGCAAAATATTATACTGAGATCACACCACTTAGTTCAAGTTTATTCATACTAAAAAATGTAGCTTCTGAAGAAAATAAATTAGATAAAATCAGTGTTCCAAAAATCACACTTTTCTTTCAAAAAAAAAGTATCTTCTCCAAAGACTACTGCATGATTCAAATATTACTCCTTAAAACCAAAACCTTAAGTGACTAGTTCAACTTTTCCCCCAGCACTGAACTATCAGTTGGGAAGTTGAGAAAAATATGGAAAAATTCTTGGTTGCCAAATGATGATAGTTGTAAATTCCATTTTTAAAAAATTAGTAAAGCTAAACTCATTGTAAAGCAATGACTTTAACAACGCCAGAAGAAATTCTGTCCTGCCTCTATACTTCCAAATAATGACATATGCATTTCCTGACAACTGATAGAAAAGCAGCCCTTTGAGTTGTGTTAAATGCCAGAGATCATATATGAAGAAGTCTACAAGTACATATGCTCCCCGAGGAAAAGGATTTTTTAATACTGATTTTCTGCAGAGCCTTAAATAGTTTCCAGTGCATAGTAAGCAATGAAAAAATATTTGATAAATAGAAAGAATATTAACTAACTAGTCAACATTCTCAAGGTTGAAACTTGTATAAACTGAAAGAATTAGAAGCCTTCAAATGTTCTGAGGAGTTTGAAAATGTGTTCCATAAAATTAATATTAACAATATCGACCTCTAATCATGTATTAAATAACTTAGGAATATAATGTTTTTAAAGTGCTATATCATGAGAAAATGCTATAAAGATATTATTACAACCCAAACTCCTGAAAAGAAATGGAATACTTTGTTAAGATCAGGAAATCATATACTGTATCTTAAAAATATATTACCAAATATAAGAATAAAAGTATTAATATGGATAAAAAGTACCATGTCTTAATATTTTAGTATTAATTATTTTTCATCTTTTTGAAGAGTAGGTCTACATAAACCAAGTGATAATATGGTTATCTGTATCTATAATTCTGTCTAAGTAAATTATTATCATAATATTACACTGAAATCAGAAGATGCCGTTCTATCAGTTAGGTTTTCATATGTATTTTAAGCAAATATGTACATTTTGTTCAGTCTGAAAAAACACAAAATTTAAACAAGAAATGCTGAATACTATTATTTGTTTTTCTGTAACATATAGACTATTACTAAAAATAAAAAGTGATTTCCTTCAAGTGTTTTCCAACTCTTTGCAAATTTAATAAATTAGAGAGAAAAAGAAGAAATGCTGAAATCAGTGACAGATAAATCAATCATATTGATAAAGGAATTAATATGTATGTGTTTTTTAATCCAAAATGCAAGGCCACTAGAATCAGAAGAAAGAACTATTACAAAGTACTTGATTCCGCTTGACCCCAGATTCCACAGACGTGGAACTAGTCCTCAAAATAAACTGGACAGTGAATACAGAGTATTTTATTTCAGGGTATAGGCAACCATTTAATGTATAGCCAAAACTACGATAGGAAAACAGGCAGTAAATTTAGGACTTACGCTTACTCCAAATCATTAAAACAATGCTTTAGCTGATAGATTATGCCTTGATTACAGTAGTAAAAAGCTTTTTACATTTCACAAATAACTGTATCAGGGAATCAGGCTTAAATGTGAAAAAAGGAAGATTTTAAAAAAAACTTTAGAAGCTCACTTAATTTAGAACCATTTTCCTATTTTGGACATCTTGCAAACCTTTGAAACTAACTTTGGGTGGAAGGAGTGAAAATAGTTACAAAGAACTAAGAGTAACAATATGTCAAAGGAGCCAAAAGGGGTAAAGGAAAACACAAAGTTGAAATTTTGCTGAATGGAAAAGATTCCGCTAGCTGCTTGAATCTCCTAGGCCCAGGAGGGTGAAGAGAGGAAACAAGTTCCCCAGATAGAGACCCTGACTAGGAACTCCTCTCAAGTCCTGATTCACACTGGTGGATAATGGATCTTTTGCTTCATTTCCACTAGCAGGAAAGATGAAGTCTAAGATTAGTACATTCAGTGATTTAATGTTCAATTTTTAATTTCAATTGCAAGTACAGATTATTAAGCTATACTACCAACTAATTTAAGCTCCTTACGAAACTGCCCTGAGCAATCTACGTTCTCTGTTTCATCTTGACAAAGGTTTCTCATACTGTCTGTAGTGAAAGACCACATTGTGACCCATGCTCTTGGACGACTGCTCAGAACGAATACTCAGCTCAGACTACACAGACCTCTCCAGGCAGCTTTGTTAATAACCAGACCAGTCTACCCTTCGATGAGATAACAGAGCTGATGCTCTGGGATGACAGAAATCTCACATTGCTATGGAAGTTTCTAAACAAGTACCCAAATCGATAGTAAGCATTTAGTCATGAACTAATATAACCAGCACTAGTCCACTGCCCATACTTTATGGAGTGTTACAAGCATAGTGTCTTATAATATTGTTCCTTACACGTTTTTACTGAATCCAATTTTCAGTTTTAATTCATTTGTGCCCTTAGAAATTACTAATAAATCATCAATGACTTGTTCCAGTATATTCCTTTCATCAGTTCTCTCTGCAGCACTCTACAATAGAATTTTTGGCAGTGGTAGAAATGTTCTATATCCGTTCTGTCCAAATGGTAAACATTAGCCATGTGTGGCTATGAGCACTTGAAAGGTGGTGAGTGTGACAGACAGACTGCATTTTAAATTTTACTAAATTTAAATTAAAATTGCCACATGGGGCTATTGGCCACCATATCGAACAGCACAGTGCTGGAGTGCTGGATTATTTTCACTTATCTGTTAATGAGCATTCTTAAAAAAATCACCCATTTCCTTTGATCCTAACACAAATATTTTAATTGTGAATATCACTTTCCATATGTATATATAGGTATTTACATACTTGTAATCATGACATATAAACTTACTATTTTCACTTACACCTAACACTTCATATTTCCAGAACTGTGCTAATACCCACATGAGTATTTACATTTAAATAATGTTAAGTAAAATAAAAAATTCAGTTCCTCAGTTGCCTGACCCACATTTCAAGCGCTCAGTAGCCACATGTGGCTAATGGCTACCACACTGGACAGTGCAAATTATAGAATATTACCATCAACACAGAAAGTTCTGTTGGATAGCTGTTCTAGAGTCTTCAAAAATAACCATTTAAAGACAATATAATATTTTACATTAATGTTCTATAATTAGTCTCAACTTGGGCATCTTTCTATATATATGATTTATAATTAGCATATTTATTTCTGAAATTCCTACTAGTGAAATATCTGAACATTACTGTGACTCTCGGCATATATTCCTGTATTACTGGCCAAAAAAGTTTGGCTTCACTGCTTACCTTGTCAATATGAGATTTCTTCTAAAAAAATTTAGCTCCTTTAAATACAATGAAAAAACTGTATCTTAAAGTCATTTTAATTTGTAATTTTGTGATAAGTGCATGGGTAAATATCTTTCCTCACATTTCTTTACTGTTCATATTTCCTTATTTTCATATTCCTAATCTTCATATTTTTTCTCATTTATATATCAGGATCTTGATGTCTAAATCTGTATATTCTGCAATATCTTTGTAACTTTTGATGCAAATATTTTCCACAATCTTCTGTGATTCATTTAATATTTCATACAAATTCTTTTGATTATAATACTTGTCTAAAATATTATAATCAAATATTCTATAATTAAATAATTAAATATCTAATTAAACATTCAAGTACATCTTTACTTTGGTAAGTTTTACTAATGCTTCAAATATGAGATGTAAAGGTATTTTCTATGCTTTTTAAATTCCTTATGGTTGTATAAAATATGGATAAAACATTTTATTGTCTAATCAGTCTCATAGTTATACCACTGAATACCACTACTTAATACCATTGAATGAATATCCTTTAAGTGGCCTCTCCTTTAGGAAAGAATATTTTATCATATGTAAGTTGTTGTATATAGATAGGACTAATTTTGGATTCCTCATAATGCTCCAGTAATCCATGTTTTACAAGATGGAAAAAAGTTTACTGTTCAGAATTCCTCTTAATAAGGCAACTGTATTAACTTGGAAAGTGTGAGACTACAAGTGGGGCATGGATGTGGACAGTAATGTTTTGCTCGAAGACTAAGAAAAAAATTTGCTGCTTATATCACCTGTTCAGAGTTTCTAAACTCACAAAATGCTAAATATGTGAAACTAGTAAAGGGCTGGTTTCACATCTGTATTGACACTGGCAGAAATCGGGGTGGCATGCAAGCAGAGGCAGAGAAATATGAGATGATAAGTCAGGCACAGGAATTCGCATAAGTCACAGGATGAAGGACATTTCTCTTGACTCTCACTGACCAGGAAGTCAGGGGTTCCAGAAAAATTTATATCTAAATCTCCACAGGGCAGAGAGGTCTCTCCTGGTATCCAGATTACACACCTATACGTACGTCACTATCACTGTTTTAGACTGCTTTAAAAAGTTTCTGGGTGAGACTTCCCCTCATTGTAGAATCACTGTAAAATAAAATAAACCACTAAGAATTTTGAAAGTTAGAAGTAAACTTAAAAAAATCTATAAATCACTTTTAGTCATATAATTTGCCAATCTTCTCATGATTCAGAAATAGTTTCCCTCCATTTATTTGAATCTTCAAATGTTTTCAATATGTTAATGATTTCTTTCTAAAGGTCTAACACCTTTCTCAAATTTATTGCTAAGTATTATATTTTGTTTGTTACACTTCCGAGTAGGGTTTTGCCCCATTATATATTTTTCAGCTGGTATAGAGTATATCCAGGGCTTTACTAAATTTTTATTATTTATAAATGGTTTTAAAGCTAACTGCCACAGATTTTCCAAAACAATCATGTCATCTAAAATGAAATATTTTGGTTTTATTTCTTCTTCTTCAGGTTTTGTTCATTAACAAATGGAATTAGCGGTGACTGTTAAATAACCTAATAATAAAAATGGTGATTGTTTTATTCCTGAATTTAAGTTTAAGACTCTAGCAATATGAAGTAATTCCTACTTCTATGCTACTGCTCTGCTAGATGACACTGTTCAGCTTGCTGACTTAATGAAGTATCCTGTTCCTTGAGGCTCAGCTTATCACCTGTGACTCATCACACAGCAGGGTATTTGACCACGGAGAACTGGGAAAAGTCCGCCAGCTCCTAGATGAGCAACACTGGATATGCTGTCTATATAAAGTTATCCTAATACTGACTGTGTCATGAAAATCAAATAAGAAATGTCGTTATTCTATAAAAACCCTACAATTACATGAGTACTTAAGTGCTATGTGTTCCTCACATCTAAAGTTAATCTTGGATATTAAATTAGATATTAAAGATATTTATGGTATTAAAAGCACCAGCTTTCTTTCTAGGATGAACTATTCCAGGGAAATCAAAAAGCCAAAGTAAATGAGGGAAACTTCTCCGTTATAGAAGAATTTCCACTAATAACTGTGGAAGGGGTGGCAGATTAAAAAATTCATTATCTTGCAAACCCTAATGAGAGAACTGGTTCAGAGAACAATCTGAACAATGGATGAAACCATGAAGGAAAGGTTGATGGGAAACTCTCAACGGAGAGATTGGGCTGTCACCACTGACCAACTTGAGCATCACTGAGCGTGTGACAGCAGACCTTATATGCTCCTTGGTGTGAAGCAGCAGGAAGGAACAGCCCCCTGTATGAAGCATTCCTAGCCACCCTCCCCAACACCAAAATCAAAGCTTAACCTGAATAATTAGCATTTGGAGCTAACTTCTAATTTACAGGAAATTTAGAGGTTAGAGGAATAAATTAACTGGGGAAGCCAATAGCAAAATCCAGAACGGGGGCTATTCTATGGGAAAGCTCACCCAGTTTTTTAAATAAGCCATGAACAGAAGGGAAAGAAAGAGGAAGGGAAGAAGCAGGGGAGGAAGGAGGGAGGTAAATAGGTGGTGGGGAAGAAAAGACACTTGAATTATACAACAGTCCTAATAACCAAATGCAATTTGGATCTTGCTTGGGCTCTGAAGGAACCATCCGTATGTAAAACGCCATTCTGAATCAAAAGCAGGGGAAACCGAATAGAGATATAACATCAGGTGATAAATAATTATTGTTAATTTTGGTCGATGTGATAAAGATATTATAGTTATATGAGAAAAATATCTTGTTTTTTAAGAGATGTAAAATTAAGAATGCAGGAGTAAAAAGATTTGATGTCTGGGATCTGCTTTCAAATAGTTGAGAAAAAAAGGAGAAAATAGATGAAGCAAATGTGGCAAAATTTTGCTACTTGTTGAATCTGGGCCATACATACAGGGAGTTTATTATACTAGTGTCTCTTCTTTTGTATATGTTTGAAGTTGTTCACAGCAATTTTTTTAAATTTAGGACCCTGGAACATCATCTATTAAGCCACATATATTCTAGTGTAAGTAAAAATAGAACTAGTATGTACTACTCTACTACACAGCAAACATTCACAACCTATATAAAGCAGAGATGCAAAAGATAGGACAGAATGCTCTGTGACTGGCACAGACATGTCCACATTTTAAAAGACCCATTTTAAAATTAAACTTAACATGCATATCTTGTTCCTGTGTATATGTATATTAGGAAAGAAAAAAATTTTGTGAATTCTAGTCCAACGATACTTTAGGACGCAAAGTTTCAGAGAAATAAAATAATTTGTACCGCCAAAACAAAGAAGAGATATGACAGTTCGTAGGGCACACTGAACCAATGCAAAGCAAATTATTTCACTTTGCTATCTTAACTCCTTCATATCTCAATAAACTCATGCCGTATTCTGATTTTAATGGTACATATTACTTGGATCTGCATTTTCAAAAACTGTCCCATGATTCAAATGACTCCTTACTTAACCAACTGATATTCTCTTCTCTGAATGATACTGATTGGTCTAAGTAATAGGTGGTAGTGTGTTACAGCCTCACTGTACTATAAAATAGTGTACTCAAGCATTCAAGTGAATGACAGATAGAAGTCTAACATCCATGGAGATATCTGGATTTATCTGCTCCTCTTAAAAATTTAAATGAGTTTCTAATGGGTAAAGTATATGGCAAAAATACATTTAAACCTGAAAGACTTCTCCATGCCCTTTGCATATTCCAGCACATGCAAGTCCACCGAAGGGCACCAGTCAGTCATCATTTCCCCCCTCCTCACTGAAAGTACTCTACAGCGTTACGATGGGACTGTCTACTTGTCATGCTATTTTCACAGCAGTCAGAGAGGTTATTTTTGCTGGTTCTTTACTTCACTTTCACTGTATTAATGATTGCTTAATGATGTATAAGACTTTTTCTACATGATAACAGAGTAAGCAAATTCTCAAAAACAAAGTTATTTTTATGTTATTTTCTTATAAAATTCAATCTTACTTCATATGATTGCATGTTAATATTTCCTCCAAATAATTTGTAAATTTAAATAGTATCCTTGTCCAAAAAATGTTCAGATTCAATGCCCTTGTAACACTTTTAACATTTAAAATGTGGTAGCTCACAATATAGGTGTTCTTAAATCTTCTATTAAGCCTATAAAGGCATCTATTTTAACTCTGATTTTTTATATAAAAATTATTCTAATTATGACTATAGTAGCATCTAGTAGTTCAATAGGCATACCAACTAATTTCTTATGGCTAGTAGATATATATAGCATTTTCCACTTAATATTCACTTGACTTGAAACCTACCAGGGCACAGACCTCCACCACACTGGTGCAGAACTGGATAAGATAGTGGTGCTTCAATTAGCAGCTCCCAAATACTTCTCTCTTCTTTAGTAGGAGCGAACAGTGTTCAGTGACATCATTTGGTAAAGCAAACCAACATATATGTATATATAAATCAGTCTTGTTTTCTTTTCCCTTAGAATGTTATAGTCTACTTTTTAATGAATTAGTAAATTAATGAGAACTGATGATCTATTTGCAAAACTAGATATGTACTACAGTGTTGCAAATGGCAGAGTTGGTAATGCTGCTGCAGCTATTTAAAACTGGGTCATGTAGAGATAGTCCAAAGGTTTTAAAAAAAAAACTTGGTATCTGTTGAAAACACTTATTAGAAAAAAAATTTAACCACGTAACAAAGAAATCAGTTTGAAATTAGGCAAATTAAAACGGGTTTATAAAGAGTTAGTCCAAAGACACAAAAAAATACTTTGGTATCTGTTGAAAATGTTTAATAGGAAAAAAAAATTTAAACACATAACAAGGAAATCAGTTTTAAATCAGGCAGACTAAAGAAATTCTACATTCCCCTTGTGAAAGAACAAAACATAATTTATATTGGAATATTTGAGAAGTCCTGAAATAGTATATGTGAAAATCAGTAATGTATTTTCACTTGAAGGCATCATGTAAAATATCCTGTAGAACATAATTCTTTTTTGGGGGGGGCGATGAAGAAGATTGGCCCTGAGCTAACATCTGTTGCCAATCTTCCTCTTTTCTTTTCCTCTCCCCGAAGCCCCAGTGCATAGTTGTATACCCTAGTTGTACATCCTTCTAGTTCTTCTATGTGGGACACCAACTCAGCATGGCTTAATGAGCAGGATCCAAATTGGTGAACCCTGGGCCACCAAAGCGGGGTGTGCGAACTTAACCCCTACGCCACCAGGCTGGCCCCAGAACAGAATTCTTTACTCAGGATATTTAGACATTAAAAAACTTTATGAATTCTTAGCTTTTCATTTCAATTTGAAGTAATTATTTGGGATGTACATAAATGTGTACATATATATGCAAGCATATACACACACATACCTATGAGATACACACGTATATATATGTAATAAGGAGACTGAGATGCTAAGATGGCCTCATAATTTCAATAGGTTCATGTTTCTAAGATCCCTGCATTTTTTAGTGACAGAGCAGAAACTATATCTCAGATTTTCTGTTTCATGTCTGTGTTCTTTCCATGGTTCTAGTCTTTCTAGGGCCTAAGTAGAGTGATAGCATAATTTTTTTAGACTACCATGACACTATTATTAGTAAGTACTAGATAGCTAGTAAGTTTTCAGTAGACAATTGTTGACTGATTCTATGCGAACTAGTTGTGGCCATGGGAAACCACATGTAGTATTCAAATAATTTTCTTTCATTTGGAATTTTACAATGAAAGAAATCTTTCTGTATTGCAAACAAAAATGAAGACACTTGATTATGAAATACCTATTTTAGATTTAATTCAAATATTTCATCTGAAAACAATTCATTAAAGTACTTACACTTATTACAATTAAATTGAATTAATCCACAAATATATAAATTCTCTTTTTACAAATGTAGACTTAAGCCACAGGATTATAGCTCAAAGAAAGCGTCAAATTAAATTTCACCCTGAAATTGTTTTCCAATAAGAATTACTTAGCAAAAATTATTTAACTCTTAAAATATTTTGCTAGGATACCAAACTAAAAGATACAGTAAATGCCTACATAAAAAAAATATTTTTACAAATTTAAAAATATTTTCATAAATTATATATAGAAGTAGCTAATGTAATATATGACTATCTTAACAAGGAAACAATTTATTTCCTATTAAGTATCAAGTATTGCTATATATGATTAAATTTACAAATATTACAAATACAGTGCAGACTATTACAGGAAGGAATCCTTTGTTGAGATTTCTTCAGGGAAAAGAATATTTAATATCAACCTAGTCATTTCCTTCCCTAATTTTCTCTAATCTGGTTTAGGCTTATCTTCCAGGGAGTAAATAAGAGATGATCGTTGCTACTTCCTCTTCTAGATGAGAAGAATCAGTTCTATGATGCCTGGGATAGACTTAGTCTTGGGTTAAATGCTGAGATAATCTTGATCCTGGAGATGAAAACTATGGAGGCCACTGAGTGACTGCAATATTGCTGCTAGAGAGGGCCCAAAGCTTGGGTGAGAATTTCACTGGCATTTTGTTTAGCATTAATAAAGATAACAGCTCTTTGTAGTGTAAGATATTTATATCTGAAGCATCATTCTGCAGTTATTTCAGTTGGCCCAACTCTGTGCATTAGCTAGGACATTTCTGACATGAGGAAATTATTATCACTATTGTTACTGTTGTTGTTAACTACAACAACACACGGAGTCCCCTCTGTAAGCACTTTCTATGGGCTAGGTACTGTTCTAGGCATTGTATATGTATCAAATAACAATTTTTTTATCACGCATGTACTTTTATCATCCCCATTGTACAGATGAGGAAACTGAAGCACAGAGGAGTTATACAACTTTCCCAAGATTGCAAAACTTGTGTCAGAGCTAATACTCAAACCCAGTCAGTATGACTCTAGAGCCAACTTATTAACCACACAGCTTGGAAATTTTTAATATAAAACTGCTTCATACAATTTTATTAAATGATCTGTACAATGTATAACATACATGATTGGCATTATGAGTTTGTTCTGCTCATATTCACATTTCTTGATACTCAGAAACTTATCTTTTCATGGCGATTTTTTGCTTTAAATAAGCTATACAAAAAACAAGTCTATTTCAGTCTCTACTAATTTCTAAGACCATTCTCTAAGAATTTGTGTCTAATTTATATGTTAGAATAGACAACCTCAGTTCATGAGGAAAGTAGACTGATTAAATTATTAGCATGCTACAGATCAATTCTCAAGGTATCCTTAAGAAAGGACTGCTTTGTTTTTATAATGTTACAAACCACTATACTTTATTGTGACTGTTGTTTAATGTCCTGACAGACTATAACTTGTCACATCAATGTTACTCATGACTAGGCCTCCACGGCCTAGGGCAGTGACTGACACAGAGCAGGCTGTCAATAAGGATTTACAGAATGAATGAAAGAATGGGATGTGCTCTTTTACCTCTTAAGTTTGTTTAACAAAGATCCTACAGTAAGTAGTAGCTTAATATCGCTAGTAACATCTATTCCATATAAGATTTTATATATTTAATTATTATGAATATATTCAAATTTTTAAGCTGTATCACAAATTTCCTTCAAATAATCCCTGTAACTTATATCAAGCAAGAATTCCCTCTTTATAAACTTCAATCATAGATTCCTAAAAGAATGGATTTTGAAAGGCACTCCATTTTATTTTCTGCATTTAAAAGGTACTTCCTTATAGTGAACTGAAAACGTTCTTTTCCTTCCCACAACCTATAAACAATAAATTTATTAAAATTTTCCTTAATCAAACTTCCAATTCCATGCCATTGTTAATCACCATTTCTTCTGACAGTAGTAGCCCCAAATTTCAAAACAGAAGCCATTATATTACAACATACACGTCCAATGAGATACTGCCTTGTTTGCTATACTGAAAAGTTATATAGTTAAAAATTGATGACTATTGGTGGACCTTTGTTTGCTTGGAAACAAGAATCATGTTTCATTCATTTCAGTAAAAGAAATGCTATGTATCACATTTCATCTGTGATGTTTACACATCTATGTGTTTTAAATATCTTTGTGTGGCTAAATGCCCAGTTCTCCAGCTGACATCATGAACCAATCAAAGCTAGCTGCATAGAACCAAAAAGAGCTGTCAAGGAAATGAAATGTCATGGCATTGCAAGACATGTTACCAGCAAGGAACATTTCCCTCAGGACACTCCTTCTGAGGGGTGGGGAGAATATCTCTCTCCCAGCACTGACAAGTGGAACTGCCTAGGTAACTGAGCTAAGAGCTTCAAATCAGAACACTTGAAAGTGAGGTTGGTGACCTCCTCCTGGGCCTATCTAGGAAAAACTAAATTTAAAAGTCACTGTAGAGATTAAATTCAACGTAATAATTTTGAGGAAAAAGTTAACAATGGACTTAATTTGGATTTTTGCTATTTGAAAAAGACATTTATTTTCTATAAATCGCTTATATATTTTAGCAGTAAGTTAGGGAAAGGTCACTTTTATTATAAAAGTAGATTTTTTAAATTTTAGTTTCTGATTTTAGTTTCATATTAGATTGTATACTCTAATTCAATGTGTTTATATTATCAGCTGAATAAAGAAAAGCTAGATTTTGATGATAATTTTTTAAAATGTTGACAGATTTAACATACGAAAACTAACCATTATTTTTCAAACATCACTAGATGAGATTCTCTGTCCTACTGAAAACGTGTAAACATTTAGGCAGCCAAATGCTCTACCATTTTATTTTCAAAAATTTAGTAAATATGTATGCTTTAGAATAAATTTATAAAAGAAAAATTTTACATTATTTTATTTCAAAAAGGGATAAAAGTTGATTGAGGAAACCATACTACCACTAAAAAATGCATGTAACAACTCAATGATATAAAATGAGTGATGAATAAACTCCCGTACTGCTTGGTGCTAGAACGGAACAGTTGCTAAGGGGAGGACAGCAGTTCGTTTATGGTTGACATCCTTTAATTAACGAACTCAGCTGAAGAAATCATGGTCCTCATTCATTGCATTCAATCCTGAAATGTTAAAGGATCCTATGAGAATCCTCTCCCATAAGGGAAAGTCTCACATAAGAACACTACTTTGACAAGGCTTTCTTATAAATTCTTAAGAATCTAAGAAAATAGAACAGCAGCATAAAAATCGTATTTTACCATGGTTAGAATTTAGTCTTTCTGCACATCTTGCTTAGAAGATACTCATTTAATAGAATTATAAACTTAAAAATTCCAAAAAGCAAGTTATCAACTCAATTTAAGAAATAACTGTGTGGGTCTACGCAACCATATTGCTTCTACTCTCATAGTAACCTATACCTTTCCAGAGTATTGGTTCCAGTCGCAATTTTACATTTGTCTTTGTAATTTTATCTACACTGTAACTGCCATCTACACTGGGAGTTCAAGAGCAGGTAGGAAGTATCCCTGTTTTTAATTCACCATTTTATCTTCAGCACCTAGCTGAAATGATAACACATAGCAGACAGTCTACAAAAATTTGAATTATTAGATGGATGGACTGAAGGACAGATGTTGCCCTCTAGAGTACTTAGTTCACTGTCAACGTCTGAAGGCTGACACGATGACGTGCTGTGCAAGGTGTACGTCATACGTGCTATTCCTGATCTGTTTGTTATTAAGCTCTAGAAAACAGTTAAGAACACGGTCATATTCAATTAACATCATTTTGACATCTCTAATTGAGCAAGAAAAATTACTCAAACTATGTAAATCTCAAAAATTCTAAGTTTGACAACAGAATAACAATCTATCATTAATGTCTGACCTTCATCACCCAATATCTAGCAACCACAAACCTACTACGTCCATGGAGACACTAGACTAAGTGCTGATAAGCAGTGATTTGAGATTCCAACTGTTAAGCTACTTCTTCCACTCCTGTCCAAAGTTAACATAACTAATCGTGGAGCTGATACGACACGGATGTCTGAATAAAGGAGTATGTAGGAACCAAATACAATGAGGATGAAAATATTAAGTTTAAGGCTACTTGAAGCACATAAAAATGTAGCCAAATTTGAATTATTTTCTCAATGCAAACATGTGTAAGGCAGGGGAGAGATGTCTGCTTTTACCACCAAAATGTGATACTGTGCTATATTACAAATAACGACTCCACATTATTTGGCTATACAAACATCTAATCTTGAGAATTTAATATTTTCCATGGAAGTATAGTAGCAATGATATATATATATATATCTTTTTTTGTCTTAAGGTTAAATGAAAATGATAACTATTTGGAACATAACAATGAAAAAAATCTGTCATATGCATTATCCCATTTGATCAACACAGAAATTACATATTTTTAAAGGCCTAATGTTAAACTAGGTGAATATTATTGCATGACATTATACTTGCTTTCTTTTTCCCCCTATTATTTTACAATGGAAGTAAAAAACAAAACAGGAATCAACAGACTACTTTATTGAAAAATTTATGACATTTACTTTAAGGAGGAAGCATCTATGAAACTAACATAAATTCAGTTTGGGATAAATTTTTTTTTAAAGTTAAACTTTACTCAAGCAATATTTATAACATGCTATTTTTAAAGACAATTAACTACAGTTGAACTACAAAAAACCCTGAATTTGTTAAACTAGACATGAACTGTTTGCTGATTTTTCACACTTTTATTACTATTTTCTTATCAACATTAAGCATATAAAATCTCTTATCTATAAAACCATTATTTGCATTCATTCTATTCCAAATGTAAGTCACAGACATATAAATTCAAACATTTGGCATTAATTATGTCCTAGATTTTAAAAGTTCTAAAATTTTAATTCAAATTTAATAAACTGGTATGCTTTACACACACACATACACACACACATACGGTATAATTTAAGTGAAAACTCACCATTGATTTTCCTTTGACAGTCACTCCATTAGTTCTCTTGATAGGGCCTTCCTATGTCAAGCAGACAGTAGCCAAATCGCAAAATGACTTTTGGATGCTCACGTCTTCAGATGGGAGTTTTCGGCCAATTGCCAGTTGAGAATTTAAACTGAAACTAAATTACCCAAACTTTATTAAGTTGTTTCCACACCCACCAACTGATAATGAGCAACGACTCTAAGTCGGAAAATAAAGTGAGTGACTTTGATTTACTTCCTTCCAAGCAGCTGTAACACTATGTTTAAGAGGAAATGTTGGGACCAAAAAAAAGTCTCAAATTCTAATATCTTCAGAGAATAGTTTTAAGTAAACTTCAATTGCTTCTAAAAAAGTTCCCTCAATTATTCTGTAACCCAAATTAATACATGATAAAGATGGTATTCATTTAATGATGTATCTGTAAATTAAAGAGTCACAAATTTAAGTTCTGTCAAACACAGACTCCATTTTAAAACTAATTGCAATATTTGGAAACACTTTGACAAGATCATCTATACTCATAAAACACTTATAAGTCATCAACTGCTTGTAGTAGTACATACTCCAAGAAGTCAAAGTTACACTGGAGAGAGATGCTCCGGCTGCCAAAGTCAGTCTTTGTATGGAGAAAACAAAATTCACAGTTACCAACTTCTAATTCTAGTGCAGAAAGAACTCTGCCCCTTTTCTGTACCAATTTAGGCTCTTTGCCTCTTAATTATTTATTATTATAGCTAACCTTTGTAGAGCCTGTCAATTAAATATGAATTTTGACCATTAGGCTTTATGATTGCTGAGTTTTACAGTCTCTGTTTTGATTCTTCTCAAATACCAGGCATATTAAATTGTTCTCATATGTTAAGATATGCCTCAGAGGCCCAATACCATTTCTGCCCAGCTATAAGTTGGCCCATTTCAATAGTTATTTATCCTTGACAATTTAAGTCTTTGGCAAATGTACAGTAGAGTAAAGCTAAAATGAAAACATGAAAGGAAAGGAAAACACATCCTTATCTTCCTAAGGTATCATGTTTACCATTGATTGAAAATTGTTTCTGAATGTCAACTATTATAGGTCTAAAATTAAATGCATATAATGAATCTTACATAACTAAGCTAGTTATGTAAGATTCAGATTAGAATGCTAAACGTAACATGTACCCCAAATTCTCATATAGTCAAGTGCCCACTCTCTGGTCCATAAACACACGAGTACATGTGCACATACATGCACATCTATCCAACCCATACTCTGACAGCCTTTCCCCTATCAATAACCTCAAACCAAGGTATCATATAAGAAGGAATATAAGGTGAATAATCAATTTATGGTTACATCAAGAGAAACTGACTTCAGAACCAAGTGTATAGCTTAACAAAACTATGTCTTGAGTTAATCACACTGACCCCAAACAGTCTGATATCCTAGAAACAGGCTATCCCATTCTATCCAATAATTTTAATCCAAAATCCTCAATAGTAATAACATTTATAAACTATTTAGAGACTAACAGAGTTCTTTCCTAGGTACTAAGAGATACAAAGAAAAGGTTAAACTCCTTTCTCAAGGAGCTTACAATCTAAAATTTAACATGGGGGCGGGGGGAGGAGAAAACAGCTCATAAAGACATACAAATGGCTAGATTTCCAAGAAAGAAACAAATACATTGCGGCAGCTTAAATTGTTTGAATAGGTCTGTCACATGTGGGGCTGATCTGAGAAGACTTTATATCAAGAAGCATTTTTAAAGCAGAAAATACACAAGCACTTTATTCTTATTCAACCTGATGAAACCCACAAAATAAAAATTAATTAAACATAGGAAATGGCTATGGAAGTATCCATGTCCTCACTCTGGAAGACCAAAGATAAATTCCTTAGCCAAATAAAATCACAGAACATGGAGATACATACATTTTAAAAAATCAGGCTTTCGGTATAAGAGAAATAATTCTAAATTTCTTCATATCACTCATCCTAATGACTACAATCATCATGGCAGTAATTTAATTTTTAATACAAGAGACACAATCCTGAAAAGTCACTATCAGACTAACAAATCACAAATCAAAAAGCACAGAATTATCCTCGTGGTGTGGATAACATCATCAATAATGCACCTAAAACAACAAAACTACTTTCACATTCCAGCAATGAGGAGCAGCAAGTGACCTGCCAATGTGTTTACGTGTTTGTATATAATCTTAAATATATTCTGCTAATCCAATTATAAGAGTTTTAGAATTTAATCCTACCCCTCATTTTATAAATGAAGAAACAGGTCTAGTAATATGACATTATTTGCCCAAAGTCACACTGCTAGTCAGCAGCAAAGTCAAGACCCCTTAAGAATAAACACATCTTTTACTATATAATCAAGGAAAGAAATAGTTATGCCTAAGAAAGAGATATAATTTTATTAAGAAGATTTCAACTTCTTACCTCCTTACTAAATCTCAAACATTCAGATCATTAGCCCCAGAAAACGCAAAGAACCAATTCATAAAGTTAGGGAGAGAAAAGTGTAATTTAACCCAGAGACCTCCCTCTTCATAAGCTTTAAGCCAGGCATTCAGTCTTACACCCAACTCTTACAGACGAAGAACGTGAATTTGAGGAACATACAAAATTTTATCAAAACTTTCTATAAAAAGGGCAATTTCCCAGAATTTTCAATGCATCACATCTATTTTTCTTTCACTTCCTGCCACCCTATTTTATCTGGTTTTTCACAGAATTGTGTAGCAATTTAGGTACCCCACATGGACAGCATTAGAACTAAAAAGTCTTATCTTGACTACTTCAGGTGATGTAACTCATCCCAACTGTATATAAACGGGCAGCAAGAGAAGTTCAGAAAATTTGTAAATGAGAAATATAAAAGAGTAGAAACACTGCTTAGACTTAGTTGTAAAGATAAAAGTTGGCCGCTAACTCACTTGAGTTTTCATTGTCTATTCACTCATAACTCATAAGATGCTTCTGGTAAAACATAACACGCTTTTGAGTTCAACCAGTCTCAAAAGGCAGAGCACTCATTAGGCAACACCTAAATCATACACTAAAACTCTTTTAAGCAGGCAATGACCCTAAACAAGTTAGTTCCACCCTACCACCACCACAACCACCACACATTCCCCTACCCACCACTGCACTGTCCAGAGCCCAAGAGCCAAAGGGTATAAAATATTCTTATCATTTGATATTAAAAAATACAATAAAATATTTTAGCATGTAAAATCAAGGTTTATCTTATGCAATAAAAGCAAAAAATATATGCTTAAGTAGTTTTACTAATATTCATTTGGTCACAAAGTAACCTCTCAATACATTATATATGTATATATTACATATATATGGAAGATATGTATCTTCATGTGTAAGTATATATGTATGTACGTGTATATGTATATGTATGCATGTGTAAATAAATAGTAAAGAGCAGTCTTCTTAAAATCATGTGAATTTATTAGAAATTGTAGTATTTCAAGGCTTTCCTCAATGTGCTAAGTTTGTGTGTACATGCCTAGTTTTTCACCTAGACTGTGACTGGCTTCCTAAAAGCAATCTGTATTTAGGTCTAGTCGCTGAAGTATTCTATATAAAGTTAGCATATTTCTATGCCAATATATCTAAGAAGAACCAGCTTATTCATATCATTCACATTATTCACAGCAATCATTTCACAAGTGGTATTTTTAAAATCAGCTAAAGAAATATTCCTCATCCTTTTCACAGATTTTTACAATGTTTATAAGAAAGTTATTTTGGGGATAAGCCATTTAATTTATCTCTGCTTCAGTTTCTCCATCTGAAAAATGAAGATAAGAACAGCATCTTACCACATAGACTTTGTGTGAAGATCAGGTAAGTCCATAGTTGTAAACTGCCTATAAGGTACACCAGGCACACCATAAGCCTTCAAAAGCAGAGCTATCACAATCATTGTCATCACCACTATCACTACCATCACCACCACCACCTTTGCAAGCAACTGAAGTGAGTCTTAGTAAAAATGCAGAGTCCTAGACCACACTCCCAGAGATTCTAATTCACTATCACACCGAAGTTTGAAAATACTGTATTACAGAGAAAGGAAATAAATATACAAGACACTGCTTGTACCAATATGACCTTACGAATACAGCAACAGGAAGCAAAACACCTTGAGAGAAAAAACTGCAGTTTTAAATGTCCAACAACAGCTTTACTTCCTTATCCAAAATACACACAACCTATCCCCAAAGCCAGTCATTATTTCCCAAGACCCGACTACTCAAGAGTAAACAGGGACACAGAAATAAGTAAGGGGTCCCAGATTCAACAAAGGTAAAGAAGCTTATACACTTCATTCCTTCTCGGGTAGAGAGTAGCAAGAAATTTTACAAAAAATTCTCCTGAGTAAACCAATTATCAAATATTTGCATACTCCTACATGTGGTATGCTCTGCCCAGTATTAAAGGGGATAGAAGCATAAGATATGAAACTCTATTGGAATCTCACTGGGAAAATAACCTCTCACCTTTTTCTCAGTAGCACAGAGTCTTATTCCAGCTCAATGAGTAGCATGAGCTAGGAGCTCAGAGAAGTGATTTTAGTTAAGGCTGATAGGGAAGACTTCACAAAAGAGAAAAGATCTTTGGTAGACCTTATAATAACTAAGTTTTTTCTAGGTAGAGAGAAAGTGCATTTAAAGTAAAAGAAAACAGTGTGAACAGAAAGCAGAAACTCAGAGATTATTTCAGGATAGTACATATATTGCACAGTACCGACACTGCATCGTGGAAGGATGACCATATCACTCTCTCTGCTCAAAAACCTAATGAGTGGGGCCAGCCTGGTGGCACAGTAAAGTTCGCGCATTCTGCTTCCATGACCCAGGGTTCACCAGTTTAGATCCCTGGCACAGACCTACCCACCGCTTATCAAGCCATGCTGTGGCAGGCATCCTGCACATAAAATAGAGGAAGATGAGCACAGATGTTAGCTCAGGGCCAATCTTCCTCAGCAAAAGGAGGAGGATTGGCAGAGGACGTTAGCTCAGGGCTAATCTTCCTCAAAAAAAAAAAACCCAAACCTAATTAGTACTTCAGAAAGATTGTTTTGGCAATAATACACATAATGGGGTATGTTGTGAGAGTCTAATTCTGGCTTTGAAAATGCACAGGGACAGGAATCTAAAGGATTATTTTAATTAATCAATTGGCTGTGAGGAACAAAACAGGTATCAAAGATGATTTAAGTTTTAAGCGTGTTTTTTCCGGCAACTTTCTATTCTGCCTTGGTAATTCAGGACGAAGGAGATGGCAGAGAGAAGAAACCGTCAAAAGTGGGCTTCGGGGTAGTCTTAGAGTGCTTAGAGCAGGGGACAAGAACTAATCTGTGGTAGCAGAGGTAGAGAGCAGTTTGAGCAAAGACTCGGAAGTGGGAAAGCGCAAACATCCCCAGGTCAATCAGCTCTCTTTTCCTAGAGCCAAGCAGCTCACGAGTGCCTTTTCTTTATGATACATCAAAGGCCTTAAAGGTACTGAGGAAGAAAGAGAAGGCAAAATAGTTTAATACATGGAATGCCTATTAATGATGATAACCTAGAGTTTAAATTGAAGATTCTGTTCCCAATACTTAGTAGAGCATACAAATGTGTTTTAATACAGTTTACAACATAAAATATTCACAAATTCAGCCTGTCCCAAAAAAAGGATCAATAATAAAGCTTTGCTACATTTAGTACAAATAACCATATCAAGTACTTGTGAACAAATATCAATAATAAACAAAGCTCATTTATTTCCTTTGAAAATGAAAATCCTTGCTTTGTTAGACTGGACTTAGCTTTAAATTTCAAATCATTCCTCTTAAACATAAGACAATTTAAAATCACAATCATACCTTTGATTCTTATTTAAACTCTGCCTCCACACACCCCTCCCCAGCCATTTCAGAGAGTTTTTAATCGGAAATTTTTGTAGAATTCCATTCCCTCACGGGTGTGGACTTGTCACTCCAGTAGTTCATACACATGACTGTGAGACAGCTCCTTAAAGGCAGAGGGCATCAAGGCAGAAGCTTTTTTGTTTTTCCCCTCTGGTCTATCAAAAATCAATGACACTAGATGTGTATTTAGTGCACTTATTAAAAGAAGGATATCCTATAACCGATCTGTACTTGGATTACTAAAAGCTGTGGACAATTACGCAACTTCATAACAGTAAGCGTGTGATTTACCAGGGCACCCATGCAGTACTGTGTCGAGTTCCCGAAGCTCACTGCAACAGGGGCATCGTTGCTCTGACACTAGTGAACACAAACAGCAGATGGTCTGAGCCCTCCGAGGGTTTTTAAATCATATACATGGTTTCTAGATTAACATGTACCTCTGCATTAAAAAAATAGTACTCACTAGGTTATGAACGCTTTTGAGATATTAATAAAATATTTTAACACGATTTAGTCCTATTGGCTGAAAAAAGATGTTTTTCACATTTCATTTAAAAATATTTTTCTCGCACCTGAATTCGTATTTTCAGTCTTCAAAAATATTCCACATTTTATTCATATGATCAACCAAATTAATCAAAAATATTGTCATATACAATTTCTGAATAATCACAGAGATCTTACAGCTACCATATTTTAGGGATACCATCTCATCAATCCTTATAGTATCATACTATATGTCATGTTCAAAGTAAGTGGGTAACATCTTAAAACATAGGGAAAGGGAACTGGCATTTGTTAAAATATCTCCTACACCAGATTTAAGATCCATTATTTTTACTGCTCACTCAAAACCCTGAGAGATAGCTATAACATGCCCATTTCACAGCTGTGAACTTACGACAGATTCCAGAGCTATGAAATGACCCAGTTATCAGCCCCATCACTGTTTATCTAGTCCATCCTTCTTAAAATAACTATCTGGAACACTGCCAAGTACCATGCTTGAAAATATGGCTCAGGCATCAGGGTGGGCTCGTGGGGTGGAGGGGAGGCACTAAGGGACATAAAAGTAAACATCATAAAGTCCAAGTACTTTGCTCACTGAAGTGCTCTTCAAACCTATTAAGAACCTTCTGTCTCTTACTTTATTCACAGATGCCCTTCTGTGCATTACAGGACTACTCATAAATTAATATCAAACTTTGAAAAATAGAAGCACTATTTACAAAAACTCAAAGCAATGACCGTTATTGACTCTTGTTTCTCGTAAGGACGAATGGCCCTATATGACATACCTCAGTAGCCCCTGAAGACACTATAATAACAAATATTCATCAACAATCCAGAATCATTAAACTACATAAGGCTTTCTAAGATATTTTATAATAAGAATCATTGAGATGAAATGTTCTAGCAATCAAAGAAGGTAAGCATTTATTATGCAGAAACTTTATTAATTGAACACCCAATGATACTAGATGAATAAATTATTAATTTATCTAGACAACTACAAGAAGTATACACACTATCATTTTATACTTTCAAAGCAGGACACAGTAGTGCGAAACCAAGCATTATAAATTTAGTGGAAAAAAATATTAGAAATTCCAAAAGGTATAAACCTCTTAATTGTAAGAAGAGAAAAACTATGGGCTCTGTATTAACACAAGCTGCCAGTAAACTCTATCCCTTTCAAAGTTAAAAAAGTATTTCAAAATAGAATTTTACAGCCTACACTACTTCAGAAATGAAGTTGAAATTTTTGCTGTTCCAATTTCCTCCTCTCCTCCCTCCCTCCCCCTTCCCTTATCTCTGTATCATAACACTTAAGACTTCTCACTTTACTTGCAGAAAAAGGCTCTATCATCTACTATGACAAGATGGAACAAGTCTACATTTAAAATTTTCATAGGGACTTTAGGAATTTTCAGGTTCTCAATACCCAATTACATACATGTTGAATCTCTAAGAAATGTTACAGCTCCTGTGCCAAAATACAGTTTCTCCAGCATTTTAAACCAGGTTTCACACAATAATCAGCACTGCAGTAGGGAAGGCAACACGTGTGACCCTTTGTACAGCAACAATTCTAAAACACAGCAGCTAAGTGCTTAGTGATTTATTTGCTCTGTTACCTTGATTTAGGGGAAAACACACAGGAAGACCAGTTTTATACAAAGAACTAACATAATACTGTGCAAAAATAAGTAAACAAAGTTTAATTGAAAGGGAATCAAATAATGAAAAGTCAGAGCATGGTCAAATAGAAAACTAAGCTGGCATCTGAGAAGCATGAACCATTCTGGCCTAGATTTGTTTGTAATGACTATGTGACCCAGATACTAAAATACCTGGCTAATACTTAGAAATCTGAAAACTGAAAGAAATGAGCTATACGGTCAGCTGGTTAAATATTAGTCAAAATGACAGGTACTTAAAATATATAATTATTGCTTTCTACACAAAGATTTTTAAAACTTTAAAAATAATTATTTTTGCTTTGTAAGTAATCCCATAAATTACTTCATCTTTATAGTCAGATAACAATGATGACACTATTGGTATTACTACAGAGATTATGGTACAAAAAAATCCTCTGAAGAGAAGAAGAATATACATTTACAAAAAATAAAGTTTGGCCAGCTCCAGTGGCCTAGTGGTTAAGTTTAGCACGCTCCACTCCGGCAGCCGGGGTTCAGTTCCCAGGCTCAGACCCACATCACTTTCTGGCTCACATACAAAATAGAAGAAGTTTGGCACAGATGTTAGCTTACGGCAAATCTTCCTCAGCAAAAATAAAAAATAAATAAAGCTTATTTAAGGAAATGTTATTTTCCTAAACTAACTTTGTTCCATTTATGACCCACATAGTTTATTCTACAGAGAGGTGTCGAGTGACAAGAATTTTTAGGAAAAAATCTTCAATTTAGAAGCTGTAAACTTTTGCTAATGAGGGTGCTAGAACACAGGAGACAGAGGGCAGATTCTCCAGGGACTCACCTCACACTTCCCTGGCTTGAGAGGCGAAGCTTGAGAGGCTGTTTCACGTAAGTAAACATTTCAGATAATACCTACTCCTTAATGCACCTGTAGCGGACCATGCTGAGAGCCTATCCAAAGCTTCCTCCTTCCTAATGATCCATGATTTGATTTCTATATCCACATCTCTCCTAGTAGTCAGTGTGCCTCAGGGGAAGCTGACTAACCCTGAGCTACAAGGGTAGACCACAAGTAGCCTAATCCATTATTATGGTAAATCCATTCCCCCTTGCCAATGATTAGTTTAGATATTTCAGAATTAGACAAATTGAGACCAATGAGAAGAAAGCTGAGGGTGGGGGTGGAGGGCAACTGCTTATGGAAAAAAAAAACAAACTAAATTGCTCATGAGAAGGCTAGGAGAAGTTAATTCTTCTCCCTTTGGATCTGAAGGAGGAAACATAAACCTGATTGCAGTTGGCAGCCATTCGGTAATTACAGTGTTGGCAGAAAGGCCACAGTGAGGAGAAAAAGTAGAGTACAAAGACAAACTTTTGAGTCCTTGAAGGCATCACTGAGCCACTGGGTTTTTTTTTGTTTTTGAGGAAGATTAGCCCTGAGCTAACTGCTGCCAATCCTCCTCTTTTTGCTGAGGAAGACTGGTTCTGAGCTAACATCTAAGCCCATCTTCCTCTACTTTATATGTGGGACACCTACCACAGCATGGCTTTTGCCAAGTGGTTCCATGTCCGCACCCAGGATCCAAACTGGCAAACCCCAGTCCGCTGAGAAGTGGAACGTGCGCACTTAACTGCTGCGTCACCGGGCTGGCCCCGAGCCATTGGCTTAACTAACCTTAATGTATGTCTTACTTCTGGTACTTTCTTATGTGAGCCAATTAATATTCATTTTATGTAAGCCAAAATTAGACTAATTTGGAAACTAATTAGCTATTAGGAAATTAATAAGTGCCAAGATCTATTTAAATGCTTTTAGAAAATTATAAAATCTATTTTACCTCTTCCTGGCTTTTAAAGAAAGGTGCTATATATTATTTTTCTATATTTTCTTAATTGCCTACAACGATTGTATATTATATGTGTAATTGGGAGGGGAGTATTTAAAACATCAGAGTGTACCAAACAATCTGACGTCTTCATCATTAATATAAAAGTCAAATTATGCTTTTAATACAGTAACACCTTCATGGATCCATGATACACTCAGATTGCTATGTTCTTACTGTCTAATTTCTCTCTGATATCAACTGTGTCTAGTTTCTGCTGTACTTTACTCCCAACTGTTGAAGACAGAGCCACTAGACTATCATCTATAGCTCATTAGCTCCCTCCACCCTACACACTCCCATTCCACTCTGAGTTTCCAGTTGTGTACATTCAGAGAATTGAAGTTGCTAGAAGTATGCTCTGAAGAATATAAAAATTATTCTGGGGACAGTGAATTCCTGTTTGAATGAAGTTTAAATTAAAAATGCAATCTAGATGTTTAGTTTTGTACTTAGAAAAAATATCTCGTTTCTTCTTCCTTTTGTCCCTTTCTTTCTTCTTTCTTTTGACATTTATTTGCCTTTTAAAAATTATTTTGATCTTTTAGCTTTATATAGTGATTGAAGACCTCTATGAAGCAGAGGCTGTAAAAAGGAGGCCTGTGTGCTAAATATATTCCATGGGCATACTTTGCCCTGTAGTGATGGTCAGAGTGTTTTTAAAACATTTGAATTAGTCACCAACTCACATAAAAATCTGTATTTTGGGATCCTTTTGAAAAAGTGAAAACTTTGGCAGCAATCACAGGGCCACAATCAGGTAGAACAGAATTATTAGCTGTCCCCTTCTCCACTTAGACGAGCATAAATTCTCTAGAATCCCAGTGTCCATATTATTTCCCTAAATGGCTTAATTCTTCATAATCAAAGCCCTTACAGATAACTGACTATGCTATCTCTGATACAACAGACTAATAATAGCCATAAATAAACAAAAAACACTGTTGGTTAAGAAAATAAAGTAATTCATAAGGCATTCAGGGACATATGCTTCTAAAACCTTTTCCTCTTGAATCTTCTAATTTAACCAGGAGCCTGTTTCTAGAACCAATACATTCTTATTATAATAAGGAAAACGTGTTCCTTAATAGAATGCTATTTGAAGTAAAATGGTTTAAATTCCCCATCTAAGTTTCAACCAATCAACCAAGAACAGGAAAATCCTAAATACTCAATCACCTTTCAAATCTGACATTGATTAATAAGTGGTGTGAACAAAATAACATGCCCTATACGTGTAGACATCATGCATCATGCATCAGCATGTACGAAATTACTTACATGCTGCACCATATAAATTAAGATGCCAAATTCTCTTTTGAAAATAAGTTCTCCCTATATTATATAATGGAATCAAACAAACAACAGCAGCAACCAGCTCAATTCACAAGTTATTTTTTATGGAACAATGCTTTCTAAATTATACTCTATAATATAGTCACTTCCTAACACTAAGCACAAGTTACTGAAAGGATTCTAGAGATGATCTTGCAACCGAATTCTATAGATGGAACACTAGCAATGCTAGTTTTATATTTATGTCAAATCCCTAGGCTTTGTCTACCTCTCAAATTTCAAATCTATCCCCTTCTCTCCAACTCAACTGCTGTGTCCATTATCTCCAACCTGGTCTACAGAAACAGCTTCTAACAACAGGTGTCCACATTCACTGCAGTCTTTCCAATGAAAATTTAGTCATGTCACACCTCTGCTTAAAACCTTTTCATGGCTTCCCAATATCCTTTAGGATAAAGGCCAAAATCCTGAACAAGATCACAGATTTCTCCTGCATCTCTCTCCAGCTTTATTTCTCCCTCTTCTCAATGCTTAGCCACACTGAAAGCCTTTCAGTTCTTCCTTTTGCTTTTGTACATGCTATTTCTGCTACCTGCAGTGCTCTTTGACTCATACTGCTTCTTTCCTTCTTAGCTCAAAAGTTATTTCTCTTGCCCTTCTCTGACTTGACCATCAACACTGCCCCACCATTCCTGGCCAGGTTAGGTTTGCCTGTTATATACTCTTATATCACGCTGTAATTTCTCCTTTAATGTTCATCTCAGATGTAATTATTTGTTTAGTTTCAGTCTTTTCCAAAGTTGTTGGGTTTCATGAGGACACAGATCTTAACTGTCTTGTTTACTGTCTTACAATATCACTTAACATAATGCCTGGCAAACAATAACAACATTTAACAAATATTTGGTGAATGAATGAATCTCATTAGACTGAAGTTAATCCAGAGCTTTGGATTGTTGAAAAGGTAGCATAGTACAGTAGACAGTATACATATCTGAAAGTCTCAAAGACCTGGTTTGTAATTCCAGATTTACTATTTATTGAGTGACCTTGAGTCTCAAACATTCAAATTCTTTACCTTAATAATATGTTACACTTAATAAGAACACTATCCAACGTCTGCTCTGTTTTCCCTATGTAGTCATTGGGAGGGAAAAAAACAGTCTATTTTCTCAACTCTAAAATGCATATTTTTTTCACTTTAACATTTTTCAAATCAAGAGTAGTCTTACAGTAGATCTCCAAAGAAGGTTGCCATTCATTACACATCTTATAATATCTTGTCACTGCCTATCCAGGTGTGAACTTAGACATGACTAAGAATATACCTTTATCTGTCATTTCAGTTACCTGCATTAACAGAATCATATACAGTTGAGTTTTAACTTAATGTTAAAACCATAATTACCTCTTGAAATGTCTTTCTAAAGATCACTATAACGCAGCACTGAAATAGAAAGTTATTCCGTGTGCAGAACCGCCTGTGACATGTGGCTAATCTGCGTCTAGTGAAGGTTCACTAAGTAATAATTCTGAACGGGCACCAAACCCCTGTCTGTTACATTGTTCTGGATGAATTCCAAGCGAAGTTACTTAACTTCTAGTGACATGTAATAGAATTAGTAAAAGAACAAAGCTACAAGTTTAATTGAACAGGAAATAGAAACAAAGCCAAAGTAATTCCTAGATATGCCTCAGAATTATGCTATGAATTTTAAAAGTGCAAGAGCAGCATGTGGCTACAATGCCAATGGATAAAAGTAATTCAGAATAATCCTTAGATAGAGTGCTCCTCCCTCCCCTAAGAAATGTGTTTGATTTTCCCAAAAAGAGAGGGAAAAAGTTACTAAATTGATGGATGTGTTTTACAATTGAGGATCTCTTAGAATCAAGAACATACAGTAATATGCATGAACATGCTCTGCCAAGTAAGTGATATACAGATAGGTAATTTTAAAGTGCCCATTGTGTGCTGTGTACAAAAAACCCTGCTTTACATAACCTTAAAGCCTTCTTCCCAAAATCACTTATAAAGTCAATGCATAAAAATAAGATGAAACAGGATTCCAATGTCACTGATTTTTTTTAGAGGAATGAAACATTCCCCATAACTTTCAAACAGACTTGACTAACTCCACTTCTTTTTCCCTATTCTTACTTTCAGCATTTCCCACATAATCCATAACACTGTGACATATTCAATTCCTTAAAACATTCTCTTGGGAAACCTATTCTAATATATAATCGTTACTATCCAAAATTCTTTCTCATGTCTGTTTCCATTCTTTCAATTGTCTGTTATGTTTAATGTAATTATTTTATTTGGTTTTGTCTTTGTAGATATTGTTTAAAGCCAAATCAATATCCTCTTCAGTCTAATCTTCAAGAGCAAAGCATGACATGTGCTTTCATTTATTTTTCTAAAGTAATGCTGGTTTTCTATGACTGGCTTACCTGGTGACCAAAACTCCATAATGACATGACAGGTTGGTGGCACTGGCGATTACTGAGACTAGAATAAACAACAGCTGACTCAAACAGAATCAAACATTTGACTGTAAGTACCATGCTTTTTTCCTTTTTTTTTTTCTTTTTCTGAGGAAGATTGGCCTTGAACTAACATCTGTTGCCAATACTCCTTCTTTCTTTTTTTTCGCTTGAGGAAGATTAGCCCTGAACTAACATCTGTGCCAATCTTCTTCTATTTTTGTATGTGGGTCACTGCTACAGCAGAGCTGACTAGTGGTGTAGGTTCATGTCTGGGATCCGAACAAGGGCTGCCCAAGCGGAGTGCACCAAACTTAACCACTAGGCCACGGGGCCAGCACCCAGTACTATGCTTTTTAAATGAAGAAAATATCCTATCTCTAGCCCTCTCCTTATAAATGACAATTGGACAATTACATATCTCTTCATACTTCTTTCTCTGACTCAGTTTGTTAATTCCTATGGCAAGTTAGATCAGATGATAAATTATATCATAAACAACTTTTGGAAGATGACCTAAGAAGATCGCTTAGGAAAGTCACAAGACTTTTCTGGAAAATGGAAGACAGAGTAGAATGCAAAACTACGATAAATAAAAAAAGTCAGCCAACCTGTTTAAACATTTTTACCAACCAACAGCTCACTATATTGTAAACAGCCTATATAGAGCAACACATAAAAAATTTTTGCATGAGGTAGATGTCTAGATTAGAAGACCTATAGATTATAAGACTATTATATTATTCAGATTGGAACTGTCAAAATGCCTGATAAAACTTTAGAGGAATTATGATTTGTAATTAAAAACATACTTTTAAGTACTATCATCACATATATATATATTAATCAAACATGAAACACATAGGAAAGGGAGGGGAGGGAAGTAACCAAATCTCCAGCACTATGCTGTGTACTTTCAAATAAATCATCTCATTTAACGGCCAAATCATCCATGAGGCTGGCATTACTATGACACAGCTGAGAAAATAACAGCTGATAGCTTTTAAGTGAGTCGAGTGTACAGTCAGCATTCGAATCCTCATGTGCCTAACTATGCCAGTTTGTGAAATGTGGTCAAACATCTACATTCAGCAAAAAATGCTATTTCCCTGTGGTAGTTTGAGTTTCTAAAGATGCTGCAACAATGTATCTCATCCCATTTACTCCTTTACAGTGTGATCTACCCCATCAGGAAGTGAAGCCGCAGTGTTTTCTCTCCCCTTGATCTGGGCTGGTCTTGTGGTTTGTTCTGACTAACAGAATGGGCAGAAGAGACTCTGGGGAGACCAGAATCAGGCCCTAGAAGAGCTGCAGCTTCTGCCTTTGCCTTGGGAGCGTTCCTTCTTGGAGTCCGGCTAACACACCGTGAGGAAGCCCAGGTACCCTCACAGGGAAACACACTTACGAACCAAGGACCCCCGGGCCAGCCCCAGCTGTGCTCCCAGCCGGCAACCTGTGTCCATTGCCAATTACGTGAGTGAGGCCACTTTGGACTGCTGGACTGTCCTGCCTTCCTAGCACCCCAACCTAGGCCACAGGACACAGAAGTCTCACCCAGTCAACCCTCAAAATGATGAGAAATAATAAATTACAGTTGTTTTAAGCCACTAAACCTTAGGGTGGTTTGTTATGCAGCAATTGGTAAGTGAAATATTCACTGTCCTCCTTAGAAATGTATTTCAGCAATACCAGTGTCAGCACTGAAAAGACCAATAAAAACCAAAAATATTTGGTTTCTGTGACTACTGAAAGAGAATTGTGAAAAACCATAGTAAAAGCTAAGTTTTAAGAATTACTAAGGGTTACGCTTGGTTTAGATAAAAAAAAAACATGGTTCAGCACTTAAAACCACAAAGTGTCAAAAACTCACAGTGACTATTTATGGATAAGGTTAATATTGACTGAATCACTAAGTCTTAAAGTAAGAAAATAAGACGGCATCACTTGAAGCTCAAAACAGGCAAATAGGTAACAGCATAGTTTGGTTACAGCAAAAGAGAGCATCTAGATCAGATTTATTAGCCTATATATTATAGATTACTGTCATTTGAAGAATAACACACAGTAAAATACACAACACTAAATTATACTAAACATAATAGTTTACCTCATCTAAAAACTTCTTCAAGGATAAATATTATATTGGTGAAGTATCAGTACGCTGGAGAAGCAGCAAAATATCGACTCATAAATATTCCCAGTTGATAGAAATCTGGATTACAATCTAGTGTCTTACTTTAAATTTGTTACATAAATGTAAAAGTATTGTTACACCATGAAATGTGCTGGATACACACTAATTTCAAGAAATAGTTTTAGATAATCTCTTAAGGAAAGCAGATCCTAATTTATTACAAAAAGTAAGGATGCAGTTGATTTATGAAAGATCATCATCATCTCCAGTGGTGTCATTGTCAAAGAGATTACTGGGCTAGAGAGACAATTGCTTTGATCCAATAAAACACTGAGTCTCATACGACTTAAAGAGCAGAGAGAAAATAATCTGGCATAATTCCTACTTTGGTGCTGTAACAAAAGGTAGAAAAAGTGGAGTTTCACATAAGTATTTAATATAATCTTCATAATTAGAAAAATAAAAAATTCTAATACCATGTAAAGAACAAGAAAAGTTCTCATGTTTAACCACACTAACTCTGACAATATCATTTAACACAGTAAAAACGTTTCTGAAAAACTAGAAGAAATTCAATGATTTTACTCAATTTTAAAACCCAATTTTGTTTTGAGGCAGACATTGTGAAAGATACTATATCCAAAATGAAAAATTGCTTTGCTAAAAGAAATTCCCAAGGCAACTTTACCATAAGGTAAGATCGAACAATTGAAAACGACTAGATGTCTTTTCAGTTGCTACCGGAGAGTATACATTTAAGACAGATTCTTCATTTTCTTAGGTGACCCCAGATACTAATTTAACACTGAGGGTGCAACTATGCCTAAGCTCTTGCACATTCACACAAAGTTACTCTCTGGCTGTAAAGGATCCTTTTAAAAGAGAGAAAGTGAATATAATGGGGGGAAAGAAACTGGAGAAAAAGAAAAAGCCGCTTTTGTGCCATATGAATTATTTATTCAGTTAAGCAGTGAACTCACTATTTCTAACTCTTAACAATCTATTAGGGAACTCCAAATAGTAAACTCAAAGACTAATAAAGTTTAAAAACTATCAGTATTCAGCAAACTTTCAATTTTTTCCTACTTGAAAACATTGTTAACACTGTAAATTATATTTTATACACTTTACATTTCTAATTTATAAATTTTATAAATCAGACCAAAGGTGTCAATTTTTTAAACAAAAAAATCAGCTAATAACTTCCATCACAGGATATTAGGAATAACAAACTATTTTTTGCTATTCTTAATTTAGGAAGCTAATTACAAAAATGCTCATTTACCAACCTTTTTATTATTACTATTATTTGTGTCTGTTTAATAGTTAAATATCTTAAACTGGTCCAAGAAAGCCTTTCTACCCTGGAGATATGGTGCCATTAAGATGGATTTCACATCGGCCTCTGGAAGGTGGCCCTGGCTCTTGACAAGCACAGACAGACCAGAGTCAGGTCTCTCTCACAACCACTAGCGACGTCTGGTCGCCTAAATGATTAATTGAGATGAAGTCTTCTCTGAATGAAGGCAGAGATAAGGTATTTGCTTCTTGAAAAGAGAAATAACCAGGTTTAATCTACGCCCAGGTCACCTTTTCTTACACATTTGAGATGATGCAGAATTTTTGCCTCTTTCTAACCACAACACAATTTAGTCAAAAAATATGAAAATACTTTGCCTTTTGAGTAAATGTCTGAATCTTTAACAAACTCTTTTTTCCTTAGACTGAGTCATGTGTAACCTATAACCCACAGAGAATACAACTTTTTTTGAAAAGTTACGTGTATGACTCCTTATACTTTCACTCTCTATTTAAAACTGTTTGAAAATCCTTAAGTCTCAACAGAAGCTTCTATGTGACATAATTTGACTGGACTCTATTTTCTTCAGATAAAATACCCAAAGAGTAAACCAGATGTCTTGTTCATTTAGCTAGCTTCCTCCCTCCTCTAGGTACCTTTGATTCTCCTTGCTTCAGCCTTCCTTCCAGACAAATCACTTGGTAAGAGATCAGCACTGATCCTCCTTGTTTAAACCCTTTTTCAAACAGAACCAGAATTAGAACTGAGACAGTACCAAGAATTTGCCTAAGTTTATGGTGAGGAAACCGAGGTCCACACAAGTTATGTTATTAACCCAGATATCTACAATTAGCATGTGGCATAGCAGAGACTGCAAGCCACATCTCCAGGGACCATCTGGTGCTGTCTGCTACATGTCCTCATCAACCTCCCAAAAACATCCCGGAATTCACAATGGAGAGTATAAATTGATAAAGCCTTCTGTAAAGTACTTTAGCAATAGGTACCGTGAAGCTTAAAAGGGTTTGCCCAATAATTCTACTCCTAGGACTCAAACCTAGAATAAACTGTCAGACAAGCTTTATATACAAATAATCATGTCATGTATTTATAATATGAAAAAACTGTTTTAATAACATACATCCAATAATAAGAAGAGATGGTATATCCACTAAAAGAACTGTAACAGTGCAATTTGAAGTGTTTACGAGAGTTATATAAAGTACATAGTTTTATAAAAGGGATTGTCCTGTATTAAGTGGTAGGGTGAGTGTGTGGAGGCGGACAAGTTAAACAACTCATGAACGTATGCAAAACGAATGTTTGCAACCAAATGAATCCTTAGCTCTTCATTGAGCAACATTCTATTACATTAAGACTGACAGAAATAAGAGAGGAATCTTATTTTAAAGAAGAGATTATGGGAAAGAGAGAATTATCTTTCTCTAAGAAATATATTTGCTTTAATTTTTTAAAATTGGCATTGCACAATTCCTTTTCTTTTCTTTAGGGGGACTTTATAGGGGATAAAGACCTGCCCTGATAATCACTTTAGAGTGGAAATAAAACGAGTTTCCTAAACCCCAAATAAAACCTCAAGATCCTCCTTATCCAAAGCTGAACTGCATTTACTTAGAAGAATTGGGATAAATACCTTCCAAGTATTTTGAGAATTTTTTTTCCAAGTTCTCTTTCAAAGCACTAAATCTCACTTATCAAAGCTCCAACAATCCTTGACACTTAGAGAGGCCTTTCAAAACTCACACTCTGGGGCTGGCCAGCCCGGTGGCGCAGCAGCTAAGTGCACGCATTCTGCTTCAGTGGTCCTGGGTTTGCCGGTTCGGATCCCGGGTGTGGACATGGCACTGCTTGGCAAGCCATGCTGTGGTAGGCATCCCACGTACAAAGTAGAGGAAGATGGACATGGATGTTACCTCAGGGCCAGTCTTCCTCAGCAAAAAGAGGAAGGTTGGTAGCACATGTTAGTTCAGGGCTGATCTTCCTCAAAAAAAAAAAAAAAAGAAAAACTCACACTCTTAAAAATCTGAATCTTGTCTAATCTCAACCCCAAAGAAAAGGCTGAATTAGCAGAAGTATTGTCTGAGGATGGAAAGATATTTTGTGCATCTATCATAAACAGGCATGCAGAAAAATAGGCAAAGGATATGCATACTATTTAAGACTCAAAGGTCTGATAACATTTATTTATTCTGCAATCTACAGAGAAAGATGTGACCATTGGCATCACTGAGCATGTACAGTTATCCCTCTAAGACAGAAATAGGTCTTATGTGTAAGTTGACAAGATTTACTGAGCTCCCTTTACACAATAAAGAATAACCAGATAAAAAGACAGTGATAAAAACATTTTTTTTCTAACGGGATTTTTTCTATTTTAGTTACTATTTCAGTACTCTCCTCAACAAGTGGTCTGTTCTTGACTTATACAGACATAATAGAGAAGAACATTAGAACGTTTTACCCACCTCAAAAAGAGAAAAGAAAATGGATATACAGAAGTTCAATTTATTTATTTTTGCCAAAAGAAATATTATTACTTCCAAACCCATAAAATTTAAGTAAATTGTTAAGGGTAACTGATAAAACATCTCAGAAAAGGTATTGCTCATTCAAATTTAAGTACTAAACTCACATCGTTCTACCTTTATTTTGGGTCTAAGGTTTCTGTATGGCAACAACTCTCATATGCTTCTGCTGCTAAGTCTCTGCTATTAAGTCTTCTTGAAAAACAACTACCCAGGTCCTAGAAATAAGCCTGAACTATTTGAAATACCCAAGTGAGCAAGAAATGTCCCATAATTCGTGTTTGTAGGAAGGTCAGAGACTTCCACAAGTCACTGAACAAAGTCTTTCTTCTGAAATAAGGTGGCTGAACTACAGGGAACAAACTGCAAAGGTAACTAGTAGTTCTTCTGTCACAGGGTCCCCTACAACTTTCCCATATGTTAACAACTCCTGACTGCTTGCAGCTTCTCAGGCACTACACCCAGTAAGGACACAGTAGCTTCTGCTTCTAAGTCACATGAGCCTAAGCATATTCCTAATTTTCAAACTGATTACCAGAACATAAATCAGAAAGTTGAAATAAATAAGATTCAAGAATTTTCAGTTTTCATTATTGTAAAATTAAAATACTATTTAAATATTAAATAAGTATATTTAAGTATGTTATACTTAAGAGTTGATAAATTGGCAAAATTACCAGATTTACAAAAATTTACACAGAAAAACACACAAATGATCTCTTGATATATACTATACACACACTTGAACACATGAAAAACTTCTTATCATATTAACTACTGTGAGGCAATATAATCCAGTTTATTGATAAAGGAAAAGTGACATACTTCCAATATACTGCCTTGATTTAATTTGTCAGTTTACGTGCCTATTAAATCACAGAGGTACTTGGATCAAATGGGAAGCACAAACACCAACCAGCAACCCACCTAGCCTGTTTTACGTTAACATATGGAAACCAGCGGGCCAGTGAGGCTGCAAGGAAGAGCGTGGAGAAGACAGCAAGTCCACCTACAGGCTTTCTCTTCAGAAGGAACTGTCATCACCCCATCCCCCAACAAACCTCGATTATAGAAAAAGATAAATGCGGAGATTTCACCAACCTGACCCCAAGCTTTGTTCTCCTCCTCAAGGCACATTCAGTAAAAAGATCTAAACGCACATCTGATTTGACAAGCATTTAGGTTTACAAAGAAGGCGGTGAAAGTGAAGTCATACTTGGGGCACTCACGGGTTCTGTGTCAAAGGTCATGTAGCAGTATTTCAGCTGCCACTTGCTAAGATCTAAAGCGGGCAGAGCAGAGAGACCCACAAAATCATAGTACAGATCTCTAAAAGGCACCTTTGGAAATCATCTCCTCCAACCTTTTAATTATATAAACATGTATGATTAACTTTGAATTTCCTGAGAGGGATTCATAGGGTGATACTCATTTGTGGGAAAGACACACACACACACAAACAAAAGGATAAGTGGGCATAATTACACAACCACAAAATGAAAAATTCCATAAATCAAAAGCTATGCTTTCAATTGATATGATAAATAATGAAATTTTAGGTTTAACACAATCTTATAATAAATTACTTGATTTTTACATTTTTTCTGAAGGGAAATATTCAGGACAGAAATTACAATGCTATCAAAATATCTGAAAAGAAATTAGAACATTTTAAATCAAATAAAATATCAGATTAAATAATCCTCTAAAAATGAACCAGGATTGATTGCTTAGGTTACTGAAACATTCTAAAAATTCAACTTAAAATGTTAACTATAATTTAGGGCTAAAATGAGCTTTACTTTTTTCTGTGACACAATGTAATGCAGAAATAAAGCTCTCAAAAGCATCTTGAAACAAAAGCATTCAAAAAGAGACTTGGGGGGGAGGACAGATAAACAGGTCAGCCAGGGAACCAGGAACACATGGCAACACAGGGCAGCGGCTGAAGGCTTCAAAGAGCAAGTGTGTTTCCTTCTTATCATCCTTGGGATGTGTACTCAACAGCTACCAAACAAAATAGGTGAGCTGTGCTGCTACAAACAAAACTTTTTCCCTACTGCTATATAAAAAAAAGGAGGTAGATTTTTTTGCAGGGGAGAAGCGTAACATTTAAGAATTTATACCTTAAGTACAGCTGGAATATCAGGCAAAATTTAAAATTCTTGCATTTATATTGAGTACTTTTGAAGCTTTCCAACAAGACTATCCATATCCAGGACGGAAAAAGAAATCATGTTCAGCAAACCCAGTTTATTCCTGTCTTTTCAGCAAACCAGATCTAACCTCAACCTTTGTTAAAAAGCTGGGACTTAAAGAAAGAAAATGACATTCATCCAGTCCACTCCCTATCGTTCCTCATCTATACATCTCCACATCATAGCTCATTTATTGAGGACCGCATCATAATCTTCCCCTCTATCCAAACTTCTATTATGATCTTAGAATCTGTCAATATCTGTCAATATCTACACCGATGCCCACAGAGCTTCAACAATGAAAATCCTCATCTCCATTCCATTCCTAAGATTTGACCCTCGGTCATCGCCCAGAACAACTCCACCTTAAAAAATTGTAAACTGTAACATTTTACTCTCTGACCATACCTCCTCCTCTTCTGTGTCTCACACCTTCGTTTCTACCACACTTCATGGAGATCTGCAGTCTTAGAGTCCCTCAATTTTTCATCAGCTCCCTCTCCTGGGCTCACTTCCTTCCCTACTAGCTCTGCCACTAAATAGCATAAATTTCTTAATCTCTCCTTGCCCAGTGTCCACACCTGTAAACTGGGAATAATAATACCTACTTCATATTCACTTCATATTCACTTTACTCAACAAGTATTTGAGCCCATTATACATGTCAGGCACCGAAAATACAACAGACAACAAACATACTTCCCTGCCCTCATGGAATTTACATTCTAGAATCTTCTGTAATCTTCCGCCATTGTTATGAGGATTAAATGAGTTAATAGACATAAAGAATAATGCACAGCATATAACATGCAACATTTGCCACAGCTGATCATCTAAACTGCTCTAACTTCAACACATTAGTTTCCCTAAACTCATAACTTTTCACTGGCCCAGCCTGGTAAAACCTCAAGCCTAGATTAATGCTACATTCTGATCTCCATCACTCACTTAGGCTAGAGAGGACATCTAAGGAAATCACAACCATATTGATTTGTTCCATCGAAAATGTGTAGCTTCCAGTCTCAGTAGGATACACAGGTCAGCTCACTGATTATTTCATTTGTTCTTGGTTAGTTCCTTCTCAACTTTGTAGGCCTTCTTTTTTCTCTTCTTGACTCTGAAACACTGATGCTCCCCAAGATCCTGTCTTCTGCCCTCTTTTTTTTTCTCCTCAGCCCACATACACTCCCTATATGGTCCTGTGGTTTCAATCACCTCTTTACATACTGATTTTTCCAGCCCAGGAGCCCCAGTCACATCCCACAGCATCAGATTCAAAAAGTCAATTGCCTTGTTAGACACCCCCGACTGGTTATTTTACTACCATCTCCAACTTAAAATATCCAAAACTGACTTCCTTAGCTTCTACATTGATCCTTACTCATGTATTCTGCTCACGTATCCTGTTTGATGTCATCACCATCTATGCAGTCGCCCCAGCTAGAAACTGTGGAGTTAAACTTGTTTTCTTCTCCCCCCGGCCATTTCCAAGCATCAAGTCCTACTGAATTTCTCATTTACCAACAACAAATGCTGAGTCTGAACTCTGTTCCCTCTTCTCCATTTCTATTAACACAGCCCGAGTTTAGGCCTTCATCAGCTCTCATTAGGCCAACTACTTCCCAAATGGTCTCCCTGCCTCCAAACTTTTTCTGTTCAAATTTCTCATCCACAACAGCTACCAAAGTAACTTATTAAACTTAACTATAATCAAATCAGGCCCCTGCTTAAAACTCTTCAATGGCTTCCCAAAGCACAGAATAAGAGATGAAGTTTGAGCTCCTAAAAACAGCATAAAAAACTTTCCATGATCTGGTTCTATACCTCTCCATCACTCTCCATCCCTTATTCACACTCCTACCAATACACATCTGCTTGTACTTCCAGAACGCGTCATGGTGTTTCTAACCAATGTGCCTGTGCCTGTTCTCCCCAGGATGGTCCTCTGTCCCCATTCTCTTCTGTCCCCCTCACCTCAATTCTCTCACATACACACACACACACACACGGTCCTCTGCTCCCACTCTCCTCTGTCCCCCTCACCTCAATTCTCATATACACATACACACACACACACACTCTCTCTCTCTCTCTCTGATCCTTTAATATTCAGTTCAGACATTATCTCTTTCTGTAATGCTTTCTTTGGCCATTCTTTCCATTTCTCCATATTATAGTGACTGTATTACAAGTATCTTTTTTTGTGACTCCATCCATCATCTGACTGCGAGCTCTGTAAGCGCAGAACCGCAGCTTTATCCATCAATGTATCCCTTGCAATTAGCACCGTGCCTGCAACACAGTGGGCAATCATTAAATGTTTGTTACATTATACTATCTCATCTCATACCAAGAATAGCAGGTAAACCATCAAGTACCAAGCTGTAAAATTATATAAAACTGAAAATGAAAAGCTAGGTGACTTATTTTTCTTTTCTGAATATCAAGTGCTATTACTAAAATGTTATCAATGGGTCTTAAAGATTAGCTGCAGCTCCATTCAACAAAAACCAGACTGAAATTGCTGTAGTTTATCCTCCAACTGGTTTCAAGTCTGTACCAAAAGTGTAAGTTAATAATTTATAGAATGTATCCCTAAGTGTTTTGACATCTGAAAGAAAGATATGCTGTGCCAAAAGCAGGATGTGCTTGGTAGGGGAAGGGAGTAACAACATGGAGACTTGAAGCCAGAGATTAAATAATATAATCATCCAAGAGGACTCATTTGACCCAATTATTAAAGGGAAAAAACTTCATGCAAATTCCTATGGTCCTTAAATTAACATATACAAATAAATTATGGAGTAACTTAGCCCTTTTGCATTAATTTAAAAGACATAATCAAGAAATATTTCTCACTTTCTGGGAAACATTTTATGAAGGTTATATCCCAAAATCTGATGGGGTATAATTTACTTTCCTGTGCTGTGTTGCAACGGATTAATCTAAAATACTATAAAATACCATATATTACTATGATCTAGTCTCCCCAGTAGAGAAGTGAGCAAAACAAATACCAGATGTGGATGAGACACTGTCATAATTACCCAGAATTCTTTGTGAACATCCCAAATTATCTGATGGTCAGAGCTATAAATTGCTGTACGTGGTCTTATATGTGGTCTTAAAAATTAAATGTCCTTATTCCACTGCAAGGGCTTTCCTTCTTATTTAGAAGTAAGTCACTGCTTACCATATGCTACATATGTGCTTAATCTTACAATAAAAACAGGCCACTCAAGTAACTTAAGTAGGAAATATTGTCTTTTTGAAGAATCTCTGAACGTGAATTTAGGGTATATACACAGCTTCAACTCTAAAGGAAAAACCAATAACAGTCATGTGTTTTGCCTGATAAAACCATGTGTCACTGAAAATTAAGCTATTTGAAGTAGCTAACAAAAAGCAACACAAAGGAAAGCTGCAATTCTTAGAGACAACGTCCATCATGAGCACAGAGCTACAGGATGAGGCGGCTGAGGAAGCGCTACAGTAAAGGCTCTAAATGGGAACTGGGTCTAGGGTTGACTCATGGGAAGACTTTCATGCAGTTAAAAAACTTCTGATTTTATACGGAAATTTCTGGAAGCCAACATCAAATTCTCAAGAGTGTGACCCTCAATGGGTAAAGAACCATTGCTCTAAAGAATCTGTCTGCAACTCAGCCCCGTGGCCATAGTGGTTAAGTTCACTTGCTCTGCCTTGCAGCAGGGGGTTCCCAGGTTTGGATCCTGGGTGTATACCTAGGCACCACTCATCGAGCCATGCTGTGGTGGCATCCCATATACAAAATGGAGGAAGACTGGCACAGGAGGAAGACTGGTAACAGATGTAAGCTAAGGAACAAGCTTCCTCACCAAAAAAAAAAAAAAAAAAAATTTTATCTGCTTCTTCTCTCTTTAATCCTGGTGCCTCACTTTCAAATATTACTACTAGCATCTTCACCAATCACAATTACCCCATATTCTCTAGTCACAGTCTATTTTACTATAAGAATTTCCCAAAAGTAAAATGTCAACATCCCCAAATCAAATACTGCTTTCCCTAGTTGATACAAGCTATGTTAAACTTTTTGATTTTAAATTATAACTCCATCAACTCATCTTCAGAAGAAGAAAGGTCACTATCACATTTATGCATATGATCATATCTGCAACTAGATGAACAGGTACTTTCATCTATCTACTTTTCTCATGTCATGAATGTATGGAGACAAATTTCACTCAGTAAATTTAAGCAATGTCTAGAAAGACATTATTTACTAATACTACCTTTTACATTCTTAGAAAAAAGAAAGGGATTTATATAATCATTTCATCATAGTCTGACAATATGCTGGCAACCTTCCAAAATAGTACCCTATTTATTAAAGAATATTGAAAAAGATGGCATATTCCCCGTGGAGATTTACTTCACATTGTCTTTATAGCTTAGTAGTTAAATGCACAGTATGGAGCCAGGCTAATTAAGTTTGAATACAGGCTCCACTTACAGCTATGTGACCTTAGGCAACCACCTCTCTGTGCCTCAGTTTCCTTACCAATAAAATGAGGGTAACAATATCTTCCTCATAGGTTTTAATGAAGATTACATGAGTTAATATTTTTTAAATGCTTAGAATAGTGCTTGACGCATAAACACTACTGTTTGCTAAATAAATAAAACAAAACGGTAATATCCTGAAAGAAAATGTTACATCCACATATACAACTGTAAGAATAAAAGACATCATATATGTTTTAAGTTAGAAAAAATAAGGTAAGACAGTGCCTTTCTCAAACTTCTTAAAATATGGTCAATAAACAGAAAACATATGAAAGTAGAAAAACGTGTAAATTTAGTGCTTAGAAAAATGTGAAAGAATTAACATCATCTGTACCCCTTGAAATAAATGAATAAATTTGGAGTATCTCACAACCAGGGGTAGAAATTATTATGCTCCATTAAATACAAAGATAGTATTAAAAAACTAAGGATATCCAAAGAAAACTGACTATGTTTGAGAATTCGCAAAGATTAAATATACATACATAGGAAATACATAGCAAATACTGCACTCTCCCCAAAATGATTCACTTTTCTTTTTCCAGTTACTATTTTCAACAGCATATTGATTATTAGTAACTGTCATTAGTTATCAGTAATTATTAATATTAAATATGAAATAAATAATTCTATAAAATAAATTTAAGGTATAAAGAATAAATATTTGAATACTCACTATCCAGTATTTTTTAAAAAAGAGAAAACTTTACCCATACCTCTTACACCTACTATGTGTCTCTCCCCAAACTCATGTTTTATTCATTCATCCTTAAATCTTCTATTTGCCATTCCCTTTAGAGTTGTACTATATTTTGTATCCCTAAACAATGTATTACTTCATTTTGTATGTTCTTGAATTTTATATAAATGGAACCATGCTGTATATTCTTCTGCGATTTGTTTTGTTCCAACATTGTATTCCTGACATGATCCCAGTTGTTGAGCATAGGTATAATTCATTCATTTTCAGCACTGTAGAGCATTCCCCTGTAAGAATATACCTCTGGTCATCCCTACTGTTGACAGATATTTGAGATTTTTGTAGTTGTCATGTTATTATGAACAGTACTGTATAGACAGCTATATACATCACCTGATATCTCTGTATACAGGCTTCTCTAAGACACATTTAGGAATGGAGATATTGGATCATAGTGTATGTGCATCTTCAACTTTATTTACTGATGACAAATTATTTTCTAGTGGACATGTCAATTAACATTGCCACCAGCACTGACTAAGTGCTCCAGCTACTCCATATTCACACAAACAGCAACACCATTTGGCTCTTAATTTTTGAAATCTAGGAGGTGCAAAATGTCTTCTCATTGTGGTTTTAATACGCATTTCCCTGATTACTCATGAGGCTGAATATCTTATATTACGCTTATTGGCCAAAAAATTTTATTCTTTTATGAAGAGCATATTCAAGATCTTTGCCCAGTTTTCTGTTGTTTGTCTTTATTTCACTGTGTGGCAGATCTTTATACGTGCTGAATACTAATCCCCACTGTCTTTATGGTATCTACTGGCAAAAAGAAATTATTAATTTTGATATAGTCATATTTGCCAATCTGTTGCTCTATGTTTTATGTATTTTTATCTTATTTAGTCATGAAAACATTCTACTCTATTTCTTTAGAAATTGTTATAGTTTTACCTTAACTATACCCTTCCCTTACCTGTAGATTCAGATCTATAATCCAGCCTGATTTCTCTAAATAACATGAGGTAGTGGTTCAACTCAATTTTTTCCATTTAATTAACCAACTACCCTAACTACTGAAAGAGGCATCCTGTCTCCACTAACTGGCAATCCTACTGCCACTATAGATCAAGTTTCCTTAATGACTATCTTGCTATTATCCCTTGGATGCTTTGTAGAACTTGCTAGCAATCTGTGTGGAGCTGTTAGTTTTCTTTGTGAGAATATTTTTCCTTTATATTTTAAGACTAATCAATTATCCATTCTTTCTCAAACCAATAAGAGCTGTATTTTTCTAGGACTTTGTTCATTTGATGTAAGCTTTCAACTATATTAGCATAAAGATAACCATTCCTGAAACATGTGTAGTAACATCCCCTTTTTCATTCCAGATACTGCTTTGTGACTTCTCTTTTCCCTTGATTAATCTTGTCAGCAGTTTTCAATTTTATTAATCTTTTTAAATAATATATTCTTAGCTGTATTGTTTCCTCTCTGATTTACCTTTGTTTTATATTTCATTAATTTATTTTTATTTCCTTTTTACTTTAATTGGTGGAGCATTCTTTTATTTTTATTTTAATTCTTAAGAATGCAATTATTATTTTTCAGCATTTATTCCCGTAATGTAAGTATTAAGGTCTATAAATTTCCATAAAGTATCACTTTAGCTATATCACACAAGTTCCAATTTACAGTATTTTATTGTTAAATTATAAATATTTTCTCATATACCTTACAAGTTTTCCTCTGACCCACAAATTATTTGTAAATAATACATCTTAATTTCCAAACATATAGGGAAATTATGGTATTGCTTAGAGTTAATGACACTGTAAACAGAGAATGTAACATGATACCAGTCCACTGAAATTTGTTAGAGCTGGCTGTATCAGACCAGAATGTTACCGAATTTTGTAAATGTTCCTTGTGTGCTTTAAAAGAATTTTTTAAAGAATTTTTAAAAGAATTCTGAGATGTAGTGTTCCATAACTGTCCAGTACAGCAAGCTTGTAAATGCTGTTACTAAAATCTTCTATATTTTTGTTGATTTTTCTCTGCTTGCAGCAACATTTATTAGGAAAGATTATTTTAAATAACTCACAATGCTGATAGATTTGCCTATTTCTTCTGTGGTCTTATCTATTTTCTGAATACTATATTTTGAAAGTATATTATCAAGTACATACCAATTTAAAATTATCATTCCTTCTACTATTTTATCATTATTTAGTGACCCTCACTCTTTAGGATAGTTTCCCCCCCCCAAAGTCAACTTTACATGATGTCAATATAGCCACACAACACAATCTTTCTTTAGTAAGTATTATCAGGCATATCTTTTTTCACTCTTTTTATTTTCAAGTTTTCTATATCTTTTTAAAGCTATATTTCTTGTAAAGAGCATGTAACTAGATTTTATTATTTTATCCAATCTGACAGCTTCTGTTAACTGGGGCATTTTGTCAATTTATATACACTGTAATTACTAATATAGCTGCATTTATCACTACTATCTTATTTTGTGCTTTCTACTAGTCATCTATTTTCTATGTTTTTCTTCTCTTTCCTTGTCTGTTTTTTTTTTTTTGAGGAAGATTGGCCCTGAGCTAACAATCTGTGCCCATCTTCCTCTACTTTATCTGTGGGACACCTGCCATAGCATGGCCTCAGAAGCAGTGCATAGGTCGGCACTTGTGATCCGAACTGGTGAACCCCAGGCCGCCCAAGCAGAGCGCACAAATTTAACCACTACAACACCAGGCCAGCCCCCTTCCTTGTGTTTTATTTAGATTATTTTTTCTCATTCTATTTCCCTCTCTAGTAGTTTGGAAGATATACACACTATTTCTAGATTTTTATTCCTTATCTCAGAAATTTTAACATGAATACATAACTTACCAAAGTCTATAGGTAATCAATAATTTTACCCTCCTTCTAAGCTTTGTACAGTGTTTGTCTGTACCTACCTATATTTACCATTTCCTGTGTTCTTATCCTTCTTACATCTTAGATCTTCCATCTGCAACCGCTTTCCTCATCTGTGAGACTATGGTGACCAGAAACTCAGAGAACATAATAGTGGAAGTAGGACCACTACTGTTACCTGACTGCTGACTCAACCAAACACAGTAAGGACAAAGGGCAATCCCCAGGCTCTTTACAACTCAGGTGAACATGAGCAAGATGGGGGTTAGTGTGGCTGTGAAACCTTCAAACAGCTAACACCTTGCCTCTGTCCCCATATGCTGAATCATATATTCAAAGTCAAAGAATGGATTGTCAGATCTGCCTTACAGCCCTAAACTATTTTTTAAGTTGGTACAGTAAAACCGCATACCTATCTATTATGGAAAAAAAAAGATGAGGATGCACCCCATCAAAAAATTAATCTAACATGATAAAAGTTAAAAGTCTATAGCATTTTATAAAAATTAAGTTTTACCGTTGTCATATGTGGTACATAAGGCAAGTTAAGCTTTTAATAAGGTATAAATGAATACTAGTAAAATGAGGTTAGTTAAGTTTTGAAGTTTTGATTAAAAAACAAACAGCATATAACACAAACAGCACAAAAGCCCCTTAATTAACATATAAATTAGGTCACGTGAAATATTTAGAAATCTGATATACAAATAAGGCTATTTTTTTACATAAGAATCATTAACTTAGCAGTTGAAACATGATAAAGTGTGTTTCCCCAGCACTTGGTCTAAAAAAGGCAATAGTTTTAATCTATCTTGTAGCATACAGCGTAACTTTCAAAAAAAGCTTGAATTTTTTTTGTTCGATAAGAAACACATATACCAGGCCTACAGCTATTTTGAATGAGGAACATTCAGGTAAATAAAGTTTTATTTTATTTAGAAGCTGAAAGTTTTAGAGATGCCTAGTTCTTTCAATGTAGACAATAAAATAGCCAGCTCACTTATTAGCCTCATTTATCACAGGCAAGCAGGGACTGGATCAGGCCAGCTGAAAGAATGGCAAGGACCATCTAATTGTACTTTATGAAATATCGCTGGTAGAGAACTGCTATCAAAGCACACATGACAGGTTCACAAGATGGAGCTCTACACAGAACCATTAATAAGTGCCAGAAACAATCTGGAAAATTATCTAGTAGCAATAAACACAGAGGATTTTACACCTTTGGAGAACCATAATTAATGGCAGTAAAACCATTACTCCATAGGACTATAAGTCCAAAACACATTTGTATGGGTTGTGATTTATTGATTTGAAGAAAAAATAAAAATACAGTTTCTCATGATAGTGCAGAGCTCAGAAATACACAGCCAACTTGATGCATAGATTTTAGCAACCAACTCTAACCAAGGGCACTTCTCCTTCTAGTAAAGTAAGCCGTTTACTGACATTGATGATGATAGCAGAAGCAGTAGTCGTGACAGCACCATTTTAGAGCAATTATTATGTTAATCTACCAGCATTAGAGTTTATATGAGCTAAAACTCAGGAAAGCAGGACAAATCAGCTTTTACTTTTATAGCTTTTCCCACTACTAGTAAAGCAAGCATACATATTCTTGAATTTTTAATCATTTAACATTTAATATGTAAAGAAGATAAAATGATGAATGACATAAATATGTCACTACCTGCTGCAAGACCTTTGCTAATTCTCCACTACTTCCAAGATAAAATCCAAACATGGCAATATAAATTGTTTTTCATTTGCTTCCTACCTAATTCTCCAGCCTCAACTCTAGCCATTCCTCCACTCACCCTACAGAGTTGCACCAAACGTGACCTGGAGGTCCCACAACGTGTGTATGCATGTCTCATGCTTTTCACACGCAACTCCCCTGTCTGGCATATTATTTTCCACATCTTTACTAAGATAACCCACACAAATCCTTTAAGACTTGGCCACAACCTCTATATATGTAGGACAGAATATCACATCAGTTACCTAACTATATTCTAAAGGTTTGTTTTCCTATTTTTTCTTCCCTACTATTCTATAAGCTCTTTAGGGCAAGATGCTAACTAAATCTTTCATCTTCAGAGTCTCATCGCCTAGTACACAGTAATCCATCATAGTCATTCTACAGATGAACAAACTTAGACCCAAATAAATGGAATTATTTCCCCAATTTCATAGGCCAGTTAAAGGCAGGTTTAATATTAGAATCTAAGACTTCTATCTCCCAGATCAATGAATGCTCTTTCTATAAATGCATCTAAGGATAGCAGATCAGAAGGAATTAGGCATCAGTATCTAGAATGTTCAAGCCAGACACAGAGCTAAATGGAGTATAAAAAAGTGAGACCTATAAAAACAAAAATAAGACAAGTTAGTTATAATAGATTTTAAAGGAACAGGTGATAAAAAGAAACAGAAAAGTCAGATAGAAAAATACCATCTTAAAAATAAGAATGACATGGGAGTTAGTCCAGTGACACATACAATTTTTAGGACGTGAAAAAGATAAATTAAGTAAATAAATGTATATGAAATCAACTTCAAAGTAACTAAACCCTTTTTCTTTAGCCATAACAAAATGAGAGCGGTAAAGTATGTAGGTAAAAATCAACAAGATGAAGCATTAACCAAGGTGACTGGCATAACACTAATTTATGCCAAGGTAAGAGGAGAGTGCTTTATTTGATGTAAGTTACCTTATATGGGGAAAAGTTAAAGGAAGTAATATTTTAACTTAAAAAATCACCAATCTAAGAAACACGAACTGAAAAAACTCTCAATTTACAAATAATATATAACCAACTCAGATGTATATGCTTTTAAATATTCATGAAGTATAAGGAAACAAAGCCTAAGTACATCTTACTAAGTCTTTCAAATAACCTCCGTGGCAGAGGGAAGCAGAGCAGCAAAATTCTTCTCTCAGGATTAATCATTCATTCAGTTAAGGACTGAATACCCACTATGTGCCAGGGGTGCTGAGAAGCAATAAAGGGCAGTGGCTAGGAGCACAGATCTCAAGCCAGACTAAATGGATTCAAATTCCTGTTCTACTGCTTATAAGCTGTGCGACCTTGGGTAAATTACTTAATCTCTCTTTGCCTGTTTCCTCATCTGTAAAAAGGGTCTAAAAACAGTAACAGGATTATTGTGAGAATCAAATGAGCTAATAAATGTAAAGCATTTAGAAAAGTACGTGGCATACAGTAAGTAACAGAAACTCAGTAGGTGCTACAAGTGCCGTGCTATTACTACAACAACTACCACCACCTACTGGCGTACCAAGATGAGTAGGACAGTCTCCGTTCTGAAGGAAACCATTGTCAGGTAGGGAAGATAACATACGAACAAACATACAGGAGAACAAGCACAACAGAACAGAAAAGACAAATTCACAGGTGTAACAGAAGAGAAGATAATTACTCTCTCTGACAAATAGGAAAGGGATTAGGGAAAGCATTTTGGAAAAAGAAATATCTGAGATGAATTCTTGTCCGCCTTTGAAAATATACCAGAAAGTATAGAGTAGCAGGAAAGGAAGCATATTTCAGGTACAGGGAACAAAAGTATATTCAAAGGTATGGGGGGAAAGCAGTTTGCAGCGACAGGAACGCATAGGCAGCAGGCAGGAGGTGAAGGGTGGCCAGCACTACGGTGGAAGAAGGAGCAAGTGCAGGATCATGCATCCGGGCCTGTATGTCATGCTGGGGATCCTGGTCTTATGCAGTAAAGTTTAACTTATCCAGTAAATTTTTTAAAATCCAGGGAAGAATTTAATCGGCAGAATAACTGAATCAGACTTGTGTGTGTGTGTGTGTGTGTGTAAGACTGTCAGTGAGCTCACATGTGTGCCAATCTTCCTACACTTTATGTGGGATGCCACCACAGCGTGGCCTGATGAGCAGTGCTGGGTCCATGCCTGGAACACAAATCCGCGAACCCCGGGCCGCTGAAACGGAGTGCGTGAACTTAACCACCATGCCACGGGGCCGGCCCAGACTCTGTCTTACAAAGATAATTTTGGCAGCAGTCTGCATGATAGAGAAGAGTGAGGAGAAACAACAGGCTAGTGTAAGAGTCTGAGTGAAAAAGGAGGATCCTAAGGCAACAGGAATAGAAATGAAGAGGAAAAGTCTGATTTGACAGATACTCAGGATATAGAATTGACAGATTTGGGGATCATCAGGTTATGAGAGGGGAAGTTAACCCTAGGTTTTAACTTGGGAGTGTAAGACATTGGTGGTGGCACTAACAAGATCGCAAACACAGAAGCAACACCTAGGTGGGAAATGGAAGTAGTTCAACCTTAGACACCTGAAGTTTGAGAATCCTGTGCAATATATAGGTGGAGAAGTTGCACAGAGAACTGCATCTACATATTAGGAGCTCAGTCTAGTTCTGGGCAAGAGGCAAAAATTTTGAAAACATCAGCATAAGGTGAGAACTAAAACTAAGAGAGTTGGGTTGAGTCAGACTTCTAGACAGAGCATACTGAGTGGGAAGAGAAGCAGCCCTGGGTAATGCCAAAGAGAAAGAGGCTCTACAAAAGAAGAATGGGAACAGATGAGAAAATAAGAAAACAGTAATAATATGTAACCTAAGGAAGCAAACTTGTCCAGGAGATTCAACAATATCAAATACAGGGAAGCCAAATCGGCTAAAACCTAAGAAAGGTTCATGGGAATTGGAGGTCACTGGAGACCTTTATCACTGCAGCTTCAGCTGAACAGCAGGGTGGAATCCTCATGCGAGGAAGAGTCAGCTAAAGAAATTTTCATATCAAAAGGATAAAATTATGTCCTTTAATGAACTCAAGATAAATGGTAGGTTTAAGCAAATTCCCCATGTAAAGATAAAACCTATGGAAAGTGAAAAAGAATTGGTATAGTGCTAAACTCATTAAAACCAGGTAGGAAATAAGAGACCATAAGAATAACATCCATATTCTGCTTAACTCTGGCCGCTCTTTGGGTCTCTTTCTCTGAAACTTTAGCCTTACTGAAGTATGTCTCTGTGAATTAAAAATGTGTCAAGGACATGGAAAATTTTGAAAACATTGACTAGGCACAATGCAATTGCTCTCAGTTAAAAAATGTATGAAACTAGGAAAGTATGATTTGTGTTCCTTTACAATCTTGAGGTTTGGTTCATAACTGGGTCCTAAAAAATATTTTTTAAAAACTCAAATAGAAATCCTCATACTGAATTTTGATGAGTAGGATCAAGTTTTTGTCTCTTGCAAACTACTCAAGGCTACCTCAGCAGGCTTGCAGACGATCAAAACAGAGTACAGAAAAAAATTAACCTGAAATGCATCATAGACCTAAATGTTAAAGCTATAAACTTCTAAAAAAATTCCCATAGACGCAAATCTTCTTGGAGTGGGCAAAGATTTCTTACAACACAAAAAGCACAAAGCCTAAAAGAATAAAATTATAAATTAGACATCATCAAAATTGAAAACTTTTGCACTTCAAAGCTATCATTAAGAAACGTAAAAGACAAGCCAGAGAAAGGGAGAAAAACATTTCAATATCTATATCCAACAAAGAACTTGGATCCAGCACATATAAAGAACTCTTACAACTCAAAAATAAAAAGACAAGCAACCCAATTAAAAATGGACAAATGACCAGAATAGACATTTCATAAAACAAAATATACAAATAGCCAATAAGTACATCAAGAGATACTCAAACACATCGGTATCCATGAAATCCAAATTAAAACCAAAAGAATACTACCATATACCTACTGGCATAGCTAAAATTAAAAATATGGAGAAATGTTTACAATGATTGGAGCAACTAGAACTTTCATACATTGCTGGTAGAAATGTAAAATTTTACAAGCACTTTAGAAACCAGTTTAGCAGTTTCTTACAAAGTTAAACATACACTTATGATATCACCCAGCAATTCTAATCCTGAGTATTTACTCAAAAGAAATGTACTCATATATCCACACAAAAATTTGTATGTGTGTTCACAGAAGCTTTATTCTATAGCAAAGAATCAGAAACCCAAATAGTAAGTCCATTGTAGGAGAATGGATAAACAAATTGTGATATATTCATGCAATGGAATACTACTCAGCAATATAAAAGGAATGAACTACTGATGCATGCAGTAAGATGAATAAATCTTAAAAACATTATGCTGAAGAAGGCAGACAAAAAGAGTACAGAACAGTAAATCTAATCTCTAGTGATCAAAAACAGATCACTGGTTGCTTGGGCCAGAGGTGGGGAGGAATGACTGAGATGAGCTACAAGGGAACTTTTTCGGGATGACGGAAATGTTCTATATCTTGATGTTGTGGTGGTGGTTAAACAGGTGTATATCAAAACACACTGAAATGTACACACATAATGGTCTATGCAAATTACACCTCAATAGAGTTTATTAAAACACACACACACAGAGAACAGGGTATGATTTTAACTTTTGTCTTAGGATTGCCCTAATCTGTACCCTAAGAACATAATAATACAACCATCTTCTTAAATACATTACAAACCAAATGAGTGTATGAAAAGCTATGGACTCCACACTCCTTAGCCTATTCAAATATAGAATATAAAGTTTAGCTTTCTTGGGCTTGGGTTGTTTTATCCAATAGAATAACAGTCTAGGACATTATCCTTGAAGTCTCTGTCAATATTATAAATAAAAGTAATCTAGCGACATCTCTCTCAATACTGTATAGTGCCCCTTAAAAAGAGTCCAAGACAGCCTTCCTCAAGCTAAAAGGCATGTGACAAATAGCACTAAGATGAAGCTTCAATGTATATTTTTATAATAACATCCTTTTAAATGGCAGTTATATTAGCTAGAGTTAATACTGGACAAGAGAATAAGAAATTGTCAGTCGATGCAAAATGTATTTAAAACAAATAATCTAATAATATAAGTAAAATGTTAAATAAACATTTCTTGAATACTTAAAACATGTACTAGGCACAATGCTTCATATGTCTCATTTAACCTTCTCAACTCTAAGATTATCATCCCCATTTTACATATGGGGAAATTCAATCATAGGGAAACTAAGTAGCTTGGCCAACGTGACTCAGCTAGTAAATTACAGGATCAATCCCAACTCTTAACCACTATGTTTGCTCCTCTTAAGAAAGAAATGCTATATTCAACAGGTGAACCCCGGATGCATTAAAGACCTCAACATGAAAGGTAAAATTACAAAACTATTAGAAGAAAATCTAGGAAAATATCTTGCAATTTATGAATTAGGAAGGACTTCTTAGTACCCACGAAGTCAAAAATTCGACAGATTTAAATACATTAAAATTAAGAATTCCTGTACCACAGTCAAAGTCAACAGATGATTGACACATTGGGGAAATACTTGCCATGTCTAAAACCACAAACGGTTTACCATCTCAAATACACAAGGAACTCTGGGAGATCAACAAGAAGTGGAAAACCAACCAAAAAGAAAGGCAGAGGATATGAACAGGCCAGACATGGAAAGGGAAACCCAAACGGCTAGCAAGGATATGAAGAAAGGATCAACCTCTTTGGTAAACAGAAAAGCATATATTAAAGCAACCATGAGATTCTACTTAACAACTATCAAATTAGCAAAATGCAGGATGTTGTATGATACAAAAAGCTGGCAGAAACGTGAGAAAACAGCATTTTTATAGGCTGGCGAGTGTAAAAATTGGTGTAGCCACTTTAGAAATAATCTGGCAGAATTTAGTGATATTAAATATGTGACTAACCTATAACTCAGCAACATCATGCCTGGATACACGTCCCCAGAGAAAGTCTTCCACAGCCACGCAACATGTAGGAAGATGTTTATTACATAATTATTTGTACCCAAGAGTTGGAGTCAACCTGGGTATCCATCATTAGGGGAAGTGATAAGTAATCTGTGCTAGATGCAAACCATGAAATACTGCACGGTTAGAAGCAATGAACTATATGTACATACAGCAACATGAACAGATTCCAAGCAATGCTGAGTGAAGTAAAATATATAGCAAAATAGCAATTATGTAGATGCAAAACACAAAAAAACTACATAATTTTACAAGGTTAGAGATATGACCAATTACATATATAAAACACATTAGATTGGGTGCAAGTCAGGGTTAGGAAGGACAGAGTGAATGGGAGTTGAGATTGGGAATGAAGAGGAAAAATTACAATCCAAATAATGAGAGTCCGCCTCTAAGCAACACTAAACTGAATCTAAACATTGCATCTGAAATGTTTTAAGTGATACAGTCACATCAATTATTAAATTTGAAAGATTTATGCAAATAGATTAGAAATCCCTTTTTCTGAGATGATGGCATTCTACACAATACGTTTTGGTTTTAACTATGATAAATTTGAAAATTTATAACATACAGTTCTTACTTGTTACCATCATAGATAAATATGCTCAACATGCTCTACTGAAAGGAATACTGAGCCACAAACCTGAAAAGCTGTAACCTAGTCCAAGCTAACAGTCACAGGGACTTGGCAAAGTCCTTTTACCTCTTTGAATCTGGTTGCTTAACTGCACAAATGGATTTGAATCATTCTCACAAATCCCTGCAGCTCCAAAATTATTTCATTTTTTTCTTAATTAATATTTATTCATATGAAATTATTCCCTCCCTCCTCTCCACCCCCAAAAAAGTAAAAAACAAGAGTATCAAAAGAGATTTAGAAAAGTGATGTAGCAAGAGGAGTGAACAGTAACTCAGTTTTTTGGAGTAGAAAGGAGAAAACATTAAAGAGATACGGTGATTTTCATAGCTTTTTCAAGTCTGTCAGGCAGAGTAAGGTTACTGTAAGCCCAGGTTCAGAAAGCCACTCCTGGAAGGATTTTGCCGTATGCTATTCCACATGTCACTATCACCCCTTCCCAAACACATGCTAAAGTCTCTTGCAGCGCTGCTACTTGAACACCCTAAATTTCAGCTTATCTGTATCAGTTTTCAGATAAAAAATTCTCTCTAAAAGTCCCTTCCATATTCAAAATGTAATACTCCAAGAGAATGAAGAGTTGTTTAATAAACAAACTAGTCACACTCAACACTTGACAAAAAAAACATTCAATTAGAACTGTGGATTAAATGGATATAAACACCTTAAGAATGAGGGAAGTTAGAATATTCTACATTGGTGAACATGTGTAGTAACTGAGATATCTAAAGAATGCTGCTGCTGCCATTTATAAAAAAATTGAAATCAGAATATTTAAAATATCTAAAAAACTGAAATTACAATATTTAAAATACTAAAAAAATCGAATTAGAATATTTTTTTAAAAATAGAGGACTTTTAATATTCTTAGAATGCAACAATAAACATGAGAAATTGACATCATTCCCATATTTATCTTCCATTCACATTTCATTTTAAATATGGTTGGGGGAGGGGTGAGGGGGTGATTGGGAATTAAGAGGTCACAAAACATCCGTTACTACTAATTCCAGCACAGATGTCGCTGTTACTGCAAAAGAGATGATGAAGGTTTTCTCAGGTTGCCATACTATAAGGTCTTCTACCAAGAGCCACAGTTTAGACCTCAAACTCCACATATCAAGTCTCAGTAAATACATAAAGTTGATTATGAAGAGAAATGTGTATATGAACGGACAAACGTAATCCTGATGAATATAGAGGACATGTATTAAACAACAGGATGATGTTTGAAGAAAAAATGAGAGGGAAATAACTTCTTAGAGAGTGAAAAATCAAGAAAATTTCATAGCTATAATACAAGTATAGACTTGAACTCAGCTTTTTTTGCTTTTCCTTTCAGAATCTTTCAATTTATCTACACCTAAACTGATGTACTCCAAAACACATTTTTTTTTAAAGATTTTATTTTTTCCTTTTTTCTCCACAAAACCCCCCAGTACATAGTTGTATATTCTTCGTTGTGGGTCCTTCCAGTTGTGGCATGTGGGACGCTGCCTCAGCGTGGTTTGATGAGCAGTGTCATGTCCGCGCCCAGGATTCGAACCAACAAAACACTGGGCCGCCTGCAGCGGAGCACACGAACTTAACCACTCGGCCACGGGGCCAGCCTCTCCAAAACACATTTTAACAAAATTAATGAAGTGAACTGGAAACATTAAATTTTTTTCTCTGAAAACCATCTTAAAGCAAATTTTACCTATTAGAGAGCGTTTTGCTAGCTAAGTAGCAAAGTTGGTAGGACATTGCCATATTTTCAAGCAAGCCAGTTTCGGGTTAAAAAGCAGCATAACCCACCTGCATCCAGGTTAAAATTTAGCCATGATCACACTATAATAAAATTTTTTATTTGATAAAATTGATGTGCTAAGAATGCTTCCTTTAGGAATATAATTTTCAAAACTTTGGATTTCCATCCAAAGGAAAGGTTATTTCCTATAGCAATGCCTGTATAATAGATCAGATTTAATTTTAACTGGGGATGCCACAAAACTTTTTCTACTATGTCTATCTCTATTTATTTTCTTTTAACTTACAGCTAGTTCAATGATTATTTAGCTAGTAATATGTACAACATGTAGCCTTTTTAAAAACCATTTTATTATATTTCCTAATCAGGACACTTTTCTACTTTAAATTTTTTAAAATTTTCTTTCAACAACGAACTTTTATTTTACCTTATATCTCTATTAGAAATGCACATACATTTCCCCATAAATTAGTGACCAAGCTTCCAAGATTGAGGAACCTTTTTCAACCCTAAATCCTATTTCTACAATTTCCTCAAGTCCTCTAACCTCCTACTGCACTTTTGTACACTAATGTACGTCTTTTTCCAACATCTACATGATTTTTCTTCTCCTGTACTGCAATTCAATACAGGTAGTTAAGAGTAGCTAACAATGTAATTCCACATGATATTGCATCTGTGTTTACATCTGGCTCTAATCACATGCTTAGAAGTGATTTTTACAGGAGAAAGCAAAACGGGGGAAAAAATAAAAACACAACTATGAGAAATAATTATTCTGTTATTTTAAAAATATCATTTCTAATTTGACAGAACTTTCTCACCACATGCTTCAAAACTACTAAAACTGTAAACATAGGGAAATACTGGATACTAGAGAAAGAAAGAAAAAAGTACTAACCAAATATTTCATATGCTTTTATATCAGGGTCATCTTAGCAAGCGATTGATGCTTTCAATTTATAAGATATTTTAAGTTTTGCTCCATGCTACAATTATATATGTCATGGCTGTGTGGTAAAGTTCCTCAGCTCATAAAAAACTAAGTGAATCACACCTATTCACTACTGAGCTCTAGGAATTAGGAGAACATCAAATTCAAGAAACATCTGTCAGGAAACGTAAAACTATATTTACACACACACACACACACACACACACACAGAGGACATCCTAAAATGAGAAATTCACACAAGCTTACCTGATAATTCAGGTATTTCCTACCTAGTTCAAGATAAGCAGTATTACTATTGCATTATGGTACTGGTATTGGGGCATTTAGAGAAACACCACTAAAAATGATTAGGGAAATAAATACTTCTAACATTTGACCAATGAAAGGCTTCCAAAAGTTTACAGTGATATTAACTTAATTATATGGGCATAAACCAAAAAGAAACAACTGAATTCATTGAGTTTCATGCAATTATTTATGTGTAAAAGTTATATCAATTTACAGTTTGTTGAAAACTAAGAGTTCTTTGAATACAAGCAAACAATAATTAACCAACTATAGAGAATTTTTCACTGCATTTAAAGCCTCAAAACAAACTTACATTTCTTAATTTACAATTCTAAATTTAAAATTTACACACTAGCTGATCCTGATTCTTAACTAGAAGGAGAAGGAAAAGATAAAATCTAAAAATCACTAACATGTGAGTGACTGCTGGTTAACATTTTCTTTAGCGTAGTCTGTCAGCTCATGTATACTTTAAGTCTGCATAAGTTATGGGAAAATAATTACACTAATACCAATCAATTAACTGCAGTGTTTCTTACCATATTTACATCTTTTAACATCTAAAAACATGTATTTTCAGAGATCTTACTATGAATAAAAAAGGAGGTTAAAAAGTATAGTAAATATGCAAAATAAATGTGGGCCAATCATTATACATTCTTCTCCAAACCTAACAACATAAAACAAAACTTTTTGTTAAAAAGCCATAATACAACTCGTCTAAAGTGAGACCAAATTGATAGCAATCTCAATGTCAATATTTAAAAAGCTCAAATTAATAAAATTGTTCAAGTTAAAACATTCCCACTTCTTTCCAGTTTTAGCATACTAGAAAATACTAATGCCTAATTTACCCGGGGCTAGTTTTAAATAACAGTAAGACTGAGAATTATACTGAAGGTCCCTATCAACACAGAGGTCCCAATCAACAGGAGACAGAGCAACTTAATGTACTACTACACCAGTAATCACTTTTGTTAGCATCCTCTACTGGTGGTTTCCAAAGACAGCAAGCGTAAACGGTGCAAATGACAGAAAGATATGTACCTACTATTCCATCTAAAGTGAATTAATCAGCATGTGGTCTTTAGCAGATAGAATACATGTCTCCAAAAAAATAAATACATAAGACAACCACACAGAGAATAGATGTGGAAAATGAGAAGATTTTTAAAATACAACAAACAAAGCATTACATTATAAATGGTAAAAATTGATTTCAGCAATTCAAATGCCACTCCTTTACAGATGACTAACATTACCATAAAGTTACTACATAAGGTTTGATGCTTTGGCCAAACGTTACTCAATTGGTTTACCCCTGTCAAGTTACTTTACTTGATTCTCCCATTAATATCCTACTCTGCAGATATATTCCAGAAAGGAAATTAAAATATTTTACTGGAGGCTTAGCAGTAAAATCTGCATATCATGTTAAAATGAACAAAAAAATGATTTGCATACAAATAACAGCATAAAGTATCTCTATGACTATCTCCCACTGTTCACATCATTTATTCCTTCATTTAAAAGATTTAAGAGTTAACATTTTTTTCCAAGCAATTCTCTCCAAAAAACTGCAACTTAAACATGATTGCGTTGCTAAGAAATATTAACCAGGACCTTCCCTGAGGTTTCACAACACAATGGCATATAACTTCATTTTTAATCTGCAAATTATAAGGCTTAATCAAATAGCAACGCTGTAATCATCAGCAATGGATGAAATGCATTTGAGAACAAAAAGAAATACAAGGAGAGAGCCAAAAGTGATGAAAATGGAAGATACCTGTAGTAGTGCCGTGCTATCTTAAACACCTTTTGTTTTCTGAGAGTAATGCATACTGCAGACAAGACATTTTGTGCTAAACAGCCCCAAATCTGTTTTTCTAATATTAAACACAAAGGAAAAACACTGACAGCAAGCGTGGTAAATAAATCCCTCCCTTGAGAATGAAAGCAGCAGACAGGAGGGGGCTGACATACATGCAGGAGAAAACTAAACACCATCTTTTTTCTACCTGCACAAGTTGCCATTTGCTGCAGCGATCGAGAACCTCTTTTTCCTGTTGATTTCAAGTACCTTTCAGGATAGCTGTTTTCCCCTTAAGTCATCTGTTGATATGCCTTATGAGTATAATATTCATATCACAGGATCTTTAGGAGAAAAATCCATTCTTTCCTGTTCAGGTAAACATGTTTACAGCAGCTGCACAGACGCTGGGTGGTTCAGACTCACATGTCATACACATGTCGTCAGCAACAAGAAAAGCCCCTTTCTCTGGCTATGAACATTTTGAATAAGGTAAAAGGCGAAAAGCCCTTTCTGAACCAACTTACCTTTCATAAAGCCACATCAGCAACGGCGGCAACAGCTCAATATAGAATACACACTATTTGACGCTAAAACAGGAAATTAAAATTGCAATAGCCTATGCTCCGCTCCTTGCTGTAACAAGTCATCTCTCCACAATGAGAATACCAAATATTAGTTATCAATCATAACTAAGTGACATCTTTAAAATGAAGATGTTTATTCGAATATCTAAAATCATTCATGAAAACAGTGATTTTAATGTCGGCTCAAATATATTAAAAATATGTTTACGACTGGAAGGAAACATCTTGAAACAGCTTAAAATCTTCGTATCTGCTTCTAGACAGGAAATCCCACACAAAATCTAAAATTGCCAGGAAAGGTTACAAAACCTCGCGTTGCGCATCCCAGAGGGGAGGGAGAATGGGAACCCGGGAACAGGGGGTGGGGCGGGGGGAGCGCGCGCGAGTTTTTACTTAAACACACATTTCCTCATTTTCTGGAAGATGCAGCCATCCCACTATAGGCGCATTCATTGCCCTACTCTTAAAACCTCGTTTTTTAAAGAACGCAGGAACCAAAAGGAGCCCCTTGGTCCGAAATGTACGCGTAATTCCTTATATAGCCTCGCTGCAGCCAGCGGCAGGGCCGTTGCCGCCCATTATTATACAAACAGGTACCCGGCCGGCCGGGCGGGGGCCTCTCCCCGCGCTCCCGCCGCCCCCGGGCGGAGAAGTCTCGCCCCTCTCGCCACAGGAACTGTCCAGACAATAACAATCAGCAGACATTTCACTGCTGAACAAGAGAGAGAGAAAGCACAGAATCGCCCCGGAGATAAGCAGAAATACAATCAACTTACAACGTCTCTCCAAACTGGAAAAGGCGACTGTGCAACAACAACCACATGTTCGGGTCTCGCTCTCTCGCGCTCTCTCTTATTTTTTCTTTTTTTTTAACTCTCACGCCAGGCAGAGGGGTGTGCATGTCCCCGGCACATCAGCACAAATCAATAAACACCGCAGCTGCGGCGCGAGCAGCGGACCCGCGCGTCCGTCGGTCCGTCCGCCCCCTCCCCCACCCTCCTCCCACCCGAGACCGAGAGCGCCATCCAAGCTCCATTATCCGGCTTCAGCGCTCCGAGCGTCCGGCCCAGGTAACAACTTCCCCAAAACCGAAAGAGAGGCGTAGGCACAGAACCCCAGCCCGGCGCGGAGACGGGGTCTTCCCCTGGGAGGGGCTCTGTCGGTGGTGCTTCCCCGTCTGTGAGCCCAGGTAACTCCACACACCGCCGTGCCCAGCTCGCCGCCATCCACACGGCCCCGGCCGCTCCCGCCCCGTCTCCGCGCCAGCTCCCGCACCGCGGGGACCTCCTCGCGGGGCTCGCCTCGGCGCCCCAGGCCGGGGGCCCGGGGCTCGGGACCCGCGCGCGGGGAGGAGGGGCGCGGAGGGACCCGCGCCTCCGCGCCGCTAATCCCCAGTCCGCGAGCGCGCCTCGCCGGCCGGTCACAACTTTACCGCCGCCGGCCGAGCCCGTCCGCCCGCGGCGCGCACCGCGCACACGCGCGCACGGACGACACGCAGCCCACGGCCGCCGCGTCCCGCCCGCCCGCCGCCGCCGCGCGCTCGCAGCCCGGCCGGCCCGCCCGGCCCGAGGCGCGGGGCCCGAGCGACGGCGCCGGCCGGCCGGGGCGGCGGCGCGCGGAAGCCACTTTGCACGGTCAGCGCCGGGCACAAGTTAGTTCCGCGGCTCCGGGGCCTCGGCGCCCGCCCGGGGAGCCGGCCGCAGCGGGCTGGGGAGGAGGGGGAGCGGGGAGGCGCCGAGGGCGAAAGAGTGGGGAAAAGTGCGAAAAGAAGCAACAGCCGCTCCACCCGAGACCAGAAAAGTGGCCGGCCGCGTCCGGGCCGCCCGCCCTGCGCCGGGGATGCGGCGGCGGCGGCGGCGGCTAACGGTCCAGGGAGGCGGCAGGGGCGGCAGGAGCCGCTAGGCGGAGAGAGACCAGGTAAGAGACATAACGGTTCAGGGAGAGCGAGCGGCCGCGGCGCGGCTCCGGCCGCGGCGGCAGCGGAGGGGGGCAGGAGCACTACTTTCTACTTTCCCACTCCACTTTGCCCGTCCCTGCCCCGGCCGCCCCCGGCCCGGCTCGCCCCCCTCACCCCCGGGGGCGCCACGGCTGCCCGGCTCCCCCTGACTCCGCCGCTCCCCGGTCCCCTCCGCCACTCACCGTTATTGCGCCGCGGGTTCGCCTGCTTTCTGCGCTTACACCTGGGGCCATCCGCCATGATCCTCTCGCTTGTGTCTAAATGCTCGAGTCACCTCCTCCCCCTCCCTCCCCCTTCCCCCCCACCCCTCCGCCTCCACCCCTCCCCCCTCCCCACCGCACCTGGTTTACGACACTCGCGGCTTTACGACATCACCTTCCTTACACCTAGAGCCGCTCGCTCTACGGCCGGAACCTTGTTGCTAGGGAGAGCACGGTTTGCGGCAACCGTAGAAGCAGCTGAGTTTGAATCCGGGGGGAGAGGAAAAAGTTCCCTTCAGATGTCGGGGGACAGGGAGGGGGGCACTGGGAGACTGTGGGGACGTGGCCCGCGGGACGACAGGCCGCCGGAGGGAGAAAGGTAAAGTGGGAAGACTTCGCGGCGTTCCGCCTCTGAACTGGCCACACCCGCCGCGGCCGCCTGGGGCGCGTGGGGTCTGGCTCCTTCGCCCTGGGACCCTGTGCCCTCAGAGCTGCCCCTCCGAGAGCCCGGAGCCACCTGTCCGCCCTCGTCCTCAGGTTGGGCTGCGCCCCGGGGCCCCGGAGAGGGTCGTGTGTGGCTCCCCGGGCGTCCCAGTATTAGGGCAGGGCGAGATCGGGAACGGCGAGGCCACGCACGTCACGGGAGCGCTACCTGACGCCCTTCCCTTCCCCGGACGCACGGGTTTCCCCCGGCGACCCGGGCTGGGAAGTGACTTCAGTTAGGTAGAACTTCAGCTGGACCCAAAGCAGGGCGGCAAGTTCCGCTTGCCAGCAGCCTGGGCGGTAAAGCGGAATGAGTAATAGCCATACTGTCCCCGTCTCACTTCCTCATCCGCGCTGCCTCTCACCTGCTGTCACCTCGGCCTCCCGCGCCCCGCCGCCCCTCGCCCTTCGCGCCCGTAGGGCAGAGCGCAGAGGCCGGCGGGGCTGGAGACTCGGCGTGAAGGTGTTAACAGGCCGTGACTGACGCCTAGATGGGCGGTTGTCGCTGTAGAGGACCTTAAGGCGAGAAACGACGCCCACGGACGCGGGCTTTGAGACTGATGGATTGCTGATCGCATCTCGAGTCCCTGACTTTGCGCGAGTTTGGGGATTTCTGAAAGACCACATAGATAACACCACAAATACCAAGGAAGTCAAGTCTTCAGTATTCAGTAGGATTTAGATTCCCCCCACCCCCTTCCAATGAGGAAATGTCTTTGGGACCAACTTTATGGAATACGTGAACTGAGCTGTATTTCAAATAACAGTTATAAATTAACAATGTGGGAGTTATTGGTAGACAAATTGAGAAAACTGAAACATGACATATAGCGTATTAGACATAACATAGTAAGTCGCCCAGCACAGTGCTGTCACACAGTAGGTGCTCAATAAATTTATGCCTATAATTTTTGTTATACCTATGGCAAGAGTCTTTATCGTGCTAAAATAATCTTTTAAATACTCTCCAGAATTTTGGAAGGTTAATTAATAATCTCCTCAAACCTTTCAACTGAAATAAATTTACACCTGAAGTCTGGTAATTTAAAATTAGAAAGTTTAATCCTGAATATAGATGAAAATTTTCTCTCCCACGTTAGCTTTGGCATTTTGAGAAGTGAATGCATTATTTATTGGTGCATGAAGTGTGACTGTAAATATTCTGTGCTATACATTATGTCTGTGTCTGCTCTCCTCAGTGCCAAGACTAGAATCGTTATTCCTAATGATCGTTTTAAGTGCAGGCAGCTCTCGCTTGTCTCAGTACTGTGTTAACTGAACTTGTGCATGGCAGAACCACAACGGTGTCCATGCTTTGCTTGGTTCAAGTGGTAATTTTTTTCCTACACTCTTAATAGCTGTGTCATGTTCTTCAGATGCCTTCTGATTCAGGTTATAGGTTTTATCCTTTGCCAGTGTCCCGCCCTCCCCCCAGCCACACATATATCTTTTTTACAGCAACCCTAATTTCCAATCAGAAAGGAAAAAAAATGCTTTCTACTTCTAGCACACGTTTTACTTAGGAAGTATCACACGTGCGATTTTCTCTTTCTGAAGTGCCTGTCCTGTCCCTCCCTACGAAACTTTCTTTAGTGTTCATCCTAACCTTGAAGTCCAAGAGAAAAAAATGAAAGGACAAACCAAGTAGAAATCATTTGCTTCCTTACTTTTGTGGTTATGGTTTAGTTACCTTGGGCCAGACTTTATTTAACTCTGTGGAAAGGTACCTTTTTTTTTTGGCTTGTTCATTTCTGTGCCCTCATCACCTAGCAGAGTACTTAGTCACATAGTAGATGCTCAGTAAATAAATATTTCTTAAATCAGTTAATATTGTTGACCTTTCCTGAATCTGTTCTTGGCTATAAAGTAAGGATTGTTTATCTGCTTTCATCACATTAGTTCTTAGGAGCAGTTGAAATCATGGATGTAAAAGCTGTTCACTGTGACTTACATCTTGCTTTATTTTGAGATTAATTGTTCTTCATTTTAAATAGTCCGTAATCCTTTTCCCCAAATGATTAATTCTGCTCATTTGGTTTTTTTTTTGTTTTGTTTTTTGAGGAAGATTAGCCCTGGACTAACTACTGCCAGTCCTCCTCTTTTTGCTGAGGAAGACTGGCCCTGAGCTAACATATGTGCCCATCTTCCTCCACTTTATACGTGGGACGCCTGCCACAGCATGGCTTGACAAGCAGTGCCATGTCCGCACCCGGGATCCAAACCAGCGAACCCCGGGCCGCCAAAGCGGAACGTGTGCATTTAACCACTGTGCCACTGGGCCAGCCCCTCTGCTCATTTCTGTTTCTAAAATTTGCACAGGAAATATTGATATCCCAAATCTAATATAAAATTTAATTTTTTAAAGCTGTAATAATTATATATGTTATAAACTCAATATTTGATTAATATACTTTATCTGCTGTAATGTTTCCAAAATTATTGAAATCTGGAGGGACTGGAGGGAAAGACAAAGTACATCTCAGAATAAATTTCTGCTTTAAACCTGATGCATGTGTGAAGATTGCTTCTTACCTCTTAAATGTAACTAAAGAATTGGAAAAAATCTTTAGAATAAATTTAGCAAAGGAGTACATTTATTAAAATTTAGATTTATTTAAATCAAACATGGTAGGGATACTAATAAGAGTTTAACATGTATCCTGTATTGTTGGTTTTTGTTAATTGTAGTGCCATCATGTATTTTCAATGTATGCTCCTATTTTTAATGTCAGTGAAATGTTAGCACTGCTTCTAGGGAGCGCTAGGATTACATATGCCGAAGGAGAGGTATTCTGCTAAAAATGAATTACTATAATCTTTTCTAAATTTAGGGGGAAATGTAAATGGGTAGAATATTTTCAATATTGAGGGTTTTTTCTATAAATTTTTCATGAACCCTTTGCACCTATTTGCTTTTCATAGAAGATTTATGTATGTTAGGATAAAATTTGACATAAAATCATTTTTAGTTTAAAATGTAGCTATTTCATTGTTGTTCCACATGGAGCATATGATTTCCATGTACTTCACTTCCTGAACACATTTGAGAATTATAACTTAGAATATGATTCTGTAATCTTCCTCAAATAAAAAGTTGAGGGGCCGGCCCCATGGCCTGGTGGTTAAGTTCAGTGTGCTCCGCTTTGGCGGCCCGGGTTCATTGGTTCGGAACCCAAGTGTGGGCCTACACCACTTGTCAGCCATGCTGTGGCGGCGACCCACGTACAATGTAGAGGAAGATTAGCCCAGATGTTAGCTCAGGGCAAATCTTCCTCACCAAAAAATAAGTAAATGAAAAGCTGATTATTTTCATGGAAGGATAACCTATTTATGTTAATTAAATTAATTACATGAACATGTAATTTTGATCTTAGAGCTTTAAAGGAAAAAAATAAATTTGATACGTATTATCCATATATTTCGAATCCTGTGAAGTTGCCTCTCAGTCCTTGGCTCAATAGTAACTCTGAGTATGTGGTTCACAGTGACACAAAAGAGAGCAATGGTCATTTCACTATCTGCAGTTTCACCAGATTCTACAATCCCTGAGTCAGCAAGAAAACAGGACTATGGGGTGGCGCAGAACCGACAGTCTTTAGGACCCACACCAACTCTTCTAACAAAGCCTCCAGGAGGTAATAGTAGGGACAAGTGTTTCCTCAAACCTCCGTGTGATTTTGTAATATATTGCACTACTACATGGTTTTACCCCCTCTAGGGAATAAGGCTGCTATTTTTAATATAAGTCAATAAAATGTTAAGACGTGGAGCTTTTTATTTTGGGGGCAACTTTTCAGGAACATGTCTAATATAAGGAGATGTAAGTATAAGTAAATGTGGAGAGTGATGTTGAAGGATGTTAATGAATATCCAAAAGTTTGTTGTTAGTGCCGTGGAGTGGATTCCAACTCCTAGCGCCCTGTGGACAGCAGAGCAGGACCCCGCCCCCCTTTCTGCACCATCCTCTCACCTTCCAGCACTTCATCAGACATGCTCTGCTCCTATTCACAGGGTTTTCGTGGTCAGTGTTTTCGGAAGTAAGTGGCCAGGTCCTTCTTCCTAGTCTGTCTAGTCTGGAAGCTCCACTGAAACCATGGGTGACCCTGCTGGTATTGGAAATACTGTTGGCAGAGCTTTCAGCATCACAGCGACATGCAGCCATCACAGTATGACACCCAACTGACGGGTGGTGTGGTTGCCTAACAGGCCACACTGATGAGAGCACCAGATCTTAACCACTAGACCACTAGGGCTGGCATCCAAAAAGTAAAACTTTTTTTTCCATAAAATCACAATAATTAAAACAGATTGCTTTCACAGCCTAGCTCTACAGAAGATAGATTCTGGTTGCTAATATTGCTATCTCTTATGAACATGAGTAGCTTTTTTTCCCCATATTTAACCACTATACGTAGGTAATTTGTACTAGAGAGAGCGCGACATGCATATTTTGGCTTTGAGTGAATTTTCAGTATTTACCATGATATCAGAAGTCTGGTACCTGGTTTCTACTGCTGTTTTTTCCCTTTTATCTCCATGTATTTCTTTCCTCTGGCATGTTGACTTTTAGCGACTGACTGGTTCTCTTACAGTATGGCTGTTTCTTTGACCTACAGTCCTGGCCTTCTATATTCCGTGGGTCCTCAGTTACAATCACTGCAACTGTTCAGTCCCTCGGGTATATATGTATTTGAAATATTTGCAGGCAATAACAGGTTTTAGATATTCTGCCACTGTGTTAAACTCACATGAAAAAGTTGGGAATAAGAGATACCCTGTGTTCAAATATACCCACAACCTTAAGATCCCTGGTCAGACTCTTCTTGTTCTTTCATCTCATGCCTCTATTTCTTTGCTTACTCGCCTTATCATACTTACATAAATAGCTCACACATTGGGTCCCTTTCTACTGTTTTGCTTTTTAATCATTCTTTTCCTCTGTCTGTCTTTGTCCCAGATCTGACATAGCTCTGGTCATGTCAATTCTTTTCTCTTTTTGTTTAATGTTTTTTAAATCATTCCTACTTGGTAAAGTGCTTTGCTTTTTCATGTTATGTTAGTTATTGTCTGTCCCTCAAAATCCGTTCTCTGCCTTTCCGTGATCTGAAAGGCTGATTTCTGTGGACCACATCACCCAGGCTTCTTTGCCCTGGTGTCTGTTTGGTTTCAGCCAATTTGGAGGCATTGGCAAATGATCAGAGAAAGGAAAGAGAGAGAGGTCAGGATATTTATTTCACCTTTCCCTGCACTCCCTCCTGCCTGTCTGTGGCTTTTGGCAGTAGCTTCATTCCTCTACCTAAGGCCATGGCTCCAGTCAGACAAGCCTGTCCATGGCTGTAGATCTTGGCAAGTTCCACAAACTGCTTCTTCCCTTTGTCCCTTTAGGCCTAGGAATGGTAATGATTTCTTCCTGTTGCAAGTCCTTGGGTACTTTATCTCTGACTTGTTCCCTTAAGCCTGCCCACATCTCTGTAAATAGTCTCTTCATCAGACTGTCTTCAGTTTACCCTTTGAGGGTGCCGTCTGTTTCCTGCCAGGTCCCTGAGTAATACACATATAGAAATAAAATGTATTTTTTCACTTTATTTCTTATCAACTAAGAATTCTATTTCCACTAATTACAACACTGGAGTTTGAATATGATATAAATAAATGTCTTATGTCACTCATTGACCAAGTATATACTTATGTTCCAATGTATGTACGTGCAAAATCCAGCAAGTACTTAGAAATATGTCAGAGTCTATTACATAGTATTCAAGAACTATTTGTGGAATGAAGGCCCCTACCCTAATTAATCTAAAATCTAGGAGAGACTGCTTTTATATACTTAAAACAACGAGGGAGGGGGGAATCACAATACTGCAGTATTAAAGTGGAGCTAGCTAGTTGTCTTCAATATGTTTCTTCCCTTTTTAGTAATAGGACCCTCCACTGTTATCACCTGGCCACCTGAATGGTCCTTGCATGTACCTAGGTGTTACTGTGCTGCTCACTTCTAGCCAGTGAGATATAAGTGGAAGTGATGTGTGCAGCGTTGAAGAAGTCTTCCAAAGAAGGTGGTTCACCATTCTTTTCCTTCTTCCTGCTGCTTAGAATCAGACCTGCTGGCTAGAGCTCCTTAAAGTTAAGGAAGGCAGAGCAACAAGATTGAAGGAGCCTGAGTCCTTGACACTATAGGATACCATAACCAGCCCTGGACTTCCTACCTCCAGATCTCTCTTATAGAGAGAGAAACTTATATCTCCTTTAATCCAACAGGATCTGAAGTTTTCTGTCCTATGCAACCCTGTTCTTTGTGGGTATGTATATTAGTTTCCTATCACTGCTGTAAAAAATTACCACAAACTTAGTGGCTTAAAATAGCACAAATATAGGCTTACAGTTCTGGAAGTTAGAAGTCCAAAATGGGTCTCACCAGGCTAAAATCAAGCTTTTGGCAGAATTAGGCTCCTCCTGGAGGCTCTAGGGGAGAGCCCATTTCCTTGACTTTTCCAGCTTCTAAAGGCCACCCTCACTCTGACTCATGGGCCTCTTCCTCCGTCTTCAAAGCCAGCGGCGTTAAGCAGAGTCCTCCCCCTGCCAGCTTGCTAGTTCTCCAGTTCTCCCTCCCTCTTCCATTTGTAAGGGCTTTTGAGATTAACTGATGTCCGCCTGGATAATTCAGGATATCTCCCTATTTCGAGGTCAGCAGATTAGCCAGCTTAATTCCATCTGCAACCTTAATTGCCATTTGCCATATAACCCAACATATCCACAGGTCCTGGAGATTAGGGCATGGACATCTTTGGTGACCACTATTCTCCCTACTAAAATATATAAGCTTTTAAGTTTCATGATTGAGAAGTATGTTTTCATTGATTGTTGACTTACTGAACATTTTTTGTTCATCTTTATAAGCAGCTTTAAAGCATTATGCTAATTGATCATTAATTTTTATATAAGATTTAGCTTTTTGCCACATAGTAGTTTTAATCATTATTCTTTGGTTCATTTATTCAAGTAATATTCTTGAGCATATTCTATGTGACAGATACTGTATGAGGCTATAAATACCTAATACAATCCCTGACCTCAAGAAGCTTGCAGGTTTGTGGAAGAAACAGATTGGCCAAGAGGCTGTTACACAAATGTCCAGGAGATATAGTATACATAGGAGAGACATCTATGCTAACCTGGAGTCAAGGAAGTCTTTCTTGGAGAAGTGATGAAATTTGTCAGAAGAAGAATGGAGGGAAGAGTGTTAAAGGCAACAGTCACAGCGTGTGCAGAAATCTCCAGATGAAAGTACAATTCTTTTGGGGAGCAAATCCAATAGAATGAAAACATGGACTAAGAGGAATACATCTTCCAGATAAGGCTGCAAAAGTAGGTAAGCAGGAAGCAGACCACATGAAGATGCTAAGGATTTGGGACCTTCTATTGAAAGAAATTGTAAGCCATGAAAGGCTTTTAAAAAGAAAGTTGAGGGGCTGGCCCCGTGGCCGAGTGGTTAAGATCGCGCGCTCCACTGCAGGTGGCCCAGTGTTTCGTTGGTTCGAATCCTGGGCGCGGACATGGCACTGCTCATCAGACCACGCTGAGGCAGCGTCCCACATGCCACAACTAGAAGGACCCACAACGAAGAATATACAACTATGTACCGGGGGGCTTTGGGGAGAAAAAGGAAAAATAAAATCTTTAAAAAAAAAAAAAAAACCCAAAGAAAGTTGAGTGTCCACATTATACGAGATGCTGATTAGTATTCTATGATGGAAAAGGAAAAATGAGCAGAACAGCAAGCATTAAGAGAATTTTAAAAGTTTTTTTTCTTAGTAATCATTTATAAAGGCATAACTCAGCAAGGAAAAGCAGTACAAATAGAAGATGTGGCTATCTAAATGAAGCACAGATGAAGAAGAATGTGTCCAGATGATGTCAACAAGTAGTGTAATACTGTTCTTCAAATTTAAGCAATTAAAGCTAACAAATATTGCCAATGTTTACAATATTAATAAAATTGTTTCCAGTTAACACATTCTTGTAGTGGTCTTTCCAGCTCCTAATACTGCCTTAGTATGTGGTAGGCCCTCAAAAGTATATAAATATATAAATAAGTGATTATTAAGAAAGATTCTCCATTGTATCCTTTAATACTTGCTCTTTTTTCCCACTATTATGTTTACTACAGCATAAAAACTAACATCCTCCCCATTCAGATTCTGCTGTCTTCCAGGTTACCTTACATATTTCCAAGACAGCAGATTAGTTTTCTTTCCCTGGGTTTCAAATTATCTCAGCACTTCTCCAGTTGCATCGGGATTCTTGGGAATCAGACAACCAGCTCCACATAGCTAGTGATTCCCTCACATCCTTCAGAGCACCTTGTACATCACTGTTGTAGCATTTATCACTTCTACAGTATGTTTTACATCTGTCTCCTCTCCTAGTCTGAACTTTTCATCTTTGTATTTCCCTCCGAAAGCAATGCCTGTCTAATGGGAAGCACACTCAATAATTATGGAAAAGAGGGAAAGCTCCTGCCATTTGTGAATCATTCCAGCACTGGGGCTTTGTCAAGAGCAAATGAGCTATTGTGTGTGAAGTGTTTACATAGTGCCTGGCATGTGGTAAACAGTAAATGATAGGTAATAAAAACAACAAAAGCAACTTCTCCAGCAATGATCAGAGTCAGATATTAAGAACATAATCCACTGTAATTCCTACACACTGCTTTTCTCTTCAAGGCTAAAATATAATTTTTAGCCCTGAAAATGTCACTTCAGGCAGAGTTGAAATGATTCTAATTAAAGGGCAAAAAGAAGAAATGGTATTAACATGTTGTTTGTTTAACATTAGTTGGAATATTTGTTATGTTGTCTAGAAATACTCTTGGCTTATGTTAGCTATATTGTCTAAGGAATTGTTTACACAACAAGTAAACTTGCTATACTAGGGTAAATAACTATTTGCAATTCAATTAGATGGCATGTAGCACTTTTTAAAAATACAAGTTAAAGATTATGAAAGAAGTATTAAAACTGTCTTAGTTTCATTTCTTGGTTTGTATGTAAACAGACACCAGTTCAAACCAGCCCAAGCAAAAAAGGTAGAAATTTATAATAAGCATGTAAGTTTTTGGGTTTTTTTCCCCATAGAATCCAAGAGTAGGAGAACAGCCAGGTGTCACAAATGAGGAGTTGGAGCACCTTTAGATGTGCAGGCAACCCTACTCCATTTCTTAACTCTGTATCTGTGTGCATCTCTTTCACTTTCTTTCAGGACCTCCTCCTGTGCATGAAGGTGCGATCAACTCAGAAGAAGTCTGAGGAGACACTTAGGGGTGTCCACTGTAACATTACACAACGCTTAGAGTAAAGACAACCCTCCCTGTTCCTACCCCAACACTAGTATTATTCAGCCTTTTTACACATATATAGTTTGTATAGTTATAATAGTGCCTAGTTGTTGCCATGTACATATGAGAACTACATATAGTTTAGTATTATGCTGTTTTTGCTTAACATAACACAAATGTTTCCTTTATACTTGAATTTTTTTACTTGATTGTAAAATTCCTCAAATCAGTATACTGTAGTTTACTAAACCAGTTACTTATCATTGAATATTTAAATTTAAAAACTTCCAGTTTTTTTGTTTTGTGAAGGATGAACACTGTTGTGGTATAGTTTTTGCTTGTCTGGTTTTTGAGCATTTCCTGGGGAAATATTCTCGAAAGTGGAATTATTTAGTCAATGAAAATGAACATGGTTATATCTTTTTAAACATGTTTTCAGCTTGCTTTTGAAAAGCATTGTACCAATATATGATGCCACTAGAAACATGAGTTTGTCTCACCATGATTAAAAATTTTTGAAAATTGGTAGCCTCTTTACACTGATTTGAAACATATGTATATAGGAAAACACTTAAATAGACTAATGATGAACATGTATAAATATGTAATAAATTCCATACTGGATTAAACCAATAATTATTCCGGCTCTAGATCTCGAGACCTATTCAAGCTCTTTCGTGCCTAGTGTTACAAAAAAAAGCGCGTGTATGTGTGTATTTATTTATTTAAAACTCCCTTGTTAGTGAAAGAACAGTTTGAATTTCATTTAGATTCCAGTTAAGCTTATCACTGGATTTTTTAAATTAATGTCTGATTAACAGTGTTTAGAATTTTTGTAAGTTGTAAATTCTTCCTTGCTCTTATAAAATAACCTTGCAGTTAACTACGAGGATCCCTCTTATGTGCTAGCAAAGGTTAGCAGTTTTGGAATTCTTGAGTAAGCATACTTGACTATCACAAAAATTGGAGAGTAATCCAAAGGACTTCCTAGGAATTCTGTGCAATCATTTGAAAAGAATAAAGCAGCTGATCTGAAAAGCTCTCAAAGATAAAAAAGTAAAGTCAGGTAAAAAGGCAAGGTAAATAATAGTGTATATAGTTTGCTACCATTTATTATATATACACACACACAAATGTATAAATATATATCTATACATACATATGTATAAATGTATATATGCACAATTACATACACTTACACATGTGTAAGTGCGTAGATTGTCTGTGGCGGGGCATATGGTAGCAATGTTTGCCTCTGGGGAGGGGTTCTGGGAGGCTGAAGTACAGAAGAGAGAGAAAGACTTACTTTGCTGAGTATCTTTGTACCTTTTGAATTTTGGTAGGATGAACACATTTATCTTGTCAAAAACATGAATAATAGTAATTTTTAGTAATGGATCCAAAGGGCTAATCCTCCTGAAAAAAGTTCTGGGTGTAAGGTTATTCACTACAGGGTGGTGCTTGTAAACAAGAAAATCATGTTAAGTGATTCCATTTAAAGCTGTAAGGTAGAAATACAATCAACTCTTAGCCCTGCTAATGAGCATAGGCATAGCATGATCTGAAAAGTTACAAATCTCTCTTAGACAACGTTTTTACTTTTGATCCATGTCCAAACCATACAATTCTGGCCAATTTCCCATTTTGCAGATTTTCTATGATAAATTCTTAATCTCAGGTGGCTTTTCGTCTCTCTTCTATCAAGACTGTCTTCATCTGGCAGAGGACAGTTACAGACTGGAAAAAGCTTAATATTAGCAAAAGATGAATGAATGAGATTTGAGAGTCCACATTCAACTCTCTACTGTACATGTAACCTTGGATAAATCACCTAACTTCTCTGAGCTGGAGTTTGTTCTCTGCAGAATCAAACTTAATTTTCCTTTCATAAGCCAAAATCCCATACGTGTTCACAGGGTTTTGGTGAGTATCACATGAGATCAAGTTATTTTGAAAGACATAGAATTTTGAAGTTTTACAGTACAAATCTTCTATATCAATATAAAAATTATTCCTAAAGTCAAATGTTAATGAATTTTGAAAAATTAGCGCTCAGGTATTTTATTAGGGTCTCTATAATATTAACTCATTTCAGTAGCATAAGTTGAGTATTTTTAATTTCTTTGTTCACCTTCTGGAGGTGTTTTTAAACAGTGAAAATGTCAAAAACAAACAGGTACAAAAACAGAAAAGGCAGAGTTAAAAGAGGTGTGAACTGAAGTTCTGTATCAAGTATTGGACTGTTATGTTAAGTCTGCCCTGATAAAGTTTTGAAAAATATTTGGTTTTTATATCTGAAGTTTTTTGCAAAGGACTGGCTTTGGCTTTATGACCAGTTTTATCTCTGAAATTGTCTGCCTAGATTTTGGCCAAGGTGTTCTATTAACTGTCAAATTCGATTAAATTTAATCACGTTTTTCTTTCTAGGTTACTTTCTAAAATGTTCCTACAGACCATAAAAAATGCCCACGAAGAACCAAGTTGTTGTTTTATTCCTAGCTTTAATGTTGTTTGTGTTATTGCTGTAGAGGTTTAGATAATTTTATTTTACCTTCTGTAGCAATATTTTAGTTGCATGTAAAGTCATGCCTAGTTAAAATAGTGTAACACGTGCACATTTGGAATCAACATTATTTAATATGTTTTGCTGTTTCTTACAACTGACAGTTTATATTATTTTAATGTTGTAATTTAGTCATTTTAAGTACATTGAATTAATTCCTGTCGTTAAATAAGTATCTTTTTTCTTCAGTAGCTCAACTTATTTCCTGATTCTACCCGTTTGAGATTGTGCTTTTGACTGGTAAAGTCACCAACAAATATCTGTTACTGTTTTTCAAATAACATAATAATATGAAAGATTTTCTGGCAGGTAATTTCCGTAGCTATCTGGTAACGTTTTTAATAAATGCCAAAAAAATAATATGTGAATATAAGACATGAAATGTGCAGCACAAACTTTATAAATAGCAGAAATGGCTAGTAGAAGAAATTACTCAGAAATTGTCTGCTAGAAGAAAACGATTACAAACATTGACTATATGAGAAAAAATATAATTCGTCTCGGGATGATCGAATAAATTGGTTAGTTCTTCTCTGTTTTATTTTATTTGCTGTGGCTATAGAAGTCATAATAAATTAAGAAAATGTATGGCCTGAATATTTTTCCTTATTACCTAGTTTACTTATTTTTTGTCCTCCTTTGAACTCACTTTCTCCAGACTTTGGGTATGTTACAGACATAAATCAGATCCCTAAAATCCACTTTTGGTGGTTGATGTTGGTTTAAAGCTTGTCCTTGTCGCATCTGCTCCCTTTCCATTACTGGTCAGCATCAAGCTGACCAAAAGGCTATCAACCAGACACAAGCATTTGGTGTGAAGAATTTGACAACCTATTAGCTAGAAAACCCTCCCTTGAATAATTCAAAATTGATTGACACTTTCCCCCAATATATAGAATTGTTCTATAGTTCCATTCATTTTTGCATTTCTCCTTTTTATGGTCTAGGGAAACATAGATCAGTAATGTAGCAGCAAATCACATCCTAATACAATGTGGGAAACGAGGACTTGGGAGATTCTTTGGACCTCTTAATTTCCAGGCCACTTGATAACAGATACAGTTCATTACACAGGAAAATTGCTTGATCTTGGGAAAAGAGGGTGCTGGAGGTGAGAGAAAATGAGTTAGTCACCAATACAGCTCACCTTGCAATTCAGTCATTTAGATCTAACTAGAGAATCATTACTGCCATGGTCCAGATAAAGAATGACAGCTTCTTTCCACAATAAAATGGTGAATCATGTATCCCCTGTCTTTAGATTCTAAAATAAAAAAGAAGTAAAAGGAAGGAAGGAAATATCCTGTGTGCGTTAATGCACACTTACCAGTTTTAATAGAGAATGCCCCATTTGTAAAGCCTTTATAATCCACTATCACATGATTTTATTTGAGCTTCATTACAGCACTAATAGATATTATTTCCATCGTGTGTAGAAGCAGATTTAAAGAGGCTACAGTCACACAGTTGGTATAGTTTAGACTGGGGCTCAAACCCAGATCATACCTACGAACCCAGTTTAAATTCTCTTGTACTCAGTAAACATAAAGTCACATCCAGGGCTGTGCCAAGATGAGATTCTAAAGTGAAAAGAAAATGTTGGGGGCTGGCCCCGTGGCCGAGTGGTTAAGTTCGCGCGCTCTGCTGTAGGCGGCCCAGTGTTTCGTCGGTTCGAATCCTGGGCGCGGACATGGCACTGCTCGTCAGACCACGCTGAGGCAGCGTCCCACATGCCACAACTAGAGGAACCCACAACGAAAGAATACACAACTATGTACCGGGGGGCTTTGGGGAGAAAAAGGAAAAAATAAAATCTTTAAAAAAAAAAAAAAAAAAAAAAAAAAAAAAGAAAATGTTGTATCAGAAAAAGCATTATGAGTAGAAATATTTTAGTGATTTGTTACATGTTCCATATTTCCAAAATTTTTCTCATATACAAAACTTGAAAGACTTACAATTCTCTCTATACTCCCTCTTCTCTGGTTGAGCGGTTCCATGAACGCAAAACCTTCCCTCCTTCGCACGTGTTTCAGAAGGGCCTTTTTCTCCCCACCCCGCGTCTGTCCTCCTCTGCTCTTTATTCCTCCTTGATTCCCCTAGGCTCTGACCACTCGCCTCAAGTTTTTGTCATCCTTCTTTCATAATCAATTGTTCTATGTTTTATCTCTTGTGCTCTATTATAACCTCTCTTATGACAGAGGCCATGGCTAACAATTCCTGTTATAGTGATGAGTATATCTGGAAAATACATATATTTTAAGTATCTTCTACAAGAGAGAACTACCATCTATGGCTGGTATAGTGAGAGAGTCCTAATCGGAAGCTGACACAGAAGGAGATCACAATTTGTCTCAGAGTGCTTAACCGGAACTTAACCTGATAGGAGACAAAAAAGCTGAAAAGGTGATTGCCCTTTTTAAATGAGCTACCAGGGATTAGCCATCATAGTTTAATACCATTCCATATGGTGTTAGTATGCCTGAGTTCTGAGAGCCAAGGAAGAAGAGATTGATTATTTTAGCAAACATCTTTAACATAACTAGGCAAAAACAGAAAAGGAAAATAGCAGTCAGAAATTGATAGATATCCATCCAAAACAACTTAAGTTTTGAGTTAGAATTTAGTAGCTCTGGAATAGGAAGAGATCTAGATTGTCTGTGAGCATGAGGACATGTGACAGTGCATCTTTGGAATGATGGGAGACAGAAAAGTTCAAGAGTCTATCTTCCATAGTGAATGCCTCTAATGGGGAAGACTAAGAGCTGGGAGGGAGTCTAATATTACATTGTTGCTAGCATAACCCACAAACATAATAAAAAGATTCTTTTGAAGCATAATTTAAAAGTTTTTATGTTAATGTAGTATGTGGAGCCAAGAGGTCACAACAGTAGTTGTTCCTTTTGGACTAAAGTAAATTGCCAACCAGATATAAAATTAATTTGTGAAACTCTCAAGGTATTGTGCCTTCAACATGCACATTTTAAATTAGACAATAGAAAAATTAAGAAATGGTAGCAATAGAGGTGGTGCAGTCATTGTCATAGAAGGAAATTTAAGCAGCAGGGCAAAATGGCAAAAAGGTATATTACAACATCATGATAACCTATTTTTTCAAACCAGGACTGTCTGTAGTCAAAAACAAATGGTTGTTGAGTAGCAGGAATTCAGAAGCCTACCAAAAAAGTTTTAAAGGTAAAAGTAAAAATGTTTAAAAGTTGTAAAGTAAATGTGTCTCAGAACTAAGACTAATTTTGACAAGAATAAAGATAGTTTTACAAAGACACGCAGACATATGCATAAGATGTAGTGATTGAGAATTTTAAAGGGTAAAATGAGATAAACAATATATTAACTGGATATCTGAGGAAAATGATGACAATGATAAAAAGAAAAGGGCTTAGTCACTATCCAAGAAAAAAAGCTGGAAAGAATGTAAATATAGATACAAGTAATAACAATTTTCCACAAAGAAATGTCAACAGAGAATACCTTTTAAAAGTCATCCAAGTCATTAACAAAGATCTGAGCGCAAAAAAAATTGTAGTGAAATAGAAGGATTACTTAAGGAATTTCTGGGTGGAGCCCACTATTGGTTTAGGGCATAAGAGTTATTGTTTTTTCAGTAGCAGGGAAGGTCCATGTGGTAAGATCATTACAGAAGATATTGCTGGATTGTTTCTAGAAAACTGGATAGAGCTGTGTACCTAAGTAAGACAAAATTGAGATCAAATATTAAGCCAAAGATGTCAAAACATGCCGTTTAACCTTATAAACCTAGCTTGGAACCAAGGGAGAGTGACTAATCTTTTTAAAGAGGGACACTTAAGAAGAATCCATTTATTCATTAATTTGACAATTATTTATTGATCTGCTTCTGTGTGTCAGGCACAGTTCTAAGTTCTTAGGATACATCAAGGAACCAGATAGAGAAAAACCCCTCAGCAGAATTTATCTTCTAGTGGAAAGAGACAATTAATAAGCAACAAATACAGTAAATAAGCAAATTATATGTTAGAAGAGGAATAAATGCTATGGAAGGAGTGATTGGAGGTGCAGAGGAATCATGGTTTCCTCTTTTTAGAAAACAAAATTCCAGTGCTCTGTAACGTTCTCAGAAAAGTGCACACTACTATATTGAGGAGGATGTCAGTGCAGCTAGGCACGAAGGATGTGTCCAGTAAATGATTGTTTGTAAATTAAGTACTCTAATTCTTGTTTGGTTCAAAGCAGGTGTCATAGCGGTAGTAAGTTGTGGAGTTCTTATAAAAAATATATAGTTTTTTATGAATACTATAATAAACAAAATCTGTGATATCTCCCATTAACTGAATCCCTAACACCTGTTCCCTTTATTTACCTTACTTTTGTTTTTCATTTTGTTAAATACTATTTCACTACTGTTTTAAAACAAAATAACTGAACATATGTGCAGTTTTAGTCATAAAACATTTACATTCTTTCTGTCAGTGTTAGTGATGGTGTCATTGTTTATGTTTGTACGTTTAGGAAAAGAGGAATAATTTCTTTAACTACCGCAAATGAATATGTACAGCTCATCTGTTTGCACAGGGGCCTGAAGAATATAAAGGTATTTACTAACTTAGAGATAGGCTAGGGACCTTTGGCTTCATGTATCTTTTACTTAGCTCTTTATTCGACTATATTATCAGTGACACTGAAGTTCAAGACCACATAGATATTGGAACTTATGCCTCCTTTTCTTAAGCCTTGATAGATCATTAGGAATTAGGAAACTAATGTACTGTTGTTAAACTACAATACTAATAGTTCAAAGAGCTTTGGGCTCTTTACTGCTTAAAATTTCACTTGATCCTCATAAAAACGCAGTAATGTCAGGAAGAGTCTTTGGAAACTAAGGCTCAGAGAAGTTATTTTACCAAGGTCACTAACCTAGTAGGGGTAGGGGGTGGAGGGCACAGTGCTTGGGGCTGAGATGAATAATACACTCTTCTTAGAAAAGCAAACATCTAAATTGTTTAAGCGACTTGGTTTTGTTATGAAAACTGGAAAAATATTTAATAGAGCTTACCAAATCTAGATATTGTGTTGTCTAGGTAAGTGCTCGTCATTTAATGACTAAGCATCTTTCCTCTTGCTCCATGTTGCTGTTTCTGTGCCCCAGCCAGCAGCTCAGTTCACCTCATCTCACCCTTCCTTTTCATCTCAAGAGGGTAGGAACAGGACTGTTGTAATCTCCAATAAAGGAAGCAACCAACTATGAGTAAGAATTTTAGTTGGCTTATTTTTAATGTTACACTCAGGATATGAACTGTAGAATTTTTAAAAAATGAAGCTATCTCTTGTACAGTAATTCTTAATTCATGATTTCTTTAAGAATGAAAAAGATCTCAAACTGGATATTTTAAAAAATTAATATTTCACAGTTTTTTACTACTTTGTATGTAATTTATGGATCAAGCCAAAATTTTAGAATTCAAATTTTTGAAATATTCCAGTTTCAATACTCATATCATTACAGAAGTAGAATTGCTAAACCCTGGGTCATTTTAGTCTTTTACTGTATATTAATGAGTGTCTGGAACATTAACTGCTGTAGGCTTTGCCTCAGGTCTCTCTTTCCAACTTGGTCATTAACTAAGCTTGTAGAAGAATGACCTGTCACAGTTTGCTTTATAAAACAGTGACAATAAAAAAAATTTACTATCCTTGAAATCTAAAGTCTTTTTTCCTTGCTGTTCAAAAATCTTCTTAGAGGGATTTGTGTGTGGATGGATGTGTGCTCACTCCACTGAGCAATTGGTAAACAAGTTTAATTGCATATTGAATAATGGAATGAAATTTAACATTATCCAACAGGCGTGCCCTACCCCACTCCCAGGTGAAAAGCATTATATTATTGATGGCATGTATCTAAAGATTGAAATAACTCCCCAGGAGGAGACTTATAACCTCATCCAGATTTTCACAGATTTATTAGGATATTATTCCTTATTGCTCAGATGACTTACTACTTTTGCATTTTTGGATTTTCTTCTGGTTTTCTCCTTAACTGGCAATAAGGGAAAGTGAGCCCCTCTCCTTGTATACTGAATCCCACAGCCTCTCATCCTCTCAAGGACTGAAATTACCTCCTCTATTCTGCATCAGCATCCCCTTCAGTAATGCAATGTGCGATAATATTGTTAGGTCCGGTGGTTGGTTCTCAGTCCCCATATACCTTGTGATAGCAAGTCCTCACAGCTGATCCTCTGTCCTTCGTGAAATCCTCTGCACTTGGCCTGTAGGACACAATACTTGCCTGGTTTCCCCCATACTTTTCAAGCTACTCCTTTTCAGTTTGTCTTACTTGTTGGTCCTCCTGTCCCCCATCTCTAAATATTAAATGCCAGGGGTCAGTCCATGGATGTCTTTCCTTCTCTGTCTACATGCCTTTCCTAAGTGATCTTATCTGTTTTCTTGGTTTTCATTCCCATCTCTATGCCAGTGGCTCCCAAATAAATGTCTCCAGCCAAGACCTAATCCGTAAACTATGGGCTTATTTGGCGTCTCCATTTGGGTGGCCAATAGACATTGCAAACTTAAACTGCCCCAAACTGAGCTTCTGGTATCAATCCCTCTCCCCAGCCTGCTCCTGCAATCTCAGTCTCTTATTGCACACAGTAGCAGTTCCATCATTCTAAAGGCTCAGGCCAAAACCTTGGAGTTCATCTTGACTCCCCTTTTCCTTAAACTCTTTGTTCAATTTTTCAGAAAATTCGTATGTTCTACTTCCAAAATACATCCAGAATTTGACCACTTTTCATCAGTTCCCACGCCACCATCTGGGCCCAACCACCACTATCACTCACCTGGACTATTATAATCTCCCTCACTGAGTTTCTCTGTTTCTTCCTTTGTTGCCCTTCAACCTCTTCACATAGAGCAGCCAGAGTTATCCTGTTAAAACACAAGTCAGAGCATGTCATAGATGCAGTTAGGTTCTGATCTTTGCTGAAACCCTCCAGTGGCTTCCTCTCTCAAGTTAAGTTCAGAGTCCTTACAATAGCCTTCAAGGTCTGTGTGATCTGCCCACATCCAGCTCTCCGACCTTACCTCCTACAGTCCCCATTCTTCGTTCTACCATAGCGACCTCCTCAGTGTTCCTTGGATGTGCCAGGCATGTTCTTGCCTTAGAGCATGGGTTAGAACCACGGTCTCTCAGATTCTAAAGCCTATTCCTAAATCTACGTAATTAGTAGACTCTCCAGAATCCTAATCAGAATATTCTCATAGAAACATCGTACCTAAATCATAGTATAATTTTTAAATGCCCTTATTAAAAGGAATTCTAAATGTGTACTTCATTTTGCTGGGCTATTTCCTAAAATTTGATATAAACAGTTATGGGACTAAAAAGAAAAAGATCTAACAGAGTTCTGTGATGTATATGCAGACTGTCTAATGAACGTGAAAGCATCTAAATGCTGTTGATAAGTGTTTGTTTAGTGTCTATTAAGTGCTAGTATCTACTATGACCCCTTGGGTGTCAAGCCCCATGTTGGGGGGGAGAGGGGGGACAGTGATGAATGAGAGAAACATACAGAGACAGAGAAGGAGAAAGAGACAGAGAAGGGTACAGAAGGAAACTGGATAAGGCCCAAGTTGTTTTGCTAAAGGGCCTATTGGGTGCCTTTGTCCAAAATGTAATAGGACATATGACTGTTAAATGAATCTGAGAATGCAAGAGTTATTCAACATTATAATACCATATTAACAGATTGGAGAAGAAAAATTATATCTCAGTAGATGCAGAAAAAGCGTTTGATAAAATTCAGCATTCATTTGTGGTTTTAAAAATAACTCTTAGGAAAAACTAGGAATAGAAATAAATTAATCTGATAAAGAGTACCTATAAAAAAAACCTTAAACATTGTGTTTATTGGTGAAATGATGAAAACCTTCTCACTAAGATCGGGGTGAGATAATGGTGCCCAGTGTCAGCATATTCAGTCAATGTTGTAATGAAAGTCCTAACCAGTGCAATAAAACAAGAAAAAGACTTGAAACCTATAAGAGTTGGAAAGTAAAAGAATAAAGTTAATTGTTCACAGGTGGTATAATTGGATCAAAGAAAATCCAAAAGAATCTTCAGGTAAATATTTAGAATTAGAGCATTGGCAAGAAGGCTGAGTACACAATCAGTATACAAAAATCAGTTGTATTTCTTCATAGCAGCAGCAAGTAAGACTTAGGAAAAGAAAAAAAACTTCAAAATACCATATAGAATAGTTTTAAAAAGCATCGAATGCCTAGGAATAAACTTAATAAAAGAAATACAACTCTACACAGAAAACCATAAAACACTATCAAAAGCAAAGAAGACCTTAATAAATATGTATGCATTGGAAAACTTGGTATTGTAAAGATGTTAGTTCTCCCTAAAGTCAATGAACTTAATGTAATGAATATATTCAAACAAACCAAATAAAAATTGTAGCAGGTTTTTATGAAAACTGACAAGCTGATTCTAAAATTTATATGGAAATGCAAAGGGCCAAGAATAGGAAAGAGTCTTAAGAAAAAGAAGTATGGAGGTATTCATCTATCAAATATCATGATTTATTGTAAAACAAAGTAATTAAGAGTGTGAATTGGCAAAAGGATTAAGAAAAAGACCAATAGATCAGGTAAGAGATTTTAAAACTGATTCATATACGTGTACAAACTCTTGATTTATGACAGGTAGCATTCTTTCAATAAATGGTATTGAGTCAATTGGCTATCCATATGGTAAAAGATGAAACTAGACCCTTACTTCATATCATACACAAAAATCCATCACAAGCAGACTGTAGATACAAATATGAAATGTTAAACATTAAACCTTCCAGAAAATCAGGATGATTTTCAGGGCATTAGAATAGGCAAAGATTTCTTAAACAGAAAACAAAAATCACTATCTAAAAAGAAAATGATTATTGAAACATCACATTAAATAGACTATATTAAAATTAGGAACTTCTATGACTCAAAGATCATTAAGAAAGTAAAAATTAAAGCCACAGATTAAAAGACAATATTTGCAACCTGTATTACCAAAAAAGAGCTCACATCCAGAATATGTGAAGAATTCTCACAGATCAATAAGAAAAAGATAACCAAAAGACAAGTGGGCAGGAGACTGGAACAGACTCTTGACAAAAGAGAATATCTAAATGGCCAATAGAGATACGAAAAGGTAACATCGTTAATCTGCAAGGGAATAGAGATTAAAATCACAAAGAAATATCACTTCAAACTCAGCAGAGTGGCTGAGAGAGAGAAGCCTGACAGTAGTACGCACGGAGTTTATGGAGCAGTGGGGAGTCCTTATTGCTGGTAGGAATGTAAATTGGTACTGGTAATTTAGAAAACTGTTTTGTATTATTTCCTAAAACTGACCAGATTCAGACCTTATGACCCAGTAATTCCACTCCTTGATGGAAATGCATACATGTGTGCACATGCACCAAAATACATGTGCAAGAATTGTGCATAGACATTAAAAAACGTTGTAAAATGTCCGTTCAAGCAATGAAGATGAACTAACCATTGTTATCCCATTTATATAAATTTCAAAAGTAGGTGAAACTAATCTATAGTGATGAAAATCAGAATATTGATTATCTTTCAGGAGGAGGGAGGACTTAGAAATGGAGAGGGACCAAGAGGGGGTTTTTGGGGTACTAGTAATGTTCTATTGCTTGGCCTGGGTGGTGGTTATAGAGGTGTTCACTTTGTGATAATTCGTTGAGCTTATATTTTCACTTTAATATTTATATATAATATATAAATATATTTCAACAGTGAAATACATTTCACTGTTGTACTTTAATAATTTTTATACGATTTTTTAAAATCTCCATTGCAGTATAGCAACTGTTACTTATTAGGTACTATTTTTACCTATTTCGTCAATTGATTTATTTCTGTTACAGTATCCTACAGTTGTTGGGCAAGGCATTATGTGAACTAATAAATAGCACCTCAGGAAATCATGCTCTTGACCTAAAAAAATGACTGGATATTTTGAGTTAGCAAGCGTGTTGAACAAATAAAATTTTAAGAGGTACTTTTTCAAGTAAACACTTTCTCAAATAATTTTTAAATTTCAAATTAATATATTGTTCTGTGGCTCCAGATACTAGTCTGCGCCTGCATTTATCAATACATGTTAAATATATATAGTTTTTAAAAAATGAAATCTGATCATAACATATATTATTTTGTGACTTATTTTTATACCTAAAATGTATGTTTGAAGTTATTCTATTTATTTATTTTTATACAGTAAATGTCACAATGTATTCAAACTCACAAGACTGTAGAGTGGAAAGCAAATTCCTCTTTACCCTTTCCTTCCCCCATCTCTACTTCCCAGGATTAAGCATGTGAACAGATTGCTTTTTGTATCATTCCATACATTCTTAATGTGTATGCTAGTATGATGTTTTATTTGTTTTTTACAGAGTTTGACTTCAATTCCTCTGAAACTTTATTTTTTTATCAGTATTGTTTCAGCATATTTACATATTTGCATATCAGTGCATAAATATCTACATCATTCTTTTAAATCTAGATAATGCCTGTATCATTCTTTTTAATAATATTATCTTAATTATAATATTATAATAATTATGTATAATTATATATAATAATGATTATATATAATTAATCTTAATTATAATATTGTATAATATTCCAAGATAGGGAAGTTTTACAATTTATTTAGCCTTTCTCCTACTAATAGCTATTTAGATTATTTCCAGTTTTTTTATGATTACAAAAATTTTAAAACAAACTTGTATGTGTGCGTGTGTATCTTTAGGTATTTGAGAGGCTATATGTATAGGAATTGCTGGGTTAAGAGTCAAAATATTTTTTTATATTGAAAGTAACTTGAACCATACTTTACTTTTGTGAATAGTCATTAAGAATTGGATACTGCATCATATCAAGAAAACTAATTTTGTCGAGAATAAAAGTAAGGCACCAAAATGGGAATCAATGAGTCTTTTAAGGCAGGTAGAATATATTAAATGTTAGTAGTGTAGGGTTTTAGTAGAAAGGAAGACATATGGGAGATATTTGCTGCTGCCCCAAGCCCACAGCCCTAGGGCCTATTTAAATGTCAGGTAGAGAATGGACAAACAACTTAAACAAAACTACAACCAGTCTTCACAAACAGAAATTGCAATACAATGTAATTAAAGCACCAATTTATAATACTAATAGCCAAGTAAAATATTTCAGTTAGATTCCTTAAAATTAAAAAGTCTTCTTAGGACTAGGCCACATTTACTCTGAAAAGCCATCATCCTTGAGTCATGCTGTTCTAAGAATTGAGGATTTTTCCTAATGGAGTATTGTTGATCATTTAAGTCTGTACCTACTGCTGATAGTGATTCTCAGTTTAACACCAGGAATTGAAGACATCACAGCCTCTTAGAAATGAAGCAGTGGACACTGTGTGTATTAATGTGCTCTAAAAATAGTTGAATTTATAAAGGAACAAATACAGTTTCTTCTTTACAGCTGGAAAATTAGTACCTTGGTTCTTTGTTATTTATTTACACCAAGCATCAAAATAAGATCTTTCTTTGCCATAATACCACATTGTTAATAGTAAGAGGACAAGAGACATGGTGGAAATCTAAATACCTGAATGATTTCTAGCCTTTGTGGATAATCGTAGCTAATATTTGAGTGCTTATTATGTGTTTGGTGCACTTACAAGTGTCCAGTTTGTATTACTACCTGTCATAACAGCCCTGTTGGGTGGATGGTACAGTAAGCGTCATTTTACAGCTTGGGAATAGGAAATGTAGAAATGCTAATAAGCAAGGTAGCAGCTGGTAAGTAGTAGAGCCCATGTTCAAACCCAGATAATATGGCTACAGAGCCCCTACCCTTAACCATTTCACTAGGGCTGGAGCTTCACTTGGTTCTAAATTTGTGAAACCCAGGGTTCCACACCTTTTCTGTCTTCACCCCCTTTGGAGCACACAGTGTTGTTTGGTCATAAGATTTCCCCCTGCCATTGGGAAGAGGAGCTGGACAAGGGCAGATCTTTCTATGGTATGTATCATTTGTAAGAAGGCTGTCTTAACCTTGACTTGCCTTGTAATTTTTTGCTGAAAGCCAGGTATGATACACCTGGTAATAGGAACTGAGGCAGTCAGGCTTTTAGCGTGAGGTGTTATGTTAATCTGGCCAGGAGCTGAGCTATGTTTCATGTTTGCTGGAGCTGTGTCAGAGGCTTCAGTTTTCTCTGAAGTTTTCTGTTTTTGTGTGTGGTTTTTTGGTGGTTTTTTTTCCCTCCCAGTTGTCTTTATGTTTCCCTAAGAACTCCTTCCTAAATAGATTCTGTGTCTTGCTGCCCTCTCAGTTGTAAACCAGTGTTATTATCCTAGAGCCTTGTTGATGTGCTGGTAAGGTGGGGGGATGGGGGGGTGGGAGGGAGTGTTCTGTAATCTTATGATTAAATCTCTACCTCTTCTCATAGGAAACCATGCAGCTGTGTACTGTAGACAAGATGGTATCTGAAGGAGTTGACAACACTTTTCAGTCATGCACATAAAATGTGGTGGTGCCTGATAGGCTGGCAGGCCTGGCTATTCCCAGTGGGCACAGCAGTGCCCAGGGGATGTGGTGATAAGTAGTGGAGGGGGTACTTAGAGCAAAGAAAGGATTAAAACCATGAATGATGATAAGTTCTCCTCATTTACTCCCCCTTCTTGGTGAAAATTGACTAGATTTGTTAGTGAGCTCACATGAGACAGCCTTAGGGACTCGCAGAAACACCTGGGGCAGGTTTGTAGAGACCTAGCATATCGTACTAGCAAGTGGCAGAAAGATCCACTGAAATCTGAATTACCTTAGTTAGCTATAGGTAAATTTTTATTTTAGTATTAAAAACCATAACCTTTAAAATAAGAGCTATTAAATACTCTCTTATTTTTGTCTCTGTATTTTTGCTACCTTATTTGCCATTAATCCAGTTCTTTGATTTGATCACAAATCTACAAAGTTGTTTAATTATCTTGGTTCAGAGCTCAGATCTGCATAGGAGCCAGTGTAGAAGAGAGCCAAGGATACTCTACCAGATCTTGGAGTTTCAAATGCAAGCACAGGAAGTATCATCTTTCAAAGCTCTTAGCTCAGTGGGGAGTAGGAAGGGTTGAAGTTTTGTCATTTCTTTTCTGCCCCTTCCCTAAGCTCGGTCCCTCCTCAATATTCTGTGGTCTTGTTAAAGGCAATGGATATTCAAAATGTGATGTTGGTAAATAGTGTCTGCAACTATGCCTCCTTAGTTTCTCCTTTTTGAAAGTTTCTATCCTTTGTTCCAAAATAATTGTGCTTTTTCATGATAGTTAAGTTAGGAACTCAGTGGCTATGTGTGGTTGCCTCCCCAGCAACCATTATTACCAGAGTTCCCACACTGTACTGATGTGCCCTGGGGCACCAGAGAGATCTCACAGAGGGCATGTGAGATATTTTAAATTTTCGAGAGAGACACTGTAACATTTGTTGGATAGTACATTAAGTTGTTTGGACCTGACTGCTTAATTAAAGGAGTAAAAAGGACCTGTTGAATATTTCTTTTGACCTGGAGCCACCGTGAAATTCTTGAAGCCCTAAGGGCAGGTGAAGAGAGGAAGTTTGAGCACCTCTGCATTACGTACTTCTCAACAATTCTTATCTCTCTTTGGGGATCCACGTGGATCTGAGATATTGAATTCTCCCCCAAATTCAAGGCATGGAGTACATGATCAAGCTAAATTAATCAATGCAATCTACACTCTGGGCCTTGTTAAGAAGTGAACATGTTTCCCAAATCAGCCTAATCAGGATAAATCTCAGGTCTCTTGCTTGGAATACCTGAACAATTTCAATCTCAATCTCCCTCTATTTCTCTGTCCCTAGCTGAGAAAGCAGGTAGCCACTGAAGCTGTTGACAACCATCTTTTGAGCACAATGAGAGCCAGCCTTTGGATGAAGTTGACACTGTAGAAGGTAGAGTGGAGAGACTGAAAGAAACTGAATGCTTGGTAACATTCTTGAGCCACTGGATCAAGCGCTGCCTGAAGCCTGCTACTTCTTTTCCTTTATGTATATTCCTCTAAAAATTATTGTTTAAGTTTATATCAGTTGTCTTTTAATTGTGATTCCCAGTTCTTGTTATATTCTATTTATTAGTCAGGTATAGTATTACAAATATCTTTAATTTTTCTTGCCTTATTGAACTAACTAGAATCTCCAATACAGTGTTGAATAGAAATGATAGTATTGGACATCCTTGTCTCATTTTCAGTATCAGGGAGAGAGCTTTCAATAGTTCGCCATTACAGTTGCTGTAAATTTTGGGGTTTTTTGGTAAATACTCATTCATCAATTTAGTGAAATTCCCTTTTATTCCTTGTTGCCAAGAGTTTATATCATGAGTGAGTATTGAATTTTATCTGTTGGGGAAGCAGCCGTCACTGGACCTGCTGCCCCTCCTGGATTGCCCAATCAGCGCTCTAGGCCTGGAACATTCCCCTATCTGGAAGCTGGATTCCAAGCTGTCGCTTGGACCTAGATTCTTCTTTTTTATTAAAGAAACCTTTCCACTGTTCTGGGTACACAGTGAACTTCCTTGTGTGTCATATGGCACCTGGATAACCCCACCAATATCTCCGACCCCTCCCTGGGAAGGAAACGAGGTCTTCACCTACGCAAAGAGGGGTGCGTGCAGTTGATAGCCCTGTGTTGGCTATTAGGATGGACATACTGGCCATGGGAGGTCAGCACAAACTACAGACACTGATCTTGCTGAGTATAGTCTCCTTTCTGTGAGTAAAGCATTATTCCAAGCAGCGCCTGATGTGTCAAGTCCTCAGTGACTCCCAACCTGTAGATGGTGCAGTGGGCCAGAGTCTGTGGGCTCCTACCTCTGGTGATTGGCACTGTTAGGATCTTTCCTGTCCTCCACTCAGTGGGAATCTTTACTGGGGATTTGTAGCTGGATCTTCCTGTTCAACATTATCAGATGCTTTTTCTGAATCTATTGAAATTACAATATCATTTTGTTCTCCTTTTTCCTCTGTAGTGAGGTAAATTACATGAACTGATTTTTAAGTACTACCCTTGCATTCCTGTAATAAACTCCACTTAGAATGTATTATAATTTTTACATATAGCTGAATTTGACTTGCTATTATGTGGTTTAGGAGTTTTGCATCCACGTTTAACCTGTGTCCTTATATATAAAATGTATCTCTCATAATTGGAATAGAGTTGAATTGTCTTTGTTTTTACCTGCTCTGACAATCTTAGGCTTTTACTTAGAATACTTAGTCCATTTACATTTATTGTAACTACTGACGTTGTTGGGTTTAAATCTATCCTCTTCCTATTTTTTTCTATTTGACTTACCTTATTTATGATGTTCTTTCTCTCCCTTTCTTGCCTACTGTTGTATTAGTCAGTGTTTTATTATTTTGTTTCTGTATGTTAACTTGTTAGTCATTCTTTAGCTCTTCTTTAGTGACTATCCTAGAGATTGCAGTTTATATCCTTGATTTATTCCAAGCTAATATGAATTATTACTTTTAAAACTTCCCAGGTAATGCTAGTAACTTTTTAATTCTATTTCTCCTTCTCCTGCGTTTTTACTTGTTCTTATATGCATTTTAGTTCTTCATATAGTTTAAACTCTGTAAGACATTATCATCATCATCGTAATCATCACTATCATCATTTTGCACAGTCAGCGTTTAATTATATTTACTTAAAATGTTGACCCTTTCTCAAACTCTTCATGACTTACTGATATTTGGTGTTTTCATCTGTGATTATTTTCCTTCTCTTGGTCTACTGGAAACAAATTATCTCAATGTCAGTTTTTCGTTTTCTAAACAGCCTTTATATCACCACCACTTCTGAAGGACTTTGAGGGAGTGCAGTTCTAGTTTGGCAGTTAGGATCTTGCGGCACTCTTAGTTAAGCCATACTATTGTTTTGTCGTTTCCGTTATTTCTCTTCAGAAGTTATCAAGCAATCTTCGATCCTCTTAAGGTAAAAATTTTCTCTGGCTGCTTTGAAGGGTTTTTTCTTTTCTTTCCTTTCTTCCTTTCTTTCTTTTTTTTTAGCAGTTTTATTCTGGTGTGCTAGGAATATTTATATTTATCCTTTTTTGTATTTTTCCTTTTTGGGGTTTACAGAGCTTATTGATTTGTATTTTGATGTCTTTCATCTTTTGGAATAGTCATCTTTATCTCTTTGAATATTGCTTCAGTTTTAGTCTCTCTTCCTGCTCCTCCTGGGACTCCAATTACATGTTTTTTGGACCTTTTCACTGTGCGTCACATGTATTTCATATTCATATCTCCCCCTCATTTTTCACTCTGTTCTTTAGTATTGATGTTTCACATTGACCTGCTTTGAGCTAACTCTTCCTTTAGTCTCTTGTATATAATCTGTTGTTAAATCCATATGTTGAGTTTTTCATTTCAGTTATTGCTTTTTCAATATTTTAGTATATTTGTCCTTTTCTTCTGTTTCATTGAGCATGTTAATCATAATTATTTCGAAGTTCTTTTCTGCGAAGTCCAATCACCAAATCATATAGAAGTTTTTTTTATCTCTTGAGTTTTGGTTTTATAATTGTTTTCTTGGCTGCTAAGTAATTTTTGATTAATTCTAGACGTTATGTATTAAAAAATTACAGAGGCTCCAGATCATGTAATCTTTCTTCAGAGAGGATTCACCTTTTTCTCTGCTGGGCGGGTAGAGAGAAGACTGATCACCCTAAATCCAGTCAAGGACTAAGCTTTGTTCACAGGGGGTAAGGCTTCAATTACCTCTCCAGTGCATAGCTCTCCTGGGCTTTCAGATGGGGGCCTGCTGTGTTCACTGGAGCCTCTCCTTCTGTCTAGTCCTCCACTTTATTATTTTTTTTCTTTCCTCACTCAAAAACTCAGATCTTCTTTTTCTGGTCTTTTTGTCTTGGGTTCTTAGTTTCCCTTCTCATTCAGAATTCAAGAGCGATCCTGGGGAGAACCTACATGTGCCAGCTCTAGTGCTGTGTCTTCCCGTTATGACTTCGTTAAATTAACGTTTGCTAAGAGAAGCACGGGGTGCTGGATGGTGAGCCACAGTTCAACAAAGGACCGTAAGAGAAATTGGAATAGAGAAGTTTATTACTCACAGGACCTGGAGGAAGTACATGGCATACCTCGAGGAGCCACACGGAGAGGAGAGGTCAAGTAAAGGTGCAAGCAGAGAGAGAGGCAGGACCTGGGTACGTGCGTTTATTAGTGTCTGTGGGCAGAGTGCTTTGGGGTTCCCAGGCTAAGGCCAGATCGGTCAGTTCAAACCAAAAAGAGCAGGGTTTTGATAAGCTCTAAAAGGTGCACAAGGAAGAAGGCCCTAGGGGAAAGGGGAGACTGCTGATCACAGGGCTGTTGGGGAAGTCGTATCAGGAACTCACAGTTGCTTGTGACTCCAGGGGCCATTATCTAGGGTATGTGCTTGCTTGGGGGGCTAGTGTCAGTTTAAGGTCCCTGTGGGCCACGTGGCCAAACAAAAGGTGTGCTGAGGCAGCACTGCCATGGAGTAGCTAAGCCAAACTCTCAGCAGTCCCTCTCAGTCGAGTACCAGCCTGCAGATCTCTAATTTTGTTATCTCTAATGCTGCAAGACGACCCAAAACTCTGCTGGAGTTTCTCCCCAGTAGCCCTCTGTCCACACGTTCCCAGATTCTAGGATGCAGCATTGGCCAATTTTTCTAGAGAAAAAGCAGCTTCAGATTCTCAGCTCTTCTTCCCATGGTTGTCTCTTCTCCAGAATCTTCAGAAACTTGGCCTCACTTCTTCCTGGTTGCCTCACTAGGTCCTTGATGCATTAAATAGATGTTTTGTGCATCTCATTCTCTGTTTTTTTCTCAGTGAGAGCACTGGTGTGCTCTAAAGTACTCCCTCATATCCTAAAATGGAGGTTGATTTTTTCACATTAAACCATGTTTTGAAGGATCCAAGTTTTCTATGTGTTGTTGAGTGAGGTCAAGTAACACTATTACTTAAATATTAAGCACTTTACGTCCAATAAGTTATATGTAATTTGGAAGGAGTCTGTAAGTAATTCTGACTTAAAGGAAATATTATCTTTTTAATGTTAGTAATCTAAACAAGGCCTTTCAAAATATGTTTTTGAAATTACAAATAACATAAGAAAAGCTCTGTATGTTGCAGAAAGGAGGTGCTACAACATACAGAAACTGTGTTATTTCTTTTCTTCCATGCGATACCTCCTAGGATTAGGGACAGAGAAACATCTGACATTATCAGAAAGACATGGAATTCTGCTGACTCACAGAGACAGCCGCATTTCTAATGACCAGTATCAGAACAGCAGAGTGAGAATTTTCTGTCCTTAGAAAGGAAAAGCCAAGGAGATAAAATGCCTCTAAATGAAGACCATATTGGCTCTGAAGGATAAGCTACTGGGATATAGACACCAAGCTAGAGTTAAGAATGAGTAATGAAGGTTAGGATGAGCTGTTTTTAGTACATGCAAACAGCTAGAGAACTACATGAGAGGTTTCCCATTTGCTATGAAGGTTATCTTTCTAAGTGTAATAGAATCCTGTGCCTCATATCGTTCCTATTCTTAATATCCCCAAACATGTCTTTATGTTTAAACTCAGGGTAATATAAGGCTCTGGACTTGTTAGCAGAAAAGGAGGAATTTGAGGCTGGTAAGTCATCAACTTAACATCCAGCCAGTCAGTTCTAGCCCACTGGCTTCTGCAGACAGCCCCCATCACCGCTTCCCACTGCTTCTCCCAGTTACTGATCCTTCCTGAACATTTAGAAGCCTTTACAGCTTACTCTTCTGGCCTCGTCCTCCCCGCTGCCCTGTGGGGATGTACACTCTGGCTGCACAGACTGCTTGCAGTTCTGCAGATACGCCCTGTGTGTTGCATACCTCTCAGCCGCTGCTTATTGGGTCTGTCTCCCTGGAATGTACCCTCCCATTTTTCCCAGCCCCTGTGCTCTTCTGTTTCCACTCTTTCTGTCTGTGGTAACCTTACATATTTTTTAGTACTCTCTCCCATGCCTCTTTCTCTATTAAATATTTTTTCTATTCCCAGCCAGATGTGACCTGTTCTTCCTTTAAACTGTTATAACACTTTGCTTATGTCTCTCTCAGGACTTTTATTATGATCTTCCTTGAAGAAAAATTGTTTGTGTTCTTGTATTGTTACTCTTATTAGACAATCAGCCCTTTGAGGAATAGAGCTGTGACTTTTCTTTTAAATCTATAGTAGGGCCCACTAGAGTCTTACAAATACTAGTCAGTTAATAAATATTTGTCCAATTAAATATAGGTGACACATGGCCCTCAAAGGCAGTTCACAATATGGATGTTGCTTTCTTCTAGGCCAGCTGGAGCATATTTTTCTGACTCTTCACTTTTCTTTAAAGGCTCACCTGATTAGGTAAGACCCACCAGGACAATCTCTCTTTTGGTTACTCAAAGTCGACTTATTAGTAACTTAGTCGTGGTAGTGATATCCCATCATTTACAGATTCCACCTGTATTCAGGGGAGGGGCACGAACGAAGATAACACAGGCCATTTTAGAATTCTGCCTACCATATTCCCCTGCCCTTTTCTGTATCTTTTCTGTATATCTCACCCAAAAGGTTGTCAAAATGTGATCCCTGGACTGTTAGTATCGGTGTCACTTAGCACATGTTAGCAATGCATGTTCTCAGGTCCCATTCCAGACCTACTGTATCAGAGATGCTGGGGGCCCAGCAGTCTGTGTTTTAATGGGCCCTGCTGGAAATTCTGATGCACACTCAAGGTGGAGAACTGCTGCCTCACTGGTCTTTTATTTTAGTGCTGTGCCATGAGTAATTCCCTCTATTCTCCACTTTGGTTAAAAGCAAAACAAAAACTAGCCTAACCATGTTCCACTAGCTGTCTTAATCCTCAGCTGATGAGGAACTGAGAAGGAACATCGATTCCCAAAGTGACCGTGCCAGGAACTCTCCCATGCTGACTATGACTCCTTGGCTGTCCACCCTTTCATTTTCTTCTCCTTCATGTTGTCATTTGCCTAGCAAGGGGAAATAGAGGAGTAATTCTGTATGTAAGCCAACTGAATTAATTGGGTGATTCTTTGCCCATTTCTTCCCACCCCTCTACTCACTTTTTAAAATCTGAATAATTGTCACGACTGTGGGTTTATTGTCCTTTTTGTTCTTATTGCTGCTGCTGCTATGTGGGAGTGAGTGGAGAAAGCTCATGTAATGGATGTGACATTTCCTAAGGTGGTGGTAGTTGATTAACCTCAGACGTTAGCACTGAAATTATATCAACACATGTTCCAGAAGTGGAGATCTTGCTGCATTTAAGTAGAACCATGTTATGATAAGGAGCAGGGTATAAGATAACACTGTGTGTAGGCTCTGCATGTGTAGGAAGTGAAATCTAAGCACTCCGTGTGTTTGCTCCATAGTCAAATCTATGGTATCGTTGAGTTGTTAAATAACTTAATTTCATTATACTTTAGTGAAATTTTAACCACATAAATTAATCTCCAACTAATCTCCAACCTGAAGTTTTCCAAATCCAGAAATATTTTACACAGCAAATATCTATATAAACTTCTCATATTTTATGAAAAACATCTTACAGAATGGACTAAGAAGTATTTTTCTGTAAAAAGAAATCTTTGCCTTGACCTTCCTTCTCTTGCTTCTTCCTCCCCAAGGGGGGTTTCATGAGGGTAGGGCTTCCCATGTCTTCTGGCCTACTACTGAATCCTCAGCACCCACCTAGCACATGGCGCTCAAATGTTTGTGGAATGAATGTACTTTTTCTATCACTTTATTAGAGAGATCTTCCCACGGTGGAAAAATAAAACTGACTGACTTGCCTGAACATCCGCTATGACATAGGAGGACCATTGGCTATTTTAATGAGAACCAATTCCCAGCACGAATGTGGCCTGGGTTTCAGTCATAACTCAACTGTGTAGATTACTTGCTAACCAAGTTTACAAAATTTAATCCAAACTTCTCAATTTGTAACCAGAGATTTTCTAAAGTAGAAACGTATTCCACAGAGTGTGTCTCTGTATGGGTGTGTATCTAAAGGAAATACATTTTTATATGTTTTCTATATTCATGTTTATTTTCAATCATTAAACTAAAATCAATTAGTTTATGTGGTACATTTTGCAATAATTAGCCCCTACCAGGGTGTTGGCCGAAACAACCTCTCTGAGCCAGCTGGCCAGCAGGCAAAGAACAATGGTGAGGCAAAAGCTGGGTGTAGGGAGCCAGGAGCAAAGAGAACTCTAGGAAAGAGTCTAGTCCTGCTCTTCCTTTCACAGGACAGGAACTGTGGCACAGGCCCAGAACTTCAGGGCAAGAAAGAGTACTCCAGACCAGGGCTACTTATGTTCCTAGAATTCTTATAAATACAATTAGAAATGATTAGAAAATAAATCACTATATAAATGGTGGAATAATCAGTGTCTACACTTGCCTCATAGAAAAGCTAATGCATTTTTCTTCTTTTCACATGGTTTAAAGGGCTTCGAATTTCTGGTGCCATAAATAATGGTGGCACCAAAATCGCAACTTCTGCTTTAGAATGATCTGCCTGTGACCAGTAGTTTCCATAGTGTTGCACAAGCTTTCAAATTTCAGACTGTGTTGGATGATTGGAAATGAGACCTTAAATATAATTTTACCCAGAAACTCAGAACATTTGGAAATTTATGTAGCACAGATAGTTATTAAAGTATAGAAGAAGGAAAGGAGTATTAATTCAGAGTCAAAACTTGCTTCCTATTAAGGAAAAAACAAAAAAGAACCCTATATTTCTAAGTAGCCGTTTTCCCGGATCTTCCTTTGCCCCCAGGAATACCGTGCTCCCGCCTGGGAGTCCTGCTCACACTCTGCGAAGAGCCTTCGGCCTCTTTGGAAATGTTCTTTTTCTCTCTCAAAATGTATCAGTTCTAGGGGCTGGCCCCGTGGCCGAGTGGTTAAGTTCGCGCACTCCGCTGCAGGCAGCCCAGTGTTTCGTTGGTTCGAATCCTGGGCGCGGACATGGCACTGCTCATCAGACCACGCTGAGGCAGCGTCCCACATGCCACAACTAGAAGAACCCACAACGAAGAATACACAACTATGTACCGGGGGGGCTTTGGGGAGAAAAAGGAAAAAATAAAATCTTTAAAAAAAAAAAAAAAAAAAATGTATCAGTTCTATTCTCTCTTTTAGGTAAATAGTTTCATGGATCTCCTTTCTAAGGCTCAAAGGAAAAAAAATATTTTTAGCAACTAGTTTCAAATCAATTACCAGTAAGTTTTTAAAAAATGCTTTATTTGCCTGCGTTAAATCTTCCCTTCCAAGTGCTTCCTGTTTGTACGTGTGCATGACCAGCGCAGGTCCCTGGAAGTCTGTCTGCTTTCCCAGTTTCTACTGAACACGTGAGCCTTCCCACAGCTCCTCAGCTTTCAAGGCTTACTTCCTTTTCAACTTCTTTTTTCTAACTTATTTGCTCTTTCACTTTCCCCTCCTCACTTCTCTTCCTCTTATTGAATCTCTCTCATCCTTAATTCTTTTGCTTCTTCTCTCTCAGTTTTGGGGCATTAGAATTAGCTTCCTAAATTCAGGATTTTTTTTTAAAGAGCAAAATTGTGATCTTTAACCCTCAGATTGGAATCACTCAACATGGTTCTCAAAGCAGCTGCTTAAAGTTAGTGACATCTCTGATGAAGTTGCCTTCTCGAGATGAGCCCTTTTTAAATGTGTTTGTTATTTTTATTTTTTCATTTGCAAGGTAGTACATGAACATATTTACATATTTTGAGATTAAAAAACCTTAAAGCCAATACATCTGGAACTAATATAATGTTATATGTCAGTTACTTCTCAGCAACAACAAACAACCCTGTAAGTCTTGTTGAAAAACAACACTCCCCTTACTGTTTCTCTTTACCTCCCAAACCGACAACCAGAGGCAGCGGAGTTCACTTCTTTTATGTGCTTTTCCACATTGTAATCAATATACTTAGGCTACAGTTCCTTGGTTTATGAATTCTAGACAGTGTCAACTTGATACGATGGTAGGTGCGGCTGTAGTTGTCTTACCCCTCCCTCTCCACTCGGTCTCTCCCGTCTTCCCAGTAGAGTGAAATTTCCATTTTTGGCTCTATCAGCAGTCATTGTTTACGTTAGTAGGATGACATAAATCTTTTCTACTGCTCGTCCAGGTAGTACACTTTGTTTCCTTTTTCATACAAGTTTTTATTCTTCCTAGAACTAATAATTGCCTTGTTTATATTTTTATTTGCTTAGTTCCTGTGTATCTATCGCTATATATTTTTTTCCAATATTGTAACATATCTGTCAAACAACTGAAAAATAACTTTTCCCGAAAGCTAAACACAGCAAATCAATCAGTGCCATTTTCCGCTCTCTGGAGATTTCTCTCCCATGGCTTTCAATCTTCTTGTTCAAATGTGGGCTTGCTGTCCAGGGCTGCCGCACAGCTGTCCTTCTGGAACATCCTTTCGTTAACTCCTGGGAATTTCCTTAGTCTCCTAAATCCTCTATTTCCTGTATCTCAAGTCTTCCTTTTTCTTCTTTTACTTCCGCTTTTTTGAGGAGCAGATTCTCCAGTAGTTTCCTGAGAAAGAGTACACATAGGAGGTAAAATTTTTGAGCCTGTGAATATCATAAAATATCAAAAATAATTGATAATTTGGGTGTAATGTTTTATGTTGGAAATAATTTTGCCTCAAACTTTTGAAGACAATTCTCCACCGTTGTCTGGTTTTCTGTGCGGTTGTGGGGAAATCTGATGCTATTTGACACCTGACAGTTGCAAGCAAATTTTCTTTGCTTGTTTGTCCTTTTGGGGAAGATTTTAGAATCTTCACTTCTTTCTGATGTTATGAATTTCACTTATCATGTGACTTGGTGTGGGTCTAGTTCATTGCGCTAGCCCCTTTCAATGTGGAAATTTTTATCTTTTCATTTTTGGGCATTTTAGGGGAATTATTTGTTTTTACTTTCCCCCATGTATTTTCTCTGTTCTCTCTAGGACTTGTAAACAACTTCACTTTTTTCTTTTTTTTTTTTTTTTAAAGATTGGCACCTGAGCTAACTGTTGCCAATTTTTTTTTTCTGCTTTTTCTCCCCAAATACCCCCAGTACATAGTTGCATAGTTTTAATTGTGGGTTCTAGCTGTGGCATGTGGGATGCCGCCTCAGCGTGGCCTGTTGAGTGGTGCCATGTCCGCTCCCAGGATCTGAACCGGTGAAACCCTGGGCCGCCGAAGCAGAGCGTGCGAACTTAATCACTGGGCCACGGGGCCGGCCCCACAATTTCACTTTCTAATCCCATCTTTATAGAGCTGTTTAGACCATAAGCCTCATTTATGGCAAATGGTTTTCATGGCCACCTATCATTTTGGAGGAAAAGGCAAAGGGGCCGAGATCAAGTGTAAATCTAAAGAATGATTTATCTTACTCCTACTCAGGGTTTTCCTATAGAAATCTTGCTTTTACAATATTTTTTTAAAGTAAAGCAATTCTTACTGGTTTTACTTCCTTTTATTGTTAGATGTTAATGCTTTTAAATCCCAAGAGTGTCGGCATGGTGGCTCTAAGTAGTAAAGGCTGCCATCACAGCTGCTGTGCATCAGACCCGGATCACAGGAGAGTCCACCCCTTAGTCCTGCTGTGAGTATTAAGTGAGGAAGAACACATGGAGTGCTTGGACCAAACACTGTATGTAAAAAAGTGCCCGATAAATGATAGTTACCTGTTTTTATCATTATTTGTGATCCAATTTGTGTAGGACTAGTACTGTCCCCATTTTACAGGTGAGGAAGCGAGGCTCAGAGAGGAAAAGTACTTGTACAGGTGACTGAGCTAGCAAGTGGCAGAACTGGAACCGCCTTGTCTGGCTCTGAAGTCTGTGCTCTTTCTCTGCTGCTGCCCTCCCACTGAAGGTCTTCCTGTCTTTCCTTCCGTATCCTTTTTTCTACCCCTGGGTACAACTTGCTCTCCCATTCTAAAACAATGGTGCGCAAGGTCAGTGTTGAATCACCAAACACTAGAGACTGTGGACTTCCTTGAAGACGTTCAAGGACCCCAGAGACAACACTCTGCCCCAAATACGTTAAACACTCGCTGTGTGGAGGAGGGACTGGAGCAATGCATGTTCCACATATGCTATTCTGTGACGTCGTGGAAAGGCTAGGGTTTGTCTCACCTAAGGCTGTGATGATTTCCAGTTGGTGGTGCATTGAGAGCATTGCTCGCTGATGCATGCAGCATGTGTAAAAACAAGGAAGACATGGTGTCCTCTCCAGAAGAAGTGAACTGATTGGCCATCCGCATTCTTTGTGACACTTTCCAAGAAGAAAAGTTTCCAATTGTGATTGTACAGGCAGTAAATACATTTTCCCGGTCAGTCCCTTAGAGTTCAGTCCCTTGAAGCTCTCCTGACATATCCTCCTATTGTGGCCAAAAGCTATGAGTGCTGAATACCTTCCAGATCCTCGCACGTCGCCCTGCCCCCCAGCTCCATCCTGTGCCGAGGAGTGTGGAATGCTCAGCAGAGCTGGCTACAGTAGGTTTCACCTCTAATTTTGGAACTGGAAGTGGTTTTTTTTTATAAACTTGGACATACTTTTGGACAGGTCCGTTGCATTAAACAGCCTTTGAACTAGAGATAATGTAAATTAGCTTGAGCTGAAAAAGATCATTGCCTTTCTCACCATTCAAAACCTCTTAAGATTTTTAACAAATGGAAAAAAGTACAAACACTGAAGGAGGGGATGGGCTGTGTTATTCTTGTGATTTTGAGCATATGTCCTAGAAAAGAAAATGCCCAGGACAAACAATTTAAGATATTGAGACTATGAAAATACAGGAAACAAAAATATACAACAAAATTTTAAATACTAGTCAATCTGTTTCCTTACCTACCTCATACTTTTCTCCTTGAGAAGCCAGTTCCTCAGGCTGCTTTCACGTTTTTGACACTAATGAAACACCTAAGAGTCTGGAAGCTAACGAATCAGGCTGAAAGGAAGTACATCATTTCCCCACTGTGTTCTAAGTCCTCTCATCTCAAGGTTACCAAGCATGGGCTGACCGGGTCAGCCACATTAAATAGTTGGGTCAGAACCAGAGGGAAGAGAAAGTGCTAACTTAGATTGGGTGCCTTCTAGGAGTCGTGCACATCTGGACCCTTCCATACATTTGTCACTGAATTCCTCAACTTAGTGAGGTAGTCATTTCTGTTCTCACTTTATAGGTGACGAAGCTAAGTAATTTAGAACTTGTCCAACGCTACATAGCTTATAGAAGAGGAGCTGAGCTAGTCTTGTGTTGACTTTAAAATTTATGCTCTTTTTACTATATCATAATGCGTGTGCACTATGCACACACACAGCACTGTTGCAGACTAGCTGACCTTTGGAGAGGTGGTATATCATGGTTAGGAGGAAACAGGCATAGAGCCAGGCTCCCCCTGTTCAGATCCTGTCTCTGTTAGTTACTAGGTGTGTGGCAGTACGCAAATGATTGGACCTAAGCTCTGCGATTCAGTTTCCTCATCTGTAAAGTGGGAGAATATCAAACCTATGCCATGAAGTTATTGCAAAGTATGAGTTTTATATGAAAAATATTTTAAATAATGCTCACATAGAGGAAGGATTCTATAAACAAAATTACTTCTAAAAGTCCAGTATGGGGAGAGGAGTACTATAGATAACCCAAGTAGAGTGGTCATTGGAACACTGGTATTAAACAATCTCGTTTTTTCAGGCAATCTCATTTTTAATATGACTGATTACCATGTATATTTATTAATAAGAAAAGATGTTTATTTCGTATGATTTACACACTGATAAAGGTGGGCACACCTGTTGGTGGAAAGCCCAGTGCAAGTCTCAACAAGGCAACCCTACTGCAGTGGGAATTGGGGGGGCGGGGCGGAATGGGCTCCTGGAGTGCCATATTCATAAAGACCTGTCATAGCAGTGGTTGAGAACTGACCCTCCTAACTGGAGGAAATTTTTGGCTGAAATGCCTGCAGATTGATTTATTTTATTCTCAAAGTCATTATAACATGCATAGGTGAATATTTCTAAAGCCACTTAGTGGCAGTAATCTTTACACATAATCTTTTCATGGACCCCAAGATTTCTGCACCCAACCAAGGATACTTGGGTGCCTAGAAGTGGGACAGTAAAGAAGAAAGGAAGTAGGAGATTTGGGGAAGGAGAGGTGAGTGTGTGAAAGTCCAGAACAACCATTGTCAGAAGGCCTGAGCCAGGGAGCAAAGCATGCAGTGATTATGTCTAGTTCTCATCTCTCCACTGGCCCTGCTGCTCTTGGCGTGAATGCAGAAGGAAGACAGAGCCTGAGGATTGGGACCACATTATGAACATTGTGTAGCATACAAGGATATGGACTGGGGGTCATGGCACTTGGATTTCCAGCTCAGCCACTTGCTCTCTGTGAGATCTAGGCAAGCCGTGTGAAATGTCTGGGCTTCTGCACATTAGGACAGTAACATCCGCAGTTCCTTTCACTTCTCATGTCCTATGGCTCTCTTCTATGGTTCTTTTGCTCTTTGAGCCTGGAATTAATCTGGTCAATCAAAGAAAGCATCTGGTTCTACAAAGATACACAGATGACAGTGTGAGAGTCAACAGCCACCCATCATCATTCTTAATCCCTTTTGTCAGTTCCAGGTGGTGTGTACTACCCCTGGGACAATTTGTCCCTCTCAGCCAGCTCAAAAGGACCATTGCCTTAGACGACACAGAAGATGGATGTTTTCACCTTGACCTTGTTGGCATATCTTCATTATTCCCACCCTTCCAACCGATACTCCTCTTCCTCCTCCCCACCTGAGGGGCAAGTGGAATCAAAGGCAAGTGGAGATCCTCAAGCAAACCCTTTTTACTGTAATTTATTAAATTAAACAATTGTTTCCCAAGGCTCTGTGACCTAAAGTCAGAAAACTAGCTGAGTCCTTCACAGGAAAATATAATATTAAGAAAAATGCAATCCCAAAGGTAGTCAGGGGAGAAAAAGAACTTTCCATTTTGAATTCTAAATGTCAAACAGCCATTCTAGTTTTAATTGCAGGGCAAATAATCATTATTTGTTGAAATTCTTCTGCAAATAACAGTTTGTTAAGGCTTTTAAGGAGAAATTATTTGGAGAATGTATTTAACTCACTTTCTACTTAAAATTCACATTAGAAGAACTATTTTAAGTACAATGAAATGCCATTTTAATAATTTCATGTATTTTCGTGATGGATAGCTACTTTAAATTTACATGCCAACCATGTAAATGCCCTTAAGTGACTTTTCATTATCCTAAATGAAAGATGGTAGGCAGTTTGAGATATCAATGTGAGTGCAATGCAGGCATGTCATTTATAGTTTATTAAACTCAAAGGATGCTAATCAATCATTACATTTAAAACAGCATCCATTGGGGAAGGAGATTGATTTGCTCAGATAAATTATTTTTTAGAGTTAGAATTAACTCTAAGAAGTACTTAACTTTAATAAGTAAATTGGTGGTAAGAACACACAATTATAGTTGCTAAGGATTAGTTTGACCTTAAGAAATAACTGCGCCCCAGAGCTGAGTGGAGCGAGGTCTTTGTAGGATTTCCTAACAGACAGACTGGCGCTTGCTCTGCTCCTCTGGCATAAACAAGACATGGACACTTCACAGCAGTGTAAGCCCTGAAGCAGTGTGTGCGTATTGACAGGTAGACTTTGTATTTCTTTGGTTTTGCGTTTAAAAAACAGGCTTTTCACTGAAGCTTTAATATCAGAAGGAATGACATCAAAGTAGAAGTAATTTCGTCATGAGCAGTGACACCACCTTTTAAAAATCATATTTGTGAAAGAACATGAAATTCTGTTGATTCTTCTGCTGTAAAAAAGTTGACCTAGGTCTTTAAGTTAATTACAGTGACTATAGATGAGTTAAATAACATTTTTAAAGTAATTATGTTTTTTCACACAGCTAATTTTTCCAAGGAATGCCGGATGGATGTACAAATCGTTTTGACCAGATTTTGTCAGCAAGGAATCAGGTTTGTTTCAGTGGGCGATCAAGCTCTTTGTTTCAATCAATTCATATTGTTTACCTTTTGTGAAACACATATTTCCGGTTAATTGTCATGGCAGTGTTTTAGCTGATTTGGAAGTTGATAACTTTTCTTGGAAAGAAAAATGTATAAATTTGGATGTAAAATCAGTTTAAATGATTAATCCATAATTTATCCTCCATAATATATCTGTAATTTATCTTGGTATTATTTTACAATTTTATGATATTTTAAAAACTGAAAAAAATAAAGCTTTATTACATATGTACCGTGTTTAAGAGTCATTTCATTTTGTGCACGTTTCACATTACCAACTTTAATTTTAGGTATGTGTTGAGGCCAAACCTGGCAGGACATAATCTCATTTGATGTCATTTAAAAACTAAAAGTTATGTGGGATTTTAAGTTTTAAAATATTTCTTTCAGGGCTAACTTATAAGGAATGCATTCAGTAATTTATTCAATATTCATCCCAATAAATAGCTATTGAAAGTTTATTCAATATAAACCACTGAGCTAAGTCATGGTGAGGTTACAAAAAGGAGTCAAGTATAGCGCCTGCTTCATGGGAGTACCTTTGTGAGGCTAATTACTTAGCTGATGTAACAAAGAGAGCCAAAATACAGTGGCTTAAACAAGCTGGAAATATATCTATTTCCCCTTTACAGTCCACAGGTGAGTGTTTCCAGGGGGTTGAGTTCTGCCACCCTAAACATGTGTCTTCCGAGATTGCTCCAGTCTTCAAATTTTCCAGCCAACAGGAAGGAGAAATTCAGGGCAAGCAACTTGCCGTTAAGGAGGTGACCTGGCAATGCCCACTCCTCATTGGAGTGAATTGAGTTTTGCAGCCACACCTGAGGAATGTAGTCTCTAACTGGGCAGTGGGCACCCAACTAGAACTTAGGGAACACCAATACTGACAAGAAGGGGGACTCAGCAATTAAGGGGGTCAAAATATTAATATATGCAACAACGTGGATGAATCTCAAAAAATTAGGTAAAGCAAAAGAAGTCAACACAAAAGGTTAGGCGCTGCGTGATTCCATCCGTGTGAAACTCTGGGAGAGGCAGAACACGGCGTGGCAGGCTGGTGGTTGCTGAGGTCGGGTCCTGGGGTGGCGATCCCCGCAAAAGGGCACAGGAAACTGGAGGGTGATGAACATGTTGTAGACCTGGATTGTGGTTACATGACTGTGTACGATTACCAAAATGCCGGAAGCTCTACACCTAAAGTGAGTGAGTTATGATTGTTATTGCAACTGCTGCTGTAGGTATTAGTGCCTTGAGTGGGGTTCATAGAATTTCAAGAGAGCTAAGAAAAAAAAAATCACTGACTAAATTTGGAATTCTTGAGCCAAAAAATTAACATTGCTTTGTTTTGTTTGAATTGTTTTATTTTTTTTAAAAAATGGCAAGTACATGTATTTGTTAAGATCATTAAAATGACTATTATTCAAACAACCCCAAATCTCTGTAGCTTAACTGACAAACAAACAGTAAAAGATTTATTTCTCATTTACGTCACAATCCTGCTGGTTGGGTTGCTCCTCTAGCAGCAGCTGTGGTTCTAGCCTCTTTCCTCTCACAGCTCCACTGTTTTCTGAGACCATGGAGTCCTTTGGGATCTTGGAATCATCTGCTAGATCCCCTGCAGCCAGCCAGGGCCAGGCTTACAAGTGGCACGCACGCTGCTGCCCATATTCCAATGGCCAGGACGGGTCACATGACCGGCCCGAGAGGGAGGCCTGGAACGTGGTCTTCTTGTGTGCCCAGAACGAGAGTGAAGTGGTTAGTGAACATACAGCACTGCGTCTGCCACAGTCCAAAAAGTTACAAAAAACAGAAAAGTTCTCCTTGGTCCCAATCTGGAAACAAAAATAATAGGACTCTTGATTTATTTTCTTCTAATCTTTTTAATCTATGCATTTTAACATTTTATCATCCATGGATTATATGTATAATTTTGTATATTTATTTTTCACTAAATATCACTATTTTTTTTTATCATTAAAAAGTTCAAATCCTATCTCTGCAACATACTAGTTGGGTGAATTTGGAAAAGGTTCTAGGCCTCCGGTTTGTCTGTTTTAACTTAGAAAATGTTAACAGAAATGGTACCTACCAGGCAGGGCTGTTGTGAGGATTAAGTGAGAGGATTCATGTAGAGTGCATAGTATTGGGCCAGACACATAGGAGGCATCTAATTCTGAGTCTCTCTGTTTAATAGCATTTTCTGCCTACTTCTTTTTGCATAAACAGCACACTGATTTAACCATTGCAGTTTTATAATATGTGTTAATATTTGACTGGGCTAGTCCTCTGTCGTGTTTTATGTTTAATAAAAGAATTAAACTGTTTGTGATGATTTATTCTCCCAAGTGAACTAGAGAGTAATATTTTTCCTGTAAAAGTGTGTCTTAGCCTGGCTTCTCCAGAAAGTAGAAGCCAAGACAAAGGACTTAAGCTTATTAGGGAATGCAACCCCAAGGGGCACTGTGAGGGACAGAGGTGAGGCAAGGAGGGACAGAGAGCCAGTACAAGACCGTGGCTCCTAGTTCCCTGCTGCTCTGCACTCCTGATGCATCAGTGGCATGGTACTGCCCTCTGAGACGTACGTATGAACAGCATCTCAAGCCAGCCAATCCAAGGGGATGAGGGGAATGTTTCTGCCCACTAACCCTTATATCTCATCCGTTCAAGTTTCACCCCACTGGGAATCCATTCCACACACTTCAGGCGTGAGCATAACCCAGTGCCGCCCAGCGCGTCCCAAGGAGTGTCATGCCCAGGTATCAGACAGAAGCCCTGGACGGAGCCCAGACAAAGCCAACACAGGAGAGTCGGTGAAGCTGGGACCAGAACCACGTAGATGAGGCTACGAGCATCTGAAGAGATCTTGAGAGAATGTAAATTTGGGATAAGAACATCTAATATTACCTGGTTTTCCCATTCTGGAACATAGCAGTAACATTTCCAGAAGAGAGTTATCCCATTTATTCCTAAAGGCGTGTTCCCTTTGATTTGTCTCCATTAAGATTAAGTTAACAAAAAACTGTATTATAAAGGGAGGAAAGGGGAACTCTCAATGAAGAAATGCTGCCTCCTGATGTGACCACAAGTCCTTGTGAGGTAGCCTACCTTAGTTAAAGAGAAAATGCAGAAATTAAGGATTATTATTATTTTTTTTTAAAGATTGGCACCTGAGCTAACAACTGTTGCCAATCTTCTTTTTTTTTTTTTCTGCTTTATCTTCCCAAACCCCCCTGTACATAGTTGTATATCTTAGTTGCAGGTCCTTCTAGTTGTGGAATGCAGGAAGCCGCCTCAACAGAGCCTGACAAGTGGTGCCTGTCCGCGCCCAGGATCCGAACCCTGGGCCGCCGCAGCGGAGCACGCAAACTTAACCACTCGGCCACGGAGCCGGCCCCAAGGATTATTTTTAAAGTCAGCAGATTTGCTACTACCTTTGGGGAAAAGACCTCGCTTGTTCCCTGGAAGAGGAGCCTAGGATTGAGGGTCAGTTAGCATCCTCTGCCCTCGCCCCAGTCACTTCTGATCTGCCTTAAGGCAACTTGTCTTCACCCCAGATGCTTATTAAGGTCCTTCAGAACTCCATCCTTAGCAGTCAGTTACTCTTGTTAAAAAAAAGTGGTTTGTGGGCCCGGCCCAGTGGTGCACTGGTTAAGTGCACACCTTCCGCTTCTCTGTGGCCCAGGGTTCGCTGCTTCGGGTCCTGGGTGTGGACATGGCCCCGCGTGGCAAAAGCCATGCTGTAGTAGGCATCCCACGTATAAAGTAGAGGAAGGTGGGTATGGATGTTAGCTCAGGGCCAGTCTTCCTCAGCAAAAAGAGGAGGATTGGCAGTAGTTAGCTCAGGGCTAATCTTCCTCAAAAAAAAGAAAGTGGTTTGAGGATGGGCATGTAATGGCTGTCCTGCAGGCTACACCCCCCCCCCCCCAAAAAAAAAAACTTAAACTCTCCTGGGACCAGAAATAATATCCTAGGCACTGTAAGCATCTCTAGTGGATCTATAGAGGGAATTTGCCTCATCTTTGGACATGCTATGAGTCTGAGAGTCAAAGGTTATCATTTTGCATTCAAGAGAGTAGACTGTGTGGGCCTGGTTTTCCACTCTTGTTCAAAGAACTTTTAGTTAGAGCCAGGTGGAAAGTTTCTGGCTTCTGATGCTGAACTATACACAGGTGACCTAATGCATGCAACCCATACCAGTTCTTTGTCATGATTATTCTGGGATGCTCTGAGCTTTGAGTTGGTCCTTGTCTAACCACGGAATTACTGCATGCCCTTTGGAGGTCTTTTCCTGTGCTCTTCCATGTCTAGATGTACTTGTGTTATTATATGATATCGGATTTCTCCAAAGAATGCCATCGCCATTGGCTATTCATTTGTGTGCACCAACATTATTATTTACTGTGCTTAGTCCATTTTGTAGTATTTAGTGGACTTCACTAGAAGTTCAGCCTTCTTGGCAGGCATCTTTCCCCTTGGCCACAGAGAAACCCTGTATTTCTCTAGATCCTGCCAAGAGATGGGAATGCAACAGGAGCAGCTGAAGATACGAAAATGACTAGCAACAAAACAGACATCAGATTCAGAAAAATGCTGGAAAAGACATTTCAGCAGAAGCAGTTCTCTTTTGACATTGAAAATTCTACAGGATTCAGTGATAGGTTGGCTTCCACATGGCAATGTTGAACAGGAAAAAAAGAGCTGTATGTATATTGACGTGTGATTTAATATTTTAAACATAGAAGATAGAACTCTGACTATAAATTTTACTCTTAGACCCATGTGGATGATTAATATCACATGCTGGAATACATGGATATAATGGGAAGAGAACAGAGACTTCTAATGTAGTTCCATTTTTAACCAGACACAAATAAAACTTCAGGACTTCACCAAAAAAAAAAAAAAGAAAAAAGAATCTAGTGGGTGGGTGATGTCAGCACCTAAATTTCTGTTAATACTTTCAAAGTGTGCTTTTTTAATGTTAAAAAAAAATGTTTCCCTGATTAGAAAGTCAAAGCTCATTGAGCTACACAACATCTTTGAGTGAGCATTCCAAAAAAGTGAGTGTCTCCTCTGGCATGGATTGTTCTTTCTTCAGCACGCCTAGCTGACACAGCCACATTTCTGCAGTTATATGTTCTATTACCTTGGGACTCCTGGGCAGTCCCACCCAAAAGCATTGATGTTGCCATGTATCACCATGAAAGTCTGCCCCGTGAGCGCTATTAGAAACAAAACAAATGGGCTGCATTAGGACAAACAGCAGCCTCTCTTCCTGGATTGAAGAAAACAGGCACTTACCCCTCTGGTTGCTGGAATTTGGGTCTTCCCGAGAGGATGGTGACTTCCACAGTGTGGAAAGCTTCACCCCGGCGCACAGAGACTTCCTGAATCTTCGTTTTAGCTTTTCCTTGAGGTATTTTAGTGCATGAATCTTACATCTAAAGCTGTCTTTGAGATCAGAAGTATTTAAACACTTATACATTCAGTTCATGATTCAGAGATTTATTTATAAGACTGTTGACTTTGGGACACCCAACTCTTGCATTTAAACTGCCGAAGTGAGTCATGTTTGTGGGCGGTAATTACTACCAGAAAGTACAACTAACTTGTAAGCTTCTCTTTAAAATGTCCACTCACAATCTACAATTATTGTAAATAACAGGCTCCCAGAACTCTTGCTCTGCTTTACGGCTGTATATATTTATTATGAGTGCATTAGGCAATACACAAACATACCTTTGTCACAGAAGGGTTCTTGGAGGAGAAACAAGTCCGTTTATTAAAGTATCAATATAGATTCCTGAAGTCTTAGGATTGAAAATATACAATACTTAAAGGGCTCCCTTCCAGTGTAGGGAACAAAGCCTAGAGAACAGCTGGCTCAAAAGAGAAATAATAGACTCCAATTGATGGAAAATGTATACATATGATTTTTGCGTCATTAAAGAGCAGATCCAACCCACTGAAATTATAGCAGGCGCTTCCCTCTTCAACACCTCAGAGCCTCTCTCTGGCTGATTTTGTGTCCTCCTGGGAGGCTCTCTGATTCTCTGCTTAGTGATGGATGAAACCCACACCCATCTGACTAGTAGCAGAGTGGATAGCTTTTTGTGGGCCATAATGCCAGAGTTTCTGAGAACATCCTGTAGTTAAAATATCCATGACTCCTTCCTCACCAGTCAGTGCCTAAGATTTCACAGATAAGATGTCTAGAGAGCTGGTGTTGTAGAAAAGAGAAAAAGTAGGAGGGAATTTGCTGTCTGGGGTCATCTTAAATAAGGGATAGCCATGGCAAGAGTTGGGGAAAGCAACAGAAAGGAAAGGCTGGAATTTCCATAGACCAACTCTGGCTATGGAGACTTCAGCCAAGAAACCAAGAGAAGACAGAGACTTGGAAAGCAGCAATGGAAGAATTAGGAAAGATCATCAAGTATAAGGAAGTGTCATTAGAGACTAAGGCCAAGATTACCCACATGCTCATATTCCCAATTACTATGTACAGGTGTGAAAGCTGGACAGTGAAGAAGGCTGGCAGGAAAAAAAATGGACTCATTTGAAAAATGGTATTGGAGGAGAGCTCTATGGATACCCTAGACTGCCAGAAAGAGGAACAAGTGGGTCCTAGAGCAAATTAAGCCTGAACAATTGGAGGAAGCAAAAATGATAAAACTGAGGCTGTCCTACTTTGGGCACATCATGAGAAGGTAGGAGTCTTTGGAAATGACAGTGATGCTGGGAAAAGCAGATGCAGCAGGAAAAGAGGAAGAGCAAATATGAGATGGATGAGCCCATAAAGGAAGCCATAGGCTTGAGTCTACAGAAGCTGAGCAGGGCTGCTGAGGAAAGGACATTGTGGACTTCCCTCATTCACAGGGTGGCCAGGAGTTGGAGCCAACTTGACAGCATGTAACAACAACTGGCTCCTTGATGGTTTTACCTTGCTAAAGCCTTTACCTGCCTTTGATGTAACCTGCTTAACACAACTCAGCTGTGATACCATGGCCTCCCAGTCTCCCCTAAGGCTCCCTTGATTCTGAGCTTAACACATACCATTCTTTGGTGGGTTGGAGACTTAACCAACTGTCTAACCATGTCTCAGGCTGCCTATGATTAAACTACCTCCTCGACCTGTTCACGTTAATTCATTTGTCACTCCTTTACTCATAATTTATTCAGTAACCATTCACCGACTACCCTCTGTGTGTCAGTTGTGCTAGGTGCTGGAATACACCTGTGAACATAACCCAGTCCCTGTCTTTGAGGATCAGTCTGCCTGGTTAGGTAGATAACCATGAAAAGTGGCAATTTCAAAACTGTATGATGAATACTACATAGGGATAAGTGGATGTATTGGGGACACATCAGAAAGGTGCTATACCTGATCTTGGGGAGCAGAAAACACTTCCCGTGAGTGCCCATGTTTAAGCAAAGACTAAAAGAAAAGTAGGAGATAGGCAGGAGACTTAAGGGGGAACAAGGGGAAAGAGAGAAGGTAAAGTATTTTGTGCAGAAGAAAAGCAACAAGCAAAAGCCCATTCAGAGAAGTGTGACTGGTTCACAAGGGATGGCGCAGGGAGTAGAACAACAGTGGAGTGATGACAGAGGACGATCGTTGTAGAGACCGGCACGTGAAGGACTTTGTCTGCCACATTAAGGAGTTTGAATGTAATTGGGATCTGTCAAAGGATGTACCCTATGCACTTTGTTTCTGTCGAGCAGCATCTACCAGATTCTTTATGTGCTTGTAGCTAGACATAAGGCTTAATCCTGGACAAGTTGGTAAACTCTCAACCTTTTGGCTAGCCTTCTTGTTCTCCTGTCTTTCCACAATTAACCTAGGCTGGGACCAGAATAAGTGCACTGTCCTCTGACTGGTGGCATTGCCCAGTTCGTTATACCTTCTTTAGTCACACTCCCCATCCTCAGTCTCTGTGATCCATCTGGAACCACAGCATACCTACAATGCTCCTATCTTACATATTTTTATCCACACGTCTCTCTTAACCAATTTTAAACTCAAATTAAGATCTGGAACATATAAAGATATGTGAACTTACCATTCACTCAACAAATATTAAAGTAACTACATGTGCAAGGAAATGTTCTAGACGATACAGTAATGACCCACAGAGACTAAGCGTCCACCTTCATGGAGTTTATATTTTAGAGGAAGAAAACAGATAGATAATATATCAGACAGTGATCATTGTTATGTAGAAAATTGTTACAAGATAACAACTGTTATGTAGAAAACTTAAGCAAGTAAGACTGCTGGAGGGTATTATTTTATTGTAGGATTGTAATATATATATATACACACATACACAATAGCATAGATGCATGCCATTATATTGTAAACATGTATCAACAAGTTTTTGAATGACTTGAGGATTCAAAACTTAGAGAATTCACACTAGCTTGAAATCATAGACTTAGGTAGTAATGTTATTGTCACATAAATTTCAGTTTTCAAGAATCTTTCTGATTTTTAGTTTATTAAGTTCAATGTGTGATTATATTTTTAGCCTTGTAGTATAATAAACAGGATTTTGTAATATTCTTATAGTCTAAATTCCCCTGGTTTAAATAATGTGACTCAGTGCATTTCTGAATTAGGATTTTGCTTTAAGAAAATAACAGTTAAACCCTTCGCTATTTATGTTTTTTCTTAGGTTTCCATTTGGAATGAGGGAGAAGCATTATCCACACAGCCCTGTGGGCAGTAGTGGGGATTTTGATAGGGAGCGACACACGTCCTCCAGTATGTGCCTAATAGGAGTGACAGGAAAGGGGATGGAGAAACAAAATTTGAAGAAAGAGCAGCTGAGATTTTCCAGAATTATAGGATAGCATGAATCCTCAGGTTAGAAGCACACTAGTAGCAAGCAGGATGAATAGTTGTACAACTTATTTAGTGTACAACATAGCGAAATTGAAGAACATCAAGAATAAAGAGAAAACTATGAAAAGCTGTAGGAGATAAGAGAGACTCCGAGCAAAGGAGCACTCAGGAGAGTGACGGCAGTCCTGTCACTGTTGCAGTGGGCGTGAGGAGACAGTAATGTCTTCACGGCCTGAGAGAGATTAACTCTCAGTCTAGCATTTTACCCTCTGAAGAACTGTTAAAAGTGCTTAAGTAGACATTTCCATCATTACAAAGATTTAGACAATCAACCAATCATAGACTTTCACTATAGAATATACTTAAAAAAATGAACCCAGAGGAAAAGTGTGAAATGCAAGATGTTTATAGAAATAAAAGATAGTGACTACTGACTATTAGAAAAGCTTATGGTGTTATAAAAGATAAAACTGAAGCTCCAGGGGGTTGGCCTGGTTGCACAGTGGTTAAGTTCATATGTTCTGCTTCTGTGGCCTGGGGTTCGCTGGTTTGGATCCCGGGTGTGGACCTACGCAATGTTTGTCAAGCCATGCTGTGACAGGTGTCCCACATATACAGTAGAGGAAGATGGGCATGGATGTTAGTTAGGGCCAATCTTCCTCAGCAAAAAGAGGAGGATTGGCAGCAGATGTTAGCTCAGGGCTAATCTTCCTCAAAAAAAAAAAAAATTGTTAAATTAAAAAAAACCCTGAAGCTCTAAATAATAATATGAAGTATTCAGTGGGAGGCAGTTAAAATGCTGGACAACTTTAGACTTTGCTTTAAAAAAATGTATAGGTGGGAATATATTTTAAGATTTTAATGGTAATCACCAAAAGAAGAGAATCTATAGCTTCCAAACAAGTAAAGAGAGAAACAGAAAGATCAAAAACTTTATTAATCCAACAGAAGACAGAAAAGGAGAAAATCACAAAGGAAATGATAGTAAATTAAGATTACAAATGTTAGTAATATATACAATATATCAGCAATCATAAGAAATATGAGTCGATTAAATCAGGAGTTGGCAAACTTTTTCTGTAAAGGACCAGATGATTAATAGTTTAGGTGTCACAGGTCGCATACAGCTTCTGCAATTCATTAAAAACCTAAAAACCACTCTTAGCTTGCAAGCCATACAAAAACAGATTCCAGGACAGAACTGGCCTTTGAGAGTAGTTGACCAACCTCTGGATTAAACTTTTAACAGACAAAAATTTTCAGGTTGAACTTTGTTTTAGAGCCAGCTATATGCTTCTCACAAGAGAAGAGGCTTAAAAAACACATATGAGATTGATAATAAAGGGTGGGAAAGATACATCTATGAATATATTAACCAAAGGAAAGCCTGTTGGCAGACCTGGAGGCAAGGATTCAAGTGCAGGTAGTTTATCTGGGAGGTGATCCCAGGAACACCCATAGGGAAGTGGAGACATGAGAAAGGGAAGAGAAGGAAGCCAATCAAAGATGTGTCGTCAGCCACAAAAATTGACAGAATTACAAGGATAAATTGACAAATCTACAATCACAGTGGAAGATTTTAATAAACCTCTATTAGAAATTAATAGATCAAGCAGACAAAAATTAGTAAGAAAAATAGAAGATATGGTGGGAAATATTAAATTGTAATAATCCATAAGAAGAATAAGATGTGAAAAAAACATTACTGATTGAAATGGGTTCCGCTTGGCTGAAATCAGGGTGTCAGCAGGGCTCTGTTCCTTCTGGAGGCTCCCAGGAAGAAGCCACTTCTCTGCCTTTCCCTGCTTCTAGAGGCCACTTGCATTCCTTGGTTCGTGGCCACCTTCCTCCATCTTCAAAGCCAGCTGCATAGCACTTCCAAATCTCTCTCTGACCCTCTTGCCCTTTTCTTTTCTAAGGACCCTTGTGATTACTTTGGGCCCACTCAGATAATCAGAATCATCTCCCCATCTCAAATCCTTAACGCAATTGTGTCCTCCAAGTCCCTTTTGGTAGGTAAGGTGACATATTCACAGGGTCCAGGATTGGCATGTGGACATCTTTGGAGGGTTAGGGGGAGTCCTGCTGCCTACCGCTCAAGCTATATAAAGGTTTGCACTGTGTATTACAGACAAAGAGACACATTTCCAAGGCTGATTGAGGTTCAGAAACTTTCCAAACCACATGCTTTCTTCAGATGGTTTATTGGAATTCTGTTTTAGTGCTATAGCGTAAGTTTCAAAATAAAGTTTAAATTGTTAAATATAGCTAACCACATAATGTATAAAATAATAAAACCTAAAAGTTGCCTGTAAGCGTTGCTCTGCAGCCTTATTTCAGAACCTGCTCCATATTTACTGCGTGATTTGTTCCCTCCCACAATGCTGTAGAATTTACCGTTGCTTCAAAACAATGTGGACCAGTCACTTTTCTCTTATAAAATACAAAATTAATATGCTTGATCTAATAGTTTTATATAGAAGGCTACATCTTCCTTGCATAGAAAATACATTTTCTTTTCAAGAACCATAGAATATTTCCAAACATTGATCATGTACTAAATAAAGCAAACAATAAATTTCAAGGAATTGTGAACATATGGAAAAATTCTCCAACCAGAATGAAATCAAGTTAGAAATCAACAATGTAAGGATAGGAAAAATATGCTTGGAAACTTAAATAACATAGGTTAAAGAGGAAATCACACTAGAAATTACATTTAGCACTGAACAGCAATGAATGCACTCCATGGCACCTACAGTTATGGTACTTAGAGATGAATTTGTACCACGAAATGACTTTATTAAGAAAAATATATTAAAGATAAGCTAGTGATTAAATTAAGAAGCTGGAAAAAGAATAGTAAAATAAATCTAAAAGAAAACAGATAAAGAATAGAAATTAATCAAATAAAAAATAAACAGTAGAGAAGATAAACAAAACAACTAATTATTTGAAAAAACTAAAGAAAAGAAAATAATCAAGAAAAAAGACTAAAGGTACAGATTTACGTTAGCATCCAAATAAGGGGCTTTACTACAGACAGACATTTTTAAAACTCTAAGTGGTTTCTATCGAGGAGAACAAAATATATGACTCCAAAATGTGCCACTTTGGCATGTGAATCATTTTGAGCTGAAGGCGATCAAGACCCAGTGGACTCAAGAAAAATTTTTACCTCTCCTTTGACACTTAAAAAAATTTAGATAGGGGGCCTGGCCCAGAAAGAAAGCTATTACCAGAGAGAACTTTTTATCTGAAAAACCTATCTGTACGGCAGAGCAAACGTCTAGTTACCAAACACATGTTCTTCTTATTGTCCTGTGAGTTATTCTCCTTCCTTTTGAAGTTCCAGGCCTCTAAGCCATTCCTCCGGATCTTGGGAGGGTGGTATCCTCTGCACCCTCCTTGAGGACCCCTCTTACACCCCAGGGGAGTTGTTCAATGATTCCAGAAATATTTACTGTTTGTCCTTGCTGAAAACTGCAGAGCATGATAGAAAATTTGTTCAGGCCTTCTCCCATAAGGTAAAATAAAACCATAACCCAGAGAGGAAGAAAAACCGTCTAAAGCCCTTGTAAAAGGATTTATGGCTGGATCAAACTATGATATCATTTAGACTACAGCCCAACTCTTTGAGGAATTGAGAGCAACTGTCCTTATCTTACAAATCTTTGCAAAACTAGAAATGCAGCTCTAAAGGCAGTCCAAAATCTGCTTTACTCCTTTTACCAATTCCAAAACCTCCCCTATTTATCTCAAAACACTTGTAAATATTGGCCTTGGGAAACCAAAATCCTTCTGCAGGAATTTGCATTCTTTCTCTGTGCCTTTGAGATATAAATGTTCTACTTGATCCCTCCAGGAACCCTTATCTAGGTGATCTCTTTAAAATGTCAACTTTAGGGAAGTAATTCCATTTTAAAAATAGTAGCTATAAAGTCTGTCTGTGTCTGTATGTTTACGTGTGTCTATATATGTATGTTGTAGATGTGTGATACATTTTTACTCCAGGTGGTATTGCCAAAATTAGTTTATAAAAGAGCTCTATTTAATTGGCTTAAAAATTTTAAGCACTTACCTATATTAAACTCTCAGAAATATAATTGAAACTAGCCCAAGTGTTTTTCAAGTTCACACGATCTAAGATTAATATTTAGTAAATAAAAGCTAGTTTAAGGCATGTCTTTAGAGTTATCAGCATTAAATATAACTTTTATTCTACCTGGGTTTAATAATCAAATAAGTTTGTTATCTCTGTTACAAAATTTGTCATCCAGAAAAATCACTTAGGGTGATGGCTGACTTTGTCCAATAAATCATAAAGTTTTTTGGGTAGTCTAATTTTTAAGGACAAGTAAATTAAATAGGTGTAGGTAGGATCAAAAGTTTCTAGATGAACCTTTTCAATAGTCTCCCCAAATAATTTTGGTAAGTTTTGCTAAGTTACATTAAATGATGAGTTAAATTAAATTCATTGACTATCCAGATCATTTCCAAATAAGGTAAAATACTGAAACATGAATTGCTGAACATAGATTTGTCCAATCTTGGCTACTTATTATAGAAGAACCAAATAAATTTTCATCTGTTAGTAAGCATGGCTCATGCCACATTGAAAAATTTACTATTGAGAAAGCATATGTTTCTAGAAATCATAAAAAGTATTTATAAATTTGCCAAGCCCACATAATGCTAAAGTAAAACACAGTTCACAATGGTTTACTTCTTAGTTTTCACTAGAAACTAAGGTTTCTAAGGGTTAAGAGTTCTAATTAATATATTTGATTAACAGTATGAGAAGTAATAAGAAAAACAACTCTGTATGCAAGGAAAGTACAATGTGGTTTGGGATAAGAAAAGGTATGAGATATGAAGATGCATTTTTTAAGGGAAAAGAAAGTAAATTTGTCCTAAAGTAAAACTAGTTATTTCAAAATGGGAAAGGGGAGAATAAAGGACAAATTAAACAAAAAGTAGGAGGAGAGAAAGAGAGAGAATCTTACCTTGTGTAGTCAGATTGGACAAAAATTGAATTATTATGAAGGTTTTAAAAATAAGCTTAAATATTAATAGTGTAATGATGTAAAACTGAAACTTGATTTTCTTTCATCTGATAAAAGGACAAAGTTTTATTGGACTATGGGTTTGCTCCTGAGACTGTGAAAGGTTTTTCTTTACTTTTTAAGTAATTTGACTAGAAAGCAAAGATTTTGTGTTTCATCAAAATAATTCCCTGTGCTTCATGTTTTCTTTATCATCAGATCTTTGATCACTTAGGAATACTGAGTCCTCTTTTTTTGAAAAAAAGATTTTATATTTCCTTTTTCTCCCAAAGTCCCCCAGTACATAGTTGTATATTTTTAGTTGTGGGTCCTTCTAGTTGTGGCATGAGGGACGCTGCCTCAGCATGGCTTGATAAGTCATGCCCTGTCCACACCCAGGATCTGAACCAGCGAAACCCTGCGCCACAAAAGCGGAGCGCGTGACCCTAACCACTCAGCCATGGGGCCAGCCCAGGAATACTGAGTCTTCTTTTTTTTTTTTAAGCACTGGGTTTCTTTTTTTTTTTTTTTAAGATTTTTTAAATTATTTTTTTCCTTTTTCTCCCCAAAGCCCCCCAGTACATAGTTGTATATTCTTCATTGTGGGTCCTTCTAGTTGTGGCATGTGGGACGCTGCCTCAGTGTGGTTTGATGAGCAGTGCCATGTCTGCGCCCAGGATATGAACCAACAAAACACTGGGCCACCTGCAGCAGAGCGCGCAAACTTAACAACTCGGCCACGGTGCAGGCTCCAATACTGAGTCTTCTTAATATTAAAAAAGCTAATTTTTGCTTACAACTATATCATCTTTTGTATCTTCCTTTAAAATCTTTTTCCACTTTGGTTAAATATATAATTAAGTATTGTTTCATCATGACCTGTGACTCACTTTAGTTGTGTCCAAACCTTTTGATATTTTTGACAGACTTCCCCAAATCAAATTCTAAATGAAGTTGTGGTTTTTTTTAACCTCAAACTAACTTTGGGATTTTTCAGAGGGCCCTTGAAACATCTCAAAAGATTTGTTCTCTCTCTTTATAACAAGAGAGCTCTTGCACTAATTAGGCATATTTGATGTGTTAAATTACGTGGAAAGCATTGTCAAACGAGTGATGCTAAGCCTTTTTAGATTATATTTGTGTGGATATATGTTATTAGTATAAGTGTTCCAGAAATTGTATGAAATGTCTAGAAATCCAGTATGTCCTGGTATAATATTATCATTATTCTACATTAGAATAATGTAATTCTAATTATTTTAAAATGTTGTGTGTCATAGAAATAACCAAATTTCCTTGTCAATTCCATTATAATGAACTCTCATCAGATCTTTAACAATGGGCATTTTAAGACTTTGTCATTTACAGAGAGTTATTGTTTTACTCTGATACTCTTGAAAAAGTGTCTCTTCTTCAGAGAGATTCATGGAAAAGACTTTGCTGATAACATTAAGATCATAAAACTGAAGTGGATAAGAATTTCCAGAACTAAGGGAAAAACTAGATTCAAGCAGAACAAAGACTAATTACACGGGACTGAATGAACTGAGGAATCCTCCTCAGTTATATAATATATATAATATATAAATAAAATATGTAATATATAATATATAAATCTATTATAAATATATATTTATATATTATATAAAAAATATAAAATATATTATATATATAATATATAATAATATATAATAAAAAATTATAATTTTTTAATGACTTTTTGTTTGAAACATTGCTGGTTCTTTAATGTTTTGTTTTCCAGATATAAGGAACTTTTCCTCTTAAGCTAACTATGGCTTACAGCAATTAGTAAATTATACCTTTGTAAGCAGAATTGAAACATTTATCTTTTTCTCCCTGCCTCGTACCTCCAGATTTTGGAAACTCTTAATGAGTATTATTATTTTCATGGCAATAGAGTTATTTGCATAAGTTCAATAAGGATCTGTTTTCCTTTTAATGGGATGCAATTGGAAACATTGAGTGTATTACAGGGCTTTGACTGGAATGTCCTATTTGAGAAAGATGTACATAGGCTCAGATGTGACCAGACAGCTTTAAAGAACTAAGAGGTTGAATTTATGGAACTAATAAAGCCCCTTTGAAGTATCAACCTGGTACCTTGCCTACAGGGTTCCCAGCAGCCTTACCAGGTGAATAGGGTAGGTCACTTTCTGGCAGGCTCAGGAAACTCAGGATATTTTGGGGACCTCAAGAATAGATGAATTCATCCAAATATATAGATATTTCAGTCAGAGTCTGATGGTGAGATCTTGGCTTGACTTCATAGCCTCAAGAGGCTTTTAAAAGTTCAATCTGAGATTCCTTGAATTGTTTCAGTAAGGCAGATTCCATGAAATGTTTCAGTAAGGCAGATTAAGAGATTCTATATTGTCGATCACTATTCTTGCTGCCCTTTATAATTAATCAGGTCAAGTTTATTGAAAAAAGACTTAATTTGTGAACAAATTGGTCTTATTGTGATTATTTTTGATAAAAATGGGGGTGATTGTAGAGAGAAAAATTATATTTCAGTAATATACCATTGTGGATATCACATTCTAGTGTTGTTGATTGTTTTTGAGACTTTATTTTTTACCTGTAAATGGGACTAGATCCTTAATTCTTCTACTTTCCTCCAAAATTTGGCTACAACTCTGCAAACTAACGTTTCCAATTCCTATCCTTCTGACTTAAAATCACTGAGAACTAAAACTTTCCTTTTTCTAAAGCCATGCAAGCTAAAGTTGGACAACTTGATATAAACTCGAGAGAAACCACTACAGCAGCTCACGTATGAACAATCTTCATGCCTGTTGCTGCGTGAGCCACTCAGAAAGATTACCAGAGACTTTCCTGCAAACCAGGAAAATCTATCAGATTGCCACCACCTGCCCTCACTCCATCTGAAGATGCTTTGAGCCAGACATCTCGAAATCTTCTCGACTAGCCACCTCCAGAACTCAGAAACTGGGATTATAATCTGCCCCAACCATTAATCATTGTTTTTCTTTTGTTTCCATAGAACTGCCTCTTATTAAATACCTGAGTGCTTACACCATAGACCTACGTTGGGAGCCCATATGCATCACTGCCTCCTGAAATGAGACAGCTGTTTAACTGAACTGAGCTATTGTCAAGACCAAGAGACTGGTTCGATAAAATGGAGCAATCTACCAACTTAACTTCTGGACTGTGAAACTTTTGGGGGAAGTTTCAAAGGCAAGACTTGGGGAGCAGAATATGTGACTCCAAAATGTGCCACTGTGGCATCATTTTGAGCTGGATCATTTTGAGCTGAAGACAAGACCCAGCAGTCTCAAGATAACCTTTTCCCTCTCCCTTAACTACCTAAAAAATTTAGATAGGGGGCCTGGCCCAGAAAGAAAGCTATTACCAGCGATAACTTTTTATCTGAAAGACTGATCTGTATGGCAAGACAAACATCTAATTACAAAACATCTGCTCTTCTTGTTGTCCTGTGAATTACTCTCCTTCTCTTTGTAACCCCAGGCCCCTATCCCATTCCTTAGCTTAGGAGGGCATATCAGGCTCAACTGCTTGACTTGAACTTGAGTCCCATATCTTTGGGGCTCCTAAACATACAAAATTAAATTTGTTTTTTCTCCTGTTAATCTATCTTATGTCAATTTGATTATTAGACCAGCCAAAGAATCTAAAAGGGAAGAAGGGAAAATTTTTATGCCCTGACACTATGAACAAATTATTGGACATTTTTATGCCCCAAATTTAAACACTTAGGTAAAAAAATAATTTCTTTTAAAAAATAAAAACATCAATGAAAAATTAAACAAGAATAGTCTAATAGTCATTGAAGAGATTAAATCAGTAATCACACCTCTCTTCCCCACCAGACACCAAGTGCTGATGATTTTACAGGTGAGTATTATATCTTCAAGGTACAGATAATCTCCAACTTATACACATTATTTTGAGGATTTGGAAAAGAAGAAAAGCCACATGGCTCATTTAAAACCTAGTGTAATCTTGAGATCAGGGAAAATATAAGAAAAGAAAGCCCATTTCGTTTATGTGCACAGCAGCAAAAGATTATAATATAGCAGCAAATCAAATGCAGCAATGTTTATGTTCAAGTTGGGTTCATCTCAGGAATGGAAGGATGGTTTCAGAAAGGATTCTGAAATCTTTTGTTATAATATACCACATTAAGAGATTAAGAAAAGCTTTATGATTATCTCAGAAAAGCATTTGATAAAAAAATTCAACATTCATCATGATATTTAAAAATATTAGCAAACTAGGAATAGAAGGAAAGTTTCTTTACATGATGTTCAAAACCTACAGTAATCATGCTTATTGATGAGACTTTAGAAGGATTCTCATTAAAGTTAGGGACAAGATAAAGATATTCCATATCACCATTTCTATTCAACAATGTGCTAGAGGTTCTAGACAATCCAGTAGACAAATACGAACATAGGAGGTACGAGAATTGGAGATAAAGATATGAAGCCTGTTTATATACATATAAAACCTCAGATAAAATATTTTATCTAATAATGAACCAATATAAAATGCAAAGACTGATTTGAAAGTTGGTCCAGGTTCTGGATAACAGCTCAGCATACTCAATAACGTTCCTAGTAATCTATTAGAAAAGCTATACAAAAAACATACTTTTGCAATGACAACAAAAACTATAATTTACCTAAGGATGAATCCAGCATGTACTAGATAGTTAAAAAGAAAATAAAGTATTATTGAAGTAATGGAAGTCTAAAATAAATGGAGTAGTCTTAAATAAAAATAATGTGTCACTATAATATAGATGGTAATTCTTTCCAAATTAATTTATAAATTCAGTTTAAAATCCACTTCCATTTTAAATATTATCAGAGTTTTATATAGAACTTGACAAATGTGCTTAATATTCATATGTAGAGAAGAGGACAAAAATAGCCATAAAACCTTTAAAGAACAAGGTGGGGAAGAGATCAATCCTTGTTGTGTAATTACAGTAATTAATACAATGTAATTTTGGCACAGAGATAGATGAGGTACCCAGTGGAATATAATACAGAACTCAGTTCCAGGCATACAGGGAAATTTAATATTTGTCAATAGTTGCATTTTTGATCAATGGGGTAATAAAATGGTGGTGGAAAAAAATAGTTATCCATATAGAAAAAGATAAAATATAATTTTTACCTCATTCCCAGGCAGGATTAAAAATTCAGTGTGTTGAGCAGCATTTTAAACAATTAGAAGATAGCAAAAAGGAATACTTTTAAGACACGAGAGAGGAGAGAAAGTTCTCAAACAGTATACAAAAGCAATTAAAGAGAGAATTTATGAATTTGACTCCTTTAAAATGTAAAATTCCTTTATAAAAAACATACTACAAGATAAAACACAGACTGAAAGAAGATTTTTACAATGCATGTAGCTGACAAGGATTAGGTGCTAGATTTTCTAATGAGTGCCTACAAATTAAAGAGAGAAAGAGAAATAGCTTCCTAAAAAATAAGAAAGTCCCTAGGGGAGAGGGAGGGAGGAATAGGCGGAGCAGAGAGATTTTTAGAGCAGTGAAAATGCTCTGTATGACACCATAACGATGGATATATGTCATCATACATTTGTCCAAACCCATAAAACATACAACACTAAGACAGAACCATAGCATAAACTATGGACGCTGGGTGATAATGACGTGCCAGTGTAGGTTCATCAGCTGTAAGAAAGGCACCACTTTGATGGGGGATGCTGATAACGAGTGTGTGGAGGAGGGGAGTATGTGAGATGTTATGTACGTTTCCCTCAATTTTACTGTGAACCTTAAACTGCTCTTAAAAAAACAGTCTTTGCTTAAAAAATAGGCAAAGTTATATGAGATGGCAGTTTATAGAAGAGGATTGCCTAATGACTAATAAACATGAAAAATTGTTCAACTTTTACTAGTAATCAGAGAAATGCAAAGTAAAAAATAATTTGCCATTTCGCATCATGAGATTAGAAAAATCTTTAAAGCCTGATAATGGCAAATGGCGGCTTGGTTGTGGCGCAAGGAGAACTCACACGTTTCTGTTGAGGATGTTAATTTGTACAAAATATTTGGAGCATAATTTGACAGTGTCTAGCTGAGGTGAAACTCTGTTTACCTGTGTCTCAGCATTCCGGCTCTAAACGCAGATCCTTCCTGAGGGACTCTTGCAGATTGTCACACAAGCACACTTGCCCAGGAATGTTCACTGTAGCTGTGCTAGAAATGGTAAAAATGTGGAAATCACTTGAATGATCATCAATAGGAGAATGGATAAATTGTGAGACAAATAATCAAAACTAAACACTATACTACTTAAAATGAGTCAACTGCAGCCACAGGTATCAACATGGATTAATCTTAAAAACATAATGTAGAAGGAAAAGAAGTTGTAGAACGATGTGTAGATTATGATGCCATTTATATAAAGCTTATAATTCTTCAGAACAATACTGTATATTATTATGGAGATCGCTAAATATGTCGTGAAGTACCAAAACTCACATAGGAAAGATAAACACCAAATTATTGACAGCAACTACCATTGGGGATGGAGAGAGGTGAATAGGATCCAGGAAGGGGACATACGGGGCTTCCACTTTATCAGTAATATTTAATTTCTTAAGAGAAAAATGTGGAGCAAATATGGTATTATGTCAAAATTTGATAACGCATGGGGGTATAAGTGTGTTTTCTAGTTTAATCTGTGTACTTTTCTGTGTCCATTCATTCCAAATGAGGACCTAGCATGTGCCAGACACTGTTTTAAGAGGTAGGGACAGAGCACTAGACAGAGTAGGCAAAACTCTCCAGCCTCATAAGAGCTTACGTTCTGCAGAGTGTTTAAAATATTTCATATTTTTTAAAAGGAAAAAAAGAGATAAGGATGAATTGGATACAGCTTTTTTGAGAAAGACTGGTTAGAATTATGTAGGTTCCAGTTGTGCTTGGTGATCATCAATTTTTATGGTAGTCAGCATTCTATCCAGTAAAATGGTTTTCTCTAATGGGATTCAACTGCCTGATTATAAGCAAGTAGAAGAGCAACTGAGTGGGTCCAAACTCGGAATTTTGCCAGGTAGGGAAGTGTAATTGATAAACAAAGATACAGAGGATTCTGGAAAGATGGCAAAGTAGGAAGCACCAGGTATTTATCTCCCTACCTAGACAACAATTGCATTGGCAGAATCTGTCCAGTGTAACTCTCTTGGAACTCTGGAGTCTGTTGGAGGCTTGCCACTTCCAGGGAAAGGCCTGGACAGTAAATTGTGGTTACATCCAGTGCATTTCAGCTCCTAGCATGGTAGCAGCCACTCATCCCCCGCCCCCACCCCATGGCAAGCAGCCATGCTTGTGTTCCTGGAGCAGCTTGCATAGCTTTCAGGAACCAGGGTGGGCAATAAGGACTCGGTCCTCCAAATATTGGGGATCTGTGCTCTGATTGATAATTGCTTCCTCTGATCACAGAGGGGCAGACAAATTGACAAGCAGCCACTGCGGGAAACCGCCCCCCCGCCCCTCCCCCCCCCCAAGTGACTTCCAGAGCATTTAAAGGGCCAGTGCCTTTCCCCTACTCCCTTAATTTTTCTTTTTGTCTCCTTTTAGGAGCTGGACATTAGAGACTAGGCTATTCAAAAGCAACTGTATATGCAAGGAAAATTAGAAAATCACCACGCATACCCAGGGAAAGGTACAGGCTCAGAAAAAACCTGAGAAGACCTTAAGTTTACACCTGAGGCTGGTCCTCAGGAGACAGCCTACAAGAATAAAAAATAAGAAGCAGCAGCAAAACAAGAAAATCAGCAAACTCTTAGGAAGGAGGAGACTGATTTCCCAGTTACCACATTGTCAGATGAAAATGTCCAGTTTTAAACATTTTTTTTAAATCACAAGAAATACAAAGAAACAGGAAAGTATGGCCCATTCAAAAGAAAAAAATAAACAACAGAAACTGTCCCAGACAAAGAGCAGATGGTGGACCTACTAGATGAAGATTTAAAACAACTGTCTTAAAGATGCTCAAAAACTAAAGGAAGGCAAGGAGAAAGTCGAGAAAATGATGCACGAACAAAATGGGAATATCAATAAAATGTAAAAGAAAAAAAGAAATTTTAGCCAACACGTGGAAGCAATCCAAGTGTCCACTGACAGGTAAATGGAGAAGCAAAGTGTGGTATATTCACACAATGGTCTGTTACTCAGTCTTGAAAAGGAAGGAAATTCTGACACATGCTACAATATGGCTGAACCTTGAGGGACATTATGCTAAGGGAAATAAGCCAGTCTCAAAAAGACACGTACTATATGATTCCACATATATGAAGTATTTAGTGTGCTCAAAATCATAGAGACAGGAAGTAGAACAGTGGTTGCCAGGGGCTGAGGGAGAGGGGTGAGGGAGCAAGTGTTTAATGGGGACAGTGATTCAGTTCTGCAAGATGAAAGCGTTCTGGTGATGGATGATGGTAACAGTTGTGCAAAATCATGAATGTACTTAGTGCCATTGATGACACACTTAAGAACAGTTAAGATGGTGAATTTTATGTTTTGTGTATTTTACCACAATAAAAAAAAATGGGGGCAGAAAAGCAGAGGTACCAGCACCAAGAGAGTTTAGAGTATTTGCAAGAGAACAGTTGAAATGATGGGTCATGGAATCCAAGCTAGAGAGGAGAGAAATGGGGAAAGACAAGGAGAAAGTGGAGAGGTCGATGGACAGGAAGTTCCATTGGGGTCGCAGATGAGTGAGTGGTAATGGGCTTTCTTGAGCAGGCAAGCTAGAAAGAGAAAATGCTGCCTGGAGGGTGTGAACTGGTGATGATTTTGGAGTGGAGCATTTTTTCCCACTTCATGATATACCCTAGATGTTTCTCCATTTCAAAAGTTATAGTTCTATCTCATGCATTTTAATATAGTATTCCATTTTATAGATTTATCACAATTTAATTAATCAACCTCTTACTGTATTCGTTATTTTAAATCATAATAACAATTTATTATTTAAACCAATGAATTATGATTCTTACAGAAATCCTCACCAAGAAGTTTCTGATCTTCTTGAGACCAGTGGAAGAAACCCTGGGGGTCCAGAGAAACTCAAGACCAAAGCTACTCACAGGTGCTCTCTCCAAGGAGAAGACACAGCCTTGAGGTGGCCGGCCTGGAATTCCTCTGCACACTCAGTCACGTCGGAACGAAGGTCAGGTTACTCTAACTTACCCATTAATGTATGTGAATTACTCAGTGAATTCATCAAAGTCTACTGAGTTGTTTCTATGTGAAAAGAACTGTATCAAGAACTGGAAATGTAAAAATGCTCTCAAACATAGAAGGCAGGATTAGATGAGCACATAAATGATGATAATACAAAGTTAAAGCAGAGGCAGATTTAGCCTGAAGTAAAGGGATCAGCGCCCGTCTCTTACATGTGCCCCTCCCAGTGCTCCTATGAACATACCTATGTGGCCATACATTTTGGTAAAATTTACAAAAATACGATTTATTTTAAAGCTGCAATTAGTTAAAGTGTCTCTTTCCCCTCGCTTTCCTCACTGTTGGAATGGCCAAGGACATTTTTGAGACCCAACGAAGAAGAAGTTGTATTGAGGGCACATTTAGTTGAGTTTATTGAAATATACGCATAGAGCTTACAAATCCTTCATTGTAGAATGAACTGACTGCTAGCTGCACTGGTGTGGGAGTGATTTCTAGAAATGTCTCACCACCCCGATGCTGACGTGTTGGGCGTCCATGGCACGAGGGTACGTAGCAGAAGCTTTATCATGACAAGAACATGCCCTGTGGTGCTCGGCACAGGAAGTAGGTGGGTCCTGGAGGAGACACAAGGTTTGAAGTGTGGAGCCAGAAGCTAGTCTGGGGAAAATTCTTTTAATCAGACACGTAAACTGTAAACAGAGGATTTGGTTCTCAGTAGTACCTAGTCAAAACAGAATTTTCTGAAGTCAGGAGTACTCTCAGTAACACAGCATAAATAGCTATACAATTATACACACACCATACATGTTTGTTTTCTTTTTGTTGGTAATTGCACAAAATAAAAGAATGTATTGGTATCTGGGCACAACGAGATATCAGTACTATAAAGAGGGCATATGTCTATGTGTGAAGTTGTATGTTTTGTTCATTCCAATCAACAATGAAAAAATTGTGACAAACCATTATAGAAGAATGACTGAGTTATCTTTTCATTTTCTCTATAGAAAATATTATAATTAAGTAACTCCAACAGGTACTTAATGAAAATGTTATTTGTCTAGATTTTGTAATATTTGTTGTATTCATTAACTTATTAAAATTATTTTGGTGTGATTACTTTATTCTAAATAAGCATTCATTTCCACATCTAATTTCAATTATTTTTGCTAAAGGGCTCCGCCCAAATGGTTTAAACTTCAGGACCCACAGATCATGGATCTACCCTAGTACAAAGTAATGAGTGTGATATGAGAGAAACAGAAGTGGGGCTGTGGGAGTCTGAAAGGAAGAAATTATTAATGACAGAGATGACCAGGGAAGAGTTTTAGCTAAGCTATGATTGAGTGGAAGAATTTGAATTCAGAGATCTAGCGAATGGTATTGTAAATGAAGAAGGGAATTCTTCGTAACTTTTTAATAGTTTACGTCCCCGGATCTACCCACTCACATGCTCAGTTTGTTATTGACACATCCTCTTCTCTGCCTTCACATGCTTTCTGATTCCATATCTAAAAGACTTTTCTGCTAATGTTTTGTGGACATGGGTTCATGCAACAAATTAATGTGAACTTAGTGTTCATGGAAGAGAATTTCCCAGGATGGAGTCTGGGTAGGAGTTCGAACTGTGAGAAACGTGACAATTCTGTTATGCAATCCAGGCCCTATTACATGAATTATGTAGAAACAAAGCGAATTTTCTCCTCTGTTCTCCAATTATGGTATAATTAGTGAACAGGAGGCAGAGGGAGTCCTAGTTTTAAGCTCTAGGCTGGAGTCATCTTCATTCATTCAGGAAACAATCATAATATGCAGAAGCCAAGGGCAAGGAGAGTTTCTGCTATGAAGCAATATGGCCTGGAAAACATTACACCATATCCGTGACTTGTTAAGATCATGGGTGTGCATGTGCATGTGCGTGGCCGTGGGTGTGCGTGAGAGAGCGAGACAGAGGAAGAGAAAGAGAGACACAGAGACAGAGACCCAGACTGAGACCAAGCACGTTCTGTGAAGGGTAGGGGATCCCTGAAGGAGGTGCCTGGTGCTCTGTGTCTGCAGTAACTTCCTGCCCCATCTGGGGCCACTTCTCTTACTAGGAGGCTTCCTAGGTCTGGTGCTCATTGGGAAGTTCAAGGAGCCCTTTACTTAGGATGACTCAGCATCAAGGGAGCTTACTGTGAACCTAGGTGGCATCAGCTTGGAAAAGAAAGCATCAGAGACATAGAGGGTCAGCCCCTGGGATCTGAGTAACAAGGCTGGAGACGAGGAAACAGCTGAGTAGTTGGTGGGTCACAGAAAGAGGATCTGAGACCATACACCTGGAGATGGGAATAGGGGAGCAATGACTTTTAACCACATCTTCCTTCTTGTCACGGGCTGATGGTATAGGCCCTGCTGAAATGCAGCAATGCTCTTGTCATCTGACCAGTCCTTCCCTAAGCTCCTGCCTTAGATCCAGTGACTAGGCTTCTGCTTTGTGCTAATGTCTCATCTCCTGCTTTCCTCTCACTCCTGCCTTGGTTTTCTGGGCCCTGCAGGATTGGTGGCTGAGCTCTGGATTTCTGAGGCATGTTGCCTGTGACCAGGATGACACACGCCAGCTTTCCCAGCACATGGACTGTTGTCTGTTGTCCTGGCCAGTCCCCATCCTGCACTCTCGGACATCCTCCTCTTGTGAGACATCTTATGGGAAAATAGAAGACACACCCTTCACAACCACTTTCCAGGTGTTAAACCCTGTGGTAGGGACTTTCATATTTGCCATTTAATGCAGTCCCTTCCTTATAACCATCCTCCTGACAGGTAAAACTATCCCAGGTAAGGGAGCAGGGACTCAGAGGTTGTACTTCATGTGTGTCCCACGGATGATTCTCTTCACTCAAGTTTTATGCCTCTTTATCCTACTTTCATGAAATGTGCTTTTTTTGCCATCCTTCAGGACTAGGGATAATATTATCTGTAGGATTGTTTTGGGGATTAAATTAAATTCTCAGTATGAAAGTGCCTAGTATGTGGTAAATACATAACAAATAACAATTTCCTTATTTCATCCTATTCTGACTTCCGCTTAGAAAACCTGGCTCTGCTGACCGAATTTGAGCTCGGCACATGTCTAGTGCATCACTGGAGCACGTCGTAGGCTGTAGTAAATGTGGGGTGGAGGAATCAATGGATAGTCAGTGGAAGTGTTTAGGGTTTGTGAAAACCTGAAGGTCATCCTTCCCCCCCTACATTATGCTCCTCTTGACTGACTACCCTCGGGGTCTATAATCTGAGTATCAATCTGCTCTTCTGCTGGGTTTCTCTTCACTCTCAGTTCATCCTTACCCGTCCACAAGAACATGATTTTCTGTGTTGCATGTGCCTAGTTTCCAGGTCCCAGGCTCTCCCAGCTTGCCAAGTCACCATCCTGATATTCTGGACTAATGAGGCTGAACAAGAGAGAATGTGTTTAGCTGAAGGAGTGGCCCTGAGGGGCCGATCTACTAGGACGTGGGCGTGTGTAAGACGCAGGCAACACTCAGCTGCAGCACAGGTAGATCTGGGCTGATCAAGGCCACCTGCTGGCTCAGCACCTTTCCAAAGAATTAAGCAATCTACTGAGAGCCTGGATCAGAGAAAAAAGCTTTGGATAGAAGTACAAGTAAGAATTCTATAGATAATTTTCCCCCTAGCCAGCAGTTCCATTAAGGAAATTTATTTTAGTGTTTTGGAAGCATGAAGATTTTAGTTCAGTCATAGACACTTCCAGCTATTACTCAGTCCTCAGTCAGCAGATTCAAAGGAAGCTCAGAGGGAAAAACCCAGGGCCCCGGGGCCATCTGTAAGACCTTGGTCCAATTGCAACCATGCCAGGAAGAGGATGCCTGGCCCCTGCTTCAACTCTGTTGAGCATCTATTAGGGGTCACAAGAATGGTACCTGGTAATCAAGGCAAAAACGGCCTCTGGAACTCAATCTATCTCCAAAATTAAGAATCCTGGAAAGGAATAAAGAAGTCTACAGAACAAAGTCCCTAGAGTAAAGAAGGATGCAGTGACCAAGCAATTCTCTGCTCTTAAAGCCTTTCTGTCCCACAGCTGGGACCACGTAATGACGACCTGGAGACTAAGCTCTGCCCCAGGCCCTATGTTCAGTTCCATTTCTGGTCATGGAGAATGGAGGAAGCCTTTAGGTCTCAGTTTGGGGGTTCAGCATCAAGTCAGCCTTGCTCTAGTGCCCCCTCTGACCTTGAACTCCTAAATCTGGTAAATGGATTCTTATCTTATGCTTTTTGATCAGGCCACACCTGTGATACAGAAGTTCCAGACCTGCATCCTTATCTTATGCTTGTGCACCTGAGCTCCTGCCTGCCTCTGCGTTTTCAGGGCTAGGGGCTTGCCTTGCTGTCATAAGATCTTGAAGGAATCAGACTCTTCTGTTGCTTGTTAAGACGAAAGTGGATTTAACTCAGTGCTGAAACCTTCCAGGACAACCTGCTCTAACCCGTTGGATCAGGCACGTTTTGCACCATAACCCACCACAGCCCCATCTGCCCAGCCCTGATGTTTGAGTGCCCTCTAATCAGGAAAGAGCAGAGTTGGGTGGGTTAGCCCACCCGTGCCCAACATTCCTATCTGCAGGTAGAATCCTGGGGCATGGTGGGAGCTGCTAGAGCAGCAGGATATCCAGAAGTCCAGGGAACATCACTGAGCAGGAAAGAAATGACCACTTCTGCTTCTGAACTGAAACCTGCCAACCACGCCAAGAAGCCTGGCTTCTCGTGCTGCAGGTGCTCGTTCACATCAGCCTTCCAAACCTTAGGTATTGCACCATATGCCTTCATTTTAAAGCCAATTAAGGATCTTAAACTGCTGTGAAGCAATAAAAATTTCCCTAAACAATAACTATACAGAGGATCACTTCCAAGACTGAGATTTGTTATCTCATTTCAATCATTCTAAATTAAGCCCTGGAGAAACATTCTACTGCTAATAAATAATCACTTGTAATATGTGTTATTGCTGAGATAATAGGCTACATCAATATCTATTCATGTTATTGTAACTGGAAAATAAGACCTGAGAATATGACTCTGTGTCCCAGCATTGAGGAAAAACAAACATTAATATTCATAGTGTCATGTTTGGTTTAAATTACCTATTCTAAAATATGGGCCTGGATTCACCTTCAATATAATGAATTCATTTGTTACTCAGCCACACTTGATTTTTATCAAATTTCTCTCCAAAACAATTTTATATGATAGGACACAGAAGAACAAAATAGTCCATGACTTATTAGTTGATAAATAATATGTTGAAATTCACTAAAAGAGAGTGTTGATGAAATCTTTACATTTAAAAAAAAAAGGAGCTGTATAATAAACTTTAAAATTCATACCTTGAAGGTTTAAAAAATCTTAGTTCAGATTCTTGTGTGTTCCCTCCCTGCTGGGCTACATTTCAGAAAGTGTCGATTTTTTTCCAGTCCTGAGTCTTCTGTGTATTCCAATTTTTAACAAATATTATCAACTCTTCAAGTGGAAAGTCACAGCCTCTGAGGGACAGTTCTAAGCTTTGATCTGAGGTTTGTTTAAGCTTTCTTTTTTCCCTAGGAAAGATTTTCCCTGAGCTAACATCTGTTACCAATCTTCCTCTTTTTTTCTCTCTCCCCAGAGCTCCAGCACGTAGTTGGTATATTCTAGTTGTAGGTCTTTCTAGTTCTTCTACGTGAGCCACCACCACTGCATGGCTACTGACAGACGAGTCATGTGGTTCTGAACCAAACTGGGCTGCTGAAGCAGAGTGCACTGAACTTCAACCACTAGGCCATCAGCGCTGGCCCTTGATTTGAGTTTTTAATTCACAAGAAGGAATTGCCAAAAACATAACATTTTTTCCCTGGGGTTATTAAAGCTTAATTTAAAAAGACATTTGTTCCAAAATAAATTTGGATGGTGTGAGATCCATGCAATAATTTACTTTGAGAGAATCCAAAGCTACTCCAAGTCTTCTGTTTCCAATTTTAAGATCAAGCACCTCTAAAGCCATGTAACCGAGTAGGGATTAATAGGAAGTGAATTGGCCATAAATAATCAGTAAAAAGATAACAATTTAGTAAAATGATTTTAAATCCAAGTTAACAGTTTGCCTGACAATAGATAGTCCGTGAGATTCGTAGTGGTTAAGATATAAATCTCTGCTAAATAAGCTTTCTAAAAGAAACACTAAACCAACTATGTTCTAGAACTTGTTACGTTAGATGAAAAGAACCTTGAGTCTTCAGAACTTTGTAGTGATGAAACAGGAAAATCATTAATAAATGGAAAAATCATTCTAAAAGTTTTGAGTTTTCCTTTCAAACGATAGAGTAAATTTGTCTTCTGTAGCTGACTAATGCTCCCACTGAAGTGGCCAGGACTTGAAAGACCAATATCCCATAGGAAAGGGACATTGAGGAAAGCTCAACATTTGGCATCAGTTTTCTCTGTAAAGCATTTAATGAATCTTAAACTGTGCAGGACAAAGTCTAGGAAACTAAGCAGAAATAACTGAAACACAGAGTGGAATTTTTGACAATCACAGATGCTTGGGAAACGAAAGTTGGATTTCATAATCTGCCAAAAGGGGAGGGCCCTAGTAAACACCCAGGCTTTCACATGGGGTCCCTGGAGGCTACCCCAAGCCTGTAGGTCAAAGAAGCCTTATAAATATTACAACTCCACTTCAAGTCAACTCAATTCCTCCTGATTGGATTGAGCACATCTGGTCCCATTCTAGATGTCTCACAAAGGATAGGGGAGAGCCTCTTTGGAGAAAAATAATAACATCCAAAGCCATAAATTTTTTAAATCACAATGCCTATCATTAAATAAAATACCAGGAATACCAAAAAATACAACCAATACATAACTCAGCTATTGGAGTTATCAGACATGAATTTAAAAATAAAAGGAGATTATTATGTTAGAATATCATTGAAATCAAGATGGAGAATTTTACCAGAGTACTAAAGCTAAAAAAAAAATGATCAAATAGAAATTCAAAACCAGAAAAATATAATGATGTAAATGAAGCTTTAAATAGATGTATTTTATAACTATATACAACTGAAAAGAGGATTAGGAAATGTGAACAATATGATTAACAAAATTAACCTAATTAACAATGTACCTAACAATGATAGGATATACTTTTCTTCAGGTCAAATTTGCCAAATTTTACTGAAATTGATCATTTGCTAGGCCATAAACAATTCTCAACAATGTCAAAGGATTGAAATCATATTCTCTTACACAGTGAAATTAAACTAAAAATAAAACAAAAGTAACCACTAGGAAATCTTCAAATATTTGGAAGTTAAGCAATTTATTTTAAAATAAATCTTGGGTCAAAAAAGAAATCCCAATAGAACTAAATTATGTTTTGCACTGAATGAAAATAAGAATATGTAATACAAAAATATGTGGAATGCTACTAATGCTGTGCTTAAAGAAAAATTTACCACCATTAAATCCATATGCTAAAAAAGAAGAAAGTTTAAAAAACAGTGATCTCATTATCTATCTCAAAAATCAGGGAAAAAAATTCTCAGCAAATTAAATGCAAGAATGTGAGTAGAAGGAAATAATAAAGAGCAGAAATTAATAAAATAGAAACCATAAGTGCAATAGAGAAAAATCAACAAAGGGGAAATTTGGTTCCCTGAAAGACTGTTAGTTCTTTGAAGACTGAAAAAGAAATAAAGAAGGCCCACATAAACAATAACAGGAATCAGAATAAAAAGGGAAGTCCCTACAGATTGTACAGACATTGAAAAGATAATGAGGCAGAAAAATATTTAGGCAAGAAATTGACAAACTTTGATGAAATGGACAAATTCATAAGATAAAATTAACCACAATTATACAAAAAGAAAAATGGAAAATCTGAATACCTATTTAAAACTTAAATCCGTAATTAAATGCCTTTCCACCAAGAAACCTCCAGGTCCAGATGACTTCATTTGTGAACATTTCCAAACCTCAAAGAAGATACAGCACAGCTTTTACAGAAAGTCTTTTCAAGAAACAAAAAGGAAGAATACTTCCCAATTTATTTTAATGAGGCCAGCATAATCTTGATATCAAAGCCTGGCAAGAACAGTACAAAGAAAGAGAGTTATAGGCTGGTTTTTTTAAAGAATGTAAATGCATTATCCTAAGCAAAATATTAGCAAATTGAATCCAGCAATGTATGAAAACAAAAACACATCACAAAAAGTTGGACTTATTCCAGGAATGCAAATTTAATTTAGCATTATAAAAATCAATAAAATGCAATTCACCATATTAACTGACTAAAGGAGAGAAATTGCTTATCATGTCAGTAGATGCAAAAACAGCATATGATAAAACTCAAACCCCAAAAATGGTTGAAAGGAAAGATTTAGCAAAGTGGATACAGAAGGGAAGTTCCTTAATTGGCTGAACAAGTAGGTACAAAAAACTTAGAGCAAGCATCATACCTAAGCTGGGTATATCAAAAGTTTCCCTCCTTAGAGACTAATGAAAATGAGAACACGACATACCAAATCATTTGGGATGCAGCAAAAGCAGTCCTAAGAGGGAAATTCATCGCAATACAGGCTCACCTCACTAAACAAGAAAAAGCTCACATAAGCAACCTCAAACGACACCTAACAGAACTAGAAAAAGAAGAACAAACAAAGCCCAGAGTCAGTAGAAGGAGGGAAATAATAAAAATAAGAGCAGAAATAAATGATATTGAAACAAAAAAGACAATAGAAAGGATCAATGAAACAAAGAGTTGGTTCTTCGAAAGAATTAACAAAATTGACAAACCCCTAGCCAGACTCACCAAGAAAAGAAGAGAGAAATAGCAAATTAATAAAATCAGGAATGACAGAGGAGAAATCACAACAGATACCAATGAAATACAAGAGATCATAAGAGAACACTATGAAAAACTATATGCCAACAAATTGAACAAATGGAAGAAATGGACAAATTCCTAGACTCCTACTATCTCCCCAAACTGAATCAGGAAGAAATGGAGAATCTGAATAGGCCAATCACAAGTAAGGAAATAGAAACGGTAATCAAAAACCTCCCCAAAAATAAGAGTCCAGGACCAGACGGCTTCTCTGGAGAATTCTACCAAACATTCAAAGAAGACTTAATACCTATTCTCCTCAAACTGTTCCAGAAAATTGAGAAAGATGGAGAACTCCCTAACACATTCTATGAAGCCAACATCACTCTGATCCCCAAACCTGACAAGGACAACACAAAGAAGGAGAACTACAGGCCGATATCACTGATGAACATAGATGCAAAAATCCTCAACAAAATTTTGGCAAACCGAATACAGCAATACATCAAAAAGATTATACACCATGATCAAGTGGGATTTATACCAGGGACACAGGGATGGTTCAACATCCGCAAGTCAATCAACGTGATACACTACATCAACAAAATGAAAAACAAAAACCACATGATCATCTCAATAGATGCAGAGAAAGCATTCGACAAGATCCAACACCCATTTATGATAAAAACCCTCAGTAAAATGGGTATAGAAGGAAAGTACCTCAACATAATAAAGGCCATATATGATAGACCCACAGCCAACATCATACTCAATGGACAAAAACTGAAAGCCATCCCTCTCAGGACAGGAACAAGACAAGGGTGCCCACTTTCACCACTCCTATTCAACATAGTACTGGAGGTGCTGGCCAGAGCAATTCAGCAGGAAAAAGAAATAAAAGGAATCCAAATAGGTAACGAAGAAGTAAAACTCTCGTTGTTTGCAGACGACATGATCTTATATATAGAAAACCCCAAAGAATCCACAGAAAAACTATTAGAAATAATCAACAACTACAGCAAAGTAGCAGGGTATAAAATTAACGTGCATAAATCAGTAGCATTTCTATACACTAACAATGAACTAACAGAAAAAGAACTCAAGAACTCAATCCCATTCACAATCGCAATGAAAAGAATAAAATACCTTGGGATAAACTTAACCAAGGAAGTGAAGGATCTATACAATGAAAACTACAAGACTTTCTTGAAAGAAATTGACGATGACATAAAGAGATGGAAAGACATTCCTTGCACATGGATTGGAAGAATAAACATAGTTAAAACGTCCATACTACCTAAAGCAATATACAGATTCAATGCTATCCCAATCAGAATCCCAAGAACATTCTTCACAGAAATTGAACAAACAATCCTAAAATTCATATGGGGCAACAAAAGACCGCGAATTGCTAAAGCAATCCTGAGCAAAAACAAAGCCGGCGGAATCACAATCCCCGATTTCAAAACATACTACAAAGCTACAGTGATCAAAACAGCATGGTACTGGTACAAAAATAGGTCCACAGATCAATGGAACAGAATTGAAAGCCCAGAGATAAAACCACACATCTATGGACAGCTAATCTTCGACAAAGGAGCAGAGGGCCTACAATGGAGAAAAGAAAGTCTCTTCAACAAATGGTGCTGGGAAAACTGGACAGCCACATGCAAAAGATTGAAAATTGACCATTCTTTTTCACCACACACCAAAATAAACTCAAAATGGATCAAAGACCTAAAGATTAGGCCTGAGACAATAAGTCTTTTGGAAGAGAATATAGGCAGTACACTCTTTGACATCAGTTTCAAAAGAATCTTTTTGGACACTGTAACTCCTCAGTTGAGGGAAACAATAGAAAGAATAAACAAATGGGACTTCATCAGACTAAAGAGCTTCTTCAAGGCAAGGGAAAACAGGATCGAAACAAAAAAACAGCTCACTAATTGGGAAAAAATATTTACAAGCCACTTATCTGACAAAGGGTTAATCTCCATAATATACAAAGAACTCACACTGATTAGCAACAAAAAAACAAACAACCCGATCAAAAAATGGGCAGAGGACATGAACAGACATTTCTCAAAAGAAGATATGAATATGGCCAATAGACACATGAAAAGATGTTCATCATCGCTAATCATCAGGGAAATGCAAATCAAAACTACACTAAGATATCACCTTACCCCCGTTAGATTGGCAAAAACATCCAAAACCAAGAACGACAAATGTTGGAGAGGATGTGGAGAAAAAGGAACCCTCATACACTGTTGGTGGGAATGCAAACTGGTACAGCCACTATGGAAAACAGTATGGAGATTTCTCAAAAAGTTAAAAATAGAAATACCCTATGACCCAGCCATCCCATTACTGGGTATCTATCCTAAGAACCTGATATCAGAAATCTCAAGAGTCCGTTGCACCCCTATGTTCATCGCAGCATTATTTACAATAGCCAAGACGTGGAACCAGCCTACATGCCCAGAAACTGATGATTGGATAAAGAAGATGTGGTATATATACACAATGGAATACTACTCAGCCATAAAAAAAGACAAAATTGGCCCATTCACAACAATGTGGATGGACCTCGAGGGTATTATGTTAAGCGAAATAAGCCAGTCAGAGAAAGACGAACTCTATATGACTCCACTCATAGGTGGAAGTTAGTACATTGATAAGGAGATCTGATCGGTGGTTACCAGGGAAAAGGAGGGGTGGGGGGAGGGCACAGAGGGGGAAGTGGTGTACCCACAACATGACTAACAAAAATGTACAACTGAAATCTCACAAGGTTGTAATCTATCATAACATTAAAAAAAAAAAAAAAGTTTCCCTCCTTAGATCAGGAATGAGACAAAGATGCCTAATATTGTTATCTTTATTTATTGTGATAGAGGTCCTAGTCACTGCAATAAGGCAAGAAAAAAGTAGAATGATTAGAAAAGAAAGCACAGAACTGTCATTATATGTAGAACATTAAAAATAACCTACAAACTACTATCATTTATAAGTTAACTTAATAAGGACACTAGATAAAAGATCCATACAAAAGTATATTTTATTTCTATATACTCACAACAAGAAATTATAAAATGAAAAAAATGAAATATAGCATTTATAATAGCATCAGAAATAGCAAATATTTAGGAATGCATCTAATGAAAAATGTGCGAGACTTTTATTCACGAAAATTACTTAAGATATTTTGTGTCTTTGTATATTTGGAAATGAATTAAAGATACTAAAATAAATGGAGATTTAGACCCTGGTTAGAGATTGGAAGACTAATACTGTTGGGATATCAAGTCTTCACAAGATGCTCTATAGAGTAAATGCAATCTCAATCAAAATTTCAGCAAACTTTTTTTTTGTGGAAATCCACAAGCTGGTTCTAAAATTTATATGGAAATACAAAAGTCTAGAAATATCCAAGATAATTTTGAAGAAAAGCTAATTTGAAGAACTTACACTGTCAAATGTCAAAACTCATAGTGAGAGTATAGTAATAAAGTCCGTGTGCCATTTGCACAAGATGAGACAAACTGAGAATGACACATAATAGGAAGTGCAGAAACAGACCCAAATCTATAGTCATTTGATTTATAACCAAGATGATACTGACGTGCATCAGAAAAAGATGGTCTTTTCAATTAGTGGTATTGGACCTATTGAATATTCATATTGAAAAAAAGAAATTATACTCAAATCCATTCTAAGTGGATTGTATGTCTAACTGTGGAAGGCAAAACCAATAAACTTCTGGAATAAATCACAGAAAAATATCTTCATGCTGTTGGTGTAGGGAAAGACTTTTAAAAAGCACTAAACAGGGGCCAGCCCAGTGGCACAGCAGTTAAGTGCTCACATTCTGCTTTGGCGGCCCGGGGTTCACAGGCCCGGATCCCGGGTGCAGACATGGCACCACTTGGCAAGCCATGCTGTGGTAGGCATCCCACATATAAAGTGGAGGAAGATGGCTATGGATGTGAGCTCAGGGCCAGTCTTCCTCAGCAAAAAGAGGAGGATTGGCAGTAGATGTTAGCTCAGGACTAATCTTCCTCAAAAAAAAAGCACACTAAACATAATGGATAAATAGGACATAAAAAACAAATAATGCATAATAATTGATAAATAGGACTACACAAAATTAAGAAGCTGTTGATCTAAAGACAACATTAAGAGAGTGAAAGGCAAGCCCAGAAGTTGGGAGATGACGTCTGCAATACATACAACCTAAAGTGGACACATGTAAATGTGCAAAAAACATTTGAAAATATGTAAAGAACTCATATAAGGAAAGACAGATAACCAATAGAGAAATGGGCAAAACATATAGACAAGTACTTCATAAAAGAAGATATCTACAAGCCAGCCCTGATGGCCTAGTGGTTAAAGTTCAGCATTCCCACCACTTCGGCAGCCTGGGTTCGCTTCCAGGTCATGGAATCACACCACACATCTGCCAGGTGCCATGCTGTGGTGACAGCTCACATGGAAGAACTAGAAAGACTTACAACTAGGATATACAACCATGCACCAGGGCTTTGGGGAGGAAAAGAAAAGAGGAAGATTGGCAACAGATGTTAGCTCAGGGCCAATCTTTCCCTGCAAAAAAATAAGGAGATATCTAAAAGGTAAATAAACAGTTGAAGAGGTGCTCAAAATTCTTAGTTATCAGGTAAATGCAAATTTAATCATAGGATACATTTACAGATCCACCTGCATGGCTAAAATGAAAAGGACGGACAATATCAGGTTTTGGCAAGGATGTGGACCAACTGGAAATCTCATATACTGATGATGGGTATGTAAATTGATAGAAACCACTTTGGAAAACTGTTTGGCATATCAATAAAAGTAGAATAGATTTATATCCTGGGATCCAACAATTTTACTTCTTAAAGGTTAATTAAATTGATAAATACCTAGCAAAACTGATTAAGAAAATAGACACTAGTCATTATTATAATGAAAAAGGGGACATCACTACAGATAATTCAGAAATTAAAATTAGTATTTCAGAATATTGTGTACAAAACTTATGCCAAAAAAATGAAAACTGAGATAAAATGGACAAATTTCTATAGAAATACAACTGTTCAAAATGCATATGAGAAGAAATAGAAAATCAAAATAGTCCTGTAATTACTAAAGATATTAAATCTGAAATTAAAAACTTTCCCATAAACAAAACTCTATGTCCATGTGGCATTACAAGTGAATTCTACCAAACATTTATTATCATTTTGAGCAACTGGTAGAATTAAGAAAAAATCCATTTGACTTTACGTGATGCTAGCATATTCTCTTTTAAGGCAAATGGCACTGTGATCTTGGAATGGGGAGAAGGAATCTGGCTGTGGAATGAAGAATAATTGTATAACTATGATAATAAACAGTTTATTGATTTCCAATATTAGAATTGATCTTTGGCAAACCTCAAAATATTTAACTATCAGTAAAGGCAAAACGTACATAACATCTGCTTTGACAATGTAAAGTAAGATCTATCAAATGCAGAAGTTCAAAACTGTAGGAAAGTGTAGAGGCAGTAATATGCGTGTATTGCAAAGTGAGGAATCAAGATACACTGTTGAAATTTGATGGAACAGGAATATAGAAGTTTGGATACTTACTTAATTTACAAAGCTAACAAAAAAGGGAAAACACAGTGATAAAACTGGCAAATATTGCGAGAGGAGGGGAATGAGATAAAACAGTATAAATGTGCTAAATCTTCATCTATCATAGATGGAATTCTATAGATAATGACTAAGACTTTATTATTTAGCAACATAGAGTTAATACCAGAAAAAATTAAAACAGAAATAGTTAAAAGCATTTGTGTCTGATGAACAGGACTATTGTAGTAAAGGGAAGAATGGAGGGGTGTTAATTTTTATTATTAACACCTTCTCTGCAATCTGATTTTTTAAAATGTGTATCCATACTACAAGAAAATGTTTTTAATAAAAAAACATAATTGGAGTGGTATGAGAAGAGAGAATAAATAGAGAATAAATAAGTATATAAGTAAATAAACTGAAAGAACCCTAGGTTATGTAAAAATATGGCATATGAAGAAAAAAGGACAAATTAAAGCAGAAGAGAAGGAATTTTTAAATAAATGATTCTGGAACAATTTTTATTTATTGAGATATACTCACCTCACACCACACGCCCAAATAAATTCCAGGTGTATTAATGAAATAAAAGTAACAATGAAACCATGAAAAACCAAAAGAAAACAAAAGTTAATGCTTTTTTATTTCTTCTTGGAGAAGGAATTTCCAAGCATGGAAACAAGGAAAAAAATTTTGAGGGCAATATTTGATATATTTGACAACATAAGAATTGAGAGCCTTGTTATTGGAAAACACAACCTAAATTGGTTCCCCACCAAACTAATTGTGGAGAAACATTTGTAATAATAAGGAAAATAATTCTACTATATCAATAACATGTTAATGCTTATTGATAACAAAAACATCTATTAAGAAATTATTTTGTCTGTAAAATTTAGAAGAATGTCTATAGAGAAACTATGCAGTGCCCATTAGAGCTGAATGAAATAGGGACTTTCATATAATGCTTAAAATTTATTAGAAAGAAATGTGTGAATATGTATATGAACTGAGATAGGTCTGTAACTTTTGACCTAGTAATTTCACGTCTATTGGTCTTGAGGAAAAATCAGAAATTCTGACAAAAGTTTATATATTTAAAATACAAAAAACGTTCAAAATGTTTAAAATGAGAGAGGGATGGTTGATATGATGTAACATCACATACATACAATCAACAAACACTAATTGTTTACTATGCCCCATGCAGTGGTGGAACAACGTGAACCAACAGAGGCGACTTCGTGCTCTTATTGAGCTTACGTTCTAAGAATATTTAATGATGAAGGAAAATGCTCAAGATAAACAGGAATCTGTTATCTCAATTATGTAAAACAATACGCAAAGAGAAAGACAGCAGCACACCAAACTGTGAACAGTGGTTCTCTGTGTGGGAAGAATGGTGATGCTCACCTTCCTACTGGTACTTCAGTATTTTCTAACTTTTCTATCATGAACACATATTTCTTTAGCAATTGGAGATATATACTTACAGGGTGGTGGCGAGGATTAAATGAAGGATAACAAGTACTTTGCAAAGAGGAAACTTTCAACACATGTCCGTTTTTCCTTCCCTCCCAACCTGAACATTGATTTTGCCCTCTGCTACTCTCCTTCTTTACTAAGGATGGTTTGGTCTGTTGCCGTCACATTTTTGCATTTCTTTATAGTAAGCATATTTTAACTTTTAATGAAAATTTCCATTATTATTAAATGGGTTGCCATTATTTTTAGAGAAGTCCCATTGCTTAAAATAGTTCAGACCTATAGGCGAGAGATCTTGAGGCAGCCGTACTTGCCAGAGCTCCTCGAAACATTCCGTGGAAAGAGTTGCTTTCTTTACCGTGAAAATTGATAGATGCTGTGTTCCCATGGTTACTGTTCTTCCGTTATTAACGCTAACAATCTCCATTGTTAGCCTCCTAAATAAAAGCAAGGAGATGTGCTGATCTTTAATAGCATGACTACGGCACTGACATTTTCCAGGCTGCTTTTACTTCTAGTGCTATTCTCTGTGTCGTGCAGTTAACACAGTGTCAGACTTACACAGAAACTCCAGTTTTCAAGAGTTTCTCAAAAAGCCATAAAATTGCCTGCTGGGCAAGAACTTGCCCTAAAACGTGCCCTAGCTGAGGGTCTTTTCTAAATTAGATGGTTATTCAGACTGCGACTTCAGATTACTAGCATATACAGTGTGTGAAGTAGAGGCTGTCTCTTCTGGACCTTGACTCGTTCCTTGAGACTTTCGCTCATCACGAGCACTTGATGACGTGGATTATGTTGCAGCCTGGAAATGTTTGACTCATATCAACTTTCCTTTACGTCTTACCTTATTACATGTTGGTGACCTGGTAGTTTTAATGGAGAACTGGCGGGTACCTTGGGAGGGAACCTGAGGGATAATCGCTGCATTTACACACCAGTTAGGGAGCCGGCACTTGTGGGAGAATGACTGAGGAACGGTGATAAGACAACACGAAACACACCGCGGCAAGCACATCAAGCACTGGCCCATCACTGAAGGCTATGAAAAGTGCAGGCAAGATGCATAAAGTTGGTTTGGAAGGGTGTCTTAGTCTATTCAGGCTGTTAGAACAAAATACCACAGACTGAGCGGCTTGTAAACAACAGAAATGTATTTCTCACAGCTCTGGAGACGGGCTCTGGGGAGGGCCTCTTCCAGGCTGCAGACTGCTAACTCGCGCCGTGTCCTCACGTGGTGGAAGGGGCAAGGGAGACCTCTGGGGTCCTTTTATAAGGGCACTCATCTCATTCATGGGGCTCCACCCTCATGACCCAGTCACCTCCCAAAGGCCTCACCTCCCAATACCGTCAGATCAGGGGCTAGGATTTCAACATATGAATTTGAGAGGGACACAAACATTCAGACCAAGGCAATCCCAAACATTTATTAAAATGGGTATAAAAAGAGTTAGAATAGCTAACCTTTAATGAGCACTTACAATGTACCAGGCAGTGGGTTGACTGTTTTACATGCCCTCACTCTCTTAATCCACAAAAATCCATATGATGTGGGTGCTTTGGTTTCCCCAAATTTCCTTGTGAGAAACGAGGCACAGAGAGGTACAGGAGTCTCCCCGGGTTCTACAGCTAATAACGGTGGAGCCAGAGCTCAAACCCAGCAGGGTGGCTCTAGGGCCCGCTCCCCGTGGGGAAGGGCTTCCAGGCACAGGAAGGACACAGAGGGCCAGGCCACCCCACCCCCAGCTGGGCCCCACCCCCTTTATCTTGCAGGCTGCTCGAAGCCTGATTACCTCACCCCTTCTCCCTTCTTTTCCCAACTTACTCATTGCAGGTTATAAGGGCCAGTTGCCCTGGACTTCGCAGCAGTCTTTGCATCCTCTGTTTAGAAACCACTTGGAACCACACACACACACACACACACACACACACACACACACACACACGATAAAGTTTAAGGGCGTGAACATTTGAGGAACATCTGCCTAAAGATCCTCTCTCTCCCTCCCTCCCTCCCTCTATTTCTCTCGTCTTCCGTTCTTCCTCACCTCTCTCCTTTCCCTCTTTCTCTCTAGTAATAGGCAGTTTTAGCAAAAAAATGTATGAGACTTGGAGTTCTTATTTGCACATCAACATTCAGGATGATCTTTGAGCTCAGGTACCGTTTAGACCCACACATGAGTTCTGATGAAGCAACTGACAACTACAGAATTTTTTTATAAGCTCTGGTTTTTTACTTTATCTACTTAAACAGGCCAGCACAATCCACCTTATAGTTGCAAAGCTCTGCTATTTAGCATTTCTAACCCTTAAAGAAGAGAAAATTAGGCTTAGTAATTTGGGGGTTATTTTTATATTTAAGTCCAAATCTCACCCAATCCATCTAGGCCAGTGCAAGACAAGGAGAGTAGCAGATGGTGGCGTGGGAGCTTGGGCTGAGCATCACGGGCATGCTGCACCCGACGAGTAAGCCCTTCACTGGGTCAGCTCTTTGCTCCCTTGCTTTCTCTTCACGGGGTGCAGCATACTTGGCCTTTCGGAGGCTGGAGTGGCTCATGCTGCAGTGCTCATGACACCCTTTTAATGACTCCCTATCAACAAGTGAGCTACACTTTGAGAGCATGATGGGGGGAAATGCCATGCAACCAGAAGTGGTTTGCAAATATAGCAAAACATATGGTAGAGATTTTACAAAAGTGTGGCTATTTAGACAATACCTAAACTTAGAAGTATGATACACACTTCTTTTTTCTGCTTCTTCTATTAACCAGCAAGTACCAACTACCTTCTTTACATGTATTTTGCACACTCTTAAATTTGCTTTGAGAAGGATCTAAAGTTGAAATAGCTTTTTTTTTAAAATGTGGCACAATGCTGTTAGACCAGTGAACAAAGCGTGATTTTTCACACACATCCAGCTAACTGGAATCACATGGGGATAAGACCTTAGCTTTTGCCAAAAAATTTCAAGGGAAATTTTTTCAAGGGAAATAATAGTTTAAAAACATTAATCATAAAAACCATAGCAAACATGCAATGAAGTATTTTATTAAGGGTTTGAACTTTCTGGGTGTGGAAATCAAGACAGTTAAGAACTTGGTGTTTTGTTAACATTTTAATCATCATTAGTTTTCCATAGAGTGAATTCACAATATTGCAGGAGACTTATTACAAGAAATACTCTTTTTAAAAAAAGAACAGAATCATGGCAGCTTTATTCAAAATAGTGAAAAGCTGGAGACCGTTCAAACGCCCATCAGCAATATGATGAATATACATAAATTATAGTATATTCACGAAATGGAATACTGCACAGCACTTCAAAAGAGAACTGCTGCTAATGGTAACAGCATGGATGAACCTCACAGACATAATGTTGAGAGAAAGGAACAAAAGCAGAAGATTATACACTGCGTGACCCCATTTATGTGAAGTCCAAGTACGGATAAAAGTCAGACGGGCTTCTGCCTGGCTCCAGTTGTCACTGTTTGGAAATCAACAGCCAGTCTAATCGCTCTTCTTTTGTAAGTGATCTGTCTTTTTTCTCTGGCTGCTTTTAGGATCTTCTATTTTTCTTTGGGTTTACTGTGATTTTTCAAAATTCCTCCTGGTTGAAATTCACTGGGCTTGCTGCATCTGAGATGAAGTCTTTCAACAACTCTGAAAAATTCTTTCTTTGAACAGTGCCCCTTCCACATTCTCTCTATCTTCTTCCTCTGGAACTCAAATTAGACATTTGTTAAATCTTCTCACTTTATCCCTCTTGCCTCTTACCCTCTCTTTCACATTTCCCACCCCTCTTCTCTCCAGATTTTATTAATTTCATTCTCCCAGTCACTTTTTTCTCCTCAGCAGCTGTGTCTAATCTGCTATAAGGGCAGTTCATTGAGTTTTCAACTTCAGTTATTATATTCACTTTAGACATATTAAATGAGTTATTCTGTGCCTGATATTGTCAATTTCTAAAGTCTTTGGGGATTTGTTTCTGTTTTCTGTTGTTTCTGGTGAATTTTGCCTGGGATGTCTCCTCTCCTTGAGTATTTTGTGAAGTTTGCTTGATTGTTTTGGAAAGTTACCTGCAGGAATTCTCTAAGGTCTGATCTGAAGTTAAGTTCCTCTGGAGAGGATTTGCCCTTGCCTCTCAGAGTGGCCAGCCCTGGACCGTTTTAAATTAGATTTTCAGCCTGAGTTCCTCCGGACCACCCAGGTAGTATGGATTTAGACTGCCGGCCTGTGGCTACAGATTCTCAGAGGGGAGCAGACAGATTTACTTTCCCCACCTCCAGTTCAAAGTGGAGGCAAGCGTCCTTTCTGTCCCCTTCTGAATATCAAGGTTCCCTTCTCATTCATCCTTACCTCAGGACTGTAGCCTAGAGGGTTCCAGATAGCCAGAGGTCTCCTGTTAGATTCTCCCTTGGGCCGCCCTATGCTTTATGTTCTGTGCTCTGAACCTATGCAGCTATTAAAGCAGAAACTCAGCATCCCCAGGGTTTGGCCACACACCTTCAGGGCATAAGTGGTATTTAGTATGACGGTACCTCCCAGGACTCGTACTTCACTTCCTTTGGGGTTCTGCACCTTCCTTAATTTAGTGCCAGCTCAGTAATGCATTTAAACGAATGGGGGATGTTTTTTCAACATTTAATCAACTCTTTTAGTTTGTAGTTAAAAGGGTCATTCCAGTGTCTTATCAGCCATACCTCTGGAGACAGAAGCCCCACGGCCTGCTCTATAGAGGCTGGTTATCTTCTGCTGGGTGCCACGCCTAGAGTTTCAGGAGTGTTCTAATTAATCATAACACAGTTCTACATCCCACAACCCATCTACAAGTCCTATTAGAAGAAAAATGATTTTTTCTTACCTACCATCAGAACAGAATTAGGCAGGTGACTGAGACTTTTCTGGGGGAATGTTTGAGTGGTAGAAAGCCTCAATGATGTTGGAATTACATCTTCACATTTTACGTCAGTCCAAACATTCTTCACTATTTCCATTGTTGGAACAGTGGGAAGCTTGGAATGGGTTTTATAATGCAATCATTCTTCCAAATGCACAACGTGGCACCAGTCCGAGCTCTCGTAACCATCTCCAAAATGAGCAGAACGAATCCAGATTCTACTGTAACAGTCTGGCCTGTGGGAAAATGATTTGCTGATTTATAGGGATGGAAGAAGACCATTAAGGTTATTGTTCAAGTTTGTTCTGTGAATTGTCTTTTCTTTCCCTCCCTCCTGCTCTTTATTTCTTACTTCTTTCCAGAGTATAGCATATTTTTATAAAGGTCACTGGTTTGGAAATTCCATGTAGAGATCAATAATAGCATTCATAAGTCAAGCATGATAACACAATACATTGCAGACAGTTATTTTCCAGAATTCACATTTTTTTCTTTGAAATGAATCTGTGTCTACACAGTTATTCTATGATTATAAGTCTGGAAGGCAATCAGATTAGGAAACATGAAAAAATATTTCATAATAATTCTCTTTAAATGGGAAATGTACAAGACATAATTACTGTTAATAGCATTCTTTTAAAATGTTTTCTTTTTTACTCTTCTGGACACCTGTGAACTCACTGCCAATCCATTATTTGCACCTTACATCTCCCTGTGTTCTCTCCCATCTCACCCTCTTGCTCCCCCATGCCCCAAAACCACCACTGCTCTGAAGTTTGTTTATCCTTCCCTTCATGTTTTAGGTTACAGTTTTATCAAATGCCTTTGTATGTTTGAGCAATACATTGTTTAGTTTCTTCTGTTGTTGAACTTCATAAAAATGATATGTAGCCTTCTCAGACTTGGTCTTCATTCAACATTGTTCTGAAGATTGGTCATGTTGTTGTGTGTATCATTCATTGTCACTGCTGTATAATGTCCTATTGTTTGAAAACACTACAGTTTATTGATCTCTTCTCTTGTCAATGATCATTAGTGTTGTTTCCAATTATTTTTTGCTATTTTGGACGGTGCTGCTAAGTACATTCTTTTGTCTCTGGATACATATGTGAAGAGTTTGGGGGAGTTCTTACCTAAGAGCGAATTGCTGAATGCTAAAATGGGTAAATATTAAACTTACAAAATAATGCCAAGTTGCGTTTCAAATTGGTTGCACCAATTTCCATTCTAATCCTCAGTGTGTAAGAGATCCCCTTCATCTGCAAACTCTTCAATATCTGTTATTATTAGACATAATTATTTTTACCAATTGAGTGGGTAGAAACAATATCTCCTTTGTGATCTTGATTTGCATTTCTCTGACTCTTGAAAGTTGCGCATTGTTTCATATGCTCATTGGCCATTACATTTCTTTGTGAAATGCCTGTTCTTATGTTTCACTCAGTTGTCAATTGATTTATTTCTTTTCATTATTATTTTTTATTGCTTTGTAGAAGTTTTAAGATATTCTTCATAAGAAAACTTTATTTGTTCTGTCTGGCAAATACAGTCTCTTAGATGTAGTTTGTCTTTTCACTCCTTTTAAGTATAATCTTCAATAAACAAAAAATGAGTTTTTTCCCACCTCAAATGTGACACATTCATTCAACAAATAGCGGACTTTCACCTTGTGCTCCAGCTGCCAGGGACATCACTGTGAACACAACAATCCAGACCCTCCTTTTGTGGAGCTGACTTTTGGGTGGGCTCATTCTTGCCCCCACCATCCATTGATTTATGGGAACTTTCAAAGCTATTTCAGTTTTGTCCCTATAAAATGGGGTCTGTGATTCTCACCCCGACCTTCCTGACAGACTCTAAGCAGGCAAACTGGTGGCCCTTTCTGATTTGATAGAGGTGGTGGTGACAAGGGGTCGGAGGGACTCACACACATTGTCTCATGTGCTGCCATAGGCTTTGGCTTTAAGTGGGGTCCTCAATTCAAGGGACCCACAGGCCCTGCATTCTAGCTCACCCAAGAAAATAATGAGCTGTGTGACAATGAGCTCCTGTTCTCTGCACTGTTCCACGGGCAGTGTTCAAAGAAACAAATAATCTTAGATAAATTCAACCTAATACTCTGAATACCATTTCAGTGTTTGTCTGCTGAAAATTCTCTAATTAAAAAAGAAAAGTCTCATTTAACATCTTGATTGTAGCACATCCACAAACGAAACGTTGGATCTCTCTGGGCTTGGATGTCTCCCCTGTCGTATATACCCAGATGTGCACTTGAATGAGGGAAAACAATGACAAAGTCTGGGGCGGGCAGACTGGGAGTCTTAGATTTTATCTTTTGTTTGTAAATGATCAGAAAGCTATTCTGTAGGGGAAATGTCTTCTTAGCTTAGCCATCTAAATATCTTCTCTTGAGAATAAAAGGTACTGCTCCTGGAGTAGCTTGGGGTGTCAGGGAATTTTCCACGTTCAACTTAATTCACCGGTAGTCCAGAGGTGATTAGGAATGACTGGCTTTCTCGTGCGCGAGAACCGCACAGGACTACAGCTACTACTAACAGTCACCATGGACTGAGCACTCACCTCTGTTCGCAAGCATTCACTCTTTTTACCTTCACAACATCCATAGAGGCGGCTGTCATGATCTTCCCCTTACAAAGGAGGAGGTGAAGCAAACGAGGTCAGGGCTGTGCAGTGTGTCATCTTAAGGCAGGAAGGACCCCCGCTCCCACCTTCGGTCCAGTGGGGGAAGCCACTTTACACTCCCCTGATTGTCCACCGCGGTTGCACTCAGCCTGCGTGAACTTTGAAGACAGGGAGCTTTGGCACGTGTAGGAGTCCTTTGGGAGGGCAAGTGATGGCATGGCTGGAGGATGCTGCCTGTGGACCACTCTGTCTCTGAGGACAGGAAAGGGCCCTGAATCCTGACCCCCCACTCTACTCTTCTTCACTCTCCAAAAGGATGTATCAATGACTTTTCCCCCCTCCTTTCATCTAGGCACTGAAAGAACTCTGGGCCTGGCAAGCTGGCCCCAGAGGAGGAGGGAATGACGGCCTGGAGGAAAAGGTTCAGATGACACTATCAGTTTGGCGTTGGGCCTGATTCCCTGTAACAGTTTCTGAAGCGCTAATTGCCTGAGCCTTCTCCCTGTGCACTCCCAGCCTGATCAGTCTGATGCACCCGCCAGGCCCGGAGGGCGGGGCTCTGCGGGCTCAGCACGTGCCACCTGCCAGGCTGGGGCAGCCAAGCCTGGGGCAGGAGCTCGGCCCCCGGGCCTGCGCAGGAGCCGCACAGGCCGCGTAAGGGCCTGATCCGGACCGCAGCCGTCTCGATGTTCCATCATTCTCAGGCGCTGTCACCCAGAGGCTCTCAAACAAGCTGTGTCATTTCAAGGGCTTAGCACTAAGCAGATTTACCGCAAGGCCATAATCACGAAGAAGAAAATGAAAATATCTGTGATTAAAGGTGCCGAGAAACTCTCCACTTTCGTTCTTCTTTTTATTAGTCTTTTAGGTATTGTCGTCTTCCACTGTGAATAAAATTTCCTGTAGCAACCGGCAGCCAGGAGGCCTGGGTCTCCAGTTAGAACTGGTTTGCCTTAAAGGATGGAACATTTTGACTCTGTCAATTTTACTGCTTTTGGCACGGAGCGCTGGTTCTCTCTGCAATGTAAACTCGAAGTCGTGGCTCCAGAAAGATTCTCTGACAGCGGAGCGGTCCCTGCCGCTGGTACGCAGGGGCCGGAGCTCACCCGGACTTTCCCTTTCGGTTTACTAGTGCCGTCAACTAAGGCTTGTGAAGTTCTGTCGGCTTGTGATGCTGCTCCAGATGTTAGCTTCACCTTCCATTCGGGAAAAGATGCCAGAGCTTTTCTTTTGGGATATTCTTATTTGTAAACTATTTGCTAAAGATAATAACACAGGAATTTGCCAACGAGCGATGCTTAAGGAATGGTTGATAGAATGGTTTAGTTAATTGAGGGTTCTGGAAAAGAAGTTTGGCACAATCATTCAAACCAATTTTCAAAGTATTAGAGTTCCAGACATAGCAAAATTGGGCCAAAACCCATGCAACCATTCCATGAGGAAATCAGGACACATTTGAGGAGCCTGTTGTCAAAACAGCTCCTCATGCACATGAGTGGAGCTGTGGAGCCAGCGGACGCAGTGAGGTGAGTGATCACTGAGAACTTAGTGATGACCAGTAAGAAATAACTATTTGATGAGGGAGAAATTTTGGGAAGCTTGGAGAAGGGTGATCAGTCATTTTAGATTTTATAATGGCCAAGAACAGGATGTGGTATGCAAGCCACTCCAGGAAGTGGGCTGGGAGTCAGGGCCCGGCCGACAGCTGGAGGAGCAGGGTCATCCAGGGCCCAGAGACCGTGCTGCAGAGCTCCGCTGTGCTGCTGCCTGGACGCCTCCCCACAGGGCTGGGGGCTTCGGGGAGGGATGTCGGCTGCTGAAACCAGCCAGCCGTAGGGGCAGGAAATCAGGCGAATCATTGCAGAGGAAAGAACACCAGGCACAGCCTAAGGCAGGCTCACCAGCTCCAGTGTCCACAGAGCCCGGGCAGGTAACGAGGAGAACGCAGGAGGCAGTCAGACAGTAAGATGACTGGAAGACATGGGGGCAAACGGTGAGCTCAAACTCAAAGTTCTTTAAATAACACATCGGCCAAATCCCAGCTTGTGTTTAAGCTAGGACCAGACTCAGCCTGTGGGCCCCAGTTCACAACTCCTAGTCTCCAGGGGGCCCAAGAATTAGGAAAAGAAAGTCTACAGACTCAAGACAAAGATACAGACCCTAAGACCAGACGTTCTAAAGGTGAAGTAGAAAGAAAATATTTGCAATATAACCACAAATGAACCTAAGAGGGAAAAAGGGAGAAGACAGCTAAAGAATCCAAGTGGTTATAGAAGTAACCCATCTATGAGTTCATGTTTTCAGAGGCTGTACAAAAATGTGGAAGTGGGGGGACTTGACCAAAAAGGAATGTAACAGAAAGAGTGGCATAAACCTATGTAAGTCAGAGGAAGGGCAAAGTTTCAGACAGAACTGAGACCTGCAAAGATGCTAAAGGCAAGAAAAGGCGTTTGGAGCAATAAGAAGAACAAAGGAGGGACAGATCCTTTGCTTGTGGCTTGCAGGAATAGTAACAAAAGATGGAGAAAGCAGAGAGAAATAGAAGCAACAATTCCCGTGCTCCTTTTATCTTTATATTTAGAATTTCTTCATACTTAGTGCTGCTCTAGTCAAGGTCAGATATCCTCCATATGGACAGGACATCTCTCCTTTTTCTGGGGGCACCAGAGCTGGGGTGTAATGCCCCCTGCACCCCACTCCCCCACCCCCACCGCCAATGCTCTAACCAAACACCTGGGCACCATCTGAGAGAGAGAGTGAAGCAGCTGACTCGGCACATGGATCAGGCAAAGTCCTCAGAGCCTCTTCCCCAGCCTCATTGAGCTTGGGCCCCTCACGGTCACTCCCTTGTTCAGTGGATCACACGTGTGAGGCCTGAACTCGCCGGTCCCCTGACCTGCTGGAGAACCACGTGCACACGGTACGGCACAGCGGCTCTCAACCTGGCTGCTCACCAGAACGGCTGGGGAGCTTGTGAAAACACCAAGGCTGGCCTGCCACCCTACACGTGGAGGCAGATCCTCTGGGTCCATTTTTTTATTCTAAGATATAGTCAGGGTTGAAAACACTGAGGGACGCAAGCTAGATATTAGTCAGAAAGAGTGCTTGGGTCCATATTTGCCATTTATGTGCATAGGAAAGTCATTTGGTGTCTCTCTGTTACTTTCCCCATCTGTAAAGTGCAGATCAGGCCCTGACCTTGCCTAGTGGAACAGGTTCCGGTGAGGTCGGCTGAGGGAGCATATTGAAAGTAACTTGTGAACTGGATAATGCTATGCGTATAATTATTACACCACACCTTAGGACCTAGAGAGAGTGAGACACGGGTTCAGAGGAAACCAACGTGGCCAAATGGTCACCATAGTGAAGAAGGACATCACTGAACATACACAGCCTCATCTAGGCTCCCTTCTCCCAAGGGGAGATGTAAAATATTCTATAGTTTACATTTATAAAATGTAAAATATTATACATTTTTGCACAGCTAGTCGAAATATAAAAGGTTTGTTAAGGCAACATTTTCAGGGAGAAAATAAAACCAAGAACATTTAGATCTCCTCCATGGAAAAATGTTTAAACTTGTTCTATTGTGTCTAGATAGTGACCGTTTCTAGGATGATTACAGAATGTTAACTCCGCCGTGTTCCGCTAAGTACAACAAAGCGTGTTCAGGTTTGGAGAGACACTTAACTTAGGATTTTATGATTGTCGTCACTTTGTATCTCAAGATGAAGAACACCTTAAGCTTGACAGGTTCTAATATTTCATGTTTCTTTCTGTTCTCTGTGGACTTGGGTAAAGTTTAACAGTTAAAATGAAGATATGAGAATTCTTATTTTAGCAGTAGCAAGGAGGACTAGAAAACCTCTAAAGGTGAATGCCAGGATCTTGGCCTCCAAATATCATTCTCCACTAAAAGGAACCAGGGCTCCTGGGAGAAATAGTTGATTCCAGGTATAGAGCAGGGAAGCGCACCATGAACCTGGAACATCTTACTGTGACAGACAGTAAGGAAGTGCTCAAAGAATGGTGGAGATATGTCAGAATGACCTGGGGGCCAACCTGCAAGGGCTCCCACTGGCCAAATCTGGGACATTTTGAGCATCAAAATATATAATGATATTCACAGATTATAACTCAGTGAGTAAAATAAGAGTGTGTGAGTCCACACTCATATAAGTAAGTAATCTAGGGAGGAAAAAAAAGCTCTTCCTCACAATAGGGTGCCAACTCATAAATGTAGAGTGAATGGTGGGGCTAGAAAAATCAGGATTTGACACCTATGACAGTAATAATTGATTCAAGCAAGAATCATCAATGAATGCTTAAAGTGGTAAGTAAAAGTTTCATGAGGCAGGGGATATTTTCATAATCTAGAAATACCTCCTCACAAATGACCTATTGATTACAAAGGGAAAAGGAATAACTTTACAGTGGAAAAACCTGACGGACACCACATTAACCGAGACATCGATGTGAACACACCCTCCATCCAATCCAACAGAAAATCCGATCGGATCTACCTTCATAACACATCCAGACACACCACCATCATCTCCCACCAAGAGGGTGTAATTCCCCTCCTCAAGGTTGTCCCTGTTTCCCCCGGTCCACCTAGAGTCTACAGGCAGCACAGCAGCCAGAAGGATCCTGTTAAAATGTGAGTCAGATGATGTCACTTCTTGGAGCAAAACCTTCTCAAGCCCTCATCTCACTGGAAACCAAAGCCCAAGTCCCTGCAATGGCCACAGGCCCTCAGGGTCCGGTCCCTGTGTCTCCAGCCTCCTAAGACTGTCACCCCTGCTTACTCTACATCCACTCTCTGCTGTCCCTTGAGTGAATCAGGCCTGCTCCCATCTCAGGGTCTTGGCACCTGCTGTGCGTTCTGCCTGACAGTCTTCGCCCAGATGTCTGTTGAGCTGCTCCCTCTGCTTCAAGTCTCTGCTCAGACGTCACCGCTTCAATGCACCTTCCCCAGAAACTGCTTAAAAAGGCAACCGCCCTGCTCCCCCATCCTGGCAATCCCACAGTCTTCCCAGCCTCATCTCCCCCTGTGGATCTGCTGACACTTTCTAACACACCATGTGACTAGTTATGAACTTTTGTTAATTACCTGTCGCCCACACTAGCATTTGAACTGGGAGAAATAGATCCCCAGAACCTAGAAGACGGTGGACACAAGGCGTATTTGTTGAATGTTGAGTGAATATATACTGATTATGTGCCCACTATATATCGCCAGAACTGTACTAGGCAAGGCATGGGATACCAAGAAAAAAACCCAAACTAAACTAAATGAGAAACCTTTGCCATGGTCCCCAGCTCTCCAGAACCTACAGTTGAGTTGGAGAAGTCAAGTGGACCCAGACAAGCAGGAGCCACCACTAAGTTCTTGGTACCTTCTGCACATGCGCCGCTGTTCCAGGAAGGGTGCTCCTAGCGGCCGGCCTTCCAGAGAAGGTGAGGAGGCTGGTTTGGGTAGGCAGTGGGGAGAGTCGGAGAGGCACACCCCCAGGCACAAGAAGATGGTGCTGAGACGCTTCTTCCAGAAGCAGAGGGGAGGGAGGCCAGGGGGACGCGGGAGCCAGAGGCAGAGCGCGGGTCAGGCGAGGCTGTGCAGGTGTTCGTGGCTCTGGGGCGCTTCTCGGTTCCACCCCGCTCAGCTTCTCCTGACTGCCGGCGGCTGGGCTCGCTGTCTCAGTGTGCATCCCCCCGGGAGCCCACTGTGACGAAGACTCGAGGCTCGTGACGTGTCCTGGCAGTAATCTTAGCAGGAAATGAAACAGGGAAGGGAGGCAAGCTAATCCTCGTGCGCCCGTGACCCGGGATGCCGCTGCGGGCTGGGCTAATCCTACCGGGGTCCGCGGGAAACGGTGTGGAACAAGCCTCCGGGGAGCCTCCCCCACTTCCACGCCGCGTTTGCGGGGGTGCTGGGGTGTGCAGCCCTCCCGAGCAGAGCCCAGGAGGCAGCCGCGGACAGAGAGGCGCAGGGGCCCAGCAGGAACCGCAGGCGTGAACAGCAGCCGCGGGCGCTCAGAGGCCTTTGGTGCCCACACGAGCTTATGCGTTTCAGGGAAGTAGAAAGGTGAACAGTAGAAACCACAAGGATGATTTTTTTTAAAAAAATCGAGAGGAGTAAGAATTGCTTTTGCACCAGCCATGGCTTGCCCAGTTTAGAACTCCTGTGAACCCAGTCCCTAAACTGTCTAAAGACACAGGGGGAGCTGGCGCTTTGAGTCAAGCAGACTGAGGGGGAAGCTGCTGATCACCGTCGTCGTCGTTTAGTGACATTCTTCCTGCTATTGAGTCTGTAAATCAGCGTCAGTATCATCAAGCCTTTAAACAGCATTGTCCTGCACGGGACCGGATGCGGCGTGAAGACCATACCCCAGCTCGTTCCCAGAGGCAAGTGGCCCTCGGAATTCAGTATTCACACTCAATTCCATAGTTTCCAGGTAAAAATGGAAAGCAAAGCCCACCGGTGTCCTGGCCGACAGTACGTTTTTGAGAAGATGCGAACACGATCACAAGGCCTCGGGCAGCTTTAGGCCGGAAGGGCCATCCCCGTGACCTCTGGCTTCCCTTGGAACTATTTTCAGCGCAGAGGAAAGGAGGGGGACCGGCAGGACGCTCTCTTTCGCCGTGCAGGGCAGCGGGCTGGGCGAGAGCTCGGAGAGGAGAAGGAGCACCGGGTTTGTGGAAAGGAGAGCTCCTCTCCGCCGGGAGGGACCCGGGTCCTGGGAAGCCCCGCAGCCCCGCCTGCCGAGCGGGAAACATCCTTGAACTCCGGCCGGCCGTCTGTCAAAGCCATTTCGATCAGAGGCGGCCCCACCTTCCACCTGCTGGTAACCCGAGAGCAGCGAGGCACGGCTTGTTCTGGCGGATTTTTCTTGACTCCTGGACCTGCCAGGAATGCGCCTGCGGCGGCAGCCGGCCAGGCCGAGACGTGGGAGGCTGAGGCATTTCAGCAGCTGCTCGGGGGCGGCAGCGCTTGGGAACGGTCTCCGGCAATGACCGCGGAGTTTACCACCCCCCCCCCCGCCCCCCAACCTTTCAAGAAAGTGGTGTAAGGGGGCCTTTATCGCCCTGTTCGGGGAGTCAGTGAATGAGTCAATAATTAGGACCATTGAGTTAACCTGGGAGGAGGGAAGAGCAACTCTTCTGTCTTTCTCTTCGGGGACGCCCGCGAGGCCCCGCCCGGGGATTCACTGCTGTCCGGTCGGCGGGGCCGAGCGCCCACCGCGGCCGGAAAGAAGCCCTGCTCCTCCCCCGGCTCCGGCGCGGCGCGGGGCGGGGAGCCGAGGGGAGCGGAGGGGAGGGCGCAGGGAGGGCGCAGCGACGCCGCGCGGGCGCCAGGCCGGGTCCGCCGGCCTCTCCCTCTCCAGGCGGCCGCCCCGAGGCCGCGCGGCCCGGGCTGGGCTCTCCTCGACCTGCCGCCTCCCGGCCTTGTTGTCACCACTGCTCAGACCCTTCCTGCCCTTCCCGGCGCCTTCGCGCTCCTGGTCAGACACGCGTCCTCTCCCGGCCCCGCGGAAGAGCAGGGAGGCACAGCGAGGCTGAGCTGGTTGGAGGCGCACCGCTGGCAAGTGGAGGAGCGAGAGTCAAACCCAGGGCTCTTCCCCTCTCCCTCCAGTGTCCTCTCGCAGCCTTCCACAGGAGCCACCATGTACATACAGGCCCCAGACTGTACAATGGAAATAGGAAAGGGACGGGCGTTCCTCCTCGCTCACCCCGCATCGCTTGTCTTACCCAAGGAGGATTCTAACGCAAGGAGTGGTTCCCAGGCGGGAAAGATGATGATGAGGAACAGATAATGGCCGCATTCACTGAGCACGCACATAGTCACAAAGCTAAGCGATTTATAAGCACCTTTTTCAAGTTAATCCTTTAAATAACCCTGTGATTTCAGTAAGATAATCATCCCTGTTTACAGATAAAAAAGCTGAGATTTGGTTAAACACCATGCCCTAGGTCCCAAAGCCGGTAGTGGGCAACCTGAGGACGCAAACCCACTAGGGAGCTCCTGACCTGCCCTTTGGCCTTGAGCGTCTGTCTCACCACCCAGCGGCGCCTGTCCTCGAACTGAGACCTGCCAGCTGCGCAGCCCGGGGCCGGATGTCCTGCTGTGAGAGAGTTACCTTGGGAAGTACCAACAGTGCTTCTCTCACTTTTCCATAGTAACTCATTTAGTCCTTGACAGGTCAGTGGACTGTGGACTATTTGGGCCCCATTTTACAGGTGGACAGGCTGAGGCACAGAGTGAGGTCACTGGCCCAAGGTACAAGCCACAGGACGAGCTGGGGCCCACAGCTGGTGATCAAACCGCTCCACTCATCGCTCTCCCGCAGACATGGCGGTGACAGGCTTCCCTTCACCCTCTCGGTCAAAGGGGGGAAGTAGGTCCCGTTCAATAGATACTCTGCTCAGAAACAAGGTTCCATTTGGGCTGATTTTTTTTTTTTTTTTTTTTTTTTTAAGGCAGAGGGTTCACTCTGGCAGCAACTTGGAAGAGCTTCTGCTTGATCCGGCCTCAGAAGCCACTGAGAAGCTTCTGCTTTCGGGACTGGGCAAGAGGGCGGTGTAGACATACGCTTTGCTACCGGTGCTGCTGGCGGCGGGATCGCTCAGGGTGTCTGTTCCCAGCACAGCCTGTGCTGTGCCATAGGAGGATGGGAAGCCTCCAGCTTTGGTAATGACATCCTGCTGAGACAGGGAGTCTCCCGATGCCAACAGAAAACGCCGCGAGAAGCTGCCAGGGTGGGGATTTTCAGAAGGCATCAAAGCTCGTCCTTCTCCAGCATCTCATTTTACTGTGACTCGATTTTAAAGGGTCAAGTTTACAATGCATATTTTCCTCTGTCACAATCCAAACCTTTTCCTCTTCAGCTGTGAGCTCTAGCAAAAGGAAGGCGTCCACTGGGCCGGCCTCGTGGCCGAGTGGGTAAAGTTCCACACTCTCCAGTTCGGTGGCCCAGGTTCTCAGGCCTGGATCCCGGGTGCAGACCTACTCCACTCATCAGCTATGCTGTGGAGGCATCCCACATACAAAAAAAATGGAAGAAGATTGGCACCAATGTTATCTCAGGGGTAATCTTCCTCAAGTGGAAAAAAAAAAAAACAAAGAGGAAAATTGGCAAGGGTGTTAGCTCACGGAAAATCTTCCTCACCAAAAAAAAAAAAAAAAAAAAAGGGAGTCCTGTCCCATTACAGACCTGTGAGGTCCCAGGACCTGAACCTGAACAGCGACTCATGCACTTCATGGGACACACGGAGTGTTTTCCCACATGTACCACAGACAGATGCGCACAAAGAATCCAGGAACTCCGTTTCCTCAGAGCCAACGCTGTCTTCCTAGGGTATCTTCCTGCCTTCCTCAGTAATGACTGGGAGCTGTTTCCTCTCCTGGGAGAAGGAGAAAAACCTACATTGTTGAATGCCTTTAATGGGCCATGTCCCATGTGAGATGCTTTCAAAGGATTGTCACGCTTATTCCTCGGAGAATTGTCTCACTCTCTTCACAGAAGTCTTTTGCCTTGGGAGTTATTTCTATTGTTCAGACTCAGAGAGGTTAAGCAACTTATTCAAGGTCAGACAGCTAAAGGATGAAACCAGGATTCAAACTCAGGTCTTTTTGACCACATGCCTACCACCTCTGTGGGCCTTCTCAAACCTCTAGCCCAGAAAATAATTTTGCCCCACTCTTCTCCTCCACATGCCATGCACAAGGTAGGTACTTAATTAAAGCTTGTTGAGGGAATGGATAAGTGAATGAGCGATATCTTTTTTAGTTAACACTCACTGCCGAAAGCTTCTCCATGAATCCCCGTATCAGGCCATTCACCCATTCTCCAATTCTTCAGGCGTCTCCCAAATACTTCCCTGTGCTCTACAGCAATTGCTTTCGTGTAGGGTTCCAACGGACTTAGACTTCATTTTATTTTTTTCACCCCCTTGCCTGTCGCTCAGTTGAATCTCTTTGGTTAACCTGCTTTGCTCTCACTTATCCAAGTCAACACTGACAGGATTGCAGACCTGGTGGAGCGCCAAATCTGCAGGTCCAGAAATAGACTATGAAATAAGCAAGGGTGTAAGACAGTTATACTCATGATGCTATTAATGCCCAATGAATGGAATTCTTAACACACACCACTGTTGGTCAGCCGTCATGTTGCATCATTCACGTGCTTTAGAGTTACAGAAACTTTAAGCATAACTTGTCCATCGTTTAAGATATGCCGAATTTGTATAAACTCATTGTCTGAAGCTCCAGCAAGCCCCAACATCCATCTCCTACTGTTACGTATGCCGTACTTACTCTTTCATTTGGAGTGATTGATGAAAATGGTGCAGTGTTTCGTCTGCTCAAAGTTCCATAGTTTTCCACCCCCAAGTGTTCTCTAAGGCCAATATTTTCAAAACTCAAGTTTCTGCAGAACCTTGTCCTTTCCTTTTAAATAAAGGGAAGAAATTCTTTCGGCTCATGGCCCTGTGTAGCTAGGAATCAGTAACATTTCCTTGTGAGAAGATGGAAATGAGGGATAGTTAACTGAAGGTCCTATGACAGCCCAGCAATAAATGCCTTGGAAGCTCGTGGGTTGTTGAGGCTTAAAGAAAAGATAAAAACGAAAGAGAAAAGTTTGCCTGATGCAGGTTTTCTAGGAGTGTCTATTTCTGCATGTTAATTAACTAGTGGAATAGCACTGGGTCAATCCGATCATTATCCACTCATTAGGGGGTAAGTGCAGTTTCCAAATGGCGTTCTAGACCTGAGGTGTTCCCTCCCTCATGGGAAACGCACTGCTTCTTCACCTTGGTAAGCTTCTTGTGAAAAAAGGCAATGATTTTCACAGGAATCAAAAAAAACATTCACCATCAACATCAATAATTAACTTCTATTCCTCGCTCTCATCTCCTGAGAAGGGTGCATTTAAGGGAAAATTGCCAAAAGACAATGAAGAAATCCAGGTAGTGGAGACATCACAGGGTTCCAGGACTTCCCTAGAGAAGAGGCCTGTTCGGGTGAAAAGACATTAGGTGGGAAGACTAATGCTGAAGAGCGAACTGACCGATATTGGATAAGAGATAAAGCTGGGACATGTGAAGCTAGGAAGAGCTCCTCTCGCCCACTCCAGTGCCAAGACAGCAACAACAAAGATGCACATTAATCTACAATAAATTTACACGTGCACTCAATTTTACTTAAAGTCATTCATTCATTCAACAAACATTCAACTATACATAAGGCACTTTTCTAGGTGCTGGAGGTATAGCAAGGAACAAGACAGAGTCCTTGCCCCAATGCCATTTGTATTTTAGTGGGTGAGAAAAAAATAATATGTATGTATATGTACATACGTATCTAATATACTATGTAACAACTTCCTTTCCCCTCTCTCTTCCACATTTAAGGATGCTTGGGGTTACATTGGGTCCATATGGCTAGTCCAGGATACTCTCTCTATTTAAGGTCAGCTCATTAGCAACCTTGACTCCCCTTTGCCACGTAATGCAACACATTCACTGAATCTAGGGATTAGAGTGTAAACATCTTTTGGTGTGTTGGGGGGGAGGTAGCTTATTATCCTGCCTACACAGAAGGAGTGTAGTTATTGGTAAAGACAAAGTCTAGGTATGACCAAGGGAACAGGTGGCTAAAGTAGGGTAGAGGACAAGATCATGGGAGGAGACAGGCCAGGAAGTGATAGCCTAGGATATTAGAAGAAGTATCTGCAGAAATATTGAAACCACCAAGAATTATAATAGGAATGGTATTGAAAAGAATGATAGTTAATCAGGAAATAGACATCATTGAGAAATGGAGAGTAATGACTGGAGATAAAGCAACTTTCACTGACAAGCTGTTGGGTGAGAGGTGGAAATAGATGCAGCTGAAGTCCAAGTCAAGGGAGAAGACATTTTCCAAGCTCTGCTTCTCCAGAAGACTCATAAAAGGTAGAAAAATGACAGAATTCCAAAAATTCAGAATTCCCTTATTACATGTCTCAAGATGAGCTATCATAACTGTAAGATATCGTTTCAAACTTTTCAAAACTTTTAAACATCTATTGTCTTCATACATGCTCAGCTGTGAGATGGAAACGGAAAATGATATTGTCCCTCTCTTACAGTTTGGAAAATAAGGGATTAGTTGATCGCAAGTAAGTGCAGACATTAGGTATACCTGTGCCCACCCAACTACTCAGCTGAGTTATTGAGGATATTGTGGGTAATATAACTCTGGTCAAAAGTCCCTTTGAGAATCCAACGAAATAAAGATTTTGTCCCTTAAAAGGCACATGGCACATTCACATAAAATTTTACTTATAATTTCATGACATCTCAGCTTCTCTAAAGTCCTAAGGGGTCCACGCATTTCAGGATAAGAACCTCACCTAAATGCTGAGATAAAACTATACACAGTAGAAATGGACTAACCATGTAAATCACGTGGGAAGGTGTAATTAGGTGTTAAATGAGTGATACAGAAAATACAGGTTATGAGTCCTGAAGAACAATACATTACTGGACTTGGGAGTAATTATGGAAAGACTGCATAGAATCTTGAAGAATTGAGATGACTGTATGGAAAAGAGGACAGACAGAATTTCAGGAAGGAAGAGGGAGAGAAGAGAAGTTGGAAATTAGCTTGGAACGTTTGGGAGACCAGTCTGACCATCTGTGAAATGTGGGAAAAATGACTTGTAAGGTATATTTGTAAAAGAGAATTAAAACTCTTGGTGAAAAGAGCCCCCCGCCCCACCACAAAACACTATTAATATGGTAGATGGATTTGTTTCAGGATGAACAGTGTGTAAAATTATGATTATAGTTGATTCCGTAGGGATTTCTAAATGTGTGCTAAGCATATTTAAAAGATCTCTCAATCTTGAAAAGAAAATATTGAAGCAGAAAAAAGTAACTTTCTCATATTCTGAGTGAGAAGGTTCTCATAAGATCATATAACAGCTACTTGAATATTGCATTATTTTCTGTGATTTTTATATATCTTTTAGATGTTCTTAGCTTCTTCTGAAAAGCTGAGTTATGAAGACAAAAGAAAGGCCCTTCTTTACAACTGGGACAAATAAGACTTCCACTACTTCAAGAGTTGATGTGAGATCCCAAACTCATCTTCAGACTCTCTTTTCCCCAACTTCTGCTTTCCACGAAATCTGAACTGCCATGTGGAAGGGTGTGAGTAAAAATGTCAATACGTTGTGGATGCTTTGATAGCATTTAGAGAAACAGTCGAATGTTTAAAGAACACAATATCAAATGGAAAACAGATGAATGACGATAAATAATGCTATCTATAGCCCTGAGTTACCATGTTGGAATCTAAATCTGAGACATTACAGGGAAAATTTTGTGCCCAACCCATCAAAGGACTGAATTATACCAAAATGAGATCCAGGTTAGGAATGTGGAGACTGTGGAGAAATCCCCAAAAGCAGATTTTTCTCATCTGAAGTCCCCTTGGCAATATAGTCAGAGAGAGTAATTTTGAGAATCATAGGATCATAGAATGTTAGAACTGGAAGGCATCTAAACATCCTCAGTCTGACTCCCTAATTGAAGCTTAGATTTCCTCTCCAATAATGCCAGCCTCTTCTCTAAGTAAAAATATCTGGTGATGGGAATGTCAGGGTTGTGCTGGTCAATGCTTAACAATTGATATTCCAAAGGGAAAAAAAGACTCTGACTTGTAGCATTTGCCAATTTTCATGGTGTGCATACTCCCACTGTGGCCAATTCAAACAGGACATGACCATATGTAGTTATTTCCAGCATACAGATACAGTAGAAGTAAATAACCTCAAGAGCATAGGTAATAGTAACAAAGTGAAACAATTAAGAAGTGATGAATTTGGAATATTTTTACCTTTCTATAAACATAGTTTGCTTAATTATAATATTACAGGATTCAACTTATAATAATAGCTGTACATAAAAAATTGGCTCTTGTGAGCCGGTAAGCTAGCTCCAGCCCACAACTAGCAACAGTCCTGGAAAAGGACCTAGGACCACCCTCCTCATAAAGGACCCTCAGCAGGTTCCAACTGATGGTAACTCCCCAATATCACCACCCAAGCCTGTGGTCCTCGGCCTGTCTTCTTTGCTCACTCCCATTTCTCTATAGTTTCTTCCAACAAGCACCCTTCACAAAAATAAACTCCAGATGGATTAATGATGTAAATGTAAAATTAAAGCTATTAAAGAACTAGGAGATATATAGATGGATATTTTTATAAACTTGAGTCAGGATAGACTTCCTAAGCATGGCATGGAGTCCAGAAACATGGAAAAAAGTGAAAAGACTTGATTTAATGATTTAAGACCCCTGTATAAGAAAATATTTCATTATAAAAAGTTCAAGGAAAATCATAGAATGGGAGAAAATTTAAGTACCATATCTAACAGGTTAGTAGTCATACTTTACATAAAAGCTCTTAGAAATCAAAAGGAAGAAGACGAAAAGTCCAATCAAAATGGTCCAGGATATGAACAGCTACCTCATAGAAGAACCATGAATGCCAATAAACATATCAACAGATGGTCAGGGAAATGCACAATAAAAAGATGAGATGCTTTTTCCATCTAACAGATCAGTGAATATTAAAATGTGTGATAACCCTACTGTTGGGAAGATATGAGAAAGAGGCATTGATACACTGTTTGTGGAAGTGTAAATCAGTGCAACCTATTTGAAGAGAGAAAAACAGCAACATCTAAAAAAGAAAAATAAATTAAAATGCACATACCCCTTGACCCAACACCTTGATGTATTTATTTGTTTTTAAAAATGCACTAAGATAGATGTACAAAAATGTTTGTCATAGCATGGTTGTAACTGCATAATATTAGAACAATAAATGTTATTTAATACAAGAACCTGGTTAGAAACCAATGGTGTGGCCACAGAATGCAAGGCCATTAAACGGTAAAGATCTGATGCGCAAATATAAATGCTCTCCAAGAAATATCATCAAATGATAAAGGTGCCAAGCATAGTGTTTAGAATTATCCATTTATCTAAATTTTAAAGGCTATGTGTATATGTTTGTATAATCATATCTTTTTCTGGAAAGAAATAAAGGCTTAACTGTTAACAGGCATTACCTTTAGGTAGAGAAACTAGAGGTTAGAAGATGAAAAAGGTTTACCTTTCATTTTCTATCGTTTTATACTTTAAAAAAACCAGGTTCGTTTATTTAAGGAATGAACTCTTTTTTTTTTTAGAAATTCATCAGAGTGACTTAGTTTTGGCCCTCCAGAAGCAGACCCTGAGACAAGGATTTGAGCGTGAGGGTTCATTTGAGAGGTGAACCTGAGAAACATGAGAAGGGGATCCAGGGAGGGACACAGGAACAGGAAGGATGTCAATCAAGGGTGTGTTGTCAATCAAGGTACTACTGGGGGCAGTGGGAAACTCTGTGATCCAGCGTTAAACTCGAACCTCGGAGTTGACCCACCAAGGGCAAAGGAAGCTGAGATGGGTGTCCATTAACTTCTGTGGGTCACTGATTGAAGTCTTGTCTGGAACATTCATTCCATGGCTCTGGCGCAGAGAGAGCAAGCTCTGGTAGCCGAAGGAAGCCTGAGGCAAAGAGTTAGGACAGCTTGCATGGCGATGGGAGGTGGAGGGAACGTGGTGACTAGGCACATCTGCCACAGAGACCATAGCCAGAGGACCAAATTATAATAAATAAATAAATAAATAAGATGTGCGTACTCACTGACCTTGGAAGTCCACATCTAGGAATCTCCCTCCTGATACGCCTGGCCCTGATCAACAACACAGGAAGGCAGATATTGTTGCAGAATTATTTTTAATACAATTTAATTTTACAAGCTAATTTTTAATACAACTTTATTGAGTAGAACCAAAACAAAAAGCCAACGTGAATGTCAATCAACAGGGAATGGATTAAACACATCATGGCATAGCCTACACATGAAGCCAAGAAAAAGAATGAACTATATCTTAGTAACTTTCATGAAAAACATCTCTGACACAAATCACATTGTGTAACAATATATATAGTAGGGTCTCATTTTTGTAAAGGAAAAACAAAACAGACAGGGAAAAAAACACACAAACTCCCATCTAATGTATGTGCATTTATGGACACACAGAAAAAGGTCAGCAAAGATGAACAACAAGTTGAAGGAGTGAAAGCAACACGAATTATACATTATTGTGTATTTTAATGTATTGTTATATGTTTTAATTTATTATAAGAACCCACATTATATTAAAAGAAGGGCTACTTCATGGATTATTGTGGAGACTGAGCTAATATGAGTAAAATATGCAGCACAGAGCCACACAGACAGTCAATCCTCAATAAATAACTGAATGATGACACTGCTGGGGGGAATGCAAACAGGTGCAGCTGTGATGGAAAACAGTATGAAGATTTCTCAAAAAATTAAAAATAGAGCTACCATATGGTCCAGCTATCCCACTACTGAGTATTTATCCAAAGAATAGAATCCATAATTCAAAAAAATATATGCACCTCTACATTCATCAGAGCATTATTCAAATAGCCAAGATGTGGAAGCAACCCAAGTGCCCATCAACTGATGAATGGATAAAGATGATATGGTATATATGTACAATGGAATACTACTACGCCATAAAAAAGGCAAAATCGTGCCATCTGTAACAACGTGGATGGACCTTGAGGGTGTGATGCCAGGTGAAATAAGTCAAATGGAGAAAGACCAACACTGTATGATTTCACTCATATGTGGAAGATAAATAACACATGGACAAGGAGAACAGATTAGTGGTTACCAGAGGAGAAGGGGGTGGGGGAAGGGCGAGAGGGGTAAAGGGGCACATATGTATGGTGACAGATGAAAACTAAACTATTGGTGGTGAGTACAATGCAGTCTATACATAAACTGATAGATAATAATGTACACCTGAAATTTACAGTTATAAATCAATATGACTTCAATAAAATAATTTTTAAAATATTGAATGTTTGTTGTCAAAGGAGATGACTTGCCAGAGCATGAAGAAACCTTGGGTATAAAGTGAGTCAGATGTCCCCTGTCTCTTCCCACATCACTTTGTTTGCCCATTTATTGGACAACTGTCGCAGAGGGCCTCCTACCAGCCAGGCACAGGAGACACATCAGGAAAGAGGACCACGTCCTGCCCTCATGGACTCACGTGCTCCTGGGCAGACAATGATCAAATGAACCTGCAACATGTCAAGAGGTAGCGAGTGCTCTGGAGAAAAATAAAGCAGGGTGAGTGGGTAGGATGCTGGGGGCAGGTCGCTAGTGTTTATAGCTGGTCTCCCATCACGTGACATTTGAGCAAAGACTTGAAGAAGTAAGGAGAGAAACCTGTGAATATTTGAGGAATAAGCTTTCCAAGAAGAGGGAAGAACGAGGGCAAAGGCCCTGAGGGAGGAGTGAGCTTGGCCAGTTTAAGAACAAGCCAGAGGCTGGTGTGTGGCTGGAGCAGAGCGGGTGAGGGGTCTGCAGGGAGGGGTGGAAGGTGAGGTCCAACAGACAGCAGGTTCTAGAGCCTGTGTTGGGTGGCCTACGGCAAGACAGCAGAGTCTGACTGAGTGAGATGTGAAATGATTGGGGGTTAAGCTGGGCTTGATGTTTTACCATCACTGTGGCGCAGTGTAGAGAATGCATTGAGAGAGGGGAGAGTGGGGAAGGGAGTTCGGAGGAGAGTCTCCTTTACCACAGCAGGAGAAGGAAGACCAAGGACCAGTGAGTGTGGGGATGGTGGGGAGGGGATGACGTGAAGAAGAGTTAAAAGGCAAAACCAGCAGGACCTGCTAATTAATTAGATTGAAGTATGAAGAAGAAGAAGAAGAAGAAAAGGAGTCAGGAATGAGTCTGAGGTGAAATTGAAATTGCTGTAGGGAACAGCCATGAGGAAGTCTTGAGACAAAGCCCTGCCCAGGATGGAGCCTCCAGCCTCTGGCCCAGACACATCCTCCAGCTGTACCAAATTATTGAGTTACCCAGAATGCCCTTGCCCTACTTGGCTGCCTGGAGAACTCCTCTTCATCCTTCAAAACCCAGCTTAGGTATCACCACCTCTGAGTGGCTTAATGCTACAATTCAAATGAGTCATTTACTCTTCTGCACCGCTCTAGGTCTTGAGCACAGCCTAGTGCACAGCTTCACAACCAATGTTAAGTGCACGTGGCATGTTGAAAATAGGTTGTGAGTGTGCCCTTGGACCTCGAGGTGTCCACATTGGGCCCAGAGCAGCTGGAGCTCCTGGCCGGTCACCTCCAGCTTTGAACAGCACATCCACTGACCCTAGAGTACCACACAAATATGATTTCTGCACGTGCTATGCCCTGGGGAAAAAGGGATGTACTATGCTAGCTGTACAGGATGCTGAATTGGAACTATTTTAGTCTCAGTTTCAACTGAGGCCCCAAAGCAATAGATGAAACATTCCAAAGTGAGCTGCAAGATTTGCAAAAAGTGCTTATGAAGACCAGTTCTGTGCTCTCAGCCAACCACCCGCTCCAAACTATGAAAGATGAGAGAGAGATCAAGGAAAGAACTGACGTTTACGGTAGATAATTTTTTGAGAGCATGCCAAGCTGTGGGTCTCACCTAGAAGAATGGGGTCGCTCGCTCTTCCTCAAACCAATGTAGGAGCTTTGAGGAAGAATTTGAGGGGTTAGCCTGTGTCCTCTGAAACTTGGGGGACACAGTGGGCTGGAGGCTGGCTGCAGGAGTCTCAAGGGAGAGCCTGGCTGGCCAGCTGCTCGGACGGCAGAGCAAGGAGAAGCTGCCTTGGGATCAGCCTGCACTCAGAGTTGGGAGGCAGAAGACCCATGGTGTTTCCAGAGGGTTAGATGAGGGCAGTGCAGTGGAAAGGGGGAACAAGAGGGCCAGCAGAGGAATAGAGTGTGACTTCAGATCCTCAGGAGCTGAGAAAAGCGCAGAAAGTGAGCAGTCAGAGGAGATGCATTCAGAGCACCAAGGGGTCGGGGTGGAACCATCTCCAGGATTGTGACTGAGTTGGGAATAGGGAGTGTAGAGCCTGTGACTGCACGGTTCAAGAAAGAAGCTGCTGGAACACTTGCCAGCCGAAAGAGTGCAAACCCACCGCTATGGGTAGTCCAGTAAGAAGCTCCTGGCTCCCTGTCTCTCCTCCTCCCCCTCTCCCGCCTCTCTCCACATTGGAGGAGTCAGAACCACAGCCGGGAGCAGGGCACGGTGCGGGGGCGATCTCGCTCCTGCAGACATCAGCTTGAGAGCAATGCGACGGGGGAGGAGTCAGAAGTTTTACTGTTAAATGAAGCATGAAGCTTTTGATTATTACACTTGATTAGACATATTAGTTACTGAAATGAGATGATGTTTTGAGATTTAAATGACTGCGGCACACATAACATCTAAATGTGACCAGGGAAGTCATGGACTCCTGAGTTTTCCCCCAGGACAGAAAAAGAGCGGCCCCACCAAATGCACTAAAGGGAGTCTGAACACAAGAATACCCTCGCTTCCCGTCGCACCCCATGGCTCCCGCTTGTCCATCCTAACTAGCACCTTTCTGTCTCCATTTTCCCCTCTACCACTCAGAGCTCCGTGAGGGCAGGAACCACTGCCTACGCCTAGAGGTGTCTTCAGATTTGGGATGGAGCTTGGCGTCCAGCATGGGGTAGGATGGAGTTCTGTGGATTGATCCAAACGCAATCATGTCATGCTTCGTTTCTCTTTCTTTCTTCCTAGTTTTCCCAATTTGAGCTCCTCACCCCTGGAAGGGGTGAGGAGATCTTGGCCCCCCTCAGCCCCCTACTTAGCGCTGGGGCCTCCAGGTGAGTCCTGCTGGGCTGACATCAAACACCAGTTACCTCCAGCTGCAAGCACACCTTTATCCCAGCACACCTTACAAAAATCATCATTCGGACTTCCCTGCTCTAAATATAATAGTTTTTTCCATTTCTCCCAGAGTCCACCACTCTGTCCCACTGCTAGCTTCCTGTCACCATATGAAGAAATACTTCCTTACCCACAGGAGCTAAATTTTACATCCCTTCTTCTCCATCTTTATCCCCTGCCTCTTAGGGGTTTTGGGTCTGTTGTGATAGAGGCCTCAGTCACTACAGTCAAAGGAGAACGAGGATGCTAACGGGAGCCGCGGAAGGACTCCGTGCATTGAAAGCAAAAGGAGGCAGTGAGGCTGCCGCTGGCCGCCGCCGCCTCCCGGCTGCACAGCGTTGGTGCTGCTGTGCTCCGGCTGGGCCCAGCCTCCCGGCGGGGACTGGGTTAGCCACGGAGGAAGGCCTGTGAGAGCACAGGCTCCGGGTCGTGCTCCGTGCTCCGTTCGCCCACGGGCGCCGCAGGCCTTCCCGGCATCTCTGCTTGTTCCTGGCTCTGCGCCTGCCATCTCTGCGGCTCTGCTTTCTCACTTCCTGGCTTCCGCTCCTGCTTTCCCAGGCTGCAGTCTGCGCGATGCCAAGTCCCCCGGGCGCTGCCTGCTCCCTACTTCTCTGCCCCTCCTGGGCTCTAGGATCTGCTGACCGAGTTTCCGGTGCTGAGATTCTGGGTCTTTGCGGCCATGCCTGTTCAGTTGCAGCCCGACCCTGCTGTGGTTTTATTGGTCTTGGAATCTTGAAGTAACTGGAGTTTTTTGTTAGAAAAGATGGGGACAGAGTTAGGGGTGAGAAAAATCATCTGAGCTAAGCTGGAAAGACGGTGTTTCTGGGGAACTCTGTCAGAAAACCGCCGTCTTCCAGTCTCCGTGGTCTGTCTCCGGCTGTGACACGCTGGTCACGACTACTTAGCTGCATGGAATTTGAAGAGTCACTAAAGACTACAGATTAAAAAAATAGCCTAATAAAGCATGATTCCTATTGATAAAACTCTGGAAACAAGAAGAGAATTTTGTTGTTTAGTCTGGCGGCCATCTCGCTTTGAAATTACTAAAACAAGCCTCAGTGGAAACCATGCTCCCGGCTTCTCTGAGCGGGGACGTGAACCGCCCTTGACTGCATCGGTCGTCGTTGAGGGGGCAGTTACTCCCAGTGTGTGAGGGAAATGACTTCCTCCCTGCCAACAACGTGCAAGGCAATGAGAGCCCACCTTCCCCACCGCGTCTTTGGTGGGTCCTCCCTCTGTAGATTGCCCGCCAATATTCTTCACTGTCGCCTTATCGGATCCAAATCCAGTCGCGTGCGTGCCTGCCAGCCGTCCTCCCTCGTGCATGATTCCTTGGAGGCATGATTCCCAGCGGGAGGCCGCTGCAGGGCCTCAGGAGAGGCACGGGGAGGCCTGGGCACAGGAGCTACTCCAGAAGCTTCCAACCCACTCCATCTTGAGCCTGAGTTCTGAGATCCAGGTGCGGCAGCACAGGGCGTCCCCTGTGGCCCTCTCCCCTTGCAGAGGAGGAAAGATGCTTGCTTCAGCAGCTGGGGCCTCTGGGCACTTCCCTTTCCTCCTCCCTGGCACAAGACAGGCACTTGGGGGGCCCTCTTCCACCTGGGGCACCTGCCAGGGATTTCTGAGCCCCCACAGGGCTCCATTCTTCTTCTGTTCGAGCACTGCCTTTGGTTTCCCACAACAGGAAACCATGACGGGCTGCCTTCACAGGACACAGCCTGGCACCAGGACTCCAGGGCCACTCAGAAGGTGCTCATATCCCTCCGAATCTGTTACTGCGGGACAAAGGCTTTCATTCGCCACATAGAGAGAGGCCTATGGCGTGCACCAGAGCTTCCCAACCTCTGGGCCAATTGGGTTAAGAGGTGGACTGAGAAACTGATGCCCTCAGCCCTGGGGCAGCCGGCTGGGGGCTGGAGCCTCCCTCCCCATCTGTCTCATCCCCTCCAGCCTCAAGCTGTGGTCCCAGCGACCATGCAAATATTACCATTCTCAATAACAGCTATGGAGTGAAAATAATGTAAATGACAGGAGATGCTCCCAATGAGTAGATTCTGAAGAGGTAGGGCCCAAGTTCTGCCAGGGACATCCTCCACCCCCTCGGCTTGTTAGCCAGAGCATCACTATCTATAGGAGGGGTGGCCAGCAGGCACAGGGCTGTGGGATGTGCTTCACCACTGGCGCTGGGCGGGCCTGAGTCCTGAGGGCCCACCAAGCATCTGAAGTGGAAGATTTCCCCATAATTCTGACTCTCCCAGAATCCTTCCTGGCTGCTTTTTGTTTCCCCATTTCTACCCAAAGGTAGGGTCTGCCTTGCAAACACTACGCCCTTCCCCTCGACTGGCCTTGTGCTCAGAATTCAGAGCACATGGCTGTGCCCCCAGCCTGTGGTCACAGGGAAGTGGCCTCATGTTAGCGCTCGGCAGGAAGATCCAGAAATGACAACCATGCTCAGCTTTGGGGGGTTTATAAAACAAGTCCTCCCCCTCCCCCCAAAAAAGCAGGGATATTTTTAAATTAAAATATGTTATATTTTCTAAGCAAGAGCTATATTGCTTTCCCAACGGCAGTTGTCAAACATTTCAAAAATGTTAGCTGGTGAGTTGCATCTCCTTTTATTCTCTCTGTTTTCTCTCACTCTGAAAATACATGTGTATATATATGCACACATTACACTTGGAGGCATATTTTCTGGGATGTAAATAACAGAGGAAAGAAAGCGGGTGGAGTTTGGAATCCTGGTGCTGAGGAGGGATGCATCTGTGTTCTTCCTGCCAGCACCCAGTTGAGCACCTTGTGACTTACCTCACCTGCGGAGCACTGGTCCATTCCTCTGCAGCCTGTGCCACCCTTTTCATCTGTATTTACTGATGTGGTCAACAAGGGGTTGGGGCCAATGTCCCAGCCTTGCATCACTATGCGTGGAGAGTTCCCAAGGCCAGCAAATCAAACTTGGGGCCAGGTCATTGCCTACTTCCAACAAAATATGTGCATGTAGATTTCAGGCCCATTTTACTGCTATTTGCTGTAACTGTTGTCAAGGAGAAATGAGCAGGTTTGGGTACCACAAAGGCAAAAACAGAATAATATTTGAAATTTTCATATGTGCTTATTCTTAAAATCGTAAGAGCCCTATTGTGATTTTGGGACTTTCATGCTTGTCTTCGATTCTTCTCCCACAAAGTCCGGGAGGAAAACTCGCCCGTCACTTGGTGTTCTGGCTTTGGCCTTGGGATGCATCCTCTCTCTCCCCTTGCACATACGCAGCGTCCTTGGCACACGGCAGGGCTGAAGTGGAGAAACGAAGCTAGTGTTGCCTGGTAAATTCCATTGCGAGGCTCTCCTAGCAACATGGCGACACTAACAAGCCCAACAATAATCTTTTGTTTTTAGCTGTATAAAGCAATGTGACCGTTGGTCTCACCAGAAAATTCAAAGGATATTTTGCAAGTGAAGAGTGATTTCGAGCTGAAGCTTTGAATCAATTGCTTTCCTCCAATCTGCTAATATCAAACTGGTCAGGCACCAGATTTTCACGGTAGGAGCAAGACAGACCCAAAGAGTCCCCCTGGATAGGGAAAGGATGGGTCGAGGGAGGTCCTAGTTCTGCCCCTGGTTAGAGAGTTACCATGTACCATTGGCCAAGTCACTTCAGTTCTCTAGAACTTACTCTCTTTATCTTCCAAATGAGGAATTACTTCTTAAGAGTTTATGGTACTTGTTAATGGTCCAGATTCTTGGGCCTACCCTAGTTTTCCTGCTGAATGAGAACCTCTGGGGCTGTGCTCCACGAATGTGACATCCAAAGGCAAATGAATGACATTGCTGAACAATTATGAAAATGCTCATGTAATCAGCTTTCCATTCTGTTTGCTTGGCACAGGGGGATCAATGGACGAGAGGATTGGTATGCTATGTGTATTGTGGGGAACATTGTTTTTCTCTGATAGATTTTGTAGAGAACTAAACCAACACATTTTGTTTGCTGTTTCAGATTAGCTGTCCTCCATATAAGACTGTATATCACGTGTCCCTATCAAGAAACCTTCTGAGCGTGTGCCTTCAATACATGCACTTTTAAAATATTTAATTTGAATATCTGTGTTTATTTATATACTGTATTGTGCTTTAATATTAACATATTATGAACAATTAGAAACATTAAAAATAGATGCTTTTTAAGGGAAAGAAGTTGAAATAATATTTTTAAAATTTGGTGAAAATCTTGGTTTAATGCTTTGCGATACAGCAAGATCAAAAACAATTTGTGATGCTGGTTTTGAGTTCATTATATTTTGTTACTTACAATAAGTGAAAATATGCTTCACAAAGATATATAGAATCAAGTGGAAGAAGTGCCTTTTTTTAGGGCACTTACTAAATTGATGCTGATTTTTTAATTCCATCCACTAATTATCCCAAGTTTCTTATGGGCTAGTAAGTTTCCATTTTTCTGAATGTCAAATTGTTGTTGCAAATTAATCAGAAGGTGTGGCATTTTTTATATTTTTAGCAAACATATTCAAAACGTGATAAAATCCTTCATTTGGAAAAACTGGGGGCAGGTTACAAAATTCTGCTTCTAGGATTTCTACGTGGGCAAATAGGAGTTTTTACATTTGTTTCTAGCAACAGAAACCACATAAATTAGAAACATTTCTGAACGTCCATTTTCAGAATGCTGTTTCCATAGCATGGATTTCTTTCAAAAGTTGTTACCTTCTCATTTTAATATCAGTTTCTCCTCACCTTTATCTCAAAGGGACAGATGAAGCATATTTTGTTTTTGAAAATATCTGCTGGATTGTACGGCAGCCATTCGTCACCACAAAAAAGTCAGCATGTTAGGAACATTTGTATTTGTACAAGAATAATGACGATCTCAAATTTAATAATGCTTTTACGTGCTTTGCCATGAGACAACTTAAAACCCTCTAAGGGCACAAAAGATTTTCTCGGTCATGAAGATTCTATTTCTATTTTTCTTTCAGGTCATCACATTGGTGACATCCTGTAACATTTCGTGGATTTCTGGTTCAGATTTTTTGTTTCAACGACGACCTTGTGACTGATGCAGTCAGTGAATGTCACAGGTAGGACAGGTCTGGACGTTTTCCTCGGTGTCTTTTCTTCTTTAATTCTGTCCAAGCCACCACTCCAAGAGTGGTTATACTCTTGGAGATGGAATACCAGCCCATCTCCATTTTTTCATAAAGAGTCCCTTCTCTTTGAGTATGCATCTTTTTCTGAAACATCTTTTCTTTGGCAGGCCATATCAAAGCGTTTCCTCATGTATTTCATTATTGAAATCGAATCTCAACTATGGAGTCACGTTAGAAGCATCTCAACTTTCATTCATTCAGACAAATTCATTTAGCGATCATCCCATAGTTTGTAACTTTTACTACACTTTGTGCTTTGTGTCTTCTAAAGGGTTTTCTAACTAAAGACAGCATTTTAACTTTTTGCCGTTGCCTATGTAAGTTATTTGTCTACTGCAGTTTTTCCGATGGTGTATTTGCTATTAGATGAGAAATCTCAAAAGTGGTTTCTAACTATGTAAAAAAATTTAGTAAATTGTTTTAAAATCCTAGATTGAGAATCATGCAACTTTAGGCTTCAAACAGAACCAGAGGCTTGCTTTTTTTATTCTGAATTCTTCATTTCCTGTAGCTTGCTAATCATGGTAATTCTGTTCTATCATCCTCTTATATTGCAGAGGAACACTATACACTCAGGTCAGTGTTCAGTGCTGGCAATAATGGATGTAAAAATCTATATTTCAAATAGATTTCTTTTTTTTGGGTGAGGAAGATTGTCCCTGAGCTAACATCTGTTGCCAATCTTCCTCTATTTTGTATGTGGGTCACCGTCACAGCATGTCTGCTAAGAGACAAGTGGTGTAGGTCTGTGCCCAGGACTGAATCCAGGCCACTGAAGCAGAGTGTCCTGAGCTTAACCACTAGGCCACGGGGCTGGCCCCCGAGAACTTTTTAATTTGAGAGAATTTTAGGTTTATGGGAGGATTGCTAAGATAGATCAAAGAATTCCCATACTCCCTTCATGCAGCTTCCCTTAAGGTTAACATCTCGTATAACCAGAGCATACTTATCAAAAACAAGAAACTAACATTAACATTAGTAAAGTCTTACTAACTACAGACTTCATTTGAATTTCTCCAGTTCTTCCACTGTTGTTTTTTTTTCTGTTCCAGGATCAAATCCGGGATACCATGTTACCAAAATAGTCAATAGTCAATGCCACATAATAATTTTGTGAAGTTTGTTTAGTTAAAACTAAATAAAATTTGGCACTCCAGTTCACCAAGAACGAGTTAACTGAAAAATGTTACAAGAGGCTAAAAGCAAAGATGTCTTTGTCACTCTCCTCAGTGTTGTGGAATCAGGGCTCACTCTTCTGCTGCACTTGAAATGAGGCCATTTCATTTCAATCTCGTGGACTGAATGAGGAGCCAACCTCCTTATGTTTAGCAAACATTAGGGAAACTTTCTTTCTTCCTTGTTTCTCCTTTTTTAAAGGCAAAAATATGTATATGTAAAAATTCTCAAATTTCCTTTCCATAGCAAGTGTCTTTGCTCTAAAGAGAGGGCCAGTGGAGGTCTTTCATAGCCCAGAGTGCAGCATGCCGTTTGTGAAACACTGCTCTGTACTACATTCATGCTCCTCTGCTTGTCCGGAGAATTTAATCTAAACTCTCACTAACATTAATAAGGTCTAAAGTAGGAAAACTGGACAGTTTCGATGTCTTGTTCACTACTGGCCGTTTCACGTGAATTATTGATAGGTAATACACAATTATTGAGTCATCTATTAAGGCAGTTGTATACACAAATAAGTTTCTCCAGGAAACACTGCTTAAACCATTCCTCAACAAATTGTTAAATTTTGTCAGGTGGTGTAGGACAAAACCTGGGGGCTGGGGGCAGGATAGCCCGGTGGCACCCCTTCTGGCATCAGAAAGGCTGCCTAATCCCCATGATTGGGCTGCCCCTCTGTTTTCACTACTGAGACTGGAAATTAAATCCTTGATAGCTATGGCATTCATTTATTGAAAGAACAGGTAATGTAGTGGATACTGTCTTGTATCCTTCAAGAAGGGGGGCTTATCTCCCAGCTGCTGGGAATGTGCTGGAAGAAGGCCCTTACCATTGACCCTCTCTGGAGATTGCCTCGGCAGAAGAAAACCACCTCACCCAAGGTCGCCTGCTTCCAGGGACAGCCAGCATCCAGGGACTGATCAGTTGGGGGTATGAAGACCCTTGCCCCATCTTGGGACCACTCCGAGGGGCCGTCGCAGCTTCAGAGCTCCCCACAGGGCGGACTGAGGCTTTGCTGGGAATCCATCACAGATCAACTGCTCCTTCCGCCCAGTCCTGCTTCCCTCCCCTTCCTCTCCAAGAGAACTCCTTCATAATCGCCCCTCACACCGGCTCTGCGCAGAAGCTGCTTCCAGAAAATCAACCTGCCATGTAGGTAAGTGGCCAAACGTCAAACAGTGCAAAAGAGGCTGCAAAGGAAAGTAAGCCTGTGGGTGTCTGTGGATGCTTCCAGAGATGGTCTGGTGGGTGTGAATGTAAATATATAAAAATATGTGTGTACTTTTCTGTACATTTGGGACATTTTTCTTGCAAAAATTGTAGCACCTTATACTTTAAAATTTATATTCTATTTTGAAATTTTTATTTATTTTTACATATTGATACATAAAGTTTTTAAATTACCGCCTACTATTCCATGGTGTGGAGGTACCACAATAATAGCTACAGTCTGAACGCCAGCTATCTGCTGGGCCCCCTTGCCACCGCTTTATGTTCATTCCACACTTGTGTATGGAGCGCCTCTTGTGTGCCAGGGACTAGGGATACCAGCAACTGTTATCTCACACTTCACTTCAACTTTAAGCATTAGCCATTATTATTGTCCCTATTTATTTATTTATTTTTTTGGTGAGGAAGATTGGCCTTGAGCTAACATCTGTGCCAACCTTCCCCTATTTTGTATGTGGGAGGCCACCACAGAATGGTTTGGTGAGTGGTGTGTAGGTCCGTCCCCAGGATCCAAAACAACAAACCCTGGGCCATGGAAGCGGAGGGCTCAAACTTAACCACTATGCCACTAGGACGGCCCCTTATTATCCCTATTTTACAGATGAGAAAACTAAGGTTTCAGTAAATTGCTCAAGGTCACATGACTAGTGAGTAGTGGCACCAGAATCTGTAACCAGGCAGCTCGTCTCCGGAGCTTCTGCTCTAAACCCCTCCTCCAGCACGCCTCCCACACTTCGACTTACATATCAGTCCGTCAGGATGGGCAGGCAGGCTGCGTGCAATCGTTGGCCGTTATAAACGGTATAGTTGTTTGCAATCAACAATGCAATCAACAACGCACATTCTTTCTCATGTGTCTTTGCGTGCTGTCTCCCCACTTTTAAAAAGGACTGAGAAAAAGCAGCAGGTGAACCCATTATTTAACAGGATACCTGTTAGCAGTCCCAGGTCATTACCCAAGTTGTTTTAAAGGGTGCCTTTCTTCAAAATTAGGGTTTTAAGGAATCAAAAGATACTACATTCCATTCTTAATATGAAAATCTTAGGTTAAGCTTTTAAAATACTTCCACGCAGGCCCTGCGTGCAGGATGCATATTTGCAGATAGGGTAAGACCTGGATTACCATCACCAGCGTCTCTGGTGGGAACTGGAATGTTTTTATTGAAATTTCTCTTGTTTGTGTTTTGGAAAAAAATGAAAGCAGGCCTACAATCTGGGTCTGGTTTTAATCAGAGCATAATCTTTATGAGACGATGTAAGGCCGAGAATTTTTTAATCTGATATTTTTAAAGAAAAATACATTTTCAGAAATGATACAAACTAATCAGCCTTAGAAAAACGATGGAAAACAGAAATGTCTTACATGAAAGAGAAGCAGGAAATTCCAGAGAAGTTTCGCAGGAAGGAGGGGAAACAACCAAAGTCTGTATCACTATTTATTAGGTTATTTCTTAGTATAGTGTAATATCTGGTTTTATTGAACAACCAAAATTCAGTTAAGAGGAAATTGCAGTTCGGACTCCCTGAAGTGAGAACATAGTGATTTACTGAACGTGTTACAAACCCACTATGCGTCCCATGATGCATTGGCCCTTTAAATAAATATTTCATCCTCTTTCGAGAATCTTCCCATTCTGGTCATAGACCCATCTTAGATTAGATAATTTAATGTCTAAGTAGTTTGTAATGTCTCTGTGGATATGCTTGAAATTTTTCTATTTTCGTTTAACGGTAGATTCCGCTGATTGGGGGGAAAATGTAATCTGGCATGACTTCAGGGCTCCTTGTGGGGCTGTGAAGGCGTTTTCATATAGCGCTCTGCTATGGTGGGAATAGTGGGATTCCAGTCTTCCAATAAGCTGCAAAACGATTAATGGATTTCTGGGTGATGTTGTTTAGTGTTAATACTCGGCGGAGTATATTTTTTATTAAATGTGAAAGTGGTCCAAGTATGTTTTATAGCAGGTGTGTTAACTTTATAGTTTCCTGGAGTGTCTATAATTTCAAAATTAATCTAGTCTCCTTTCATATGTTTTTGCATGAATTCTGGCTTTCTTTTTAACAGTCATAATGACTCGACTATGGAGACTAAAAACTGGCAAGAAAAAGCCAATAAAAGCATAAAGAAAGTCAAAATTTTCAGAGAAATGGGATTTCCCAAATGATATATAGTATAGTTCCCGCTCCACCAAAGCTTTCAATCTTAAATTTATTCTAAAATGCCTCATTTAGTGTTTATTTGTGCCAGTTTCATAGCATGAATCAAATCATGGAGGTTAAATGAGTAAATCAAGCATCATTTTAAGATTCATCCTTGGGTTAAAGAGTGCCTCTTTTCTTATTCCCATTGTCCTGTCTCTTTCCAAAGCAAGGAATTTACATTTTTATGTGACTAAAATAGTCACGTCAGAATATCATAGGACTTAAAACTTCACCTTCTTTGGCTTACACGTTTTAATTTCCTAAACCCACTGCAAAAAGAAAAAGAATACTGGATAAATTAAAATATCTAATATTTTCCCATCATTATTCTTCACTTATTTCCCTTTGCTATAAATTATACATGTTTACTAGAATGAAAACAATTGTCTTTTCTCCTGTTGCATAAATCTCTTTGTCTACAGAAAGTGGTAAGACCTCATCCATTATTTAAGTCACTATTTCTATAACTGAATTAATACATACATCTACTTGAGCAAGTAGACTGATAGAGCAAAGGTCCACACAGATTTTCTGCATAAAGTCTCACTTCATGATCTCTGTATAGATGCTTAATAGTGAAGACACATTGCCAGAAATACCAGGTTTTAATGTCATGGTGATCGTGTAAATAATATTGTAAGAAGATGAAAAATTCAAATATTTTTAGCAAAAGGATGTTCTCCTAGTTTAAAAGATTCCTCTCTTAGCGCTCTTAATTCTCTAGGGCCCAGAATGGAAAGTCAGAGCTATTTACCCCGTGTTGCTGAGTGTAAGTCAGGCTGATGTGTATCGATTGCCCTGGATTTTTCAGCACAAAAATGTGGGCTTTGATCTTTCCTTCATTGTCTGTCCAGCCTCACCCTGCCACTGCTTTGGGTGCCCCGCTTCAGTTCCCTGGCTCTGAGCCCCGGGTTTTTCACTGGCCCCAGTGGAAGCTTCTGTGAAGGGAGGAGGTGGAGGCGAGGACAATTTCAGGGCAGCCCTAGACAGAAATAAGTGTGAAAACTTGAAGTTGTGGGAAAACAATGTCTATCACTTGCCCCGCAGCCTCCACTGCTGACCCTGCAGGTCCGCATTTGTTTAATATGTAAGTTGATATACTACAAGACACAATTGGCTTCATTTAAAAGATTGCCTTGTACACTGCTGCTATGGAAGACTACCTTCTGTAAGTGACAAAATGAAATCCCGCACACCTAAGCTGCTTGCAACATTGATTTTTAAAATAAGTACCTGGTAGGGGAGTACGGGAAACAGACGAAAGAGAACAAAAGAACTGATCATAACAATTGTCCTGCTTCGAGAGGTTTATTTAAGGAATTGACCCAGGTGATTGTGGAGACTGGCAAGTTCAAAATTTACAGGGCAGGCGGGCAGGCTGGCAGGCTGGAAACACAGGCAAGAGTTGAAGTTGCAGTCTCGAGTCCCAAATCCGTAGGGCGGGCTGGCAGGAGAGAAGCTCAGGCAGGATTTCTACGTTAGAGTCTTGGGCAGAATTCCTTCTTCTCCAGAAACCTCAGTTTTTGCTTCAAATGATTGGGTGAGGCCCACCCAGTTATCAAGGGGCATCTCCCTTTAAAGTCAACTCATTGTAAATGTTACTCATTTCACAAAATATCTTCACAGCAACATCTAGACTAACGTTTGACCAGACAACCGAGCACCACAGCCTAGCCAGGTTTTCACTTAAAATTAACCCTCACAGTGCTATGCTTGCCCCCAGCGATAAATGAAGAAACTGAGACTCGGAGAGTAAGTAACTTGCTCAGGGTCAAACTGTGAGAACAAAGTGACATCAAACTTTAGCCTCTGTAAGCGCAACATTGCTGCTCTTCCTAGCAAATTCCGGCTGCTTTCTTAGATTAGTTGCTAAATTAGACAGAGAAGAAGGCCTGAAGGAGAGCACCTGAACCTGGCAAGTTTCCATTCAAGGCAAAGGTTTTAAAAACAGGGCAGCCGAGATGGAGCCACAAGGACCAGATTGGTCCTCCTGCCTGAAATCACTGAAAACAGAGACAGCGTATGTGAAACAAGGGTTGTAAAGGCACTGGGCATCAGTCAGGAAAGGAGAGTGACCCCTGGGAGACGAGAAACAGACCAGGGAGCGCCATGATTGCTCCAGCCCTCCAGGAGCGTGTCCCAGCAGCAGCCAGGAGGGAGACCCAGGCGGATCCTGGTGGTCGCCCTGAGTGGAGGAAACAGAGCGTCTGGGGAGGCCAAGGCAGCTAGAGCGGGCAGGAGAGGAGGGAGCTGCACGGAGAAAGAACTCCAGAAGTATGCACGGGGTCTCCCGTGAGGCTTCAGCGGGCAACCTATCCACATGCCTGTGTGAGGGAATGCTCGAGGCCGGGGAGAGAAACACCCAAGAGGATGGAAGTGAACACTTTTCAGTGGCTACACAGGGCCAGAGCATGAAATCATAATTCATGGAGCACCGGGGGAGCGCCAGGAAGTGTTTGCCTAGGTGGTGCAACCAAATCAGACCTAGACTGCGTTCTCTGCGGCTCTGCTTAACGAATCTAAAAAGCAAATCTGAAAGGATTGAACTGCTTCCAAGTAGTTTAACTGTGCTCCAGAACAGAGTTCAAGAATCCTTCTGGCAATATGCAAATATGTAGCACCAACAAGGCAAAACTCACAATGTCCAGTGTCCAATCTAGGTTACCAGGCACACAAAGAAACAGGGAATTTTGACCCATAATCAGAGGGAGAAGTTAATCAGTTGAAACTGACACACAAATGACATAGATGATAGAATTAGTAGACAAGAGCATTTAAACAATTATTCTATCTGTATTCAACATGTTCAACAAATTGGAGGAAAGAGCATGCATAATGAGTAGAGACATGGAAAATATAAGATAAAAACTGAAATCCTATGAAAACTACAAATTCTGAGGTGAAAAATACACAGGATGGGATTAAAACAGATTAGATGTTGCAGAGGAAAAGATTAGTGGACTTGAAGACAGAGCAATAGTACTAAACGAAATGAAACACAGTGAGTAGGAAGACTGAAAACAAACAGCATCTGTGAGCAGTGGGACACCTCCAAGTGGCCTCCCATGTGGGGAACTGGAGCTCCCAGGCTCAGCAAACTAGGGATGGAGGGAATTCCCTCAACTTGATAAAGCTTATCAATGAAAATTGTATGGCTAACCTCACACTTACGGTGAAGGACGGAATACTTTACCCCGAAGATTAGGAACAAGACGAGTATGCTCACTCACCCCTTCTGTTTATATCGTCCTGGAGGTTCTAACCAGATCAATAGGCAACAGAAAGAAAGAAAAGGCATCCAGACCAGAAAAGAAGTAAGACCTTTTCTGTGCATTGATGACATTATTGTCCACGTAGAAAATCTTACAGAATCTACAAAAAAGCCATGAGGACTAATAAGTGCTTTAGGAAGATTGCAGGATACAAGAGCAATATACAAAAATCTGTTATTTCTATGTTCTACCAATGAGCAATTGGCTATTGAAATTTTTAAAAATTCCATTACAATAGCATAGGAAATGCGAAGTACCTAGAGATAAATCTGGCAAACCATGTATAGGATCTGTGCTTAAAACTACAAAACATGGCTGAGAGAAATGAAGAACCTAAACAAATGGAGTGATTTGCCAGTTTCATGGGTCAGAAAACTCAATACAGTTAACATGTCAAATTTACCCCAAATTAGTCTGTAGAAAAAAATACATTCCCAATCAAGATCCTTTTTGTAGAAATTGACAAGCTGATTCTAAAATTCAAAGGGGACGTAAAGGACCTAGGAAACCAAAACAACTTGAAAAATAGGGACAAAAATAGTTACCTTACTTCGATATTTATTATAAAACTGTAGTAATTAAGATACTGTGGTATTGGTGTCAAGATAGATAAATAGATCAATGGAACAGAATAGAGTAATTAAGAGAGTATGATATTGGTGTCAAGATAGACAATAAAATCAATACAAGAAAATGGAGAGTCCAGACATAGACTCATTCCTATATAGTCAATTTATTTTTTACACAAATGTAAAGATAATTCAGAGAAGAAAGTATAATGTTTTCAACTAATGGACATGGAACAATTGGATATCCTTATGCAAAAGAATCAACTCTGGTCCAATCCTTGCACTGTGTATAAAAATTAAGTCAAAATGAATTGGAGATCTAAATGTAAAAACGAAAATTATCAAATTTCTAGAAGAAAACATAGGAGAAAATCTTTGTGGCTTCAGAATAGGCAAAGATTTCTTACATTCAACATCAAAAGAACAACACATACACACATACAAAATTGGTGAATTGGACTCCATCAAAATTAAGAGCTGCTCTGCAAAGGACACTGTTAAAAACCTGAAAAGACAAGCCACAGAGTAGGAGGAAGTGTTTACAAATCACATATCTAATAAAGAACTGGTGCCCTTCATGTGTTCATAACTCGCAAAACTCAGTAACAAGAAAATAACTCCGTTTGTCTTAAATGAGCAAAAGATTTGAACATACAGTTCACCAAAGATGATATACAGATAAATAAACACATGAAAAGATACTCAATATCATTATTCACTAGGGAAAGCACATTAAAAGTACAAAGAGGGGCCGTCCTGTGGCCCACTGGTTGTTTTGGGGCTCCACTTCAGCAGCCCAGGGTGTCGCAGGCCTGGATCCACATATTCTGAGGCAGCGTCCCACACCGCAGAACTGGAAGGACCCACAACAAGAATACATAGCTAGGGACTGGGGGGGTTTGGGGTGAAGAAGGAAAAAAACATAACAAAAAAACTACAATGAGATACTATTGTATATCTATCAGAATATCTCCGCCATCAACCACATGGCTTTTGGTGAGTACCTAAAAGTCTTGACACCTCAGTTTCTTCACCTCGAACTCCTGCCCTGTGAGCTTCTGAGAGCTTGGTGGCGATAAGGACCAGGATGAGGCCTTAAAAACAGACATTGTTCCCATCAGCATGTTGTGACTATAAAGTAAGGAAAAAAAGGCAGGTTCTACAGTTTGGGTATTAACACTCCTCCCCTGGAGGAAAGCTAATAATGAGAAAGTCTCAAGAACCTTTGTTAAGATGCACATTAGGTTACTAAACAGGGCTGTCCTGGACCAAACTTTGAGATTTGATCCAAGACGTGATTTTTCTCTCCTGTGTTCCCACTTCTTCTGTTCCCACTGCTACCTTCTGGGCCTTTTTCCTGCTATTGTCCCACCCACTTCCCACTGCCCCCCCACCTCAGTGACACAGGGCCCTCTGGGAATTCCCTCCCAGGGAGTTTCCTTCTCTGAATGTCCGAGTGAATCCATTCCTTGCTTCCGTCCTCGCTGCCCTCAGTGTGTAGATCCCAGTTGGGAGGAGCGAGGGTTGCTCAGTGGATCACACTCAGGTTGACACACACGACGAGGGCTAACTCTCTTCACCTTTTAGGAGACACTTATTTTAAAAGAGATTTACTCCAAAGAGTGACTTTCTAATGGTGGAATTTGATACCAAGTATCAAATTGGGCATGGGATTGAAGAGTGTCTCTGAAAACGAATCTCCAAATTTGTTGTCTCCAAATTTTCCCACGGTGAGCCATTTGCAACGATGTTTTGAAAGGATAAGTTTCTTTATATATAATTTTATCTATATCTACTGCAAACTCTGCATGGGAAAGAATGGAATCAAATACGGATGTTTTGGATGTTTTTCTTAACACGAGAAAGTGCTGCACTGCTCTGAGGCTGTGCCCACCCCTGGTGAGTTGTTTCAGATGCTGCTAATGCCTGACGTTCTCACTGGCGGTTCCAGTGATTTCGCTCAATATTCCTGTTAATGACCTGGCGGATGAAGTGAACGGCAGTGCGGAGAAACTGGCTGATGACACAAGCGTTTAGGTTGGTAAGAGCTAAGGAGGATTGTGAGGAACTTATGATGGATCAAATAAACCTGCATGCCTGAGCAAACACGAGGACTGATAACGTTTCACAGCGAAGGGCAAAAGGTGATAGATGTTGAAAGAAATCATTTAAGCCCTACATAATTTAAGCAGTACACACTGATGCACCTAGAATTTATGTTAGTCTCAGTGGGAAAAGATCTGCTATAGGCATCAAATTAATAAAAATATTTCAGTAAAACCGTCTAATTTGAAATGGTCCTTAAAAAAAAAGAAGGCCGGGAGAGTCAAGGTATGTACTCAGAAAACAGAGGGGAAAACACAGGATGACATGTGGTGGACAGGGCCAGTGCCCCCTAACAAGCTTTCTTCTGCTGACTGTGTCCTGAGATTTCCCCCAGTGACTCCCATGCCCACTCTGCATTCGGGGAAGGTGACCTTTATTCAGCTGCAGAAAGTGAGTCAAGAGCTAGCTAAACCAGTGGTCCTCAAAGCGAGTCCCAGTCCAACAGCAGTACAAAGCTCTGGCAACTGATGAGAAATGCACATTATTAGGCCTCATCCCCGAAATATTAAATCAGAAACTCTGGTGGTGGAACACAGTAATCTGTGTTTTAACAAGGCCCCCAGGAGATTCTAATTCATGCTGAAGTTTGAGAACCGCTGGTCTAAACCAATTATGATAATCCTATTCCCCTTTGCCAGTGATTATATTAAGGATGAGAGTTGACTCCCTTTAGGCCAATGAGATACAAGTGAAAGTCAGTTGGAGGAGTCTAAGAAAGGTATTTCTCTCTGATAAGAAGAGGAAAGACATTACAGTCTTTGGCCATAGTTGCATGAGGATGTAATGTCTGGAGCTGCAGCATCCATCTTGTGGTGATGAGGGTGCATGACTGAGGACTGCAGAGTGGAAATATCATGTCTTCGTGCACTGAATTAGCCAAGCTTGGCACTGCTCTCCCTCCAGGGTGTGTGGCTATGTGAGGAAGTAAACCCCACTTTTGCTCAGGTATGCTATTCCTTGCATCTGAAAGCATCCCCCAAAAGCACAGCCCTTCCTTCTCCATTGTGGTGCAGAGGAAGCAAACCTGAACAAGCAAATGTTTAGAAACAGTAAAACAAAAAGCCAGAACACAGGTCTTCTTAGCCCTCTCATCTGAACGCCCGAGGGCTGTATTCCCTAATCTTAAAGCAAGCGTATTTTTGAGACGTCTTGCTCTTATATACTGTGTTAGTATAACAAATATTTACCTTTTTTTACAGTTATTTGTAAAGCATCTTTAGTAATAGAGCTATATATGAACATAGAGGTCCCACCTGGGTCAGTACACAATCCATTCACCCCAGGGCTCTGTGTGACTAAAGGATGCTTTGGGGAGAAAGTTCAAAGGTGTGGGAGTTCTTGGTCTCAACCTTGGAAATTAGAGTCGCACACAATGCACTTTCGTTTCCCCTAAAAACCCATTATGAGTTGACCGCTTGTGAATCTCCTCAACTCTTCCTACTGCTGTTCATCTTACGGGCTGACAGACCACATAGCAGAGGCAAACCTCATCTCTAGGATCGCTTTCGTGAGAAACAAAACGTCAAGAGAGATGAATGGCTGGAGATCTGCGCAGATTGCAGGCAAGAGACATTTCCTGCTGACTGTGCCTTGATATCCTGGCAACATGCATTGCCTGGCCTGTGAGCAAAGTCACAAGAAGAGGGCAGAGAGGGCGTGACCAGGCGAATAAGTGCATCCTTTCCTGTGCACCATCTCAGCTTGACTTTAGGCAAACTTTCTACAACTGAGCCCCTCCGATGACTAACTGAGAAAGCAGATGGGTTTGTCCTCGTGCCCTCGAGGTCAGGAGACGGGCTTTACAGGACTGACAGCAGGAATTGTTCCAAAATCAACTGTCCTCCGCTGAGAATACCCTGTCAGCTGTCAAAGAAGGCTGGCTCCACTGATTTCAGCCCTCAAAGAGAGGCAGAGGGGAGAGCAGCTCTCTCAGAGACAGGAAGCAGGCCTCCCAGGGCTTTAGGGCTTAAGACCCATGCCTCCACTGCACTCGGAGCCGCCAGGGAAGCCGGCAGCATCTGGATCCCAGATGTTCCAGGCCTGCCTCCCTCTGAGAAGAGGCTCTCCTCATCCACCCTGGAGCTCAGAGCAGGTCACGAGAGAAGGTGCCCGTGCCCAAGCCAGGAAGGTGGGAGGGCTGGCTCCCGGGTGCAGTCAAGAGGCTAGGCTGCTTTGTCCAGGCTGGGACCTGTGTTCAAGGCTTCTGTGTTTCCCTTTCCTCCCCTTGGAAGGCAAGATTCTTCTTGTCTCATGGTGGAGTGAAGACAAAATAAAATAGGCGATGGGAAAAGGCCTTTGATCGTGTGGCTTATAAAATCCCTGTGGCAGACACACTGTTACGTATCACCAAAACCTATTTCCCAGGCTCCTTTGCAGCTAGGTGGGGCCACGTGACTGAGTTCTGGCCAAGGGAATGTAGGCAGAAGTGACAAGCATCACGTCCAGGCCTGGCCCGTAAAAACCACCTGGGCCATCTTTACTATCCCTCTCCTCTGTCTACAGGCATGTGCATAGGATCCAGCAGACAACCAGAGCCAGAGAGGTGATGGAACTGTGAAATGGAAGGAGCTCTGATCCCTGAATGACTGCACAGACTGGCAAGCCGCCCTCCTGGTAGGAACAGCCACATCAGATTCTGCTTGAATGAAAAATAAAACTCTTATTGTGCTAAACCACTCTGGAGTTTGTTGCAGTATCAGGCATGACTTACCCTTCTTGAGGCAGGCTCTGAATGCATCCTGGAGAAATCAACCGAGAGGGTAATGGGAGCCCAGGGCAGAGGCAGGCAGGGATGGCAAAGACAGTTAGAGAGATGAGTCACAGCGCTCAGGGAGCACACGCCCTCCTGCTGTCTTAATGACCCTTCCTTATCAATGCTTTTATGCTCTGGATGAAACCTCCAGGGCGTTGCCTGGTGGCTCCTCACCTCCAGCTGGCTGTCAGAGCCTATACAATAGCTAAGGAGGCATATTATGCAGACCTTGGGGATCTCAGGGTCTGAAAAAAATTAGCCCAAGCAAATCACCACCAAGGGAGTTTTTCCTTTTTAAAAGACAACAGTGGTAAACACAGCCCACACCATCTCCCAAAACCTGCGTGTTCACTGCCATTGAATTAACCCACAGTGGATGGCTGACAAGTGGAGGGAAGGCTGGCAAATGTGTACCAGGTTAGTATCAATTTTCACTGGCTTAGTAATTAACCTGCAAGACTTTTAAGTATAAATGTGTTTAATGTGAAGTGAGCTCTACAGAATTCTTATTCCAGAGACTGCAATCATTTTAGACAAATATTTTCACATAAAATACTCTGCCAGATCTTTTTTATACATGAATGATCTGATGTGAGCAAATTCATTTCTGATGCTCAGCTATTACCTTGCTTTTTTGGGATTTTTTATTGTGGCAAAATATACATAACATAAATTTACCATTTTAACACTTTCTAGGTGTACAGTTCAGTGGCATTAATTACATTCACAATGTTGTACAATAGTCATCACTACCTATTTCCAAAACTTTTTTATCATCCCAAGTAGAAGCTCTCTAGTAGTTAGGCAATAATTTGTCATTCTCCCTTCCCTCAGTCCCTGGCAACTTCTAATTTATTTTCTGTCTCCATGAATTTTCCTATTCTAGATATTTCATGTAAGTGGAATCACAAAATACTTGTCCTCTTATGTCTGGCTTATTTTACTTAGCATAATGTTTTTGAGGTCCATTCATGTTGTGGCATGTATCAGAGCTTCATTCCTTTTTATGGCTGCATACTATTCCATTGTATGGACATACCACATTTTGTTTGGATGTTGGGTTGGGCTTCCATCTGTTGGCTATTGTGAATAATGCTGCTGTGAACATGGGTGTACAAATATCTGCTCAAGTTCCTGCTTTCAATTCCTTGGGGTGTATACCTAGGAGTGGAATTGCTGGATCATAGAGTAATTCTAGTTTTAGCTTTTTGAGAAATGGTTAAATTGTTTTCCATAGTGAACCTGCAAGATTTTTAAAACCCAGATTAAAGACAGATGTAGAAGAAGGCTCTCGTGATGCCATGGGAATGCCCGAGTGATCAGGGTGCCAGGTGGATCTGGGACTTCCTTAGCACAGAGCTTGTCTCCAGTCCCTAGCTCTCTCTCCTGGGCAGTCTCATTAGGGCGTCACAGCTGAGTGACTCCTTGTTTGAGGAGAATTGACTGTGAACCTAACGGAGCTGAGCTTCAGAGCCCCTCACTGGCACTGACTCCTTCCAAGGCCCGGAGAAGGGCCCTTGCCATGTGGTCATTTTTAAAAAATTTTGCAAAAGGAAGATATTTTAACCAAAATCAGTTAAGATCACTGCCTCTTTCCACTCCAACCTCCATTCTACACACCCGCCCTTGTGCTGGGTGGCGTCAGAGGGCCCGGGGGCATTCTGGGGAGCTGGCTGAGGGCAAGCTGAGTTGGGGACACATTTAATGTTGATTTAGAGGGTTACATTTATGCAGATTGTGGTTCCTTCTGAGCGTGGTTACATCACTACCTGTCATCCCAGCATGCGAATACGCCTGCCACCCACTGCGGAAACTCACCAACACGATGACCCAGAGGAGACATGACGGGGTCCTACACCACCCGGGGGAGAAATAAGGTTTGAAATGCACAGAGCCATGAACTGGCCTGTGGAAAATCCTTCCAAACATCAGGCGCGTAAAATGCTGAACCAACATGGCAGGCATCCCTGTCAGGGTTTGTACTTGATGATGCAGTTATACAACTGTAAGTGCACATTCAATTTGTTCTTTTTTAATGAGAATTTCACAAAATAGAAATGATCACAATTCCTGTAGTTGGAGGGCAACTATCGTGGTGCTATAAATAGGGAGGGAGGACATTTTTAATAGCTCAGATACGAAAGAGACTGGAAAGGGGTTTTTCCAAGTTTAACAACAATCCTACGAATTTACATGATATTACCAGTAATGGTGGAGAAGGTGAGAGAAACTCTTCTAAACTACCAATTATAAAACCACACTCTGATGGAGCATGCTAAAAGAAATGACTGAGTTATCTTTCTCTTCTCTCTATAAAAATACTACGAAATTTTATAAAGAGGTATTGAAAAGTCTAACAAAGGCGGGGGGCGAGTGTCACGGAGTGGCCTCCGGCAGTTAAGAACAGTGTGTCATTTTCCGGATCATGTGATGTTTGTAGCATTTATCAGCTTCCCTCAATTTGTGATTTCTTTTTTCATTCTAAGTTCACCTTCATCTCAAGTTTTGTATTTGTAATTTTGGATTATTTTTCTCAAAGGAGTCCTCAAGACAGTCCCCACCAAAGCTGGATCTGCCTGGATACATAATGTTTTGCCATCAGTGACTCACCTTCATGTCAGGGTCCCCGAGCTAAGGACATTGCCCTGCCGCACAGCGCCTGTCCCACTCCCCCATTCCTCACCCAACCGGCCTCTGGGGCAGTACCCTACTTCCGCCGCCCTTCACGTCCCAGCATCACTCCAGGGTTCCTGCTGCCTGCCTCTCCTCAGGAGCCGCTGGGCCCCAAAGACGCGAGGTTCCAGATCCCTGGAAACTGTGGGTGTTATCTTCTATGGAAAAAAGGACTTTATGTGATTAAGTTAAGGGTCTTGAGACAGGAGATGACCCTGGCTTACCCCAGTGGGCCATAAATATTCTTCTAACAGGGAGGCAGAGGGAGATGTGACACAGACAGAAGGGGAGGAGGCAATATGAGCACAGAGGCAGAAACTGGAGTGGCCACCAGAAGCTGGGAAAGGTGAGCAAACAGGTTCTCTCCCGGGGCCTCTGGCGGGAGCGGCCCTGCTGCCGCCTCAGCGTTGGCCCAGTGCAACCGATTCTGGATTTCTGGCTTCCCAAGTGTGAAAGCAGGAAGGTGTGTTATTTCAAGCCACCTGGTTTATGATAATTTGTTACCACAGGAAACTAACAGACCCTCCCAACTCACAGTCCATTCTAAACCAGCCAAACTTCCTACAATCAAATAACTTCGGGTTCCACTTTTCTGGTCGCAAGACCCCTTTCCTAAGGCCCTCCACCCACTTCTTCTTGCCCCATTTACCACGTTCCTTTTACCCACAGGGGACTTGAAGCCCCCCTGTGAGAGGTCATGAGCCCCCACTCGTGCCTCGGCAGCCCAGCAGCCATGACATCCTTGAAGTGGTGCCTCCAGTGGAGCCCTAATGGGTGAGGGGCAAAGTCTCTCTCCCGTTAGTGCTTTCCTCTGCCCTGACTCCAGCCCTTTCCCAGGGACTCTCTTCTATGGAGGCTGTGTGCTTCCGCAGTCACTTACCCCACCAATAAAACAAAAAACTGTTAAAACCTGCTCCTCTAAGTTCTTACCTTCCTAGGGAAGAATAATTGTATCTTCTCCTGCCTCATTTTCCTACCTTGTCTTTCCCCAGAAGGGAATGTTGATTATTTATTCTGGAAGCCACTGGAAGAAAAGACTCCTAGTTTTTGAGTTAAGTAAGTCTCCAAGTATCTACTGAATGGCTCTGTGCAGGGAGCTAGGCTGAGAGCTAAAGACAGCGAAGACACGGCCCCCCACTGCAGGGAGCTTGCAGACTTGACTGCGGTGGGAGGCGAAGCAACAAGATACGCACATGGATATTTACAATAAAAGTCAGAGCGCGCAAAATGCCGTAACAAAGTGTGATGGGGCTGCAAAACAGGGAGACACCACGTGGAACCGGGGTCGGAGAAGCTCTCATGAGTGGGGTCCACTCGATGGGCCTGCAGGGAGGAATGTCCCTGAACAGAGTGGGCTAAGGAAAGCCCAGGCTATAAGGTAACGAAACTGGAAAGGAAATTTGGGACCAAAGTTAGAGCTGAGGTCAGCAAGCGTTTTCTATAAAGGGACAAATAGTGTTTTAGGCTTTGCAAGCCATGTGGTCTCTGTCACAGTGACTCAGCTCTGCCATCGTAGCATAAATGCAGCCACGAACAATATGTAAATGAAAGGGTATGGCTGTGTTCCAATAAAACTTTATTTACTTAAACAGGCAGAGGGCCAGAACACCCAGCTAAGGAAGCTCTGGGCCAGGAGAAGCCATTGGAGATCTGTGAGGGGGAGGATGACATTATAACATTACCAAAGCTATGTATTTGGAAAAGTAATCTGGCCTAATACTACAGTAACACCGGGTAATACTAGAATTGGAGGAAGTGGAATCGAGTGTGGAAATAGCAGCGGGGAGGCTGTTACAGTGTTTTGGGTCAGACACTGGAATCAGGGCATTGAAAGCAGAAATGAGAAGGTCCAACTTATAGGGCAACTTAGTGGATGCGGAGAGAAATGGAGGGAGCCGAGTTAAAAACGGCTTCCATGGGGCCAGGGGACTGGGACTTGGGGACCGCAGGGAGAGCTTGTGAGCAATATAATGAGGGGGATTTGGGGGCAAGCGTGCCACCAAATGGTCTCGGCACTCAGGGCGGAGTGATTAGGCAGCGGGCGTCAGGTGGCCGAGCCTCCTTTGTCCATGCGTGAGGCCATGTGGGACACGGCTGACGTGTGGCTCCAGTGTAGCCCCCTGGCTCCCAGCAGAGCCCGGGCTCCGAACAAGCAGGGACCAAGATCCCTGAGCTGCTAGACATCTCGGAGGACGGCCAGCACAGAGCAAAACCAGCCCTGCCAGAGGCGAGCTGAGGCCGTGCCAAGTGACCACGGAAGCTGAGTGCCTGGGCCAAATTGCTTTCTAATTACATTGCGCTCCAGACAAGACAAAACTGTGTCTCATGAAAAGCATGTATGTGGAGTCAGGGTAAGTCTAGAGGAGGTCAGGCCTGGTGGAAACCCGGAGCAAGGAGTCATGCTGCAGAATTCATTACCCTCCCGTCGGCCTGGGAAGCAAGAGCAGGGAGACAAGGCAGCTGGGAGGCCGTGTGTGAGTCAGTGAACATTATGGACACCTTCTGAAGAGTCGGGCACATTCAAATGGAGCAGGAGCTTCTGAAAGAAAATGTGCCATTTCACCGCGACTATCTCATCATCTCTCTCTGGAACTTAATAGAATACCCTCCTGGAAAAATCATATAAAGATTGGTTTTTTCCTGCGTCCTATAGCTCACGTTCTCCCTGCTGCTCTGCATGCTGAGACAATTTAGTTGAAAAGGAGCCACCTTAGAATTTGCCACATTTATGTTTGACAAAGAGGCAGTTTACTCGCTGGTTACACACTTTCTTGCTGAGATGCAAATGTTAAGATTTGGCAGATATTGAAAATGCTATTTTGATATTTTATGCACTTTCTTGGGAATTTATTTTAGAAGCAGAGCAATAAGAGAAATATTCCTGACTTAGAAATATAAATATCATGCTACCACTTGGGGTTATTTATTTCCCAGGCAATCAATCAGGAAATGTTAACACATACACTCAGAGTGGTTTCAAACATGACTCCAGCCAAGTGAGTGATCTTTCCATTTTCTTTTCATAAGTATACAATTTTTTTAAAAGATGAAATAGTAAAAAAATTAAAAGGCACTCTTGAACTCAGATTTTAAAAGTGAATAGAAGATTGTCAATTTTTTAAAGGAACTAAGTGGCCTTAATTATGCTCAAACAAATGTTGATAGTGAAACCAAATATTGCTCATTATATTAATACACACAATATTTTAAATACAACTGGTGATTCTAGGACTTTTTGGCAACTTTTTTAGCTTTTTCAAGACGGAGGGTCAACCAGTTGTTGCCCATTCTCTTTAGCCTGGTCCCAGGTAGTCAGACCAAGCACGCCTTCAGTCATTCCAATAGTCACCTACACACCATGTGCTCTGGCTGTACTTTCTGGCAAAATGGTTAAGAAGCAACTGTAAGAAAAAGTTAGACATGAGTTCTTGATGCTTCCTTCCCACCAGTGCCCTCGAGGAGAGGAGAAGACTGGTGGGAGAGCTTGCCTGGCTAAGGCAGGTCAAGAGAGCGAGTAGTCATGGGGAGGCAAGGACGGGGAAGTTAGTTTAGTCTTCTTGCTGCCTTCTTTCTGGTAAGAAGTTCTTCTTCCTGAAATGCCTTAAAGATTAGCTTGGCTTTTTGGAAGACCTGATGGAAAAGTCCAGGAGGTTGGGTCAAGAGCAGACTGTGCTTTAACATCAGTTCACCCATTAGAGACCCAGGTTGGCCATGGGCCTATGGATTCCTGCCTGCCCTTGAAGGTGCATCATGAGTAAAGGCTTGGAAACCACAGCACTGAGTCCCTGTGCCCATAACCAGGTGAACAAGAACGGGACCTCAGACCAAGTCAGCTACTCCCAGCTCTGCTACGGGAGTCAGTGCAATTCTGGGCGAACTGAACACAAACCCAGCTTTGTGTGCTGTTGGCCTTGGTGTCTGAGAGAAAGGCAGCTTTCCTCCCATGAAAAGGCCTCACACACAGTCCTGCTCTGTTGATAAGAGAATCATCAACTGATAAATCAGGCAAGCTGTGGAGTAGGTGGAGTTGTCTGCAGTTTCCCCGCATGTCCCTTTTTGTGCACTTCCAGATACCCTCTTCCTTTTTTAGGGACCCAAAGACCTTCTGCTCTCAACTACGCTTCTCCATCCCCACCACCAACGGCCTAAAAGCTTAGCCTCACACAAGAATCCGTATGAGTCATTGAAATCTTAGGGGGAAATTTTCAATGAGAGTCTTCTTCTGTCATATTGGCATAGAGTCCTTAGCTCAGATGGTAGAATTAAAGATTTAGTTTCTTGTTTAAGGATTCCAGGCAGCAAACTGGCAGAGGAGGACATATGAGGAACATCTCTTCATGCAGATGGCAACCCAAGTTTGGCCCCACTATATCCACACCCTGGGCACACATATTTGGCAATATTTGGAGACACAGGCTAGAAACAGGCTGATTCTTAGAAAAGAAATTTGCATGTGAAAATCCAGTTCATCTCTGTTAATTTGGGTGAATTACATGGTTCGGACCATAGTACATGACCTTCAGAAATAGAAGACAAATGGAGATAATTCCAAAATCACCCTCAACAGAGATGAGGTCTCTATCTCATTGTGGATCACAGACATCTCCAAATAAACTCTGCATGCTTCCCTCCCCAGCCAGTGCTGTGGGGCCCACTTTCCCTAGCCTACTTGACACAGCTCTTGGGGCTGTAGCCTGAGAAAGGAAGTGGCCTGCTGTGATGAGAAGTTCTCCCTGGTGACATCCATCCAGCTGGCCACAGTTGGGGCTCGTCTGGGGCCCACACATGCAGGATGTTGGAATGTGCCAAGATCAGCAAAGATAAGATCTTCGCAGAGAATTCCTCCATCCTGAGGAACAAGGAGGCCAGACTGAGTGACGGGTTTGAGACAAGTCCTTGCTTCTAACATCTTTGGCCCATGGAACCAAACTATGCTCAGGAAGTGGCCTGGTTGAGAGACAAGAAGAGATAAAAAGAAGAGACAAGTCAAAGTCATAGCTGAAAATTTTGGTTAATTTTGCCAACCAGACTGAAGCAACCATATCAGCCACCTGGAAGGCCGAGGCATCCTACAGACAAGCTCCAAGCGGCTTTGATGCAGGAGAGTTGCCCCTGCCAGTGGGCTCCACCGTGATCTACAAGTGACAGCTTTCATGTGTGGCCCCACACTCTCCTGGACATTAGCTTTGTGCTCTTCCAATTGGTCTTGACGCCAAGCTTAGAGGCATAATGAAATTAGAAAAAAGCAACCCTGAAGGGAAGAAGAAAACCAACTCGTAGTGTGGCTTTGATAAAATACCTGCCCTAACTGGGTACAGAGCTCTGGATCTGGCATTGCCACATCTCCCCACAATGGTCATGCAGCTGTGAGGGAGAAATTCCCATCTGAGACCCAGGTGGGCTCCCCGAAATAAGCAGTGAAGACTGAAGCTAGCAACCTGAGAGAGGTGGGCTCCACCTGGCATCTCAGACTGTCCTCCGTTTGACTAGCTTCTAGAAACCCGTGATCTTCTCGCCTTTGGAAGGAGAAATATTGGATGGGGCTAGAAAAGCGTGAAAAGATTTCTGCTCATTTAGGGAACTGGGCTGTGCTTTCTGATGTTTATTATTACCGAGGGCAGGAGAGATGGCCTCCTGCGGTTGGAGGACAGCCCTGGGCCACCCAGGTCTGCTTGCTGACACTCCTCAAGCAGTTCTGTTGTCAGAGGGACCCTCCTCCGAATGGTTTACAAGCTGAATGGCCCGCTTTTCACTTTCACTTGCTCAGTCTCCAGAGAGGTGCCCTGGACCATTTGTTGTGTATTACACCCTCTGTGGGCACTGAAGAAAACCCACCTAGTCTTCAGTTAGTGCTTAGCTGTATAAAACCAGGACCAAGAAAGTTGGAGGAGTTGAAGATTATACTTTAACTTTCACAACAGATGTTTTTGCATTTATTTCCCCCCAGGAGGACAGTAAATGTAAATTGTTCATTTGAGCAATTCCCATCCCTTTTGGATGGCCCCTGTCCTCCTGCTGTGAAATGTGCACAGCTCCTCAACTAAATTGTATGGGATGGTTCTGAAGGGAGAAAAGCTAGTTTGCATATTTCAAATTAGAGGACCGCCTGAAAGTGTGCGGGAATCAGAGACTCACCATCCGGCTCACAGCCAACCAGGCCCTTACACAGGGAGAGCCGTGAGGCTAGCCGTTCCCACACCCCAGAGGGGGAGGGGCATCTAACGACACTTATGAAAAATGCATAGATGATTATAAATGTTTTGAAATTGTAAGTGGAGCATCTTCGTTATGCAGGTGTACTGGGGATCACAATGTCACAGCCTCCGGCACCAGCACGGGGAGGAACCCTGGTTCAGCTTTCTTCCCCTCCGCGGCTGAGCTGCTCACTCGCTTCCTCAGCAAGTTCGGTTTCCCTGGACTCCAAGGCAAGCAGAAAATGCCGGAAATTGAAACCGTGAAACCTCCATGTTCCCAGAGGAGACTGGACCACCCGGAGCCTCTCCAAAACCGGGGGTAGCCAACCAGGTTACAAGTCAGGAAAACGGTCTTCGGTGAACGCGCGTTTTCTGAGGTCTTGGAACGTTTCCACTGGACTCAAGGTTTTGATTTTGCATCTGGACTGGAAAAAAGATACGGTATAATTGTCTCCTCAGGAGAAGAGAGTGAAAAGACAATGGCTGTGCCGAGTGCCCCCGGAAGGCTGGGACAGGCCGGCCACCCCCTCGTCCTCTTCCAGCTGCTCCCTGAGTCTCTGGGGACCCTCACACTTTGAAACCACTGCAACTGGACAGCCACGTCGCAGACATTTGCCACTGGCCCTCCAGAAGCTCCATCACACAGACTTTTGGTGACAAGGGTTTTCAATTTAGCTAATAAAGTTTCACTGTTTTTCTCAAGTGGATAGAAAGTCCTGACTTCCTTTGTTTCTAATGAAAGACATATGGACAGAGGATGACTGGCCCCTTCCTTCTACCTTCGTGTAGGAGAGTGTGGCCTAATGCCATCGCAATTTGCCTGTCACCAGTTTGCGAGGCGGTTTTAAACAGGTCCCTGATTTCCCTGCAGCCCAAGAGGAATAAGCACCTCGCTGATGGGTGTCTGTGGTATTTCACTGTTTGGTGATATCGAGTGGTAATAAAAATGCTTTAGAAGCAAAGCCCTGGGTTGTCAAAACGCCCATCCATCACCATAAGCAGATTTATTCCATAACACTTCAGGTCTTTAGAACTAGATTGAATAACGGCAAAAAGACCCTTTGAAATAAAAGGGAGCCTGATCCACGCGGTGAGTTAACTCCCCTCTGAGAGTGGAGGGTTTTCTACTTGGGGGGCTTTAACTCCATGAGCACAGAAGCCCTAGGAAAGCACAGACTAGTAACACGCTTCTACGCTACCAAAAGGCAAACTATGAGTTTGTTATGTGGGCCACTTTGTGCCTTTCCCCGCTAAAATATGCATTGAAACAAGACATGGTCCTTGCACAGTAATTACAATTAATGCCAGGCCAATCTTTCCAAATGAATCAAAGCCTTTAATTAATATACGGTGTTTTCAGCTCTCTGGGTTGTAATGACAACGACTGAGGAGAAGGAGCTGGTGCTGTTGGAGCAGTACTCTATGCCAGAGTTAGCGCACTGAGTCTGTACAAACCGATGGCCGGCAGCTCGGTTCCTCCATTTTAGAGAAGAAGAAAGGAGTTGCAAAGAGATTAAACAACTTGTCAAAGTCACACTGCTTGGAGGTGACAGAACTGGAATATGAACCTGGGCAGCATCACTTCAGGCTACAGTCTGAACCACGTGCCACCCTGTCTCCAGGCTTCCTCTGCCAGTCTGACGGAGGAGCCCTGCTGGGCTTAGATGCTGGTTCACTGGCCGTTCGTTGACCTGGAATCCAGTAGTCACTCAGGAAATACTCATTCTCTCTCCCATCCTTTTCGTTCAGTCCTGTCTTACAGCCATGACGGAGAACGTATTTTGAAGAAAGACTCTTCTCAGGGTCAGGAAAGAGTTACAAAATAACCTATTTGAGAAGACCTTTCCCTCTAAGTTGCATGAGGATTTTTAACAGGATAGAGTCTTGTCAGTTATATCTCATTAAAGCTGGGGAAAAAAACTGGTGCATTGCTTAAGGTAAATTTAAAAAATAAGTACATAAAAAGTAAAAGAGCAGACCCTTTCAATACTTCTGACATAGGGGTCCCAAAGTGTTGATGGTAGCTGCACTAGGTATTTTGATAACAATTCTTGTTGGAGCCTAAAAAACTCATGATGTCCCTCATGTGACTCACCAGAAAGGTGCTCAAAGCACTTGGAAACAGCACGTCCACCGGCTAATGGAAGCCCCCTGAAGTGGTTGCCTGGGGCTCCAGGGGTGACTATGTGTTACATCCTCTGGGAAGTGGCTTTTTTGCGTTTTGCTTCTGGAAGGAGGTCAGAAGCAAAGAGGAAGTGTCATTTCCGTCCTGGAACGAGTGAATCAGGATTGAAACCTATTATGGTTCCAGCTCTTTGGACCCACGTGCCCTGAAACCAAACTGCGCCCATCTGCAGCAGATGGGCTCGACTGCTGGAAGGGCAGGGGACAAGCCGTCGGCAGGGAAGGGTCAGAAAAGGGGCTCAGGCTGCAGCCACACCTGGGCTGGGCCAGGTTATTTACAAAGCACGGCCAATCAGTTGTTGCTCTGGCTTCTGTTCATCATTCATGACTGTAAACCTGAGGTGCGCGTGCCTTCATCAGGGTAAATACTGTGTTTTTTGTGGTCTTGTTGATTGTTGTACATACTCAGAAGCCTCTGAAAACTGTGAGCTGGCCACTCCCCAGGAGAACTGTCCCAAATCCCAGCTTCCACCAAAGGGGACTGGAGCGAAGAGTTGTTCGGCTTTGTGTGTGTGCTGTTGTGTCTTTTCAATCTGGTTAGCGCGGTTCAGAGTCCTGGGGAGGGTTTCGCTCTGAGCCCCAGCCCTGCAGGCGGCGCACAGCCCTGCCACCACATCCTGCCGCTCCACTTCCTCCTCCCGTTCCCAGCTCCAGAGGCCAGGAGGGGAAGGCTCTGCCGACCCTGTGGCTTGGCAGGGAGGAGGCCTGAACTTGATACAGCTGGCTTTCCTGGGGCCGTGAGAGCGTTTCTCCCTGAGTCTGTGCTTCTCTGCTCACCTGTTTTTAGATGTGTGTGCAGACCTTTCTGAGGGCTCAGACCTAAATTTCCTTTGGGCTGAGCCACGCCAGGGATGACAGCATCGGGCCACCGAGTCTGCTGCACACCTGAGCAGGGGTCCAGGCAGCAGTTAAATGTGGTTTGCTTTAACGTCAAAAGGAAGAGAAATAAACAGCCTAAACCAACTCCCTCCCCGTCTCTCAAGAACAAAGGTTTGAGTTTTCTCTTCCACCTTAGCTGCGAGCCGTGGAGGCTGGCTGAGGACATGTGACCTGGGAATCTGGTCACATTGCCGAGGCAGAGTGGCAGGAATGTCACACTCAGGAACAGCTCCTCACAGAGCACTCGGGCCATGCTTAGGCAGAGAGCTGCTCTCCAGCTGGTCCTCCCACCATCTCCTCCCTGTCACTCAGGCCCGCTTGCCCCTGACCACACCACTCACTGGTCTCCAGGGCTTGGCACCTGTGGTCAGAACTGTCCTTGCTTATCTGTTCTGTGTCCTTCAAGACACAGGTCAAATGCCACCATAGCCTTCATCACCTGGGAACAACTGATGCAGGGGCTGTGGCCCTCAGCTGACTGGGGAAAGTCGAGGGACGGGGACCACATGCACTGAGTCTATACTGCAGGTGTGCCAGACAGAAGGTGTGTGAGGTGGGGGGGGGGGGGCCTGGCAGTGACGTGTGGGAGATGAGGTGACTGAAGGTCACAGGTGTTCAGTCAAAGCTGAATGAGTGAACGAACAAATGACATGCAACAAAAACGTGATAATTGAAAGTCGAGAACCAGAAAATAGCCACAACTAGAAAGACAAGACTAGCTAATTCACGTTCCTGGATTTACATATATTTGTAAAGCTTACTAGTTAAAGTAAGACCTTATGAATTGACTATTTATCAATTCAAGAGACTTAAAGCACCAAAACCTGGATTGGTTGGGCCAGACATTATATGTGCAAAATTAAAACACAACGGTAAAACATTGAATATATCTTCTCTGACTTGTCACCAATATTGGCTATCTTCAAGCAGACTATCATATCCAAAATAATCAGACAATAGAAATTTTTTTAAAAAGAACCGGAATTCACAAACTGGCAATGGCCTTTTCATGAGACAAACTTTATTGCCAATCACTCAACAATGATATTTCAGCGATGTTCCTTTGTATAGATTGCCAGAGCTTAGGCACCCTTACTCCTGGATGGGGGAGCAGGCGGAGGAAGACAGCTGGGCAGTGGCTTGTTTGGAGAGCAAGCTGGAGAGGTGGTGGCAGGCGGGGCCGTGCCCTTTCTGAGGTATGGCAGAGACGCACCTGTGCAGAGCTGGCATGGGAATAGGTGGCCAGCGCAGGCCTGACCCCACAACTGGGAACAGCTCCTTAGGGACGGGTAGGTTCCTGTGGCCATAAGCCCAGTGTTACTGCTGGCCCACATCAGGCCCTGTCAGCCTTTGGGTGAGTCTCTGGCTTGGGTAAAAAGGGGCTCATGGCCATGCTGCCCCACAAAAAAGGAGCTGAGTTCTACAGAGTTCTGGGAAGTTCACTAGACCAGTGGCTCATAACCTAAGGGTGTAATTAGAATTGCCCTAGGAGTTTTTTCAAAATCCACATGCCAGGGCCTCCCTCAGAACCTGCCGAATCAGAATCTCAGTTGAGTTTGGGGCCGGGGCAGCAGTGGGCGGCGGGCGGGCATCTGTGACTTTAGACTGCCGTCCCCATGACTTGGATACGACCACCTGTGGGGACTCCCCAACCCAAGGTGGGCACCATCTCGGCTGGGCGATTTTGAGGCCAGAGACCAAGTCTTTTCACCTCACTCTTAGCATAGTTCCTCTCACATAGCAGGTCCAAAGTAATATTTGTTGACTGGTTGAATGAATGAATACGTAAACAAATGAGCAAACACTTCTGGTCCCTGAAAGAATTCTTGACTAAGTCAACGAATACAGGGAAAGAACAGAGTTTTCCATAATGGACTTTAACTACATTTGTAAGTCGGCCCTCCAGTTACCCATTCATAACAACAGCCAAATAGGACAAGGAATGCGTGTTTTATCGACTAGTGTGGCTCGAAATATTTGGTGTTACTGAGCGAAACAAGGATTTGTATTAACATCATAGATGGAGTGTAAAATGAAAGAAGGCACTCCTAACTCACAATTAATTATATAATCTGAGGCTTAATTCTGGCTTTGGAAACAATGGGGACCATAATTACATGTCTAAAGCCCAAAATGGAATCCCACAAGTGTTTGACAAGTAGAACATAAGGATGATGGAGTGGTTTACCCATAAGCTTGACCACAGGGCAACCCTGGTGAGTCACGATTTCGGGTCGCGGTAGGATTTCTCATTATCCTCCATTCTTCTACAGGGAGGAGACCGAGCTCTGGGCCACTTGATGGATGTGACTGTGTTTGTGAATTCAGGCTGGCCTGCTGTCTTCGTGGATCTGACCCGTGGGTATATAGAAAGCCATGCAAATTAGCATGGGCCTGGGGCCAGAAAAAAACTAATCCAGGCCTAAAAGCAATCACGTAAAAGGTGTCAAAGGGCAAACAAGGAGGGAAATATGACTGGGAACCATGCTAGGTTTTCAGGTTTCTCTAGCTCCTCACCTTGTGATTGTTTTTTCCTTCTGTCACTAGAAAACACGCGAATGTAGGGAGAGCTGGTGGGAAGCTTTCCAAATAGTCATGGGATGAGAAAGAAGTTCACGTTGAAAGTTGAATTGGATTCTGAGAGGGCTTCCTGCCTCCTGATCTGAAGTGGCCGCCAGGCCAGCCCTTAGTCCTGCCCTAGCACCTGCTGTGCCTGGACAGCACTTGCCATACTGGGTTGTTTTTTTCGCTCTTTAATGGTGTTGGTCTGTCTCCCCAGTTGGACTGTAAGTTCTGCGTGGCTAGGAATCATGACGGTCTCGACCACCTCTGATTCTCAGTGTGTGGCACAGGCGATCAACAAACACGAATGAACGGAGACAGCATGACAATCCTGCCCCAGCTTCCTGTAAGAAGAGCAGGCCGCAGGATTGTGAGTGCCTCTCGGCCTCGGTCTGCAGCATGCCTGTCCTGCACAGAGCTCCCTGCTAGCCTTGCAGCTCTCCCGTCCTCTCCTGCTCTGGCCCGGGACGCCTCGAACACTCATTAGGGTTTCTTTAATCTACTCTGGCAAGCTGCCTGCTGAAACATCACCCTGAGAAATGAAGCACAGGCAAACCCGAGAAGGAGAGGCAGGGCTGGGTGGAAGGGTGGGCTAGATCCAGAGAACAGATGGTCCAGAGATAGCCCGGTCTGCATTCCCAGGCCTGGCAGCACAGCACAGCTGAAGGGAAAGCAATGAAGAGTGCAAGGAATCAGCAAAAGGCCAAAGTTACAGAGAGGGAGATCCAGGCAATGTGGTATGCCACTTCACAGAAGGCACCACCTATCTGCCTGATGTGGGGTCAGAGCTAACAGTAATAATAACTAAGATTGATGGAACTCCTACTATATGTACTGAGCAGAGTATCCTTCTCATGGGAATAGTTGACTGGCACTAGGGGCTGGTCATTGTCAGAGGTTAGAGGTCAGAGATGTGAGGGCATGATGGCCAGGATGCTATGATTGCTGGAGAACTAGGAAGGCCCCAGTTCTCTGTCAGCTGGTCCTCCCCCCATGAGGTTTGACTGTGGTAGTAACACATGGGGAAAGTGTGTGATGGCACACAGGAACTATGGCAGGACGACAACCAAAAATACCACTTTATTGTTATTTCTCAATTGCCCCCAACACCGTGCTCACTGGCTGAACCGGATGGGAGCCTGAGGTTTAGATTTAAGGCCAGACAGAACTACTGATCCACCATGAAGACCCTCCCCCGCCAAAAAAGAATTAAAATGAGAGGACTAGCAATGTCTGCAGGGAGACAAAGCTCTGAGAGCACGCCCTCAGCTGACCGCCAAGGCCAGCAGGAGGGAGACTGCCCCAGTGCACACCGCATCATACTGGCGATCACGCATCGGCAATGGTGGCGGCCTCCGCGTCTCCCCACTGCGTTAGCAGCTCTTACTTGGAGGAGAAGGACGTCTCCCAAGGAAGAAACAAGGCCAGATGCAGGCGCACAGGCAGAAGCATGAAGACACGGGAAGGAAACCATCCCCCTCTACAGCAGTAGGAGCAATGATGATAATAACAATGATAATAAACATTTGGATGTTACCGTTTCCAGAGTGTGTTTAAATGTACAGTTTAATTTTTATAACAATCATGTCAGGTAACTGTTATCAGCCTTGGAATGAGCAGATTGCTTAAGTGACTTACCCATGACCACCAACCTAACAAGTGGCAGAGACAGGATTTGACATCAAGGGCAAAGCCCAGCAGCTTTCTGTCCACCACGAGGGGAATGAAGTTAATCCAGCTGGGGAACAGGAGTTGGTGGTGAGGGCAGACCCTGACACCATGCCAGGCAGCCCAGCCCAACCGTCTCCTCCCATCACGGGTCCTTCTAGGAGTCTGTGGCCAGCACGCTCTCCCTTCCTTGCTGATTCCTCGGAGAGGAGATTCTCTATCTGGCTATACCTTCCCAATTTACAATTACACATAATTTAAAATTTTCCCAATAACCAATTAATTCCCAAACATAGAGGTTAGTCACTAGCCTAGGATTTATGGCAACAGGCACAATTAAATACATTGGTAACTTACTGTATAAAATAGCATGGTCTAGGGGCCAGCCCCGTGGCCGAGTGGTTAAGTCCATGCGCTCCGCTTTGGCGGCCCAGGGTTTCGCCACTTCGGATCCTGGGCATGGACATGGCACCGCTCATCGGGCCATGCTGGGATGGTGTCCCACATGGCACAACCGGAAGGACCACAGCTAAAAATATACAACTGTGTACTGGGGGGCTTTGGGGAGAAAAAGGAAAAAAACGTAGCATGGTCTAGATGCTGGAATAGACAGACCAATGAAATAGACCTAAGAATATGCTTATTCACTACAGCAAAAAGATACCATTTCAAATCACTGAGCAAAATCATGGATTATACAATAAGTGATGATAAAATAACTGATTAGGTAAAAGAAAATTCAGCTGGAGCTTCACCTTATCCCTTACTATCAACATACAGAAATATTTAAACATGAAAAACAAAGCCACAAATGTAGTGGATAAAAGCATAGAAGAATATCTTTATAATCTTGGAAGGGGGAAGAGTTTTTTCACCCCAAGATTATATGGATAGAGCATATAATTTTAAATTTCATATAGCAAAAAATCACAAATAACATTTAAAAGAGAAAGAAACTGGGAAAATATTATTTGCAAACTATATAACAGACCAGGAGTTATTATCTTTACTATACACAGAGCTCCTACGCATCGGCAAAAGGAAATAAATAGCCCAATAAAAATGGGAAAGGATACACACAGCTGTTCACAAAAGAAGAAATACAAAATACTTGAAAATAAACTCGATCTTTAATAATAAGTACAGTTACACAAATAAAACAATAATTAAAGTGTGCGTGTTTGCCTATCAAATACAAAGAATAAAGAGACTGAGAAAACAGTGCTGGCAGTGTGTTCGGAAGTGGGTATTCTCACGCCCTGGTAGTTGGAATGAAAATTGGCATGTCTTCTGGAGGGAAGTTCGGTAATATATACCCTAATTTAAATTACACACGCTTAACACTTAGCCCAAGAATTCCAATTCAAAGAATTTACCTATTTTTATTTTTAAGTGTACAGTTCAGGGGCATTAAGTACATTCCCACTGTCGTGCAACCATCACCCCCAGCCATCTGCAGAACTTTCTAGTCTTCCCCAGTCGGAACTCTGCACCTGTTAAACACTGACTCCCAATTCCCCTCCCCCGCCCACCCCCAGGGCTCCTGGCAACTCTGTTCTGTTTTCTTTCTCTAGGAGTTTGACTACTCAAAGAATTTATTTTAAGGGAAGAATTGTACAAGAGCAACAATGTACATGCACAAAGCATGTACTCATTCAAAAAATATTTCCTGAGGACCTACGCTGTGCTGGGTTGCAAACAAGACAGACCAGGTTACTTGTCTTATACACTAGTCGCGATCTGAAGAAGGCAGACCTGACAGTAAAAAACACGTAAGCAGCAGAGCATTAGGTTGGGTACACACTACAAAGAAAATAAATGGATTAATGTGATCGTCATTTCTGGGGGGACTTTAGATAGGGCAGTAAGAAAAAGGTCCCTCAAGCACTATTTATAATAGCAAACAAATGAGGAAAGTCTGAACATCTAAGCAACATCCCCGCTAACACACACGTCCACCTGGCCGGATGTCAGCACGTGAGAGTTCACTGTAGGCTGTAAAAGCCTTTCCCAGAACTAACTCCGTTAATCCAGCGTGCCTTCTGTAGAGTATTTTCCTGGAGAGAGAGAGGTTCCAACATCTTGGGGTAGAAAATAATTTAGCAGGGGCACATGCCAATGCTGCTTTATTCTAAGAAGGAACGTGCAGATGACAGTTTCAAGTGTGTGACGTCCAGCCCCTCCTAAAACCGTAAAATAGCAGCAGGGCGAGCAAGAGCCTGATCTAAATCTTCTCTCTGTGGTTTTATTTTCGTTCTGGCAGGCTGAGCAACACTGGAAAAAAATGACAGTGTGTGCACGGGGAACATTCTTCCCTCTTTCTTGACTAACTGACATTGGAGAGCAGGCGTGAGTAAAGCGGCAATGGCATTGCTTGTGATACAGCCGAAATACACAGAACAATTTAAATAGCATCAAGGGCCTGGCCCGCCCTCAGCCCAGGCAGGAAATTCAGGGTCATGGAACACTTCGCTGTGAGTAATGCCATTGGATAAAAGCATGCTTGGGATGACTTTTGGCTTTAACTTGGAATTTCTGTTTCATTTGCTTCCAGAAAGAACTCCCGCCGCCCCCCCCTCAATGTTCTTAACTTTTGTTTCAAAAGTTTTTGTAGCTGTAGAAATATGATGTATACAAACTGGCCCGGAATTAAAGCTGGATGTCACAGAATATGCTGGAGAATAAATCCAGGACCTCAGTTTTAACGAAGGGACCCCATGGCAGCAGCTTTATACAATGTGAAGAGCAAGTCACAGGTTAGAGACCTCACTCTCCTCCTTATTGGCTGTGTGACCTCGGGTGGGCTAGCACACAATATGGCTTTTTCCTCCCTTCCTCCGCTTCACGACTGAGTCTGGTATTGCTGACCCAGAGTAGACAACGAGTAAAATGGAAAATCAAAGTTTCTTTTTGTCTGAACCACTCGGACATGGTCGGCCAGATTCCCCCTGTTGGTTGTAAGCCATCTCCTCTGGTGCTGCCTCCTAAGCTGCATTTCAGCATGAACTGAAGCACCATCTTCAGTTTCAAAGAGACTTCGAATAGCTGGAGCATCTCTAGGCAACTCCAGCTGGTGTGGGAGACTCAGACCAGTGGGAGAAACCGCTGAAGGATCTGCAGATGTGTAGCTGGGAGAAGACTCCAGGGGATGTGCGAGCTGTCTCCACATATTTGAAGGGTGGCATCATGTGGAAGAGAAATTAGATCTGTTGTGCATGGCTCCACAAGTGGAGACAGATTCCAGTTTTATATATAGAAAACTTTTATTAAACAATAAGATTGTCGAGGAAAGATGCTATCTTCTGAGGTGGGGAATTCTAAAGGGCTTCTATCAGAGAATAGCTATCCACTCCCTGGGAGTTGTACAGGGAATTCTGGATGAGAAAGGGCTGAATGAGGTGCCCCCCAGAGTCCTTTTCCAGCTCAGGGAGGCTGCAATTCAGGCAGCTACACAGATGGAAGGTTTTGCTTGAGGAAGAACAGCCACAGTGAGGTGTCAGGCACACACAGGAGCACACAGGTTGTGCTTACGTGTGAACCTGAACCTTCTATAAAAAAAGAATGTCATGCCACATTGAAAAGAAGGCCTTTAACTGCTGGAAATGAAAATGTTCATACCTGAGACCAGCCTATCGGATTTTATAGGTTCACGTAGACACAGGGGCCACATGAAACTGAACCAAGATCTTAGGCATTAAGTTACACTTTAATTTTAACTTTTCCCCTGTGATTTTGACATAAGCGATTAAAAATGAACCTGGACCTTTGACCTACCCGTTTGGGGTGGGGTTTTTGGGGGTTTTTTTCCCTAGTCACCTGCAAACCTCTGCTGATTGTTTCAAATAGAGGCTTGGTCAACTGCTTTTAACAGCTAAACATTAAAGCCACTGAGAGCATAAACAGGAAGCTGGTGTTTAGGGGGAGCGCCTAGGAATTTTATACTGCTGACCACAGAGGCCAACAGAGAAAGGAAATAGGAAAAACAGTATAAATACCTGGGTGACTAATGACTTCGTGCGGCTCAGCTGGCTTTTCTGAACATTTAATGGGAAGCCTCTTCCAAGAGAAACACCCTCAAAAACGTTCAGGATCCCGCATGGCATCGAAAAGCCAGACAGGAGTGCCGACGCACGCAGGTGGTGGGTTCCGCCCACCGACTCCGGCAGAAAGACCTCCCGCCTGGTTCTCCAAGTGATCAACTCTATTTGCATGCGTGGTGCAGACATTTTGCCGGGTACCGGGGTTCCCAGGCCTCCGATTGTAAAGGATTGTGAGGCCACCCCTCTCCTCGTTCACATGGAGAGCGCCTAAGAGGATTTAGAATCAAGTGGGCACATTTGCACGGCCTTGTTCTGAAGAGGCAGCTGGAGCGCGGGCGGCCCGCCCGGAGCAGCCCACCGCGGGTCCCGGGGGACTGCATTGTCCTCCGAGGGGCCGCCGCGGGGGCTCCATTGTGCGCGGAGCAGGCCTTTTTCTCCTGCCCTCTGTCTCCCCCGGGCCTGCCCACCCCTCCCACCCCGCAGACTTTTCTCTCAAGCTGCCCGATCCCCCTGCTGCCGCATTTCCAATGCAGAGAGGCCGGCAGGGCTTCGGGCCGGCCATCTGCACGCGGAGATTGACAGCCGCCCCGAAGGTCAGTGCCTCCGCGATTTCTGTCTGAACAGCAGGCCACCCAGGCCTCCCGAGCAAAACAGGGACATCTGCTCCCCTTAATTTAGAACACTGGTTCTAATTTCACCCGAGCCCCTTGCTGAACGCTACCCTCTGGCTCCAGGGGAGGGGCGGGGGGCCGAGCAGACGCGCCGCCACCCCCACTCCGGGTGCCGGGGAGACAGCTGAGTCCGGCAGGCGGGCGGGGGTGGCAGTGTGGCCGGTCACTCCCGGGCGCCGTCGTGCCGGGGGGAGGGGAGGGACCGCCGAGGGGCGCCGGTGTCCACGGCTGCGCTGGCCAGGCGGCCCGCTCTGTCTGTCTGCAGGGCGCTGCCGCCCCCGGCCCCTCTCCTCGGGCAGACGGAGTTTTGGCTCTCGAACCCTTACGGGGAATCGCAAGGGAATGGGAAAGAAAGTTGATGGCAACTAGAGTGAAGAATCCAGCTCTGCCTTTGCGCGTGCAGGGCTCGGGGTGGCACTTTTAGTCAGTGGGCAAGGCCAAAATCCTGCCTGGAGAGTTGACATCAAAACTCGTCTTGTCTTTTCTGCTTCATATTTGGGCAAAAGGATGAAAGATTTGCATTTCTTTCTAAAAAAATCATTTTTTTTTTTTTTTGCAGGGGAAGATTCGCCCTAACATCTGTTTCCAATCTTCCTCCTTTTTTTCTTCCTTTTTCCCCCCAAAGCCCCAGTACAGAGCTGTGTATAGTTGTAAGTTCTCTGTGAGCGCGGCCACAGCATGGCTACTGAGCGAGGAGGGTTAGTCCCGCAGCCTGAACCCAGCCGGCTGCCCCTGGAGCGCCCCGCAGCTTTAACTGCTAGGCCCTCAGGGCTGGATCAAGATTTGCATTTCTAGACCCTAAGCTCCGTGAACGCAGACACTGCATCTTGTTCAGCCTTGTCTCTCTGCCACCTAACACGAATGTGGGGAGTCTCTAACGTGCGCGTGGGGGTGCTTGTGAGCACTGAGAGTCACTCTTCTCTCTTTTGTATGTCAAAGAACAAGACGTTGTGGGGAAATGATCTGTGCATACAGCCAGGTATTAGTCACTCTGTTCCTTCTTTTCCTTCTTCCCTCCCTGCCTCCCTTTCTTCCTCTCACTAACATTTTATTGAGTGCCCCTGTGCCAGATACCGGGCAATGGACCAGGATGTGAGGAAACCAGACTCCTGGCTCTCAGGATGTAGTGGCTCTGTGAGGGGTGCTGGGGACACGGAGACAGCCAACCAGGGCTCTGGGTGGAAAAGCCTATTGACAACAATGGAGGGCCCCTAAACCCAGCCTCCAGGGAGCGAAGGATGTCTAAGCTGAGTGGGAGGGCCGGTAGAGGCTGGCCAGGAGAATGGCCTTCGCCCATGCAGCTGCAAGGATTCCCCCAACCCCCTTGACCTCCTGCTCCTTCTTCATTGTACCTTCTTAGCTGTGTGCTTTTGGGGGCAGCCCTCAGCCTCTCTGAGCCTTTATTTGTGAATAGAGATAATAGTATCTAACTTATGGTGGTGGTAAGATTTTAAAAGCTCTAGTATGTGTTTGGAATTCTCATGACGGGTATAAATTTTATTTAAATGCTAATAATTGATTAATTAAAAATTAAATATCCAAGCTCTGACAGGTTAATTTAGCTAAGTCGTCTCGTACTAGTGGAGGATCAGGGTCACAGAGGGCTGTGGCCCGAGGACATATTTTCTCTGCCTCTCCCCTCTGAGCTCAAGTGCGGCTTTCTGTGCCTTCATCCCTGCTTTTCCAGCTAGAAGGATTCCATTTGTTGAGCTCTTCTTCTAACTGCATTTAAGTTGTGATTTCGTTACACTTTCTTCTCCAACAGGGGAGTGGAGCAGCTGCATGTCAAGATTCAAAACTTTTGCCTACAATTTTCCAGGACTGATTTAGTAGCCATGTGCTAAGTTCCTCAGCAGTAGGATTCTGACCCAGAAGACCATTATTATTTTAAACAGTAGAGACCCACGAAAAAGGAAATAGGATCTTGCCTTGTTTGTTGCAGCTTCATTTGACCATGAAAAAAGTCAATCCTGGATTCTCAAAGAAAATTTTTCAGGGGCTGTATGTTAGACAACAGTGTGAAAATTCACATTCTAAAAATTGCACTTAAACCACGCAGTCTAAAACAAAATTCAGGGTACTCTGAAGATGAGAGTAGAAATAATTTCTTACCCATATGTATAATATCAACAGTTTTACTCCTTTGACTGTTTATTTACTGCTTAGGACACGAACTTGGGCAGAGTTTGCTACACTAGATGTTTGGAGTAAATCTGTTTTCAGATATAGTCTTTGATATATTCGTGAAAGCTTCATAGTTTGAAACAGGAAGCAAAGGACATGCTTTTTAGATGTTAGCCCTGTTCGTGGGTGGCATCTGGATGCCCAGGACGGTGCTCCACCAGAATATCCTGACATCACTTAACTCTCATCGGGGGTCGCTACTTAGGGATCAGCAACTTGCTAAAGATCAAAAGATTCTAAGAAGATGCTTTAAAAGCAACATCCAGTTTTAGCCCTGGAGTATGCATCAGGCACCTCTTGGGTACCACTTCTTGCCTTTGGGCATCCCCTGTGCATTATTCCAGCCATTGATGCAGGCTCTGAGCAGCATCCTGTAGGTGCAACCTGACAGGGCCTTGCCTCATGCCCATGCCTTACACCTCTGCTGGAGCTTCCAGAGTCTGCCCTGGGGCTTCTCTAAGCCACATGGGGCCCGGGCATTAACTAACTCTGAAATGCAGGGGAGTAAGTTTTGGGGGCAAACCTTTGATGAGTTGTGACTGGGAACCAGGCAAGGAAAGGGTTGTGAGAATCTGAGCCATAACTAATGTGGTCTGTCAAATGTTTTTCAGACAAGGAGAAACTAAATGTGCAGTTTTTCATAGGTTGATGTCCCCGTTTTTGCAGATGTTGCCATCCTACAGTGAAACTTACATGGTTGCAGCAAGACCCCTGCAAATTGCTCCAGCTCCAAGTGTCCAAAAGTTACCATGGACCCCTTATGTAATGACATGGTCCTTGACCTCGTTGTATAAAGGCACGTTACAGTCAACTCGTTATGTAATGGCCCGCACATGTGCCCTTATTGGGCCCAATTGTTACACACTTGTGACACATCCTCAGCATTCTGGAGTATAAAGTCTCCACTGGCGCTAAGTTTGGGGGACACTGCTTTGGGATTTGCCGTTGCTTGTGCAAGCAATAAACCTTTTCTTCACCCACTTCAGTCTTGCTTGTGCTTTTTGGCTCCGTATTCACCAAGAGACGAACCGATTGAGTTTGGTTACACAAGGAAGCATAAGCAGTCGTGGTTGAATGCTTTCCTTTCTTCCCCCAGATGGATACTCCTGAGCTGTCTTTCATACATCTCCTCAGGCAGCCCAGAAGGAGCCAGCAACCTTTCGCCAGGAGCTGTGGCCAACCTCATAACTCATTCTGAAACCTATTGGTTTTCCATCCTTCTCTGCTTCATTCTTCTTGTCCTTACTCCCACTCGCTGGATCACACTCCCCAGTCAAGTGTTTGCACTCAAGCCTTTGTCTCAAGATCAGCCATCTGGGAGACCCAGGCTAAGTCCAAGTCATTCTGACATTATTTTTTACCAAATGGAGTTGTAATGTCTAAGCTATCTCCACACCCCTCATCTCAGCTGTCTTTTCACCGTGTGAGTCTCCATCCAGTTATTATGTTTGTGAAAAAGTTGATGGGGTTATGGTGGGCCTTAGGGTGAGGAATCATGGTTGCCTTTGCTTTAGCCACAGCAGGACCCAGAAGGAGGTTTGCAATCCACATTTGGCAACTGGTAAGCAACTTTGGCCCTGTGCTTTTGTCTACTAACTTTAACCTGGCTCTGTTTAATTTTTCCAATATGTATTTTTAACTTCCTCCCAAGGTTTTGTTTGTTCATTTTATCTTGCTCTATTTATGGATCTGACTGAGGGGTGTAATAAGCAAAGATTGGTATGACTAGGCCTTTACAAAAAAATCTTAGGGCCCAGATGTCCCAAAGTCACACGCAATACTCTTACCACATGACAAAACTTTTTTAAATGATAAAAAAAATTATGACTTTAAAAAATAGCAGTGAAAACACTTTATTGTCTTCTTTAGAAGGCGGTTTATTGAACTCGTTTAATCACTAATAAGCCTCTGGATTCTTGTCTGCTGCTTTCTAGGGACCTGCCACATTGGTACAGTTTTCACAGGTGCAGTGGTCGGGGGCATGCCGGGGCGTCACATCCAAAGGAAAAGACAAGTTTTGCATCTTGCACCTCCCATCACAAAGACAGAAGCGCAGAACATGCTGAGGGCATTTGAGTTCTGCAAACAGCATATCCCCTACCTGGGAATACTGCTTCAACCAGAGCACCATTCTAAGTTTAACAGCTTTGAGAAAGGACCAGGAAAAAGGCAGGGCTCTGCATCAGGCCTGGGATGCCGTGCAAGCAGCCCTACCACTTGGCCCGTGTGAGCCAAGAGGCCGTTCGGCATTAGAGGTATGGGTGGTGGGAAAAGATGCCATGTAGAGTTTTTGGCAAATCCCAATGGGAAAAGCACAATGCAGACAGCCAGGATCCCGGGGCGAGGCTATGCCGTCTGCATCTACAATGTTTTAACAATAGCTCTGGTGTGCTGTAGAGACCTAATGAAGACAGAGCACCTAACCATGGGACACCAACTGACCGTGTGACCAAAGCGGCCCATCATGACTGGGTTCTGTCAGAACCAGCACATCACACCACGGGATGGGCCAAGGAGCAATGCATCATAGGACTGGATTAGCACCTCTGGGATTAAGCACAAGCAGGACCAGAGGACACACTCAAGCTGCACCAGCGCTCCACATCACCGGCTGTTACTGCACCAGCACCTCCCCCTCAGCTCACACCTATGGCCACACGGAGGATCCTTGTGACCAGCTGATTGAACATGAAGGAGCTCAAGCTTGCTTCATGGATGGGCTGGTGTGCATGTGGGTGCAAGCTGAAAATGGACAGTGACTGCATTACAGCCCTGTTCAAGGGTGGTCTTGAAAAACAATGGTGAGGGAAAGCTTCAGGTGGTGTCCCTGGTCATCCACTTGGTGTTCAAAGAGAAGTGGCCTAAGATTGCACTCACAGGCAGTATCAAATGGCTTCACTGAATGGGCAGGGGCCTAGAAGGAAAAAAACTGGCAGATTGGCAACAAGAAATTCTGGAGTAGACACGTGCATGGACCTGTGAGAGGGCGCACACTGTGAAGATCTTTGTGTCACATGTTAGCAGCCACAAGAGGGAGGCACAAAGAATACACGTAGATAAAATGACTAACCAGTTGATGGCAACCAGCCTCTGTCATCAGCCACTGCAGCGTTGGGACTACAGGCACATGAAGGGAAGAGCCATGGAGGCGAATATGGAGGCTATGCATGGGTCCACGAGCATGGGCTCCCGCTTACCAAAGCTTTTCCAGCTGCTGCTACTGCCAAGTCGCTAACATTCCAGCAGAGAGAGTGATACTGAGTCCCCGGTATAGCACCATCCCTCAAGGAGACCAACCAGACACTCTGCAAACAGACTTCATTGGACATCTTCCACCTTGAAGAAACAGTAGTTCATTTTAAGATGCATGGACACATATTCTGGATTTGGCTTTCATTTCTTGTCTGTAGGGCCTTGGCTAGCACCATTATCCAAGGGCTTTACATAGTGTTAAATGCACTGTCATGGGATCCCATATAACATCACGTCAGACCAAGGAATACACTTGTTCAGCAAAGGAGTTGTTGGAATGTGCACGTGACCATGGACTCCACTGGTTCCATCTCATGCTAAACCACCCAGAAGCTGCTAGACAGACAGAGCATGGCCTAGATGGACCTGTTGAAAGCTTAGCTGATACACTAGCTCAAAGGTGATACTTTGTGAGGCTGGACCACCGTTCTCCAGGAGGCAGGGTACACCTTAAATCAAACACTTTTATATGGCGCTGTGTTCACAATGAGTAGAATACGTAAGTCTAGGAAGCAGGAATTAGAAACAGGAGCGATCCCGCCACCCATCACTCCCAGTCACCTACTTGAAGAATTTTACCTTCCTATCCTCACAACACTGAGTTCTGTGGGTTTTGAGGTCCCAGCTTCTAGAGGGGGAGTGCTTCTGACAGGGGACACAGCCACACCCCCACTGAACTATAAGCATGGCTGATCCTTGGGCACTTCTAGCTCCTTGCACCAAGGGGCCAACAGGCAAGCAGAGGAGTTGCTGTCTTGAAAGGGATAACAACCTGATCGTCAGGAACAGAGAGGGCTCTCATTCTACACAGCGAAGGGAGGAATATGTGTAGAATCTAGACGGTCTACTTAGGCACCTGTTGGTCCTCCCTTCTCCAACTTTGGAAGAAAAATAGACTACAGCCTGAGAGGGACATAATGGCCAGGGGCTCCGATCTCTCAGGCATGAGGGTCTAGTCTCACCACCAGGAAACCCACCGAGATCAGCAGAGCTGCAGGTTGAGAGTGAGGGAAATCTTCAGTGGATAACAGAGGAGGGAGAAGATGAGTATCCGTTGTCACCCTGAAACCAGCTGTAGCTTCAGGATTTACGATTTGCCCCACTACCCTTCCTCTCGTAAGTCCCCACTAGGAACAGAGGCTCACTGGTATCTTGGAGGACCTTTTCTCGGAAACTATAAGAAGAAGAGGATCCAAGTGTTGCAAGGGGTGGACTGTAGTGGCTTCTTTGCTAAATCGTCCAGATTCCTACTCAGGAGGATTCCTATTCAGGAATGAAGGTCTTACTGCCCAGCTGCTGGGAGTGCTGACAGAAGACGGCCCTCAGCTCTCAGCCTGTGGAGTTTGCTTTATCTAAAGAAAACTGCCTGGTGCCCTGAAGATCACACCTCCTTCCAGGGACAACTTGCACTGAATTACGCTCTTGCCCTGATTTAGGACACCTCTAAAAAGGCTACCCCTGCTCCAGTGCTCCATATGGGGTGGCTGATGACTGCATCATATCCCAGCTTCTCCCTCTGTCTAATCCTGCGTTTCCCCTCTCCCTTCACAAGTAATGATCCCAATAAATGAGATCACTGAACGACTTCACTGGGAACATGGCCTACAACAGCCAGTAAAACTTGGGTTGTTACCAGATGAGATAATTTTTATTCATAGGCTGGTGAGGTCTATGAATAAAAAATGTTGGTTATAAAAAGTAGTCAATTTTCTTAATACCAAACTATAATTATGAGCCTCTTGCTAGTTGTCAGTTGATTTTGATCAAATATATGTAGCAAAGTGAACACTTTTTGAGAATTCCTAAATACATTCAGTCTGGGCACATCTCACTTCAGATGCCAGATTCCCAACCCTGATTTCAATTCTAGATTTGAATTTTAGCCATTTCGTAAAAGAGAATGAATTTTCACAGAGCTAGTAGAGGCCAGTGTTCCTCAGAGTTTTGATACATGGTCAGAAACTTCAGGAGAATTTGTGGATTCATATATTCATTTCCAGAATCCTAAGGTTTTGTGCCTTCTTTGCATGCATAGCTTGTTTTCCAGCCCAATCAGTTCTTGAAACTGAACCATACTGATAAAGCAGATGTTTAATAATTCAGATATATGCTGAGGTTTGCATTCCAAGGCCAATTGTAGAAACTTAAAAACATGTCTCATTTTTATCAGACTTTATGAATCTTGTCTTGAATTATGACTTCAAATCCACCCCATAGCAGCTGTATAAACTCCGTGGCAGTTTGGGAGGGGCTCGGGACAGATCAGGAAAGTGGAGTCGGTGTGTTCCAGCTGCCATCTGTCTGCTCACGTGCCCACTTCCATCTGAGTGCCTGGACAAATCAGCAAAGTGGGTTTTTCTTCCTTGCCACTTCAAGTTCAGGGCTTGTCTCATCAGCAAGAAAGTTCCATCTTGGGAGCCTTTGGGAAAAGAACAAGCTGTTTCCTCTGAGATCTTTCATGACCGAAAGTTACTGACCTGAGGATGTAGTTCAGAGCGCCTCCTCGACGAGTTTGCACAATCTTGCACTCTACTGCACTGACAGGGAGGTCTCCGCGCTCGACTGCGCGTGCCTCTGTAGAGCCGATGTACCGAGTATCATTAAGGGGACAAGTATAAAGATATGCACACACAATCGTTTCATGGTGCTCATCATATAGTGAGCCCGAGTGGCATGTTCCCAGGCAACCTCTTCTGACCAAGGATACAATAGAAGTTGGGTATGCACGCTGCCTCTTTTGACTTGAGTAAAGAATTGAGAACTTTTTTCCCTTTTTATATGATCCTTCTGAGGCAAGTGAACTGTCTTTTCCCCTTGATGTCAAACTTCTCAGATCTTTTCCTGGAAGAGGCAAATGGGCGAATTCATGTGATGTTGTCATTGCGCGGTCCCAGGTGCGTCACACCTCCCCTTTCTCCTCCCCACCTTCCTACCATCCCCAGCTCTGCTCTTCATGGTTTGGATGATCCTGTCAGCTCTAATAGTCTCTGGTTAAAAGGACTGTGAGAACAACGCCCCTGATTCTCCCCAGCTTTGAAGGTTGGCCCCCTGAGCACCCTGCATCTGCTGTAGCGAGGGCTGCCCTGCGAGGCTGGGCGTGGAGGGTGGACGCAGCACCGAGAAGAGGAGAACAAAGCAGTGAGGCGAGTGATGCAGCCTAGGGCGGAAGCCAGGGCTCTGTGAGAGCCGAGTCGGAGCTGCTTCTCAATTAGGTTAGGTCGGCTCCCTCAGGCTGCCCTCACAATTGATTTAGCCAGCGCCAGGGGAGTTGGTCTACGAGAACATTGAGCCCAGCCCTCCTGTTTGCCTCAGCAATATGCATTTTGATGTCAGAATACTTGCAATAGTACTTTTCCTTTTAAACACGTTTGCACTTTCCCCTGGACTTTTCCATTGAAAAGGCTGCTGTTTAAAATAATAGTAAACATTTGCAGGGTTGGCGATATGGCTCTTGTCAGCTCTGATTAGCGGTGTGATGGGCCATCTACGCCTTGGGCTTCTCCCTCTCATCATGCCAGATTCAGTTCCTCCTCTGCTCACATGTGGAATAAGGCAGCGGCCTCCAGCTGAAGCCTCTGACTTGAGTTGCAGGCTCCTCGCCATACTCAGATCCAAAAGAATCTTCCTCACCTTCTTCAGGTATGCTCTGCAGGAGATTCTGGAACGGCTCCTGATGCCTACTGCACGTAAGCTCCATATGCCTGGGGACGTGGTCTTTCTTTTTCACCACTGCTTCCTTGGCTGCTAGGACAGTGCTGGTCTGGAGGCAACCCTCCGTTGCCCTTTGCTGAATAAATGAATGCTGCCCCAGGTTCAACCAGCATTCACCGACAGGTGCTGTGCTAGGCTCTGAGTACCCACTAGGACAGAGTAATTGCATTGCAGGAGGTCAGAGGTGGGGATGCAGGGAAAGTGGAGAGATTGATGTGTAAACAAATCATTCAGCAGAAGATTTTTAATTGCTATGAGGTGAGGGGCGGAGCTCAGGGAGAGTGATGCAGAGATGACGTCTGTGCAGAGTCCTGAGCCCAGTAGGAATTTGCCAATCCATCTACACTCCTCAAGCTAATGACGGCGCCATTTGCCATCTGCTCCGTTCCTGTCCTTATCTTTCTCATCTAAGTTCTCCTTACTCCCCAGCCAGCCAGCCCTTCTGTTACAGGGAAGCTAATCTGCTTTCTGTAGCCCCCAAGGACGGGCTGGGTGCTATCTGGCCTCTTCCGTCCGTGCTGGCCTTTCTCTGTTAATATATATTCATTGCATCCCCAAAGGTCTTGCTCAAACTCAAGGGGTCTAGACAGCCCTCCCTAATGAATTCTCTTCTGATCCCTTTATTTCCCTCCTACTCAGAATTTATGCTTCTAGCTTATACAGTGTGATTCTAAGGACCCAGATAAATCACCCTGGCACTGAGTGTGATTTGGCCGCCGTAGATAAAAATTGTTCAGAGAAAGGAGTCGGAATTCTCCTCATGTGTTTTTATAAAGACAGGAAATACAGTGCTTGCTGGACTGCATTCACTGTGGAAATCAACAGTGGGAGGTGTCCACCTCCTTTTCCCAGGGACTCCTAGCATCCTCTTGTTGTGACATAGTTCTCTATGTAAACTGGTGCTGTTATAGATATGAATATTTGGGGAGCAATCTGGACTTTCTAACCACTATCAAATTTTTTCATTTGACTCCCAAATGCCTTATATATTCAGGAATTTATCCATCTTTGTGTTCCTATAGAAGAAGAGTTAAGGAAACAAAATAATTGTAATAACTATATAATTGTGTAGAGTGCTTTACAGTTCACATCTAAAGTCAATGTCACCTCCTCTGGGAAGCCATCCTGAATCCCCGGGAGAGTTGCTGTCACGTTTCTTCGTGCTCCCAACACATCTCATCATACCTCTAGCTCGGCACCTCCAGCGAAGTACCGTAGTTATGTACACGCCTGACTCCTTAGCAGACAGACTTCTTCCGGGGGGTAGCTTTGCATGCTTCTACGGTCTGGCTCATGGTAGAGCTCAGTGCACTTTAAAAATACCTAGTAGATATATAAATAAATGAATGGATAAATGAATGGATGAATGGTATTTCTGTATCAAAGTATTTGATAAAGACTTGTTATATTACTCTTTGGTGATGATAGAATGAAGAAAAATAAAACAGATAAATCTTGCTAACAACTGTGGAAAAAGTATTTATGGGAGAAACTTTGGAGTTATAGATGAAATTAAGTCTCAAAATTTCCCTGAGAGTTCTTTTATCCCTACAACAGATAATGAGGACTTAGTTGTATTAATTTGGGCCAGCACTACTGCAGTGTTGTGAAATTGATTTAACTATCATTCTCTAAGAGTTAGAAAAGAAAAAGTGTTCCAAGATTTTAAAAAGTATAGAACAAATAGCTACCATGCAAATTATGGAATATTAGGTACTTCTCTGAATATTTTCTCCTTTTCTTAAATGGTAATCTCTGAGTTATGCACTGTAATAATAGATCCAACTGAAAAAATGTTTCTGGGACTAATGCATAAAATATGTGCATGCAATTTGAAGACTGAAAAATGGCTCATTCTTTGGGTAGAAAAAGAATAGTATGAAAGCGACTGCCATTCTGGGGAAACAGAACGTGATTACAAAGTTAGCTGATTTTAAATACTGATTGCCAAACTGTTCAATAAAATATGAATACTTATTATGGCAATCCATATCACATGTTACATATCCTATTTTGGAGGTGACGTGTACCTTCTTAAAGAAATGTACACTAACTAGGTAATGTCAAACATCATAAAGTGAGTGGAAATCGAGACTGAAGTGCTTCCTTCCCATTTGTTGCTCGACTGGACTTTAACCTCTAGGAAAAGAATAAAACGATAAACAACATTCAGTATCCATGGTAACGTGCATAAGAAGGTAATTATTTTTTCTTTACATTTTTAAGCTTCAGAGTTTAATAGCATATTATATGCATTGCCTCAGGCCCACAATTCCTCTAGTTGGTCATTAAGTATTAGGAAATGCCCTCTCTACTAGTCATTATTGCTTAAATAAAATGCCACTTACAAAGCTTGTGAACAAAAGAGCCTCAGTGTCAGTGTAAGGCACTCCTCAACCATTGTAGTGACTTGGCATAGGGAGCAAGTGCCCCCAGAGCACCTGGCCTGGAAGCCAGGCTTGTGTCCTGAGAGCAACATTCACAAGGAAGCCTTTTCAGGTTTGGTTAATTAGACTCAGGAAACAGCTCCGTCCTTCAGGTGAACACACCAGAAGAAAGGCCCCCAAACCATGTTCTCCTATGGTCAACCCAGCTGCTGAGGGAAGGCTGCAGGAGCCAAGAGTTCTGGGTAAATCAAATGTGTGTTAATTACATGTTCTTACAATTCTTACTGTGTGTTAATTCTTAGCATGAAGAACCTCTTGCTGATGTACCAATTTGAAAGTTTGGGTTTTGTATTATTTAGCTTTTTTTCAAGGAAGACTCATATTCACAACAAATCGGATGAGTGAGAAGGCATAAAGGGAGAAATTACTTACAAAATCTATCTGATGTTCATTCTACACAGACAGAGTGATGACAGCATTTTAATAGTATTCTGGAAAATTCAGTCCAAGTTGAAACCAAAACTCCCTACTCTGTCTCCAGAGGCCCCTTTTCCTTGGCCCCTGTACACCTGGGTGGCTTCCGTCAGGTCACACAGGTGCCCGCCTCGTGGCTCCGGGCTGCCTGCAGAGGCAGCTTCAGTAAAGCCGTCCCCAGATGACTTGTGCAAACAAAAGGAAAAATATGTGCTGAAAACTAGAACTAATCTAGGAAGTTCTAAATTTAGACTGGATTTTTCTTCCAAGAGTTTGTTTGTAAATCAGTTTTTGGAACCTGGAGCAAACATTTTCCCATAGAAACATTGTAATAAATGTGGCTGTGCAAATCTAATCCCTAATGAAAATGAAATATTACATATTAGCAACAGCATCTTTTATCAGTTGTATTTTTCACCTACATTATGGATTAAATGGGCTTTTGTGGCTGGTCTGGGAGCTAGACCACCATGTGTGGTGGTTTCTATGGGAAATTAGTCCCCACTCAGACAGCTGGGTGTGAGGAACTCTCCTCCCACTGCCAAAACTTCACAGAGATGAGAGAATTCCCTCCAACGGTTCCGATGATGCCACCCAGAAGCAAGAAGGGGCAGGCTTTTTTGTGTAAGGGACATTCATAAGTTTGGTGTTTGTATTTTGGAAACTGTCAGCATTTAATGTAGAAAGTATTACAACTGTATTAGGCAGAAAGTGAACTCAACAGTTTAGACCCGAAGTTGAATAAGAAAATGTAAAACACTAAAGCAAAATATAGAACCAAGATTTGAACAGAGATAGACACTGGAACTAAGAACTTCATAGCAGGATTGTGAGCAAGACCAGTGTTCCAGTGCCAAACAAGGCAATGCAAAAATTTCTTTACTAGAAAAAGTAAAGACATTCAAGGGCAGCAAAGCAATGGATTGTGATGCAGATCATACGAACTTTCTATTCTCTTTCCCTGTCTAGGTTGACTCTGAAAGTTAATAAGTTCTGAAAAGTCTAAGCTGTCGTGAAGTCATGTGTCCATCCCACTCTGCATCCATCATTCATGTCCTAGCTACTCGCCTCGTCCCTCAAAAAGCTGTGAGCAGCGAAAGCTCTCCTTCTAGACAATTCCCCAATTGTTTTTGCTCCCAAATAGCAGGAGAAATAGAGAATTTTTTTCAGCCAGAGGGGTGAGGTGGGGTTGCGGGAGGGGGGCAAAAGATGGAGCCATGACCCATGAGAAGAACAGGAATCAGTTTGAGAGATTGTCAGGGGCAGCGTCCTTTTGGAAGAGAGAGAGAGCATAAACCATGATTCCTGGTGAAAGGAATTAAAGCAGAGGGCCAGGAGGAAGGCAGAGGAATGCTGTGCAAGATGCATAAAATGATGCTCAGAATCTTCCAGAAAAAAAAAAAACCCACCAGAAATGAAAAAGTTATGTGATGAGGTCAGATTTCTTGTGGTAGCTAGGAGGGAGCAGAAGGTAAATTCCTAAGCAGAATAGCAGTTGTGGGGCTGACCAAGGACTCCCCAGATTGCCAAAATTGGAAGTTTGTGCCCAGTTTAGCCAATGTCCAAAGCACAGGGAAGTCTCCAGTGCTCTTCAAGCTCCTCAGGAGTCACTTGACTTTCTGATCTGCTCACCATCCAGTTTGGGCACCTCCAGGGGTCTTGAGTTTACATGCCCAACTCTAGCTGTGACCCCGAGGACCCACACAAGCTGGGTTGGGGTCCTAAGTCCCATGATTTTGAGGAAGTGGAGAGGGATTCAAGACACTATGTCCCTTGTCATCCCACGTATCCTATCATTTGGGGCAATTTGTTCCCATTGCCACCATTAGAACAAAATGGCAGATGACAGATTTTTCAAAGCTGTTTTGAAAATGCTTCTCAGTGTCAGTTAAGAAAAGGCTCACACTATGATACATTATTTCCTCTGCACCAAAACACAAAATGGCTGTATGCAAAGATGCTGTTGGAAGAGAAAGGGAAATTGCAGTCTGACGGTTGGGATAGATCGAAAGCATAAGATAAAATGACATCAATGGCAGGAGACTTTTCCCACTCCTGGACCTGGAACTTTGAGCATCTGATTCCTGTCTCATTTTTCAGCACTTAATTTGGAGGCTCAACACCTTCAAATATGTTAATTTCAGAAAAACGCTTCTTGGTATGTAGTTCAAATAATCCCTTCTTGGATGAACTAAGAGAAGAGGACTAGGAAAGTCCATTTAAAAAATAGATACCGGGCCGGCCCGGTGCTGTAGTGGTTAAGTTTGTGTGCTCTGCTTCGGTGGCCTGGTTCGGAGGCAGGTTCAGATCCGGGGCACGGACCTACACACCATTCATCAAGCCATGCTGTGGTAGCATCCCACATGCAAAATAGAGGAAGATTGGCACAGATGTTCCTCACACACACACACAAAAGATACATTCCAATCTAATGAGATTGTTGGAAGTCTAATTTGGTGGGAAATCCTAGCCTCTGGGACGTCTGCCAGCCTTGCCCTTGTGGCACAGCAACTTCTCAGATCCATGATGTTTGGAAAGCGTGGTTTGGACAACATGAATTGTAAAAATCCATCAGTCTCCCGAATGTTCACCTCAGAGAGTTCAGGTGAACACCATACTTGCTATTTGTGTCAGAAGAGCTACATTTCTCAGTTGGTGGTTTTATGTTCTAGCTCCTTTCAAAACAGGATTTGCGTTGGGTAAAAGGGATTGTATCTGCCATCCTGTCAGTTCTTTCCTAACCTTAACCAAATGTGTATTATCAAAGTAAGTAATTTTCTAAGACTTCACTGATTTGGAGGCCCTGGAAGAAGGTCTTTCTGAATCACAGAACGTCTGGATTATGAAACAGTTTGGAGCGTGCATGGAGTTTCATTGTTTTAAGCAGTTCCACTTGACTGTTGATTAGACTTCCCAAGCAACAGTTATTGAGGGAGCTGCTTCAACATAATAATGTAAGTGACTGGTCTTGGCTCATCCATCATTGGCGTCTATTCGACATGTGCCCTTAATTGGGCTTAATTGGGTTGTCGTCCCTTTGCCTCTGAGAATCATAGGTCATCAAGAGGTGGAGAGGGATGGAGAGACCATCTAGGCCAAGGGCCGGCAGACTTTTCTGCAAAGGGTCAGATGATAAATATTTCAGGCTTTGCGGGCCACATGGTCTCCGTTGCAACTACTCAACTCTGCCATTGTGGCCTGGAAACGAATGAGCATGGCTGTGTGCCAACAAAACTTTGTTTACAAAAACAGGCCACAGGCAGGATTTGGCTGGTGAATTTTAGTTTGTCAACCTCTGATCTAGTCCAACTTCCTCACTTTACAGATAAGGAAAAAGAAACCTGGGAAGGGTGGGAATTCCCCAGAGTCACTAGATGGTTTGTAGCAAAGCCAGATCCCAAACCTAGAAATTAAATCTGGAATCCAGATTTATTTCTACCATGCCACATCTGTTCTGTCTCACTTCATGAAGCTTCTTCGGCCCTGTAGATGACATAGGTTTGAGTCAGAAAACAGCATTTGAGGAAAGCATGCTTCAATAACACTCAACTATTTAACAGAAAGCACTTTGAAGAAGAGATTTTATAGGAGATTGTCCCTAATTATTGATGTTACTCTTGGTGCCATTGTTATGTTTCAAGATGGCATCAAAGGAGTGAAAAATTGAAAGATTGTTATGTCCTAGGGTCTCATTTTAATAAGGTTTTTCACTAGAGTTGATTTGAATGAAGCTAGCAAACTAGGATTTTCAATTCACCGAAGAACAATCAGCCTCCAGAGCAGAAGTTCTTAATGTGGAATTCAAGGGGTTAACGAGTCCCTGAAATTCATGCAGAAGTTTCTGCGCATGTACCTTTTTCTCAGGACAGGATGCAAGTTTTCTTCACATCCCCACAGGGATTTGTAGCCCCCAAGAGTTACAGGATTCTAGATGGTGAAAGATTCTTGTCCAGCCAGGGTGCCTGAACTGGCCATCTGAAGGGGGAATGAGGAAGCTCCAACCAACCAAATACCTTTCCTCACATCTGCTCTCAGTGGCTGGCTCTCCAGAGGGTAGGTAGCTGGCCCCAAAAGGGCCGACAGGGCCAGGGAAAAGTAGTCCAGGTTTGGTGACCGCAGATGTATACACAAGTATAATTTGTGGGCCGAGTTCAGCAGCAGAGGGCCCAGAGTCGGTGATGCTCCAGGTCAGTGGGCCCCGTCGTTGCTGCTTCAGGCTCTCACCTGGCTCAGAGCAAGACTCCAGCCAAGGACTGGGTTCACGGAAGGTAACTCCAGCTCCCAGAAGCCAGTGTGTAGGCTTGACTTCTTGCAACATGGCGGACTGAGCTGACCCAGCCGCCCCTCCTGCTACAATCACAGAGAGACCCCGAATGAAATAGAAGGAGACAACTTTGTTGTTGTTTTTAAATACAAGTTGACTTCAAATGAAAGAAATGGAAACTCACATGGCAGAAGCAAAGGGTGAACTCGAGTCAGAATGGTCAGTGTCAGCTGAAGCCACAGGGTCCCAGGAGGCTAAAAGCCAGGCTTTTCGTTCCCACGTACGGATGAGAAACATGACCTTGAGGCTACTTAGGGGGAGGGATTAGAGGAGAGGTCTCAGCCTACAGCCAGAACCCTTGAAGGGCTGTTGGTTTATGAGGAGGGGTTCAAAAAATTCCATCCAATGGCCCACACAGTTTTAAGGGAGCTTTCTGCCCGGCTGAGGGCTCCAGGTAGGAAAAAATGTCTCCCGTGAATAAAATTAAAAGCCAATGTTGGGGCCAGCCTGGTGGCACAGTGGTTGAGTTCGTGTGCTTCGCTTCGGCAGTCCATGGTTCATGAGTTCACATCCTGGGCACAGACCTAGCACCGTTTGTCAAGCCACACTGTGGTGGCATCCCATATAAAGTAGAGGAAGATTGGCACAGATGTTAGCTCAGGGCCAGCCTTCCTCACACACACGCACACACATGCACGCATGCACGCACGCACAAAGCCAATCTGGCACTTCATGTTCAGGGATGGGATCTGAATTTACATACACATGTGGATTGGGCATCCCTGGCTGAGGAAAAAATGGCCCAAACTGGCGAGCGCTCGATGCCCAGTGGATGCCTGCCCAGAAGTAGCGTAGATATCCCACAACCTACGGCACATGGACTCCCAGAGAAAGGTGCCCTCTACTGAAGTTGAGCTTGTACAAGAAGATTTCACAGACACACACTCACATGTAACTAAACCACCATTGGAGAAACGGAAACTGAAGATGATGGAACAATCTGGAAGAGACTATAAAATAAGCATTTAAAAAATAAGAAATAAGATGTGGAAACCATTAGGAAAGAATAAATTTTTTTTTTTTTTTGAGGAAGATTAGTCCTGAGCTAACATCTGCTGCCAATCCTCCTCTTTTTGCTGAGGAAGACTGGCCCTGAGCTAACATCCGTGCCCATCTTCCTCTACTTTATATGTGGGACGCCTACCACAGCATGGCTTGCCAAGCGGTGCCATATCTGCACCTGGGACCCAAACTGGCGAACCCTGGGCCACTGAAGCAGAATGTGCGAACCTAACAACTGCGCCACCAGGCCAGCCCCGGGAAAGAATAAATTTAAAATAAACAATAGCTAAGGTTTGAAAAAGAACCAAATAGAAATTACAGAAATGAGAATTCTAATCATTAAACGTAGGCCTGTAACACTCCGGTTTCTACACAGCTGAGGAGAACTTTACTGAACAGGAAGGCAGATCTCCGGGAATCACTCAGAATACTACGCAGAAAGAAAGGCATGGAAATCCATTTTGACCAAGTCCATGGAAGTCAAGGACAACTTAGACTACTAGACTATGGCAGGAGGACCAACTTCAGACCGTCTACTACGTTCCCGCTTTACTAGGGCTGGGGTTCCTCTTGAACCTGGTCAGAATTGCCTCGGGACAGAGGAGGGCCTGAGCCTGAAAATTCAGGGCTTTGGGAACTCTTTGTGAGCAAAGCTTGGGAAAGGGGGCTATCTTCCTGACAAGCCTGACTTCCTGCCATCCCCTGACCTCTTGTGGCTGTTCTGTTCTGAGGTTAGCTCCTACCTTGAAGGGAAGAGGGAAGTGTCCAGCTGCCCTCCAGTTTCTTGTCAGGCCTGCAATCCTCTAGTTGAATGGGGACTTGCCAGGGCTTTAGGAGCTGTGAAGAATGATTTTCTAAAAGCCACACTGATCGATGCTTCTCTGAACAATGACTTGACCCCAGGAGGGAGGGACATATTGCAAGGCCTGTGGTGGAGCTCATTAGGAACCCTAGGAGAAGGCAGCTTCCTGCCCTAAGCAAGATACTTAACAAAAAGGTGAACAGAAGGTTGCTAAAGCTCAGACTCGCTGAGCGGCCTCTCTCTGTGGAATCCCCTGGCCAACAGTCAGTCCCTGCTTCTTGACCTACTGCTGGTCCGGTCTCTGGAAGCTGCCACTCTTCCACCCAGGTCTGCCTGGTCCTTTCTGCTTCTGATCTCAGATAACTGAGAACCACGTTCTCCTGCCTGCCTCTCCCAGGCCTGGCACCCACCTGGTGGCCTCTGCTTTGCCACGGCCCCTAGCCCTGGCTTCCCATACCCTGAGGAGGACTTTTTCACAGCCAAGCAGGATCTTTCCAGAAGGCGAACCCTCCTTTTGCTTCTGTTCCTAGGAATCGATTGTTTTTCTGAGAACCTTCTGACACGTACGAGAGCATTAGGGAAACACACTTACCACGGGGGTCCTGGAACAACTTGATTTGGGAGCTGGAGATGAATTCTCACAGGCCCATTACTCAGGAGAACCCCCGAGAGACACAGTTATGCTCCAGAGAGCATTCTGCAGCGATTCAGGCAGCACACGCTAATGGCCAAAGAAAATCATACCATTAGCACCAGAATGGCGAGGCAGCATCTCCGCAGGCAGGACTCCGCGGACTCCAGGGGACCCGGCCCCCAGGTGATGTGCAGATGCCCTCTGTCTCTCTCCTTGTTCAACATGCACCTGTTCCAAAGCGGAATCAGCAGCACGAGCCAACTCCGGGACAAAAGGAGCACCTTTATCTTCAATTACTTGCACCATCTAACTCCCTATACAAAGCACCAAGTCTCTTAATAAAATTGCCCTGACTTCCATAAGTGTGATGTTCATCACAGTGATGATTTTATTAGGCCACTAGAAGGTACCCTCAGAGGGTGTTAAAAGGTTGGCACAAAGGATGACAATTTAGTAGAAGGAAGCTGAGTGTCCAGTTTTCTAGCAGAAACGAAAATCTTGACTCTGAATATCTGAACAGACCTTCCCAGTAAATGATATCTCAAGGCTAAATTTTTAGTCCAGACATTCTTTACTATAATCCAAAATAAAATCCCGGAGAACTGCCCCCCCCCCCCCCCCACCCCAAGAGGCTACTTTCTAGCAAAGCAGCAGGAGAATAAAAGATTTTTAATTCAGTTTTTGCTCTTGTTTTAAAAGCCACAGCAGGGAGATGCCCTATTTCAATTTTCTTCTCACTGCCCGCCGTAACACTGACCTGAGACATTTTGGACCTGGCCTGTAGGTTTGACGTGTGCACGTGACACGTTTTCCGAGGCCTTTTAGTGGAGGTGCGGTCTGGGGTCTGGACCATTTGGAGGATGAGATGGAGAGAATACAATGGCCTCTCTGCAGAGCACCTGCTAGGGAGGCAGGGTACTGGCAGCGAGGAAGAGCTGCCTGGGCCTGAGTCCCAGTTCTGCCATGAATCTGCTGTGTGACTTTGGGCATATCACTTAACCTTTCTGTGCCTTGGTTGCCTCATCTGTAAAATGAAGATGACAGCCTATCTCGTGAAGTTGTTTGGAGGATCGATATATAATATCCGTAAAGCACTTACCTTGTAGTAAGCTCATTATTAGCTGAGCAACCCTTCCTTCCTTGCCTGAGCAAGTGCAGCAGGTCACACACCTAAGAGAGGACGCCCTCCTAAATGCCACATACGGAGGAAATCTCTTTATAGCTATGTGGCCGTTGAGGAAGCTACACACATTTCTAAGAATTTTTAGGCCTTCTGAACTGAAAGGACATGTTTTTACTAAATAAGAACGCGACTTTGGTGGACCAGAGATGTAGCGTATTGAATGGGGACAATTTAGGCTGCCCTAAGTGTAGGCTCTTCTGGCAAACGAAGGTAGGATTCACACCAGCTCATAGAATTCTTAGAGAATTAAATAAAATAGCCTATGTAAAAGCGATTGGCACCGAGCTTGGCGCAAGGTAAGCAGCCAGTTTATGTTGGCTGGCCGTGCTCCTGAAGACCTGGCACCCGGCTCCTGTCTGCAGCTCGCCCAGCCCCGCTGCAGAGCTGTGTTCACAGGTGGGGAACCAGGGCCCCGAGCCTCCATGAGAGTTGCAGGTGTGTGTTGGAACCAGGGCCACAGTGGCCTCTTGACAAGGGGATCACTGACAAGGAAGCGCTGTCCCAAAATCCTACAGTGTGTCAGGCCTCCAAACCCACGGCCCCTGAGAGTACCTCACCACTGGGAGAAAAATCAACTCATCTGTAACATATTTTCAAACCCGCTAATTAGTGGGCCAGCCATTATTACACAACAGAACCCCATAACTCCTCACGTAGCAGTCGTTTTGTAACACTGTTTATTCAGGTTTCAACTATTGCATTTTTTTTTCTCCTTTCACTCTCTCGCTGCTAATCTATGGAATTCATTAGCTCCCATTAGTTACTGCAGATGAAGTGGTGACCTGTGACATGGTCCTTCTCATTTAAGATTGCTCAAAGACTTTGATGAGCAATATGATCCAGCAACCTGGCTTTCTTGTTCTTCTAAGCAAACAAACAAACAAAACCTTAAGGAATGGAAGGCGGGGAAGTCCCTAAAACGTCTGTATTTAATATGCACTTGGCTTTTGGAATTGCTGGGGTTAAAATGCTAATGAGCACAGTGTTGTGGTCTGACCAGCAGATGGATCAGCCTTTGAAGGGGCTGGCTGGTTCTGCGTTGTACACCATTTTATAGAGAAATTTTGTATGTGTTATCTCTTACGATTCTTCCCAAACCCTGTGAAGTAGGCAGGACATTATATAGATAAGGAAACTGAACTTCTGAGACGATAAGTGACTTGCCCCGGCTTCCCGAGCCCAGCAGGTGTTCTGACTTTCGGCCCCGTGTCCAGCTACCCAGTCTCCCTGCAGATGCACTGCACCCTGGGTGCACGGCCCCCAGGAGGGGTGCACGGCCCCCAGGAGGGGCACTGTGAGAGTCTGGGCAGATTGTGAGAGCACAACAATTTGAACAGCTTGATGGGGTTTAATTATTTGGAACGTATTCAGCACGGTATTTCCAAACACTGAAGGAGAATGCTGGGGACTGCTGTCCCAGATAAAGATGCTCCCTTAATTTTAGAGAGTGCTTTCATGTTTACAAAGCTCTTGCACAAGTTTGATTCTGGACCCAATCTGGGAGTGGTAGGAAGGTTTCCTTTTTACTAACAGGTACAATAACATATTGGAAAGAGAAAAGGATGATGGAGATGAACAAAAGGGAGATAGGCTGGCTGTCTTGATAAAGCCTTCCTCCCAGCTCACCTGTGACATGCAGGCCAGGTGTGCCCAATGGCAGGGCTGTGGAGCCCTGAGCCCATTCTGCCCTGTAGGCATCAACCGCTTGACCTTCTGACCTCAGGGGATGCGTCTTTTACTGTCTGCAAAAATGTTTTACTGACCTGAGTTAATGTCCACGGGGCTCATTTGAAAGCAAGCTGATGGGTGAGCCAAACAGCACAGAAGCAGCTACTAGGAGTGAGGGGATGGGGAAAGGCTTACAGGCCTGGAGGGGTCTTTCTCAGGCACGAAGTGTGGACCCCTCCCCAACTGTGGATTAAACAATCCCCAGGTGAAAAGCTAGTCTTTTTCTTTCTTCTTTTAAGGATCTTTAGCCAAGGAGCTGCCCCACCAGGCCTTGGTGGCCTGCTCTTTCTTGGGTGGATTTATCTCAGAGGCTGCTGAGGCCTCCACACCGTAAGGCAGTGAGAAGAAAGTGGGAAGAGACAAGGCTGAGGCTGGAGCCAGGGCAGAACCAGCTCTGAGGCCACCTGAGTGTGAGAAGAAGGGGGCATCAGCAGCCCAAATGACAGCGTTCAAAGGAGCGCAGAGACTTGGGCCTGCCCCCTGCGGGAATGAGCATTTGTCCTCTGGATTAGTGAATAGCTTTCTGGTGTCTTTCTGCTTCCACACCTGCCCTTCGACAGTCTGTCCTCGCCCAGCAGCCAGAGTGATGGTTTTGAAACAGATCCTGTCATCCCACTGCCCCAAGCTGGTGTGAGGAGCCGCTCAGGCCCCGCAGGGCTCCCTGCCCCTCCTCTGGCCTCGCCTCCTGCCTCCTTCCTGTTCCTGTCAGCCCCCTCTCTCCCCCTTAGGGCTTTTGCACTCACTGTACCCTCTGCTGGGAATGCTCTTCCCCCAGAAATTCACAGGTCTAACATCTTCCACTCCTTCAAATCTTCGGTTGGAGTTCCTTCCTAATGCAAACCGCCCCCAGCCCTCCCTGTCTCCTTGCCCTGCCGTTTTTCCAAAGCACAGTTCATTTTCCAGCCCACAAATTTATACATTTATTATGTTCATTGCCCCACTTCTCCCACTAGAATGTAAATGTCCAGGGGCAGGGACATCTTTATCTTCCTCGCTGACATGTCCCCAGTGCCCATGTAGTGCCTGGCATGTGGGTAGGGTTCATTAGGACTTGGGTGAGTACGTGGATGGCATCCGGGGCTGGATGCAGAAGTGATGGTCCTCAGTTACAGACTGTGGGCTCCAGGGTGCCCAGAGTCTCCTTCATGTTGGAACAGGACTCCTCTGGAAACTACAAATGCCCGCGTCAGCATCCAGGCTTCTGGAAGAGAGGCTGGAAAAATGCTGGGCAGGGAGTCTGGCTCCTGCCAAGCCAGTGAGAGGGTTCTTGTTTCCGCAAGGACCCGAGGCAGAAACACACTCCTACAGGCTGCAGGCGAGGGTGGGGTGGGGGCTCCGGGATAGGACAGGAGGCAAACAGCAGCCTCGATGGGGCAGCAGGACTCACTTGCAATCCCTCTGCTGCCCGCGACAGGTGACCTGCAACCTTGCCAGCCCTGGTCAGGATTGGCTCTAGCACTCAGCAGGGCTGTTCCAGGTCAAGGTTTTCAGTGCTAGCTAGGAAAAGATCAGGACCAGAGCCTGCTACATAATTTGCAGGGACTAGTCTGAAATTAAAATGTGGGGCCCCTTGTTAAGAATGTATTAAGAGGGGCAGCCCTGTGGCCGGGTGGTTAAGTTCACACGCTCTGCTTCGGCAGCCCAGGGTTTCGCTGGTTCGGATCCTGGGTGCAGACATGGCACTGCTCATCAGGCCATGCTGAGGCAGCATCCCACATGGCACAACCAGAGGCACTCACAACTAAAATACACAACTATGTACTGGGGGGCTTTGGGGAAAGAAGGAGAAGGGGAAGATTGGCAACAGATGTTAGCTCAGGTGCCAATCTTTAAAAAAGAAAAAAGAAAGAATGTATTAAGAACTTCAAGATGGCAACAGCAGCACATTCAACCAAATGCAGGGCTCTTCTGAGGACTGACCATGCTAATGGCATTTCACAGCTCTCTCTGCCAGAAAATTCCCCAGGACAAATGTAGATCACGGATGCCCAAGATGGGTCGCATGTTGCCCCATGAGGAAAGAAGCCCTAGCATGCAGTGGGAGACAGTCTCAGAGAAAACCTACAGGAACCAAAACTGTACCCCTGCAAACTGCAGAGGGACCTGATGTCGTGTTGCAGGATGAGGGTGGGGGGGCAGCAGAGCAAGGTGACATGAAAGGTGGCATCTAGGGCCAGCCAAGACTCTGGAACATTCTTCATTCAAAAAGGTGGTCAGTGATCAGCGACAGGTAAGTAAAGAGAAGCGTAAGCAGAAAGCTGCAATTAGAAGAAATAAAGGCGGTATGGGGTCATGCAGTTGCAGCTTGTTATGCGGGGAAGCCCAGGGCCTTTCCGCACCAATTAGCTGGAAGGTGGGCATGTCCTTGCACTCCTAACACTTAGTAGACATACACGTTACCAGAGGCTGAGGGAGGTACTACCGTCTTTCATTTGGATGGCACTTTACAGTTTTAAAAGTGCTTCATATACACAATGATTTCAGTAGACTCTCTCAAAAAACCCACTGTGTTAGCGGAGTATCATCACCCTTAGACAGGTGGACCAACTGCCCCGGCCGACAGAGTTGGTAAGGGCCAGAGCAGGTGCTGGAACTCAGTTCTTCTGGCTTTGAGTCTAGCACCTTCTTCCTTTCCTCCATGAGGCTCCTGTCACTGGTGGCTGCCATCTTCCCAGAGTTCATGGCCTGAGACAGAGACAAATGCACCCAGGGCATGACAACATATGGCAACATGTTGACTAATTGTCTCCCACATACCAACATCCTGCCAGCCCAGCAAGAGAGACATGCGAGCTCTGCCATCCCATGCAAGGACTTGCCCCACCCTCAGGAAAAGGAGACCTTCCAGGGGACTGGATGTTTCCCTCATGAAAATGACAGGAGCTGCTTAAGGGGCCATCTGATAAATGTGAACTATAGATTAAGTAAAGAGGAATAAAAGGATGCTATCCTTAGTGAGAGTGCATTTTGAAATGGCCCATGAACCTCTTATCAGAAGGATTCCTTCCTTTGAAGTGTTGGTGGTTTCCTGCACTAAAAGGCGTGCAAGTCACATCAGTATGCACAGCTCGCTGCTTTGCGAAAACTCGTACCTGCAGACACAGTCAGTGGGTTTGAGTCAAAAACCTCAGTCATTAACATTTTTTCTAAAAATTAACAAGTGCAATTAGCCCATATTAATGAAATAATCTCTTGAGGATTTTCTTAACTGAAGCTGCATTAGTCACACAAAAAGAAAATGTCTTAAAATCATTTCCATTTTAGAACAAGCACATGTTAAAAACAGCTCAACTTATTTTTCCCTCTTCAAATTCTGCAAAATTCACTCCCAGGTTTACTTTCTATGCCAAGTTTCAGAGCTGAGCACATTTTTATGGTCTAGTTATAAACCCTAGAAAAACAAGGTTTATAGGAAATGTTGACACAACCTTAACTAAAGTGGTGCTAGCTGACACCTCTATATATTCAATTTGGGGATTTCTACTGGGAAAATATAAACGCTAATTCAGCAAAGGAAGCCAATCATAATAAAAATGTTGTAGTCTCCCCGTTCACCCCATGAAGTTCTACTTCAAAAGATGCCAGCGCAACGTGGAGGTGAGGTAGAATTAGAATGCTCAGTATGTAGGGCACCTGCAAATAGCTCAGCCTCCCGGTTACTATAAACTTTGCCCGGGAATGCATGACCTCACCATGAGTCACGGCTGCCCACTCTGTCCAGTTGGAGAGGCGGTGGGTGAGTCCAGGTCTTAGCGCAAATGGATCTGCTACCCTCTTGCTGCACCCCTCCACATCTACCCTGAATAGAGACAAAGTCGATTTTTCATGGACCGGTAAAGCAAACCTCTAAAATACAGAGAAGCCAAAGAGATGCAAGTGGGAATAAAGGCACAAGATGGAAGGTTGACTTGGAAGGCAGTAGGCTCAGACTGGGACAGTAGCAGCGCAAGTGGGACCCAGGTGTAAGGGCATGTTGAAACATCCCCACAGAAGAGCCAACGACACTTCTGATTTCCCCGATCCCTCCAAATAGCCCAGATGAGAAGCACATGTGTTCCATAGTCAGGCTTTGATTTTTTTTTTTCCCCCTCTGAAACAGGAGGAGGTGGGAGAAGGGGTGAAGCTTGACTCAGGTCCAGAGATAAAGACTGACACACACAAATGGACCATAATGGGAGCAAAGTGAGTTAAGCTGAAGTAAATGTTTTGAAATCCTAAGCTAGATAGACTAAACAGCACTGGCCTGGGAGCCAGGAGGCCCAGCGGTCTGTGCAGCCATTCCCACGTAGGGACTGCGACTCCAGGTGGCCTGGGAAGCCTCCTTGTGTCTCTACTTGTCCTCTGTAACATGGAGGCCATTGCAGCACGGTGGGTAGGAGTGAGTAAAGTCCCAGCTATGCTTTGTGAATCTAAACTACAAGACGAATGGAGCATGACTGTGTTGCTTGTATTTCTACTTTGAAAACTGTGTTCAGAAAGTGGAAATATTTTCAGTTGAGGGACAAATACATCAGGATAAACAGAATTTAAAAAACTCCCTCCCTAGCATATTTTTAATTGTTTTTAGTTCATCCTAGAACTGATTTAGAGGGGCGTTTACTGCTGACAACTTTGCTTTTGTGTTCAGTCTAATCGTCTGCTAAAAAGGCCACTTGGGTTACACCCCAAATACCATCACAGACGTCCAACCTTCACCAGATCACAAGGGACCGCTAAGTTACATATCTTCATGAACAGAAAGTATTTTGGATGATTATTTTTTTCCTCCTAGGTTTCTAAGTCTGTTGGCAACATTCTCCCAGAGTGTTTTCAAAAGGCTTCACAAGATATCCTCAAAACATTGGCAAAAAATATAAAGCATACTTTAAGACGAATGCTTCACTTCTGCAGGCTCTGATTTTTTTTCAGGTTGAAAAGGAAGACAGTGAGTTTCTGGATGTACCTGTCAAGACTAAATGATTGTTCATTTCCTGTGAATTGGGAATAACGTAATAACATGCAGCTGGGGAGCGAGGCTGTGCTGCTTGCTTTTTCCTCTTCCAGAAGCTGGGTCCCTTACCAGCTGGGAAATATTACTGTAGGAACATGCTGGAAAACTTAGGCAAAACGAGAAGAACAACAATATTCTAGATGTCAGCAATTGGTTTGATGGTCTTACCTGTACCAACCTGAGAAGATTTTAATAGCAAACGTATACAAAGATGAACTTAATTTAAAATGAGCTCTTAGAAGAAAAAAAAGGATTTATGAAGCCTCAAAACTCTTTCTCTAGAACTGAGCTGATTAGAATTAACCCCGCTAAGATTATGTGTGCCAATGACTGGGTGAGTTTGAGGGAAACAATTTTAAATCGTAACATATTTCACCCAAGAGAAACGGATTAGTACGAATCGAAGTATCCGTGTCTTGCTGATGCAGTCATTACTTGGAACAAAAAAAACATAAATTCAATGCTGAGTTTAAAATTGGAATTCAGCAAAATGTAATCCCAGGCACTTATTTTAAATGCACGCTTGTATCTTTCAGTATAATAAATTTTATTCAGTGTTTCATTAGCCATTATACTATACATTGCGATTATATCAGACAGAAGGTGCTGAGGAGGGAGCTGGCGTTTCACTTCAGGTGCCTCCCATTCCAAGGCATCATCACGATTAATTAGAGGAAGAAGAGGTGGGTGGGGGCAGAAGAGATGCTCAGATTGTTTGCGTCGCCAGCTTCTCCTGGGAAGATAAGCAACAGGAGAGAACAAGGCAGAAGGAAAATCTCTGCCAGTGGAAACTTGCAGCATCATTGCCCGTGGCACCCAGACCTGTGCTTGGAAAACAAATTTGGGCTCTGAGGGGAGTGTAGGGGGTGTACAACTGCCCTGGATCCCCGTGTGCATGGGGTTCTCAACCCTGTTTAGGCATCAGAATTACTATTAGAACTTTTAAAAATAGAAACAATTGGGTCCCGTCCAGTCCTAGGGTAAAGTTTTGGCCATGAGCTCTGTATGTTTAAAAAATGTATGTATTTAAAAATCCAAAACCTATAGTTGATTCCAAATGCTGAGCCAGAGCTGACAACCATGGGTAGGTGGTAGTTAGAAATAAACGAAAAGGTGTTTGACGATATTGCACTTTATCTAAATCTCTCTTTCATCTTGTTTAAATACAAAGAAAGAGCTGCCTGTCCTGAAGTGTATCAGATAGACATAAGACAGAGGATGACAATAATAAAATAATAACTAATAGAGCCACCTGCAGTGGCTCTTTTGGGACTCTTCCTCTGACAGAGCACTTACACGTCCATGACATCATTTCTTTCCCTCCGTCCCTCCCTCCCTTGGGACTATGAAGCAGGCAGTGCAAGAATCATCACCCCACCTTACAGATAAGAAAACACGCCGCATCCTGCTAAATCCCCCAACAGTGCGAATGGGTGGGCTGACCTCCATTTCATCTTCCTTCCCAAGATGCAATTCCTTAGACCTGACAGCTGTTTTTGCTGGGGCAGGAGGCAGGGTCCTCTGCTCTTGGGTGATTTTATGCTCACGTAGCAGAGAAGAGAGAATTCAGCAAACAGCTCCCAAGTTGACTGCAAACGGAGAAAAGTTTTGTGTTGTGCTTTTACCTTAAAGTGTTGGCTTACATCCCAGCATATATGATAGATTTTTGGCTTTCCACTTTCCACAAGTCCTTTTCTTAAGTTAGATGTGGGAGACGTGAGGTGTTCTTATATTGCATCCTGGGATTCCATAGAGAAGAGATAGGAGAAAATGGTACAGCAGAGGCATTAAGCAGCAGACTACCCCTGGCAGGCCTCTTGGAGCAAGCAGCCATGGTGGACCCCTTGCCTGCCAGCTTCTTTCACATCATGAGAAGCAAACGGTCCCCAGGCTAAGGATGGAAGAAGCAGCTAAGAAATCTTCCAGTCATGTTTGGGTTTATTTCCCTGCAGCCCGAGTAAGCTTTCAGGAACCTGGATCTTATGAGTCACCTATTCTGATGGGAAGAAACAAGGAACACAGCATCCGAGGCTGATGGATGCTCAGTGCTGGAAGTTACTCTTCTCTGGGGAACACTTGGTTGGGAAAAGACTTGAAGATAAAGACATTAGAAAGCATGGCACTAGAAGCTATGCTTTTGCTCATGCAATTTACCTAATTAACTAATTACTTCACATGTTAACATAAAAAAGCCTTCCTAGAGAAGATTATTTTTTGAAGCTGTGTGATGTTATGATACCAACCACTGTGGGAAAAAGTGCAGTGTCAAAACGCAATCAATCATTCTCCTCTCAGATACTAATATTTCACAGATCAGTAACACTTATTGGTGTTCCCCATCATACGAAAATATATTTACAAAAAGTATCACTCAGGTTTTTATAAATGAGTGGGTTGACCATCCATTTTACCATAGTTTATCTTTTACATATGTGAGTTTAAAAAATTGATGGTGTTTTAGTTATGTTTAAATCACATTTGGTTTCACAATAACCTATTGAGAAACATATTTTTGACAGCAACAAAAAGGAATTTTACAGAGAGTTGAATATATGGGACATAGCTAACCCTTTAAACCAGGTGTATGGAGCTACTGTTCGGGATAGGAATGGCTGGTAGGTTTCACCTGAGCGCTGACCAACTGGCTGCTGACTTAAGAGTTCTCTCAAGAAAGCTGGTCTGGGCTCAGCAAGAAAGTGAGCCAAGACTGACCAGCAACGCCTGTCCTGGAAGAAGGACAAGATTGTGGTATCATTTGTTTGCCATCTCTGCTGTAGGAATAAAGGGACAATACGGAAAGATATGGTGAACACATTTCACTATGAACAAAGGCTGTTGAGATCCATGAAGAATTCCTCTGATGCCATAGTTTTTGCCAGAGCAAAGACTCATTTGATAATCTCAAATAGTTTTAGATTTAAGAGCATTATTTAAAATGTTTAATGCATATCTGGATGTCTAAAAGAGTAAGGAGTATTCATTTTTCCCAACATGCTACACTGTTCTGTGAAATTCTGGGATTAAGCCTGTCATTGTTACAGCAGTGAACGTCAGTCAGCATCTTCCAATTCTATAAGCTGCTTACAGATAAGGCTTTTTCCTTGAATTCCATCAGCACTCAGGTACACTTCAGCCTGGTCATTTTCATTAATGTAGTTTTCATTGCACTCAAAGCAAATGCCATCATTTTCACTGGTGATTATGGCACCCACGGGGAAGTCATAAAGCCCATCATATTTCTAAGTTCCATCTTTCAATATTAGTGAGGATACAACTCTAGCAAAGAGTGTGTTTCCTGTTAAAGATAATATAAATGGAAAAGCCAAGTGAGGGTTGTCCCTCTGGAGAAACCATGAGTTTAAGATGATTAATGTTGCAAAGAAATAACTTTCTTATTGAATAAACGGTCTTTTCATCAGAGTTGTATAAAATTGCAAAATTTAATTTCAGTTGGAAGAAAACATTCCTCAATTATGTTGTGAATAAGGACATATTTACACACGTATCTTTAGCATGTTTTCTACCAAAGACTTATCATTTCAGGTCATTTTCATTATGTTTCTTAGTTATAGATTTTCCTCTTACTTTTCAAATGGATGGACAGTTTTTATTACCTATTGATTGATTCCCTAAAGACATGGGTTGACTAGGAAGGGCTTTAGTTCTGGTTGTTTTATACAGCCAGTAAGTGAAAGAAACCCTCCAAGAATGTGTTATTTCCATTCTATGACTCCTACCCTGTCTTAGCTAACAATTCCATTTTCTGAAACTCTCAGTCAGCATATTGTAGTCCCATATTTCCAACTGCCATCTAAATGTGACCATTGATCATCTTGTTGCTTTCTCCAAACCAACATGAGCCCAACCCGGCCTCTTCACTCAAGCTCCCCTCCTTTTCTCCATAGGCATTCCACATGTAGGGTTTTGTCTGTTTGTTTTGTTTATACTATGAAAGTAGCTTGCTTGAGTTTCAGGATGAAGCTGAACATGATTTTTTCTGACTTCTTACATTACCCCTTTAAAGGGGCACATTATCTTTTCTGTTTCCACATATCTTTAGTCTTTGGGGCTCTCTGAGGATTGAATGCTAGGGCTGGCACTGCGTCCTGCTTAGAGCCATGTGGGGAATGAGGAGCTCCTCTTTTGGGGTCACTGTTTTAGAGATGGTTATATTCACCAAAGTGGAAAGTTTCTCCAAACTTATATGTATGCAGAACCTCTGGGAGAAGAGAGGTGCAGGATGATTTGCCTTTATTCAACCCTAGTGGCCAGCACAATAGATAGCCTTTATTTTGTATGTAGATGTTCTGAACTGGGTGAGGATAAAGTGGTCATTTGCCTTCATTTCAGCATTTGGCAGCCCCTTCTTTTAGAGCCTGTGACAGGACTGCTGGTTCCCTCTTCAGTGTCCGTTCTCCCTTATTACCAGCAATGTGTGAAATTTTGTGAATTTTCAATGTGTGAAAGGATATTTCCCAGATATCCTTGCAGGTGGGGAGCACAGGGGCTCTGAGATGGAAGCCTATGTAGCTGGGTGGAACTTTTGCTATCTGCCTGGTCCTGGATTACCTCAATGGAGAAGTTTCTCCTTTCACCCTCTGCCAACAGACTGCTGAGCGCCTAGTGATCTTAGCTCATGTCCCTGCAATTAGGAGGCTTGCCCTTCCAGTAAGCAGTTTGATAAAGGTTGTTAGGAAACCAATGGGGAAAAAATCTAGTCATGTTAATACAGCAGCATATAAAACAAACATGGAAAGATGCCACTGAGGATCTTACAAATTTAAATCTAATTACAAAGACACTGGCTTGAAAAATTTAGTACGATAAATCCAGGTGGGAAGGTTCTGTTTCACCATTATATGCATTAACGAGGAGACGTTCATTTTAATCAGAAAGCTTTAAGCACTAATAGTTACCAACAATAGTGCTAGGTGTTGGGAATAAAATCACGGTACATGAACTTCTAATGTTGACAATCTAACGGGGAAGACATACAACAAAACTAGAAGTCAGGGTAGAGATGTACAGCTGCACAGGGTGTGCACTGGCCAACTTCAGGGGACATTACTCAAGTAGATTATAATATAAATGGTGCCCCACTGCAACCCCTGACCTGTCCAACCATATGGGTGGTGGCCCTTCAAGCAATTGTTCTAAAGCATGCAAAGTAGCTGATAGGGACATACTGGGCCTTAGGAGCACATAGCAACAGCATGTGACCTAGCCTAGGAGGTAGTTTCTTGGAGTAAATGACATTACAGCTGAGAGTTAAAGATCAGCTGGTCTTAGCCAGACCAAAAGGAAGAAGAGTTGTCCAGGCAAAGGGAACAGCATATGCAAAGGCTGAGGACAAGGGGTTATGAGGCTGAGTTAACAAGGAATGAACATAAGGGATGTCGCGGCACCTCCGTCCTGTGGGCCATCTGGAAGGCTGCTTTTTCTAGCTTTACAAACCCAGATCAGCTGCACCCAGGCTGGATGGATTCTAAAAAAGGAGGAACTCTTCATCTCCCACCTCTGTCTTCTAACTGGGTTTCAGCAACATTTCCCCATACAGTACAGTTGCTTCCAAAGCTCAAATTCAGTGTAGCACTCAGATTCAATGTAACTCTCAGAGGAGATCCCCTGCCTTCAGACAGATGGGTCCCAATGGTGGGCTCCCATTTCTGCCACCTGTTCAACTTTATCAAATGGCAGGCATTTTGACTCAGACAAACTCAGTCAATCCAATTGTGACACTCCTCTGCTTAAAGTCTCTTATTTTAAGGCTTTTGAGATTAAAAAAACAAAACAAACAAAAAACGTTTTGTGGGGTAAAGTTCAAAGTTCTTAGCCTGGCTTATAGTCATCTCCCACAGGGCAGAGACTATTTCTATCTTAGCATTTAGTGCACTAGTTGGCAAGAGTGGCATTATGGAATGAACGAATGAATAAATGAATGGTCAATCTTGCCCTGCCTACAGTTTCTCCCTTCAAGCTACTCCAAAAAAGACGGACTGGCTTCCAGGCAGAACAAGACCCTAACAGACTCCTCCATTTTCTCCAGAGATTGCCACCCCTCCCACAGCTCACCGACTGTACAAGTTTTTGGCCTACCCTTCCCTGGTGTCCAGGAACTGTGGCAGTCCAAGCACAACCAGTCAAGGCGAATCATTTCAAAATCCCTGCAATGTGACACTTATCAAAAATGTGGCTCGTTACCCAAAGGAGAAAATCACACGCTTGTGAAAAGATGTATGCGCAAAATTATTTGCTGCAGCAATGTTTATAATAGTGAAAAATTTTAATGGCCCAAATGTCCATTAATAGAGAACTGATCACATAAATTATGGACTATAACACACAGTGGAACATGAAGCAACTTAAACACAAAAAAGGGAGAGTCCATTGCATTTCGTCAAATCTGAGATACCATCATTTTTAAGACACATGATTATTTGGTGTTCCTAAGCAAGAAAAAGAAAGGCTGTTAATTAAAAGACACAGTGTTTTCTTGTCTAGAATTTTTTTTTAATACTTATTTTTTATTTTATACTTATTAGCTCTTTTAGACTTAGGCATATTTTATTATATATCACTCTCGTGCATACATGAAAGAAGAATATAGGCATAATGAATTAATTAATATCTTTCTAAAATGTCTTTGCCTTTAGAGTCCAACTCTTCTGAATGCTCATTAACTCAAAGTCATCAATGTCCATGTATTTTTTTGATGCCATCAAGACAGATTGTTTGGATGCTGAATTTCTTAAGAATATATAAAAGAGAGAAAGCCACTGTGTTCCTAAGCCAGCTTTGCAGTTATGTATAACTGGCCACCTTTTGACTCCTGCCTCAGGAATCTTGATAAACCACTTCAGATTCAAGTCCAACAAACCACCTCCCACACTCCTCCCTCAATAATTTTGTTCCTAAGGGTTAAAAGGAAACTCACCTCTTACTCATGAATTTTCTCCTAAGCCGTGGACGCCCATTCTGCACATTTTGCTGTTTTTGTGACTGTGTCTGCAACAGCTGCTGCCTGGCCAGCCCCCGTGGATTGTAAGGCGCAGCCCCGCTCCAGGGGTGCAAAAGGTAAAAAACGGCATTTCAGAATCAATAAAATATTTTGGATGTCCGAAATATGTTGAGGAGTGATAAAAAGCGTGTATAGTAAATAAACACGTGTAGTATATATAAAAGTATGTACTTATGTCTATTTGTATCCATATGAAATATATAAACATGAGGGATGTTCATACAAATATTATCAATAGTCATCTCTAAGTAGTGAGATTTGTGATGATTTTACTTTGTATTTTTCTGTATAGTTAGTACTTTTTATAGTAAAGATGTAGCATGTTTTCAAAAGTAACAAATGTAATTTTTAAAAGAAGAGAGAGATAATATTTATGGAAAATTTTGACTTATAATTTGACTCTATATCCCATAATAAGTTTTAGGAGGTCTGTAAGGCCCCCAGAATTAGACCCAAGCTTTTTCTTTCCCTATCATACTTAGCATATCATCCAACCTCCTCTCCAGGACTCACACGCCCAGCCTCTCTCCCCCCTCACCACACACACCTTCAGTCCTTGGATGCCCAAACCCCTTCTCCCACATGGCTCCCTCACTGGGCCTCTGACATTTAGATATCAACTTAGTAAACGAGGCCACCCCTCACTGCCCAGTCTAAAGTAGGCTTCCCCCCGTTCTCCATCACAGAACCCTGTTTTGTTTTCCTCAGAGTACTAAGTGCTAGTACAGAGTACCAACTGTGCGGGAACCATCTCAGTTTACAGATTTGTTGCCTTGTCTGTAGTCTGCCTTTTCCCCCTAGAATGTGAACTCCATGTGAGCAGGATCCCCAGCTCTCATGGTAACTTGAACCCTCCGTGTACTTAGGTTAGCAACTTGGAAAGCAGACGTGGAGATTTATTGGAGGAAATACCTGTGGAGAAGAAAGTGGAGGGAGCAGGAGGCAGGGAGAACCTTTAGACAACAATGCAGGTCTGAACCCTAGGAAAGGAGAGAGGGAAGGAAGGACGATCAGGTTGGAAGCATCTCAGACCATGGCACAGTTCTAAGAAAGTTTTGGCCAGGCCCATGGGAGGTCCTCGAGCCAAAGCTGCCCCTTGAAGGACTCTTGCATCCTGCAGGAACGGGGCGGCACCCTCACCTCTCCTGTGCTCGGTCACTGACTGGGATCTGGAGCAGCTTGGAGGATGGCAGCCTTGGTGCTAGCATGGTGGTGGATCCAGAATGGAGGCAGCTGGGTCTCCCACAGCAGGAGATCCAGGCAGCGTTATTTCCATGGCTGCCATAGCCTAGAGTAGAGCAGAATCTTCACACACATTTGTTTTAAAAATGATTGAATAGAAAGTTTTCTAACGTAGTCCACAACTCAGAAGAGATTAAGAACTACTGCTCTAAAAGTTCCCCCAGATAAATTATACACTCATACCACGAAACTTTTATTCCCATAGAGTTTCCTTTACGTTTTTTTATTTTTAATTTAATTTTTTTTTTGTGGTGAGGAAGACTGGTCCTGAGCTAAGCATCCATGCCAATCTTCCTCTATTTTGTGTATGGGACACCACTACAGCACGGCTCAACAAGCGGTGTGTAGGTCCATGCCTGGGATCGAACCCACGAACCTCGGGCCACCAAAGTGGAGCACGTGCACTTACCACAACACCACTGGGCCAGCCCCTAGAGTTTCTTTTATTGAATTGGGTGATAGTATTTTGTCTCCAGCCCCCTTGAGAGCTGATGTAAGAAATATCTTCACAAAACTCATTGCCATTTTTACTTTAAAAGGCCATTGGGACACTTACCATTGTATTACTCAGTGCCTTCTTGATGAAGAACCCAGGGGATAAAAATTGTCTCTAGTCTCAGTACCAGGAAGAGCTGTACTTTACTTATGCAATTGGTTTGTATATTTAAGTAATTAAGTAATTAAGCAATTTTTTTAATTAAGAAATTAACAATGTGATCAGAGTTCTCTTTTTTTGTACGTCCCTGAAACTTGGAACCAAACTTCTGGTCCATTTTCAGCAAATGCATAGGAACTCCTACAAATATTTTTGTATATTATTTCAACAAATATTGATTTTGGACCAACCTTACTCACAGGCTAATCTTATTTTTCTGACCCTAATTCTCTTGCCCCTTGTTCACAACTTATTTTTACTTTCTCTTCATTTATTACATACATTTTAATAGGCTATGTTATGTGATTTGAAATATGGTGGAGTATAAAATAAATTGACTGTTGTTTTCTGTTTAATGCTAAACATGGTAACACAGAGCCATGAGTTAGCCCCAACCTTTGGCCTCGTGTCCCCCCACTACCCCTCTCCAGCTCTGCCCTGATGTTCACTGTTTTCTTCTTGATCGTCCACTAGAGTCTTTACCACATTTTGTTACAAAGATTTGCTTGGAGGCCTTGCCTGCCTGCAGCAGAGTATTTTGATGCATCCCTATTAATTTGGCCACGTCAGAAAGTAAAATCACTGTTAATCACCAGTATCATGCTAGGAACCCTCTTGCTGACCATTTCTAACACCCTCCACTGCGTGTTGTGGGAAACTTTCACTTTCTACTTTATTCACTTCCAAATGGCTTGTAATTATTATAGGTATGTCTCTTTATCATCAGAGGGGGTAAAAGGATAAAAATATATTAAAGTCTATACCTGGTTAACCTCGAAGAGGTTTTAGTGTTATCCTCCAACCATCATTATAAAAGAGTTTTAGAATTTTAACTAAGATGTGTGTATACAACAGAGAGTACCAAAAGAACAGTTAGAAATTTATTTGAGTTGAGAATAGAAGATCATATTATGGACAAATTGTTCCCCTATTCTGATGTCTTATGTACACTTAATCAATATGGACAACCAAATCAGAAAGAATGCCAAAAAAGCATGTGTCCATATTAAAAATGGAATGAATTTTATTACTAAACAGTGAAATCTGTCTATTACTAGCAGGTAAGTGCATTTAACCACTGCAACTTTAAGGGAGAATTCAGAGAATCTGATATGTGGACCATTCAAGATTCATGTGAAATCAGGAGAATGAGCTGACATCTTGTTTAGCATGATTGATGGCCCCTGCTGAGATGAGCAACTGTGAAAAACATATGCCGCCTGGTTTTATATGTTTTGGCTGCCAGATGGTGTCTAACCCCACCCCGTCTCTAACCTTACCTCATTCCCCCCCATGCAATCCCTGCCTTATCCCAAACCCTCTCCCTCATCATCCCAGTCCCCGTAACCCATCCTCCGCCAGAAGTCGGGTTGGGGCAATAATGTGTGAGGCTCAAGTATGAAGTACAGATGTCTGTTTTGCACATTACTGGGTAAAATTAAAAGCTTCAATTAGAAGGATTTGTTTTCTAGGACATATGTTGATAGCATCTAAGTATACCTGTCTCTTCTACTGGAAGCTTGTCTTTCTATCTTCATTGCCAAGACACTTCCTAGAACACAGTAGTTATGTGATAAATGTTTGTTGTATGAATGAATGAATGAATACACAATCAGTCCATATAATAACCCAACAAAAAAGGAAATGAAGTAAATTTGGTGTTATTCGATCTCTGTAAACCCAGCTTTCTCCAAGTGTTCTCAAGTCGTCTATGTCATAGGCTGTGGCTGAATTTGCTGGAGAGGCGCATCAACCCTTTCATCTTGTTATTTCTGAACCACACCATTTTCCCCTCTTGGAGAGCTGTGACGGTACTCACTTCCCTCTAGTCGTCCCAGGCTCCGCCGCTCCTGTTTTACAAAAGATCCCCCAGTGAAACTGTGTCCACATTTCTAATCACTTTTCATCACTCAGATTATAATTCATCTGGTTTTACAGACCAAACTCTCTTCAGGCTGCATACTCTTATTGGGAATCAAATCGTCTCTTTTTTTGTATATAAATGTATCTTTTTACTATGAAAGTAATGTAACTACATTACCAAGCAATCTAGAAAGTCGAGGTGAAGGGAGAAAAAAAATCACTCATAAGACTAACTTTCTGGCTAATGCAACCACCATTAGGATTTTGGTAGATTTCCTTCCAATACTTTTCCCAGCGTATCTATTTTTACATAGTTCTATATGGCTGTATTCAATATACATACAATTCCATTCCTGATTTTCTTTAACCAGTCGAAAGTAGAAACAACACTATCTCGCAGAGAAAATTTAATACAAGAAATTGATTAAACAGGGATTGGAGAACTGAAAACGCATAAAGGGGACCCTGAAGTGAGGCAGGCGTTGTCAATGCAGGAAGCAGCTCCCACCTGGAGGGCCAGAACACAGGGAAGAGGGCAGGTCATCAGAACTTGGAAGCCTGGGGAGAGGGCTGCAGAAGTGAGACCTAGACCTCAGGGAGGGAATCCCCCAGCGCTAGTGCTGATAGTTTTGAGGGGAGGGGTGATGAGGCTGCTTCTGGGCGTGAGTAAAAAGCTGGAGGCTGGCCCCAACTGCTGTGAAACCAACTACCACTATCCAGAGTGAAGGGCCACGGGGTGGCTGACAAGACAGGAAGCACACAGGAAGTGTCCCACCCTTCTCCCCACTCTTGTCTTCAGTCTCCCCCCAGTGCCTGCTATTGGTGGAACCCAACAGGGAGCCAGCAGGCAAAGGAGAAATTTAGTGTGCCAAGTTGCAGCTCCAGCACCACAGAGCAATGTGGGTTCCAAGGTGGGGGCCAATAGCTTAATAACCACCCATACCTACAGCTTTGTTTTGGGTGTTACTACACAGCCAACATTTTTAATGGCTGTACCGTATTTCATACAGTGGTTGTACTTCATTTGGTTAACCATTTCCTTGTTGTTGGACATTCCATTTTATAGCCAAGATTTTCTTTGTGAAGATAATGATGCAGTGGAAATTGTGCATTTGTTTTTTCAATTCCCTTAGGATAAATTCCCAGAAGACTAATCTCTGTGTCAAAGGACAGATGAAAAGCATTACGACTCTTACGACGTGTTGCCAAAATGCTCTTCAAACCCGTTGTTTTTGTTTGAGCTGCCACCACCAGTATGTGAAAATGCAGCTAGCACGCAAGATGGTTAAAGCTACCACATCCACAGACAGTGCTGTGCCCTGTATGGTTCAAGGCATTGCCTTTGCTCCTCAAAGCTTCACATCCTGATTTTATAAACAAATAGGTAAGCAGACAAACACTTTATATAGCTTATAGCAAGTAAGACCCATGTGAGACTATTGCTAACATTCTAAACTAATGTATAGTGGTTTGATTTGCAAACTCTTTGCTATGGTTCAAAAGCCATCTTTTTGGTTTAGACAACTCAGTTGAAGAAGCTGCTGCTTTTCCTCTCTCTTCACCTTTAATTGTCCTTTAAGCTCATGCACCTCAGGGGCTCAGCCCTCAAAGAAGCAGAAACTATTCAGAGGGGTCCTACCCAAGTCATGGACCAGCGGCCCAGCTCTCCTAAAGCCGCAAGAGTAGGCAGTGTGTACTGGGATCCATTCAGTTGGTGAGCTTGCAGACAAAAAACAGAGAGCTTAATGTGAATAGAAAGCTCTTGACAGGCTATATTCAAAACCAACTTTTTCCAAAATGTTTTGAGATAGCAAGGGTAATTATTTCTCCCTTGAGTTTTTATCCTTATCTTTTTATTTTTAATATTAAAAAAACAACCTCGTTATATTTGATCTTTTAAGATATCAGTGATCTGGAAAATAGAAGACTGTGAGAGATTCCTTAATGTCTTTAAATAGTGACCTTTTAAAGCAATGTCCTGTGTGGATTGTCTAGGGGAGGGAAGAACACGCAACATGGGGAGACAGTCAGACTCTGTGTGTGCATATGCGTTCCAGTCATTTTGATGTAGAAAAAATGTTATTCTTTACAATAATAGTATGCACAAACCATAGATGAAATGTTATTTGATTCTATACCTTTATAATGTTCTTTGTATGAGTAAACACGCAAATCAGAAAAAATCCCTTTGGGTCTCACTATTGGAATAAGCAGGTGTTGTAAATAAATGCAGACACATGCTATATATCTGCACACGTAATACCCACATGTATGTACAAGTGTGTACATACACCTGTACATTTGTATTCACAAACCGTTCCTTGGAGGGCTAGATTCTGTTAATAGACGGCCATTTCCACTTCCTTTAATTAACTTTAATAAGACAGATTTCATGTAGTGGTTTGTTCTATTAAATCCACGTCATCTCCTCTCGGCTCCCAAATTTATAATCTCTAATTTCAGCACACCTCATATTCATCAAAACCACAAAAATGATGGCACACCTTTCATGGGGACTTATGGTAAAGATACTTTCTTTGTTTTGTCCTGTGGCCCTGGGAGGTCCATTGAAGTCTGTGAAGTGCCTTTCTTTTTGCTTGATGCGGCTGGAAGGGAAGCAGAGAAGACAGGGAGCTGCCTCAGCATGGCCCACAGACCCTCCTCAGTGTTGGGGGGTGACAGGCTGCGGGGCTCAGGTGTCACCATTCTATGGTCATTCCCAATTTCCGAGTTCGTCAACAGCAGAGCCGGGAGAAGGCAGAGGAGACCTTGTCTGTGGCCAGCATCGAGTTTCAGGGCTGATGACCTTAGTGCTTTAAGACAAATAAACAGAAGAAGTAACATTTGGAGCCAATTCTGATGGACAGTCACAACTCTGCAAATTTGCGGTGGAGGAGAAAGAAGAGTAGTGGGAGAAAACAGAAGTAAGTAAATAGGCGAGCACCTGGAAAGGCCTAGAAAACGCAGCACATGCTACAGAGCAAGGTGCTGTGGAGATGAGCCGGAGTGCAGAGGGGCAAGGCAGGGACGGCGGGGAATTTGGGAGACAGCTCAACACTCTACCTCTGTTGAGACCAAGAGGACGTAGTCCAGTAACACGCTTCCTTGTCAAAAACAATGTTATCGGAAGTAAGAAATGATATAAGGAACAGAAGACTGCACTTTGGGATAAGAGCAAAGAGGGGATTATTTAGAAAAAAACTCTAAAATGCTCAAGAAAATAGAATCAACTGAGTTGAGATGTGTCGAGTGTTTGGATAGTAAATGGAATGAGTGTTTGCTGTTATTATGACCAGCAGCATCACATGGGCCAGATGAGGCAGGGCCCGAGGCAGGGGAAAGGTTCAGAGGAGGGCAGAGGATGGACAGCAGGAGGAAGTGTGTCCGAGAACACATCTGCCTTAGGTCTCGGGGCTTCCAGGCCACAGGCAGGTTGATAAGAAAGTTGGCCAAATCTGTGCAGGTTCTGAAAATAGGTTTGGCAGGGCCCAGGTGGTGTGAGCTGATCCTCCCTCCAGCCTCTGGGAGAAGTGGTCAGAGCCGACAGACCCTTCCAGGCTATGCACTGTGGTCCTAGTAACGGGATAATCAATCCAACTGGAGCACACCTGGCCTGATGCAGTCTCACCCACTCTGTCACCTAGCCCTCTCCTTCCTGCTGCCTCCAGTTCCTTTAATTTGGGACACAGACTTTTGTTCCATGATTGAATATAAATATAAATCTTAAAATATAAATCCTGAGAGTAGTAACATCTTGCCTAAAACTTATGTTCACTGGGTGTGATTAATCCACCAGTAGCTGTGATCCATTCTTACTAGAACCTCAGCAGGGTGGTGAAAAGCCTGGCTACCGTGTAAAACAGACTTGGATTTAATTCCCAGGTCTGCTGCTTGCCAGTTAAGTGACCTGGTGCAAGTTGCTTAATCTTTCTCTTTTTTTGGTGAGGAAGATTCATTCTGAGCTAACATCTGTCACCAATCTTCCTCTTTTTTTTTTTGCTTGAGGAAGATTTGCCCAGAGCTACCATCCATGCCAGTCTTCCTCTATTTTCTAGGTGGGTTACCCCCACAGCATGACTTGATGAGTCGTGTAGGTCTGCGCCCAGGATCTGAACCCAAAAGCCCGGGCTGCTGAAGCAGAGCGCACTGGACTTAACCACTACACCACGGGGCCAGCCCCACAAGTTGCTTAATCTTTATGAGCCTCAGTTTCCTCATCTATAGAATGAGGATAATAATAATACTTGCCCTTGGGATTGTTGCATCTCTTATATGTAAACGAGTTAGCACAACCTCTGATTCAATACGTGGGCCCAGCTTTTGCTATTACCACTCATGAGGTGAGTGGTTTAGAAGGCAGGATGACATTGACCACAAAGAGGGGAATGCGGTAAGGAGAGAAATAAAGACCCCGGCTGGCATGAGGTTGGCTTTGGCTTTGTACGACCACAGCCTTGTCATGGTAGCAAACTTGGGTCATTCACTATGTGATGCCCACAAGTGTCGCTCATGTAACTTAAGAGCATAATTTTATTTCAAAGGAGTTTTGTCTCAGAGGCATCCTCAATTGATGTATGGAGGCCTGGAGAAAGGAAAGTGTTGAAGTTCAAGTTCTTGGCCTGCTCACTTCAGTCTCAAACTTCAAAAAGTCTACGTGAAGTTTCTGAAGAAATGGAATTCCCTGTTAACTCAGATACTAAATTATATAAATACTGCACCTCAGAAGACCCGAAGTGAAGTCACTTGCAAGAGCCTTGAAACCAGAAGGCCCATCCTCACATCACAGTGTTGGCACCTATCCAAAAGGTACCCCACATCCTCTCTGTGCTCCCAGGCTGCATCCTGAAGTATTTGCCTCAGTCCATCTTGCTGGCCACACCCGTTCCCCACCTGGTCCTGATTGTTCCAGGTCATGGCCCTAGACCTGTTTCCTGCTCCTCTGACCTGAGGTCTGATATAGTTTCCATCAGGCTGATCTCTGGCTTCCTCCCTTAGCTCTACATTTCACCTGCCCCTTTATCACGTTGCTTCATGGCTGCTCTAAACCAGGGTTCAGCCTCTCTCTGGTACCAGTTCTCACGCCGGAGTGCCTGCCCTCTAGGTTCACTCTGCCTCCAGGAATGGATCCCAGACTCACATCACCTTTTATCCTGTAAGAAGTTAGTTTTGAGCCACTTTAAAGAACTGCTGACATTAAGACTTTAGAATTTGGTTATTTGATCCATCAGTATGGATCATGTAGGAAGAAAGGCCACGTGTACATGAGAATTGACCTTCTCTGGGTGTGCACATGCGAGAACCAGACCTCATTCCTATGTCATTAAACAACAGTCATACATAGTAGAGCTTTGCATCTACAGTAGTCAGTCCAATATTCAGAGAGAAAGTAATTGTAATTGGCTGATTACAAAAGGGCAACAGAAAGATGATTTTAATGACTTCACGTCAGGTGACATGGTGTTCCAGCCATGCTTTGTAATGACTTTCCAGGCACCCTGTCCACTTTGGAGAATATGCAAGATTTTCTGAACATCACTGTTTTTTACAGATGAGGAAAGTGAAGCATAGGGGTTAAAAACTCACCAAGGGCACAGCCTGTGAACGTTGGAGCCAGAATTTGAATCTAGATAATCTAGCTCCAAATTCCACGATTTTAACCCCTACATTACACCACCTCTCAAAAGAATTATTTCATTCAGAAGTCTTGCAATAGTAATTATCATTATTTATTTGCCTGCTTTATATGACTTTTCAAGCTGGGGGTGAGTTTATTGGACAGGTGGTGCTGCCTTCTTCAGGATGGTTACTGACTGTTTTCAGATGCTAAAAGAATGAAGCACTAAGGAAGCAGAAATACAAGGAAGTGAGTCTTTTTTTTTTTCTTGTGAGGAAGATTGGCCCTGAGCTAACATCTGTGCCAATCTTCCTCTATTTTATGTGGGATGCCACCACAGTGTGGCTTGACCAGCAGTGCCAGGTCCATGCCCAGGATCCGAACCTGTGAACCCCAAGCCACCCAAGCAGAGCACAGGAACTTAACCACTACACCACTGAGCCAGCCCCTGAAGTGAGCTTTTTAAATCAATTAAGCCAGGCTTAATACTTGCAAGCCAAGAAAGAGTAGACGTTATATCAAATGTTCAATAATTCAGGGTTCTAACCTCTTATCCATGTTTGGGCAACTAGATATAGAGAAACCTAAAATTATCTGTGCCTGGCTTACCAGAACCCTAAACTACTGGGTTCTTCTTTTCTTTACCTGGTCTTTTCATAAAGAGTTCACTATCAACAAAATATTGAGAGCCCAGGTTATTTATTGATTTTTAGAGCAAGTTCTAGCGGCTGCCTTGAGTTTGTATGATCTTGACTAAATCCCCCCCAATTAAATGACCTTTAGATGAGGACTATGCGATGCTTCCACAGCTTCCATTTTGTCCCTTGGGCCATGTTTACTGAATCAGGAAAGTGGACACGTATGCTTGATGGGCCCCCAAAAGCACTGGCTCTGAAAAAAATCAGTAATAACATTGTACTCCCTGAAATTTCTGGTTGAATGCAGCTTTATTGTTGATCAAAACTTATTATATTTTATTAGTACAATTAATGAGAAAAATATTTTGTGTACCTACTCTCTGTTGAGTGTTATATGGATATGGGTGAAATGGGTGTCACCCTTGTGAAACTCTTCCATAATTGTTAAGAGAGCACACAGGTTTTGAGCACTTGGCTAAATGGTATATAAGGTCAACTGAATTCTAACAATGTCTACTGAGCCCCCTTTGGTGCAAGACGTGGCTGGGCTAGGTGATAGGAATGAATCAGAACCATGTAAGATACAACCTTTCTGATGACTAGAACAGGTGACTACAACATAAAACAAACTAAAGAGCTACAACTCCATGGAACCCACAGAAGTGATCTAACCCTGAAATGGCAAATCCCAGCAAAGCACTGCCACAGCACTTTCCCATATCCATGGCAGACATTATCAATCAATCACAGTGCTCTTTCCACTGAGCCCAAAACTAGAATTAAGGGATAATAATGTCTCTCACGTTCACTTGCATTTTCTTCTTGAATGGGATGGAAAGGGGTGGCATTGCAGCCACCAAGCTGGGAACACCCATTGGGTCATGCCTGAAAACACAAACTGTCACATGTGTCACTGCAATGGAGAAGACTGAGACTTTTATGGGGGCGGCCTTTTTAAGTATCCGAGTTTCCACAATATTTACTTTAAAAATTATGATGGCTTCATTTGCACACTATCAGAACTTTATTATTAGTAAGAAATTATTGGACCCCTCACGACTCATTCCAACCCACCAGTTTGCTGGGACACCTCCCTGAGAAAAGTTGCTCTGGAGTTTAAACCCCAGAGACTGTTGCAGACCAAGGGGAAAGAAAAAGCTAACTAAATAAAACCACCTTAACACACTGAGAAGTGACTAACACCGTCCAAAGCAAACGCTTTCCTTCCCTCCACATTCCTGAGCAGCTGTGTATGTTCTTCCAACACTTGGATACTTACAATTCTTGGTCACCAAGTCAGTTGGGACAAGTAAGAGCCAACTCATTGGGTTTTTCCTTTACGGACACCCCCTCTGAAATGTGAGTAAGGCAGGTGTGGCTGTCCTCCCTGGCAGCCTCCTGGATTCTCACCCCAAGCTGGTCTTGGCAACATCTCGGAGCACTTCCCTGCTTTCTCCAAGAGAAAATCCCCTGCAAGAGGCCTCAGTGAGAAGTGAGATGCTTCACTGCAGGTTCTGGAGGGTTAGTGTCTGCCTCACCTCCACTATCCAGCCCAGAGCCTGGCACATGGTAGGTGCTTAGTAAAGATGTTTGAACAAGTGAATGAATGAAAAATCAGTAAAAGTCCCCATTGGACATCTCTGTTCCCCTCCCAGAGCTTCTCTTCGGCCACAGGGGCCTCACCTGGCTCTCCTTCCTTCCCCTTTACAGCTCTGAGCCAGCCTTTCTTGCTCCCAGGATGTGCCCCAACCCTCCCCACCATCCCATGTGTTCTTTTCCCACGTAGTGCTCACTCCCCAAAGGCTCCCCCATCTGCCATCCTCACACCCATCACTTCTCTCTGCAAAGGGCCCCCTTTAAGATCCTCCTTCCTTTGAAAGCAGCCAGAAAATTGTAAATAACAAGGAACTTCTCCCTCTCACAAACGAAATTTTCCTGTCACTCATGTATGCTCCCCCAAAGGAGTAATCTCTTTAAAGGCAAGGGACCTTGCCTTTTACTTGTAATTCAATGTGGCCACTGTGCGTTTGTGTGTACGGAGAGAGGGTGACTGTTAATGCAAGACTCTGCATAGAGAGAGCTCCTTAGATGTTTTGTGACTCTCAGAACAAAAACAATAACAAAACCTTAGAAATACTGATATTGTGTATAAATAAGAATGTGTTGGCAATTAGAGGGAATTAAGTTCTTACCTTATTTCCCAACAGACAGAACATCTCTTAAGAGAAGTGGGATTTCATGAACTCAGAGTAAAGAAACATGAGTTTTCTTTTCTTAAGACCATAATCTAATGAGCATAAACACATTACTTCAGGCAGACTTTGTGACAGCCCCCTAATTCTTTCCAGGAACACGCGAAGAGAAAAAAGAAATTTCTATTTTATCCTTTCTCCTACCTCTTCCAAACATTCCCCATCCCTGTCTCTTCCCCTCCCACGCGCGCATACACACAAACAACACACACACGAACTCACACACATGCACACACACATGAACAACACACACGAACTCACACACAAACACACGAACTCACACACGAATACACACAAACACACACAGAAATGGGGAAGTTGTGTTAAAGCTGTCAGAGAATTCAACAGTCAAAATCGTATGATTTATGGTTGAAAAATCTATTTTTCTATAAGAATTTTCTAGTTAAAAAGCCAGTTCCAATAGCTCAGCTCCTTTTCAAATGCACTTTGTGTGGTAATATTGTATATCTCCGTTTCATTCCTTGGAACTTAATTTTTATTTGATTTTATTGACGCTGCTCGATTGGAATGTGTATTGCTTGAGCCCCCACAGAGAGCCGAGCAGGTGTGAGTAAAGCAAAACATCTTTTGTTAATAGAAGTACACCCTGGGAGTTCATGGAGATGCTGTAATTTCAATTGCTTTTATGAAAATTCTGTCAATTCCCATGTTGTGAATTTCAAACAGAGCTTGGGAGACCAACAATCTTTAATACAAGCCAAAGATATGGTTATTTCTATGACCGAAATAAATGTTCTGCTTTCTTTCTTCCAAAAAACAAATTCAGGTATTTAATTAGAAGATTTAAACTGTAGAAAATCATATTAACTTTGAGTTTGGCTCTTGTAGCTAAAATGGAGATCTTCCTGTGATCAGCCCACAGAAAGATGACTTTGGGTTTCCTCGGTAAATTCTGAAACATGAAGGATAGCTCATCCTACCTTCATTTGGGTCCAGAATGACTTCACAACAGCATCAGCCATTCCCAACCCGTCTTTGCATGTATTTATATTTAGAAACCAAGGGATCAGGAACAAGTCCCCCAAACCTCCTGGCTTAAGGGGGTGATGTATTAATTCTCTGTCTGTGTCTAGGCCTCTTGGACCAGCTGCCACGGAGAATCGAGGGGTGAGGCCAAGCCCAACTTTCCTCCTGGTTTGGGGCCAGACGTGTATGGTGTTGTGCTCTCCCCAGCTGGAAGGAAAGACGTAAGCTGGGTATATTACAAAATTGCATGTGTCATTAGAAAAAGATGTCAGAAGGCTTTATTTAAAACTTTGTTTTCTCAGGTTGTATTGCCCAAGTGTATCTTGGCATAGACAACTTTAGCTTCAGAAATTCCAAGATGTATAAAGGGTTTCACATAGCTGAAGCTATTATATTTGGTTACATGCCACTAACACCTTTTTCTCCCTTCATTCTTGCAAAGGAGTGAAGTGATGACTAAATTCCTACTAGAAATTTTGTTCTCTTCTCCTAGCAACCTTGGGGTCTATTCTTGACAGGATCATTTATCTGCTCCAAAAAGAAAAATGTAGAGTTCTTGATGGTGTGGGACCTTTGGGGATTTCTTGGATAAGACCGTTAGAGTCAAAGCTTTCACCATTCCAGGACAACGTTCAGAAGAATTGTCTGCCCTGGTAAACTTGCCAAATTGCTCGCACTTGGCGAGAAACCACTTGCGCTCGAAGGCCTTTCTTTCCCGTGTAGAGCAATGGAGTATCTCTTGACAGGAGCTAAGCACACTCTTGTGACGTCCTGGGGAGTTTTCAGACTGAGGATAAACTCTTGTAAAGGACCAGTTTCAACTGACAGCTAGACACCTTCACATCCACTTAGTCATGCTGAAATGAAGGTCACCGATAGAGAACAGCAGATGGGCCTTTTTTAAACATGTGCCCTCATGGTTTCCTGTGACACTTGGCAACTGGGTGGAGAAGTAACAAGGGCTTTGATTAATTTTTCCCCAAATTTCTCTGTCAGACTCTTCAGGGCTATTCTGAAGTGTAAAGGTTCTGACAGACTTGAGGACACGCCGGTACAACCCATAAACTTCTCTGGAAACACAGTCCTTATGGACAGGGGCCGAGAGTCTAGTCTCCCAGGAAGTTCCCAGCCCATGCAGATTACCTCAGCACATGGAAATTGAGCCTGGCTGGACTGAGTGTAGTCACGTCTGTCCCCAGAACCTCGCTTTATTTCCAAGCTACATTACCTCAGCCTTTCAAGTTACTAAAAGCAATGTTGGAATTTAATTTTGGTCCCCTTGGCCACAGTGGTTAAGAACATTTGCTAGAAAACAACAAATGGGGGTCAAAAAAGTGATGTTCCAGAATCAGCTAATGGAGAGTAAGAGATGTTGCTTTCACAAGCACTTCAGATCCTTCCATCAATACAGAGTCTAAGTGAGCTGCGATTTGACTATGCCAATAAAATGGTGTGATCCCTAGGAGGGGCAATCTGGTGCCCAGGGAGTGGGAAAGGGCAAGAGGCTATTCACAGGCCCAGCTGTGCCTACCATACAATCTCCCCGAGTCACCTACTCGCATTCTGCCCAACCAGAGCTAAACCAACTCAGACATACGCTGGAGAAGGAGGAGCAGCGTGTAGGAGTTAGGAAACTCAAGTTCAAGGTGCAGAGCTGTCCCATATGAGTCCTGAGCCCTCAGGTAAGTCACTTCAATTCTCATAGCCTCATTTGTCTCCAGCAAAATGAGAGGTCTAGACTGGACAGCATCTGGCTCTCCCCTCCTAGCACGTGACTCCTCCTGCATATCTCTTCACTGCTGTACTCTCATGCTGGCTGACCCACCATCCTCCCCTCTCCGGAGAGGCCATGGAAAGGGAGCAGCAGGGCCCTGAGAAGTCCAACGATGAGTGTGCTGAGCTTCCAGGAGGCAATCAGGGGGCTAGGGCTTTAAGGGGACACCCCTATAGGACAGGAAAGCCAATTTGTGGCTGGCTCCAGCTTCTATCCAGGAGAGACAGACATTAGTTAAGACTTCTCCTTTCTCTGGCATCCCAGCTGTAGGAAACAGCACACCTAACCTCCTGGACCTGTGCTAGCAACAGCTGGTGTTCTCTAGCTGTGTCCTTACAACTTTCTTCCATCTCATGCTTCTCTGTCTCCTGCTGACTGCAGAAATGCTGGGTTGGAAATGTTTTAAAGTAATATTTAGGAAAACAGATGCAAGTTTATGCCTAATTACCATGCAGCAAAATAGCGATCATAGGAGTTGGGGACACTGAATTGTAAAGAGGTTTATTCAATTATAACACTATGGCCTGCTCACAGATACTCAGTCTTCAAAGTTCTGGAAAACAATTGGATTGTTGTTCTCATTTATCATCCAGGCACCCAAATTTCTAGATAATAAATAATAAAACCTAAACCAGTGGTTCTCCAGTATTAATATATAGAAAAACGTCAAAGTTTTGGAGTGTTTGTTAAAATACAGATTCCTGGGTCTCACCCCCAGAAGTCCTGGGTTAGCAGGTCTGGGGAGCAGCCCGGGAGTCTGCCCTGTTAACTGGGACACCGGGTGAATCTGATGCTCACGGTCGGAGGGGACGCGACCTGGGAGATACCCACATAACCCTGATCTGCCGACTCGTTTACCTGAGTGCCTAACTCCCGGGTTAGACCGTGGCTGGTTCTTCTTCCCTTCTATCTCCAAACTCTCTCCCACCTCCCATCTCTGTCTCAGAAGAGAGAGAGAATGTTAAACACGGACTTCCTGAGCACCAGCCCTAGATTCATGGCCAAACATCATCCCTGGTGGCTCAAGAATCACCTCCAACACATGTGAGTTCACCTTTCCTGTTGCATCCTTTATCTTTCCCATTTGCCTCATCATTTAACTGGATTGAACTAAAACTGGTCCTTCGCATGTTTCTAATTTGTTATGTTGTGTTTATACACTTTAGTATTTCTTTTAGAAAATGCCTTCCAGTTCTCACATGGGATTCCAGTCTCTTTTTCCGGAGCAAAGGCTGCAGGGGCTCCTGGGTCTCCCCACAGTTCCGAGATGACAGAAGTCCATCTGCTACTCCCAGTACCTGGTGAGCGGCTCCTAGAGAAGGGACTCCCCCAGGATGGGAGTGGGGTCGTTGTGGGGGCTCTGCCTCCAGATGGCCGTCCTCTGGGCTGCCGCTTTGCCTTGGGTCAAGTAATTTTTTCCAAGAATTATTGGGCTTGTCCCATTGTTTTGATTTCCACGTTACCCACCTGTTTCTTGGGATCAAGGTTTCCTTCCTTCTCTGGCTCCTAAGCCTTGGGATCAACCATAAATCGCCTCCTACTCTCCAGCTCCCGAAGCAAGCAACAATCCTTTAATCTTTTTGAAGTTGGAAACAGCTGGAAGCAGGCTGAGGGTAAAATGAGCACACAGAGACCCTTGGATGTTAAGTCCCAGGTCCAGGCCACTGCGTTCCTCAGGCTCCTCTGCCCGTAACTGGAGCCAGGCCTGGATGACAACCTGGACGCTCCAGGATATTCTGGGACCTCCCAAACCCTTGATGCTCTGATCCCAGGGCTGACCCTCCTTGGCACTCCTGGGCTCTCTCTTCGACAGTCCTTCTTCCCCTTCCAGTGTGGTTTTTTTTTTTTTTGAGGAAGATCAGCCCTGAGCCAACTACCCGCCAAACCTCCTCTCTCTGCTAAGGAAGACCAGCCCTGAGCCAACATCCATGCCCATCTTCCTCCACTCTCTACATGGGACACCTACCACAGCATGGCTTTTGCCAAGCGGTGCCATGTCTGCACCCGGGATCCGAACAGGCGAACCCTGGGCCTCCGGGAAGCGGAACGCGTGAACTTAACTGCTGGGTCACCGGGTGGCCTCTCCAGTGTGTTATTTATCCATTTCATGCCCCCTGCCCCACCTCCCGTGGAGAAAGGAAATTGGGACAATGCTAATGCTGGATTTTAGGACTCCCAAAGATGCCCAGAAAGCCCCATCTCTATATTTTAGAGAAACAGTCCAACTGTTCCTCCAGCGTCTACTTTTTTTTTTTTTTAACCAAAATCAGGCCACACTCTCCTCCTCCCAGGAGCCAGGGCTGATATGAAAGTATGGAAAAGCACAGGACTTGAGGGGCTGACATCTGTAAGAACAAGAAGCGGTAGAGGACAGCACACAAGTGGACCAGCCCAGGGAGCTGTGGTGTTTGTCTGTCCAGCACACTCTCCCTTCCTCCTTCTTCGGGTAACAAAAACTTCCCCACAGCTGCTCCCTCTTAATTTGTGTCTCTGCCCACGTCTGAGGAGCTTCGCCTGCCTAATTCAGACTTCCCCCCGGAGACTGGAGGCAGAGCCCCAGCTCCAAGTGCAGCCATTGCAGCCTTTGGAAAGGCTGTTCTGTGTGGCAGATACCTGTGCAGCCTCCGGAGCGGAGGCCTGGATTCAAATCCCAATTTACCACTTACATGACCCGGGGCAAGTGATTTAATCTTTCTGTGCCTCAGTTTCCTTATCTGTAAAAGGGAGGTAGTAAAAATCTACTTTATAAGGACTGCTGTGTGGATTAAGTGGGTTAACCCATACAAAGCATTTAGAATGTGCCAGAATGTATTAGACATTGTCTAAGTATTAAGCCTTACTATTACTATTTTGCCTCCAGTTCCCTCATTCCTGTGTTTATTTCTCAGTTCCCTCAAAGATCCTCAACACTTTAATTCACACTGTAGCTCTCTTTCAGATAGCCAAAACCAATGTATTTCTTAGTTGCTTCATAATTTTTTAAAAAATGTATAAAATTTCTGAACACCATTATGGTCACATTTGATAACCTACAATGTAGTTAACTCACAATGAAATTGATCAATAGGGAATGATGTTAGCAGGACCAGAAAATTGCACTGGTTCATCATCTTCTTCCGGGCAAGGGGCACTGTTACAGCAGCGATAGAATTATAACCTTCAGCAGAAAAGGAGAAAGAAAACAGCCTGAGTACCACACTAGCACTAGGAACCTATAAACTGTATTTTTAAAGAAATAAACATCGCCAGCCTCTGGGGCACCCTCCCCGGGAAGGAAAGCCTAGCCTTTTGTGGCTCTCATGGCGCGCCAGGTAGCTGGGCCCTGGGGGCCACCTTCTTCATGGCAGCCCCCAGCCTCTCCTACCTGCACTGTTGCAGCCCTGCCAGCTCTGTTCTAATGGAAATGTTGCCAGCACTGCCGTTCTGTTCACTGAGGCATCTTCTAGACTCTCTGAGAGCTGCCTAACTGGGCTCCTGAGTTACTGTTCCAGGAACCAATTTTTGTTTTTATACTGCTCTGGTTACAAAGTTGCATAGTTTCAAGTAGCCTGTTCCAACCTTGTTTCTTTATAAATTCAATTACTTTAGCCGGGGTTTTGCAGAGCACAAAGGCTTGTAAGAGAACACATCGCACATTAGAGCAGAAACACCTGTATCATTATCATTACCTTGAAGACACATTTCAACACTAACTTTCTATGTGTCTACATTATCTTTGTAAATGGATTTCAAGTTCTCACTTTAAGTCTTGAAATTACCAAAAAGAAAACATAGATGTTCATTTGACTGCAGATGGGATGGAGTTCTAATACTCCTTCATCCTGGGTCGCATCGATTCAGAGTTGATCAGTTTCTCAGTTCAATTGGAGACGCCATCTAGACTTCAGTCTCTGAGCCACATATTGGTAATATTTTTATGAAACTACTTTATTTTGTTTTATTTTTATGCCCCATTTGTTCACTTTCACAGTCTCTCTCTCTCTTCTCCCCTCCCTCTCTTCCTTCCATTCTTGTCATTCTTAAAGAGGAGGGCAAATTTTATTAAAACCTGTTTCTTAGTGACTGTTTTGTTTTCAGTGGTGTCAGTACGACCCATCATGCTAAGATAGGAGAATATTTTATATTCCTTGAAAAAGAAATGAAGAAAGAAGATGCACCATATTAATAATATGAACTTAGAGAGATCTATCTGTCAATATTCCACATAGAAGGCCTCCATTGTCTTGTCATGTGATATGTGATTCATTTGTTCTAAATCATGATGACATCAAACTGGAAAACTTAGCTGATGTGCATACAGAATAACCCCCCATGCTATGAAATACATGCAGATCAAATCCTTGTTAGAGAAGTTATTGAACATATTTACTTTCTTTACAAACATTATTTAAAAGTCATAAAAATTTCCAACAAATTAGCAGCCAATGTTGTTTTGATGCTTTCTGTGTGTCAAGTATTCTTCTAAGCATTTCAGTGGTATTGACTCAGTCACCCCCAGAAGGTAAGTACTCTTATTACGTTCATTTTTCAGGAAAGGAAACTGAGGCCAGAAGGGCTAATTGCCTAAGGTTGTACAGCTAGTGCGAGGGGAAGTCAACGTTGAAAGCCAGGCGGTCTGACTTGAGAACCTAAAAGACAGACCTCCCTGCCCTCTCCACCACCACGCTGCCCAGGGAGGAAAGAAATACCACTCCCATTAGATCGTTGAAGAAACTGAGGCTTAGGAAGATCTTATCCAAAGTCACAGACGTTCAGTGGTAGAACAGGGATCTGAACTAGAACATAAGCACTTGGCCACATCAGGTCTTCCTGAATTTTTGTGCTTCTCTGTCATCTCAGGCTGTGTTCAATGCTTTCATCTCTTGAATATTTTTAAGGCTTTAGGTGGAAAAAACCTCAGCGATTTTCATTTATTACTTTTTAATTTGCATATTTATCACTCATTTCTAAAGTGTAGGTAGAAATAAGAGTATCTGGTTTAAACAGGAAGTCTTTAGTAAAAAGACATCAATTTAAAAGACTTCTCAAAAAAAGTTCTCAAATGGGCAAATACTTTTTTTTTTCCACTTAAAAACTCTTCTGAATGAACTTGGCAGAAGACTGGCCACTCCTGCTAGCTTTAAGATTCCTCCCAATTTCTCTTCAAAATTCCCTGGAAGATAAACAAAAAGATTAGAAGTGGAAACTAAAGCTGAGAAGACCATATGTGGAGAACAGCCTAATTCTCCACCACCCGTGCCATTCAAAGGGTTCTAGGTTAAAAGTCACACACTCCACAGCCTGAAGCAGAACAGGACAGATGCTCCTGAAGGAGACTGGACAAGCTGCTGACTCACCCGTCTGTTACTGTGACACACTGGGTTGGCACTAACAAGAAAAACAGACATACTCCCCAACTTTTGAACCAATAAAAGCCACACTTCTGCCTTTCACATACCAAGGTCTCCTTTTTGTTTCTGGTTTTCATCTACGGCCAGAGTGGTGGTAGAAGGCGGAGTGGAGAGGAGATGGGATATATTGCAGAAACAATCTAGCAGCTCCCGCTGGAAGAAGCAATTTTCAGATAAAGGGGCACGCTGTTCCCAGAAGACGAAGGGATAAGGTTAGGCTGGTAAACCTAACTGAAGTTCAGGAGATCTGCCCTGGGTGAACACTAGACTTCATAAATTGAACTGGGTTCTACACATCAATCATATTCTCCAATCCGGTGAGGTGAGGAGTGCAGACCTCCATTACCAGGCCAGTGGGTCCATCCTCCAGGTGCTCTGAACTGAACTCTTCTCCAGGGTTGACAGGAGCTGCCTCACCTGGAAATGCAGGAAAGATTACACTCTCCCCCTAGAGATGATGCTCCTCCAAAGACTGGCACTGTGCAAAAGGCCAGGCCCTTCGTTCAAGGTGGGACAATGTTATGGGGCTCTTCACACTCCAGAGTTCCCCCTGGGCTTGGGCTGAAACTAGATCTCATCTGAACCCTCATTTTCACCTCGTTTCTTCCTCAGCCCCATCCTGGACCCCTCACTCGCTCCTAGGTTTTACCTGCAAGCACTCTCACGAAATCACTGCACAATGATCCCCATCGCAGGCTCTGCGTCTAAGGGACACAAAACCTCAGACAATCTACTGAACTAATTAACAGCAGTTCCAGGTACACTGACTATCTTGTAAATAAAGGTGACACAAAAACTCTTATGCATGTAGTTTTTTTCTTATTTTGTAGATTCCAATTTCATTTTCAAAAAATACAGATCCAGGATATTTTGTGGTTCTTGAAATGCATTGCCAAATTATTTTTTATAGGGTTTGTCTCAATTGTACTACCTCCAGCAACATTTCAAAGTAGAAGTAACAGCAAGGCAGCCAGCACTAGAAACCAGCACTATTCCAAACTATTAAGGTTATCTTATTGCTGCTCTGATTTGTATATCTTGGATCGCTAATGAGGTTGAACACTTCCCCATATTTGTTTACTAATTGTAGATCTCTCTTAGTTCAATTTCAAATCTACGAAGAAAATTCCATGCCAGGTTTCCAAAAGTTTCAACACCGTGAGATTAATCTCATTGTGTGCGAGGGCTTTTCAGTTCCATGTAAGACAATTCCAAGTTTAAAAACTGGGCAAAGTCATCAGGACCGTTTTCCTGTGGAGAAAGGTTAAAGTAAAGCAGATGTGAAACTGGCCTCAAATCTCTTTTCTCAGACCGTGTTGTCAGGGAATGTTAACTCTTGAACCTACACACAAAAGAACGCTGAAGAAATAATTTAATAGTCATTAAAATTACTTTTCATGTCATTTTATTAATAAAAACAAATGTGCTAAATAACCTCAGCATAACTGTAGTAAATGATCTCATTGGCCTTACTCCCTCAGCTTCCATGGCAAACTCTCCTCATTCTGCCTCACTAGAACTTCCCTTTCTTTCTATTTTTCTTCCCTTTCTCCCTTTTTATCTGCTCTAAATGTAAGTGTTCCCCAAAACTTCTGTCCTTGGGCCTTTTATTGTTTCCCTTTCATCTTCTCCCTTAGTGATTTATTTATAATGTGAAATTAAACTATCTAGAGTGATTTTTTCCAGATCTTTCCATTTCACTCAGGAGTGTGAAATTTCCCAGGGTTCCCCACAAATTCAGCAGTGCTCTCACACTGATAGAGAATGACAGCAACGAGGACACACTCTCATAAGAAAGTGCACTCATGAGGAAATGCCACAGAGATAAATTGGATGTTCCTACGTAATTCCCATACCACCACCTGACCACGGACCTGGTGTGTCAAGACAGCCTGTCCTCCACAGTTTACATGCTTCCTGTTACCGGCACAAAACAGAAGTCGTTAGACAAAGTCAGCTCAAGGATGTGTGTTTCTAGCCTATGTTAAGACCAAGTTACTTACCAGTGTCCAAAAAATGGGAGATTTCATATGCAATTTCTAGCTTCTCTTAAAAAAATGATAACATTAGGTTCCAAATTCCCACATGAAAAGAATCTATCAAAGCCTGATAATGGCTCCCCTCTTTAAATGAGGCATGTACCCTCCAGTTTACCACAGTCCCCACTGCTCCATATTGCCTGAAACCTCCTCATTCTTCTTTGTCTCTTTGCTTAATTCCTTCACTCTCGTTTTCCCTCATTCCTTCTCTCCTTTTTTCCTTCCTTTCTCCTTCCTATACACACTCTTTCCTCATCTGAGATTCTCTCCCCTCAAGCTTCCTTCACCTTACCCCTCTATATGGCATAGCCTATTTAGTTTTAGAATCCTGTTTGGCGAGACCTCTTCTGTAAATGTTTTCCTGACTGCCCACTATCACTACCACCTAGTTAATCATTGATGCTTCTCTAGTTATTCTCTCTGACATGAATACCTGCATATATTTATCTACAAGTATTGGACAACCAACATATATTGAGAGACTAGCATGCAGCAGACACTCTGAGAAGTGCTGCACACATAAAATCAAAGAAAATATGTTCCTGGGCATCATGGAGTACACAGTTTGTGGAAAATGCAGGGACAGAAGGTGGGGTAGGGCGCTGTGGAGGATGGAAGAAAGGCCATTCCCTTCGAACCAGGCTCTTTAGAGCAAGTGACTTACTTGATTTGAGATTTGAAAGACAAAGAGGAATTAGCTTAGCAGATAAATTGAGGAAAAGTGAATTTTAGGGGATGAAAGCATAATCTGAGAAGGCATATGAGCATAAAATACCCAGTGAAGACAGGGACTAGCAATTAGCTCTGTGTTGCCACAGAGAAAGGTATATTCCCTGAAGTAGCAAAAAACGAGGCAGGAACCATTTTAACCTACTCTCTTTATTCAAAACCATGGTTTCCTTTGCTTCCACTATAAATTCTAGAATTAATTGAATATCACAATTAAAATACATAAAGCAATTGCATTTTAGAAGCAAGATTTAATTTTTTGCGTGCATATTGAGCCTGCTCTTAAGCTTTCTTTGGCATCAAGAGTTTGGAAGGGAGTTTGGAAGCAAGAACACAAAACAGGCCATTTTTAACATCGAGCCTATCATGCTGCTTTGTTTTCATAGCCAGAAATACAAAAATTAAAGAAAAAAGTTTCACAAACATAGTCAATGAAAGTCGGATGAGGGCTGCAAGGCCTGCTCACTTATTTTGGGTAAAATAAAAATCTGTTTTACCCAAAATTGTTCCAAATTATTTTCTGGAAGTTACAATGAAATCAAATTTGATTTCTCAAATCTCCTCTTGGGGACCATTTGGCAATTACGAAACGTTAGCAGTAAAAATTTCCTCCCAAACTTCCAAATGGAATTTTCTGCCACAATATCAGGAAAATATTACCTGAATTTATCTTGCAGGAAGACTAGCTGATATTTTATATTTTTTCCCTGAAATCAGCTTCAAAAATTAAGTGAGAAGGAGAAGGGACCATTTTTTAACATCAATTTGCTATCCCTGTAGCTGGATTTTGGTTATAATTGCCTGAAGTATACTTAACATGCATTGATATTCCTGTTTATCTCTTAAAATTCCAAGTTCCATATACAAAATTCCAAACCAAGCTGCCAAATACGCCAAGCACCAATGAAAGTTGTTAGTTTCAAACCTTTGAAGTAATTGGTAACTTCCTTGATGTTCTAAAAGTAAGGCTCCTGCAGTCTTCAGCTAAGTATCTTTCCTTTTGATAACTAATAAACTTGAGGATAGGACACAACAACTTCATCAGGCACATTCAAGTATTCACTCAGTAAGGCACATAGTCTAGCACTTTTTATGGGGTTGACTCCTTTGGTAATAGTAGGAATAATTCCCACGGATTCCTGGGCAGGCTCTGAATAACTCTGATTTTCCTGCCCTGCCGAACTCCTCACTATGAATTCCATGCTGCTGGAGCATCATCAGTGCAGATTTCTACCAATTCTTTTTAATCTCATTTGTTCAGAAGAATTTTAACAGGGCTTCAGAGACACAATTAGGTTTGGTTGTAGGCCCAAAGGCTTGAGAAACAGCTTCCTTGCCTCCACACCACCTTTAACCACAAACCACGCAGAAACACAAGGTTTAGCACATGGTTCTTGGGGGCACTCATAAGATGCATCAAACTAATGGTAAGAAAAAGCAAGGATTTGATCTTTTGCAAAACTCAAAGTGTGGTGTCACCAGGTGAGACATTCTAATGTCTGACTACAGCACGCGAGAAAGAAAGATTCCAGAACAGCTTCAAAATATCCTCTCTGATAAACTGCTAGCAGTACTCACAATGCATAGTTCCCTGAGAATTTCTCCAGTGTTGTGAAGTTGGGGCCTCCAGTGATTAAAAGGATTACTTTATGCAAAATCTTCACAGCCATTATGGTTTCTTCTTAATACATTCCGATACTATCTAATATTATAGGTTGCAGAGAATTGCACTCTAATAATAAGATCTACCTATACAAAAATAAAGTTTATGTGGGGCTGGCCTGGTGGTGTAGTGGTTGGGTTTGCACACTCCAGTTCAGTGGCCAGGGGTTCACGGTTTGGATCCCAGGCACAGACCTATAGACTGCTCATCAAGCCATGATGTGGTGGTGTCCCACATAATAGAGGCAGATTGGCACAGGTGTTAGTTCAGGGAAAATTTTCCTCAAGCAAAAACAGGAAGATTGGCAACAGATGTCCACTTGGGGCCAATCTTCCTCAAAAAAAAGAAAGAAAGAAAGAAAGAAAGAAAGAAAGAAAGAAAGAAAGAAAGAAAAAAGATTTGTGTAAATCTGATTTAAATGTTATTAAAGCTGAAATAGAGTTCCTTTGATTATTGTTTTTAAGTTGAATCCTTGTTGTTTGGAATAAACTTGGATCTAACCTTGATGTATAAGTGAGCCTCATCACATTTGTATTTAGCTGCCATCCTCAGTTGTCTTATAGGAAAAAATTGTTTTGTTTTGTTTTTTAATTTTTTTTTTAAAGATTGGCACCTGACTAACAACTGTTGCCAATCTTCTTTTTGTTTTCTTTCTGCTTTTTTCTCCCCAAATCCCCCTAGTAATAGTTGTATATTTTAGTTGTGGGTCCTTCTAGTTGTTGCGTGTGGGATGCCGCCTCAGTGTGGCCTGATGAGTGGTGCCACGTCCCTGCCCAGGATCCGAACCAGTGAAACTCTGGGTCCCGGAAGCGGAGCGTGCGAGCTTAACCACTGGGCCACGGGGCCGGCTCCTCCAAAAATTGTCTTTAATGAGAAGTATTTTTCAAGAGTGCCAAGCTGGTTTTGAAGAGTAGAGTGATGCTGATGGCAGAGGTGACTGCCTAGTTTCCCCTCATATGAGGCCAATAAGCCAAATATTTGTTTTATGATTCTCTGTTCTTATTTGCTGTTGGATTAAACTCTGTTGTCAAACAATACAGAGATATAAAAAGAAAAAGGAATTATTCCCCTTGTCGCTTACAAACTCATCCCACTGAGGTAGATCAAGTTATCTATCTACCCTATTCTTTCTGCTCCTACAAAGACATAGATTCATATTTATATTAACACACGAATATGTAGTGTTTTATTTTATAAAAATAGAATTATATTGCACATTTTCCTGCAACTTGCTTTATCATTTAGTTTCTATGGTTAATCCCTTGGTCCATATAATTCATTTTCATTTTAAAGAACACCAAAAACTAAGATTTTGATTCAATTTACATTAAAATGGAGAAGGAATTGTTTCATCATACTATATTTCCATCTAGCAACATGACATACATTCATTTGTTGAGGTTTTATGTCTTTCAAGAAAAAAGGGTTTTTGGGGCCCACCCGTGGCCGAGTAGTTAAGTTCGCATGCTCCGTTTGGGCGGCCCAGGGTTTCGCCGGTTCGGATCCTGGGCGCGGACATGACATCACTCATTAGGCCATGCTGAGGCGGTGTCCCACATGCCACAACTGGAAGGACCCACAACTAAAATATGCAACTATGTTCTGGGGAGATTTGGTGAGAAAAAGCAGGAAAAAACCCCCCAAAAACCCAGAAGATTGGCAACAGTTGATAGCTCAGGCGCCAATCTTTAAAAAAAAGAAAAAAGGGTTTTCACAAAGATATTGTGATTTTTTGTTAAATTTATTCTCTTTATAGGTGTTATTTTTCCTGTTTTGAAAAAGAGTTTATTTTCCTGTTACATATAACCGGTTATTGCTGGGATGGTAGGTTGTATTATTGATCATTATCTACTCCCTCTATGGTAAGTGGATTATACATCTATGTTAGATATAATTTGCAATATCTTCTTGGAACGAAGCATACTTCCTATCCCCATTTGAGGTGGCCATGTCACTTGTGTTGGCCAATGAATGTGAATGGGTATGACATAAACACATCCAGACAGAAGCTTTAAATTTAATTGTGTGATGTACTTGGCCTCTCAAGCTTCTGTTCTCCGGCATTAAAGCGTCCAAGTAGAGGCTGCACCTTTGGACTAGATCCTGGAACAAGAATGCTTGCAAAGCAGACCTGTGGCCAACCTATAGCTTGGAGCAAAGCGGCAGCCAACTGTCAAGAATTGTGAAGAGTCTCATATTTTACCTTACTTTCAAGCTAAGATGTTAACTTGCCAGTTTCATCGATGCTGACAGAAAACACTTAACTCCTGGGTCAGAGACAAAAGACAGTAGCCAGAGTGTCAGCATGTTTGTGTGGGTTCCCTGAGTCTCCATTCCCACATTCCCACACATGTGAAGGGGTCCATGTAGATGCCTGAAAACATAGTAGGTTGCATTCTAGGAGAGGAACACTGACCTTGAAATCCCATCATTTCATAGCAAACAGTGAGCAAGCCTGCTCTTTGCCCCAAAGGTAGAAATTACCTCCTCTGTCAAGGTTGCTTACTGCAGACACATCCCTGAGAAATGGCTGGGTAAAAAATGATCAGGGTCTTAAAGGCTTAGCACACCCAGCAAGACATGTAGGAACATGAGAGACTCATGGAAGAGCGTCTCCCAACACCAACCCTCAGCCCTCATGGAATGTCAGTGAGAAATAAATGTTTGCTATTTTATGCCACTGCAATATTAGGGTTGTTTTTTACATAAAGGTAACTGATACAGCAAATACAGAGAAAGAAAGATCCATTGATATTTGTACATTTGTCTTATATTCTGCCACCTTACCTAATTCTCTTATTTTAAAAAATAATACAGTTTCTTGGGTTTTCTAGGTATAATACCATCATCTGCAAATAAAGTGAATTGTCTCCTTTTCCCCCCAGTATTTATATTGATTATTTTGTTTTCTTACCTTCAGCATTAGCCAGAGCCTCCAAAACAATGTTGAATAGTAATGATTATGATAGTAAATATGCCATTTATTAAACTATTACCCTTTAGTTCCAAACCTACCCTTTGATGCTTTGCTTATGATGCTGGGGCTGAACCATGTTTTTGCTTTGCAAGTTGGCTCCCTGTTAAACTCTGTGGATAGAGAGTTCACGGGCAGAGAGGGCCCAGGCTGGAAAAGAAAGAAGGGACTTAGTTAATACATCTGTAGTGCTTACTACATATGTTCTAAGAACTTTATTGTATATAATAACTCACTTAAACCTACCTGGTTGTGGCTTATAACTACATGGTCAAGTTTGAATTGCCAAATGTTTATTCAGAACTTATATTCATAACTGAAACTGAGCAATACTTAGAGTTTTATATCTTGTATCATTATTATTATGTTTCCTACTATCTTATTGCCTCTATTGAACTGAAAGATCCTTGAAAACCAATGCCTTACTAATATTTTTCTCCTATATAGTCAATATCACAATATCTGGCAAGAATATGTGATTGATGTATGTTAAATGAATAAACACACAACAGATCTAAAGTAAGTCTACTTTTTGAAAAATTAACATTTATTCTGTAATACAAATTCTAATTTCACACATTTAAAAATATTTGTAAGAAGTTAAAATACATAACAATAGGTAAATTTAATATTAATTCAACTAGATTTTTCTAGGCATAAGTGTTCATTTCAGAACTCTGGCAATTTTTAAATTGTTGCTGATCCTGTCTCATTAAACATCTCTTTGTAGAGTTTTAAAATTCTCCAACATTTAGTTAATAGCAATAATTACTTTTGCATACTTTTGACTTACTTTATGTTTTGTGATGTAGATTATATCAAAATTATTTCTTTTTCCAGAAGATTAAAGACAAATTACTAGAAGATATGCATCAAGGATTCCTAATGTATGAAACCATTTTCAACAAAATGCTTTTTATTTAAGTCAAAATTGGATTTCCATGGTTTGGGGTTTCAGGACTTCTAAGGCTTTGCTCCCACAGATTCAAAACTTGAACTAGACATCAAAGGTTATAATGTTGCCCCTTCAAGGCACCAGCTAAAGGATTTGGCAACTATTTTCTATGATTTAGCTTTGCTTGAATCCTTCCCTTCAAAGCAGCTGTTACTATGTCTTTGCGATTAAGTATAAGGACATGTTATCATTTATTTGCGTGTTTTTTAAATTGCATTTTAAGGATCTTCCATATCCACAACAAAATACTGGCAGATAAATAAAGTAAAAATGTATCCTCTACCACCAACGATCTTGCTATATAAGGTAGAGACCATAGGCAGACCCAAATTTTATAGAGAAATAATAGTGTAGGACAAATTTCTTTCAATTCCATTAGCAATAGGAAGAAAAAACCATCAAAATGAGGGCAACACAACTGAAGTGACACCCTGCGGTTTTCCCTATTGTTTTTGTTGTTGTTTTAATTCTAGGTTCCATTTTATGTGGTCAGGAGGTAACGACTGGACATTTATGATCATTATCACAAAGAATCTTTTTCTCACGTCCTCATGGCATGTTTGGAAGCAGTAATACAAACCATGGTAATAAGAATTATTTTAATATTATTAATTTTTTTTCCTTCCCTACTACCCTAAAGTTTATAACTTTAACTTTCATTATAAGGAATAATTGACGTATATCTTTTTTTACTAAAACACAGTAGTTTTATAAGGCTTGGGCTGGATTTATTTGAGAAAAGACTGTATTTTATTATGTGCCCTGAAAGTGACCTAAAATGCATTTTATCAGTTCAATTCAGTTTACTTACCTTAGCCTATGTGGTTTCTGTGTGTGTGTGTGTATCATACTCCTGATGATGGCAAAAACCTATACAAAGTGTTGAAAATCACAAATACATGGAGCTGTTTTGATGACAGTCATCTAATTTTAGAAGTGAATTATGACATAGAGCTATCTTTGATTATATTAAGTACAGTCTACATTACTGTCCTATATTTTTGTCTGCGTTTTTACTTTATTTCTGAATATAGATTCTTTGTTTTATAATTTTCTTGAATTATGATTTAAAGGCAAGAAAATAAGAAATAACAGTTTATAGGATGTTAAGTGACCAACACAAGGATCTATTTCAGGAAATTAAAATGGCAACTTGGACAAATTTGTTTTTCTTTTAAATTAGGTTTATTAAAAAATACAGATTTTCTCATTCACGTCAATTATGTGATATTTAAAAATACCAGAACTATCACAGTAGTTTAACATTGTAGTTTAACATTTCACACAATTGACTTAAAGAAGAGGTTTGTTCAAAACTTTTCACCAACTCTCTGGAATGCCAACCACAGGATAAAGTGTAAAACATACTATATTTTTAATCTGGTATTAGCAGCTGTTTACGGTATGGCTTAAGGACTGTTCAGTTTTCTTATAATTTTGTATTGTTTTTTGGTGGTTTTAGTTTGATTTTTGTTGTCTCACTATTTTTAAAATGGTGTTATTTTCACAGGAAAAAAAAGAAAGCATAGACCAAAGGAAGAAAATTATGTTGAGCAAATTTCCATGGAAAATTACTTAGGTTTTAAAATTGAAGTTGACATTTTTGAATTGTGAAGTTTTGGGTCTTGTTTTATTTAAATCAAAATCTCTAAGATTTTATGAGAATGGTTGAAATCAGGAGACAGTTCTGAGTGAAAAAAAAAATGGGGGGAAAAGGTGAAAATAATGGAGAAACTTCAGCAAATGCCTCAACTCCAGAGCAATATCTTTTCTGTTTTGAAAATAAGTCTTTGCAGGTGTGTTTCCTATCTTGCTTTCTTGCTCAAGGAAGAATCATTTTCTGAATTTACCAGCAATTGATGTGTGCTGAGGGCTCATTTATTTCTCACAAAATGTCGCTAACTCACTCCTGTCCTCTTAAATTTGAAACAGCTGCTCCCCACTGGCAGGCTCTAAATCTCAACAGAGACAGAATTCCAGACTCTCTGTATGCCTGTATTACACTATTGTTAATAATAATCTCTGTCCATCAAGGTGACAAGGGGACAATGTGAGTCTACACACATATTTTCTCTGTCCATACATAAAAAGCTAAAGCTTGCATTTTGTTAGTAAAAACCCATGATTTAATTAAAAAAAACTCTCTGATTGTTGGTGCCATTTGAAGCACTATAATTTAGTTTTGCTTGAAGCACCATAATTTTCAACGTTGTTTCCTTTCTATGCAGTTATATTTTTAAATATTATCTATGAATTAGAGTAGCTTATTCACTGAGAGAAAGCAGCAGAGAGGTCCAAACTAAATGTTAAAAGGCAAAGCAAATCTGTAAAAATAAACATATTCTTTAATTTTAAATTGGTTATAATTTAATTTTCAGATTACATTTTCATAATTTAGAATTTGCAACCTCTTCAACATTTATTTGTAAAGAAGACAACAATTCCAACTTTTTCAATGAAGGCCTCACTGTTGAAAATAAGAATTTTAACACAATCCTTAAATACCTGACTTTTTAGTCAAAGGTACGTATTTTTATTTTACCTTGTTTTTACATTGTTACCTCACCAAAAAGAAATCAATTTGTTCTTCTTAGATTTTCTTGCAGAACAACTGTTCAATTTCTATAAAGACAGATTCATCTGTTTTGAAAAAAGCTAAAGATTATTTTCATGCATAAGATAAATCACTGAAAGAGACAGTAAAGAATTCAAAAGGTACTTCATGTTCTACCAGAACAAAATCCAAATCATTCTTCTCCACAGTGAATTCATGGTTTCCTGCAAGATAAGATCTCATCCTGTTAAGGACTTCATCCTCGAATAAAGAAGAACATAATTTCTCAAGGGAACTCCAGTATCATAACTGATGACATCAAATATATCAATAAGCACAGCTCTTATTTTAAAATAGTCACCCAAGTCTCTAGAACCTACAGTTGAAAGTACTGATGTTAACCTGTAATAGTCTACAATAAAATAAACACATGAAAGAGAACAAATAATTGTTTAATTATTAAAAAGTTTTCATTCTCATGAATAAAATTAAAATGCCCAGTAATCCTTAATTAATACATTTAGAATCCCTTCCTCAGTGATGAGAATTAACTTTGCAATTTAATTTGACACTTTACAGTGTGAAAAAGAAAGATAAAAAATAAGCCTCTTGGGAATGGCAGGAAAATTTCCAGTCTCTCACCAACCAATTCAATTTAATCAGGTCTCTCTGTCTCGCTCTCCCTTTTTTCCTGAAATCATTGGTGTTTCCACCCCCAGTCCTCTCCAGTCTTCTTTTTTTTTCTTAATAAACAGAACTAACTTTAAAGATCCGAGGTTTGGATTTCCTTTCATCTTGCAGTGTTTGTCTAGATTTGTTGCTGGTCAACATGGTAGTCCAGAATTCAAAAAAGATTAAAAAAAAAATTACAGTCTGTTACAAAAGATACATGATATTGTAGATATAAGATACCGGAAACTAAGGATAGCAAAAATTTCCAAATGTTTAATACTTTTTTACAGTGCCCTGCTTATCTTGGTATTTATTATTCATTCATTCACCAAAGCTGTATTGAAAAGCTATAATTCACTGAAGATAGCGCAGGGCCAGGATCCAGTCTCTGCCAAGAGGAGCTCACAGTTTAGTAGGAAGTCAGACAGGTAAACAAGAAAGTTTCAATATTAGACAGTAAATTCTTATATAAAGGGCTGTATGGTACTGTGGGGAAAAAACAAGAAGTCTTCCCAGGGAGGTGACACCTGATCCAAGGCAGAACAGAAGGTTAACAGAAGGTGGAAAATTTATCCTTGGCAGAGAAAAGACCATATGCAAAGAAATGGATATGGGGAATTTGGGGATATAGATATATGAAGTTGCCTGATGGACAAAGTCAATGGTGACAGAGGTGCCACGGAGAGAGAGAAGGACTGGAGCTAGCCTATGAAAGCCTTCATATGCCAAATTGAGTTAATATTTTAGTCTGCAGGCAATGGATTTTATGCAGAGAAATGACGCAATCAGCTTTAAGACTATCAAAGGTCAGACTCCCTAAGAAATAGTCACTGAAACCCTGTGATTTGTATGCAGCAATTCATACAGGGAATGGTTTTGGGAACAGTACCTGTTAGGGAGTGAAGGGAAGGAGGGGTGGGAAGAGGGGAAGTTAGACCGTGGTGCAGATGCATCGCAGGTGCAGCTGATGCAGCTGATCCCATGGGGAGTTCTGAAGCTGAAATGGCCTTTCAGATTTGTCCCATCTTGAGGCCAGGCAGCCAAGCCTTCTTACCCACACTGAGAAGTCACTGGATGCAAGCTGTACCCCAGGGAGGAGGGGTAACCTTGGGCAAGTTTGATTCCTGTAGGTGAGAGCAATTCCTGGAGAGGGACACAGCTGTGAGCCATCACCAACCAATACATCCAGCAGTTGGAAGCAGTGTCTCCATCCTGAAGAGGGATCTGAGGAATGCATCATATAATCTACTACAGGGGTTTTATTGTTTTAATTATTATTATTATTTTTCAGCTTAAACCTGACCATAGTGAGAAGGATGGTCTTGAGTGAGGAAAGATTGGTTAGAAGGGGATCAGATGGGATTTTGTGAAAAAGGATGATGTCAAAGGTACCATGGTAATTCATGGGGGAAAGACAGTCTTTTCACAAATGCTGCTGGAACAATTGGCTATCCATATGGAAGAAAAAAGAACCTCAACTCTTGCCTCACACTACACAACAATTTAACTCAAAATGGATCATAGTCCTAAATATAAAGGCTAAAACCTTAAAACTTCTACAAGGAATCAAAATAGAAAAATCTTTGTGACCTTGGGTTAGTCCAAGCTGTCTTAGATAGAACACTAGAAAATAAATAATACAAGGGCTGAAAGATTGACAATACCAAATGTTGATGAGAATGTGAAGGAACTAGGACTCTCATACATTGCAGATAAGAAAGTAGAAGTGCACAGCCACTTTGCAAAGCAAACATGGCAGTTTGTTATAAAGTTAAGGATATACTAACCAGGACATCCAACCCCATTACAAGGTATTTATCCAAGACAAATGAAAATATAAGAGTTGTACTCCAAAGTTTATAGCTATTTAATCAATAATGGACAGAAACTAGAAACAACTCAAATGCCCGTCAACAGGTGAATGGATAAATAAATCGTGATATATCTATAATATTGTATACTACTCAGCAATAGAAAAGGTTTGAGCTATTGATAGAATAATATGGATGAATCTCAAAGACAATGTACTAAGTAAAAGGTGCCAGACACAAAAGACTATATTATTATTCTATTTATATGAATTTATTTCTATAAAGGCAAAAGAACCACTGGTACCAGGCACCAGAGTCGAGGAGAGGACTGACCACAAAGTGGTACAAGGAAACCTTCTGGGTGATGGGAATTTTCTACAATATACATCATAATTGTGTAGTTGGCATACGGCTGTATATATTTTTAAAACTCATGGAGTTGTACATTTATTATTTCTGAATTTTATTATATGTTACCCCTAAAAAATGAAATATAAAAATAAATGAGTAGCATTTAAATGGCCACCAGGCCTTATTTTCTTCAGTTCCTGTTTCTTAGAAAAAGTCCTTTTGTTAAGCCTTCAGCATTCATTCACTGAATGAAGACTGACAATGTACCAGGTTCTGTGTTTTTTCCAAATGGCTGAATTTTATTCAAAGAGAAGGCAATCTAGGAATTCGACAACTATAGTTTTAATGCCCTAGCTACTAGTAAATTGATCACCAAGACCATATTAAGAAACTGGTCTACTTTATGTGACAAGGATAATATAATATTTTAAATAAAAAGTATCCCTTAAAAGTAAGAGAGAAACGAAAAACTCAAAGAAACTTAATATAAAATGGGCATCTCTTTTCCTGGATTTTTTTTGTGAGTATAAGTAAAAACGTAATAAGTGCCCACTTAATTGAACACATATGGCAGGAATGAAAATTTTAAAGAGAAGAAAACCATTTTTTGATTCTATAAATAAGAAGATACTAATAGCAAGGAAAATGTCTAGCTAGGAAAATATTTGACATTTCTCTCAACTGTAAGAGACAGAAAACACAAACATCTCTGAGTGAGGGTTTCACTGTATCTGTTCTGGACTCTAGCTATCAGCCTAAATTTCTACTGACATTACTCTACCTCTCTGCTTTGCACTCACTCTAAAGGGAAGCTTTGTAGCTACAGTCAGATAAAAAGTAGAGCTTGAGAACATACATATAACAATAAAGCATTATCAAATATGAGGTATACCCTGCACTTATATCAGCTTTTGTTATGTCCCCAATTTTGTTCCATGACACCTGAGTCAAAAGTCAGTTTTTCTAAATTAAATCCAATCTGACTTGGCTTCCATGCTAGAGAGGCAGAAAATGCTATTATCTATCTATATATCCATCTACCATTTTCCTGGTTCCTATTCCCTCCCTTGGGGTTGTGCACAAACCCCAAAACGATGGGGAAGAGCCTGGTGACTGCCACTCCTGGTCAGCCTTGCCCATGGGCCTGTGTAGTCCACTCACAGATATGAAGCGTCACACCTCTGGATCAAGTCTGGCCTCAGGACTATCTTTCCAGAATCCTAAGCTGGGCTTCCTATCATTTGGCTTCCCTGGGCACTCATACTCCTTAGGGCCCTGTGTACACATGAGCCGCTGACAGAACCTACAATTGGTGTGAACCCCCCTCCTCCACACCTTCCCACCCCACTCCCCAACTGTCCGTCCCCCTTTCACCTCTGACATTGTTCTCCAAGCACAGATCCCGGACCAGCAGCAGCACCTGAGAATTGTTTTTCATTTTAAAGTTTGTCAGGCAACTCTTAACATGTAGCCAAGGTTGAGAATCATTGTTCTAGATTTAAGAACAATCATGATAACAGAGATGATGAGACTATGCATAATATAAATACATGTTAATATACTTAAATGATTGAAGTCTAGTACAAGTAAGTTTTAAGTGAATTTAGAAGAGAAGTTACCAGTGTAGGCTCTTAATTAGCTAAAAAAAGCTTACTGGAAAAAAGTAGGATTTAAGGTGTACAAGCTGCAGAACATTCTGGACCTTCTCCTTCCTGTACACTGGGGAATTACTGGAGCTAGGCTGCCATCTTGGTCTGTGAGTTGGCTTTGGGAATGTAAGTCATGCATGACTGGGCAACAAGATGGAAAGAGCCTGAATTCCTGAAACAACCCTGGGCAAACTGGCCCTGGATCGCCTATGTCCAGACATCTTTACACAAAAAAGAAAGAAACTTCAGTCTTGTTTAAGCCTATTATCTTGGGGTTTTCCTGTCACTTGCAAGCAAACCTTCTCCTGACTAATGTCAATAGCAGTACATACTGTATGACCAGACAAGAGAATCTCGCCAAAATAATAGACATTAAATACCCACATTCTATATCACCTCAGAGTTTACTTTTCAACGTAATGTAAAGGGATTGTGACTACCATTTGTGGTATAGAAAACATGAACGTGATAATTAATCAGCATTCACCTCTCGTCTCCTGTGTATTACACGAGAAGAGAGAGGCTGAGGGAAAGAAACTTTTGTGACTCTCTCCTGGGTAAGAGTGCATGTGAATGTAATCAACACAACATCCCCATATACCAGGCCATACTGTGAACCCAATCTTGTGTTTTGCAATTCATTTTTTCTTAAGTATTATTCCCTTTTGTTTAAATACCCTAAAGAAGTATCTTATTGGGAAATCCCTAATGCACAAAAAAGTTTCTTCTGTAGAAGACAGATATAAAAGTTGTGAAAAATCTATTTGTAGGGGGAAATATGCATATTGAAAATCATTAATTCATTTAGAGCATTACTGAATTTCTGGGCAAAGCTGTTCATTTTGCAGGTTTTATGATCCTTCTTAAGCTAAAAGCTTAAATGATCAAGCCCTTTGCTTTGTCAAGATCCATTATAAACTCAAGTGCCTTCAGTGGCCAGGCGGGTGGGTTAAATAGTCCCCAGGTGGGGGTGATGGGAAAATGGGGAACACCTGGGCTTCTGAACTGGGCCACTTCACTTCAGCGATGATGCCCTGAGTGAGTGGGGGCTAATATCATCAGAGCTTCTGATCTTTTAGAAGAAGCCAAAATGCTCGGTTTTTAAATGTATCTTCCGATATTCAATCTAAAAATTTAAAAACACAACACCGACCAAATCAAACATCCCTGTGAGCTGAGTACCATCTCCAGTTTAAAGTTTAAATGAAACTGGATCTGAGTTTGCAAAATCAGATTTTAAAATTTTGCTTTAATTTGGCCTTAATATAACTGCTTTAATTGATTAAAAATTGCCTGAACCCAACACGAAGGGTAAAATAATAAATGACGATTTGTCAAGTAGAAAAGAGGCATGCTGAATTAATTGCCAGTGGGCTCTATTACATTCCTTTAGAGCCAGAGACAATTTAACTGGGATAATGCTCAGAGAAGTTGTGACTTCATTTTCCTAGGCCATCAGGGCCTTGGGGATAACCAAGGGTTTTGGTGACAACAGTCGTGACTTTTGCCTCCTCCATTGTACCCATCTTGTCACCCTGTCAGGGAGATGACATCCCTTCTTCAACTGAAGTCAAGGAATTTGTCAAATGCCTTTTATGTGCCAGGAACTGTGTTAGGTGCTAAGGACACAAAGTTGAGTAAATCCATCTCTGTCTTCAAAGAATCCATAGCTTAGTGGGAGAGAAAGAAGCATAAGTAATTATAAAACAGTATACTATGTGTCATTAAATCAAAGAAGCTATCAGTGATAAGAGACACCGTTATTTTTTGTACCTCTAAGAAAAAATTAAATTATGGTATCCTTCCAATTTTAAGATGCATTCTGATTTCAGAGAGATTTAAATGTCATGTGCTATGGAAGTTGTGCTAAGGAGCAAAGAGAAGAGAGGATCTAACCCCACGCGTTTAAGGGTGAACTGGGGAGTCAGATTACTTTAAGCCATGTGATCCAGAGCAAGTCCCTCAACCTCACTTTTTCCCTCATCTGGAAAATGAAGTAATAACATTAGCTACCCCATAGAGCTGTGAAGATTAAATAAGGATTTCACATAAAATGCTCACCAGTGCTTTAGATCTAAGTAAGTGCTCAATAAAGGTTAGCTATTATTAGCAGAGGTAATTAATGACAGAACTTGAACTTAAAGAAAGAATACGTCTTTTCCAAGAGATAAGGGAGAAAATAGATTCCAGGGAGCAAGAACAGAATTCACAAAGACCTAGAGGCATTGTTCTGGAATATCTACTACAGCCTGTCTGCTGTGCTGTAGTAGGCAAGGTTTTGCCCTTGAGGAATTGTAAATCTTTTTGACACCCTCTTCTTTCTCTTGCTCCTTCCTCCCCTCCCCTCCGATCCCAACACACCCACAAAGGCAGCTTGCTTCTTTCAGCTTTATACTCAGAAACATGCACCTGGCCCTGTATTCAATCATGAACTCAGCTCCTCAGAGCAATGACACTAGTTACTTGTCTTCCATTTCCCTCCTCACTCCCCGATCTCACCCTCTTGTCGTTGGGGGCAGCCTTTGTCTGACATCCTTTGTTTAAGAGGATTAATTGCTATCCCCCAGTGCCTGACAGTTTCTTTCAGGGGACTTCATGCAAATTAGGCTCCAGGTGGCCTGTCCTGATTTCCCAGAGGTCCCCAAGGGGTAACACCCTATTAGGACATTCACTACGAATAACATTTAGTGAGCCTCACCCCTTTGAGGTTTGGAGAAGTCATTGGACTTGCACTAAAGTACCCATATAATCACAGAGCTGACCCTGTTCAGTGTTTAGCTATGTTATGCTGCATCATCATTCAAAATGTTTTTCCACCTAAAAGATATTCCTTCTCAGTATTATTTCTATTAACGCAGTGCCCCCGTTTTAGAAGGCAACTAGTATCTTGAGTAAGAAACCTATCCAGTCTTTGAATTTGAGTTCATCCATCCATTTCTTCCTCTACACATATTTCCTGAGCACTTACCGAGGGTAGGGGACTCAGCTACAAGAAGAGGATTTGAGGTTGAATGAGGCCAACATGGTCCCTTCTCTCACAGACCTTACAGTTCAGCAAAGGAGGAAATTAAAATAATTCCAAGGCTAAGAGCAAAGACAGCTTAGGGAAAGCTTCTCTGAGGAAGTTCCTGCCAAGGAGAGGTCAAAATGATGGGGAGAATTAGCTAAGTAAAGGGATAGAGGGAAAGAGGTGCTAAAATGAGATGTGAAATACTTTGCAAAATGTGTAACAGCAGACATGTGTAAGACTGTGTGGTTATTAAAGATACATCCCTCCATAGTTCTCCAATCTCTGTCCCAGACAGTCCTTCCATCAACCTGCTTACTATTTCTGCTCCTTTCTCAGAACAACCCCTCTTTTATTCTGTCTTGTTTTATGAGTGTTTCTTATATTAAGTTATTGGTATACTCTTGGGTTTGTGCTGGAGACAAGAGCCTTTCTGGATGTAACAGTGACCTGATTATTATGTCAATTACCTGGGAACAGATCTTTCAGACCAGATCCGGGCGCTGAGAGGGATGCGTGGGGGTTGCCGAGTGGGATTTTGTTTCCCTTGGTCTTGATTCTGAAAGGCGAAATATGCATGAAAGTTAGGCAACTGGTGGTTATAACAGTACTTTTTAAAACTTTTTGATTGAGATCCATAGTAAGAAATATATTAAGATAGCAACTCAATACACACATCTTACCAAAACAGTAGTTTCTCAAAATTTGTGTTGTAGGAAAAATTACCCTTACTACATGTGATACAACGTGATATTTTATATTTTGGATTCTGATTAGTGTTTTTCAGAGTGGCAATCCACTAATGGGTCACAAAATCAATTTAGAGGGTCATGATGAGCACCTTAAAAAATGAAATAGAAGCATCCATTCAGGGACAGGCTGGGAATAGTGAAGAAGATATCTGTACATTGTGGTCAGTCTTTGGAGTTAGAATTTACATATCTTGGATTTTCTAAGTCTCTGCTTCTTGAATTATTTGTACGTTGTAATACGAAACTCGATACAGATGAGTGGTTATGGCTGTGGGTTCTGGAGTACAGGTTCAAATCTTGACTCCACTACTCAGAGGCTGTGTGACATGGGACATGTGACTTAGTCTCCTGCATCCTGCTTTCCTGGAGTGTAAAATGGAGATGACAACAGCACTTACCTCAACCAGCTGCAAGGATTTAATGAGATGATGCAGTGCCTGGCACAAATAAACACTTAATAAATATTAGCCATTATATTTCGATCTCTTTTATTTTCCCCCAGTGTTAAGGTTTAGCTTTTTTCAGCTTGCTAAGTAGAACTGAGGGAAGAGTTATGCACATGGAAGTAGAAGGCTCTGGAAGCCAGATTGCTTAGGGTAGCAGATATCAAAGTGAAAGAAATACAAGGAGAAACTGAAATCCCAAGGGTCCGAATGGAGGTCCTCAGTCCTTCCAGAGCTAACTCTTGAAGGTCCAGGGTTTTATTTTCTTAAAGAAAGCAGTTCCGCTTAGAGTTCTTCTCTCTAATATCAACACACTTTTGACCCTAGCTCCTGGCTTTTCATGTAGATCAGATTCCAATTTGTTACAGAAACTTGACTAAAGCTGATTGTATATTTCCCCACAAATTTCTACTTGACATTCCCTGGGGTTCCTCTTCTTGTTTAGGTACCCTTTCTGCTTGTCAATCTCTTCTTGGCCAAGTTCCTTCCTTCCTGAATCTAGCAATATATGAGGTTTTTTAAAAAAAATTTAGGTATCAAGAAAAAAATACTGAATAATAAGATGAGAATAAAAGAATGTATTTTATCACACCATTTTGTGGCAGCAAAACTATTCTATACTAAAAACATTTAATGCGTTTGATGCATACTCCTTAACCATTTCCACTCCAAAAAATGACAGATGACATTCATCCGTGGGACACTCCCATATGTGTACCCAGAATATCTTTAAAAAAGAATTCCAATTTTTCAGATAACATACATAAAACACTTTATAACATGTAAATAATGAAATTAACAATTTAAAGTTTTCTTAAAATTATTGTTTTGTAAGGAAAAATATAAATACAGTAGTCCTCTCTTATCCTCGGAGGATATGTTCCAAGACCCCCAGGGAATGCCTGAAACTGTGGATATTACCAAACTCTATATATACTATGTTTTCTCCTATGCAAATACCTCTGATAAAGTTTAATTTACAAATTATGTAAAGAGATTAACAATACCTAATAATAAAATAGAACAATTATAACAACATAGTGTAATAAAAGTTACTATAATCTCAGCAACCTCAGTGTACAATTTTCTTTATTAAGTAGAGAACTTTCACCTTTCCATTTAAAAGAAGTACTTCATGGCTTCTCTTTGGCATACCCAAATTGCCAGCATCACTATTCTTGCACTTTGGGGCTACGGCCCCAAGTAAAGTAAAATAATGGTTACTTGAACACAGGCACAGCAATACTGAGAGCTGCTAAGTGACCAATGGGTGGCTATGCTGGACAAAGGGAAGGAGCAGGACAGTGCGAGATATCATCTCCCTACTCAGAACAGCTCCAACTGAAAGCTTATGAATTATCTAATTCTGGAATTTTCCATTTAATATTTTTGAACTGTGGTTGACTTCAGATAACCAAAACCGTGGAAAGTGAAAACATGGAAAACGGGGGACGATTGTATCGTTATTTTAAAAACATGCAGCACTTTAGAAAAGTGCTAATTTTTCTATAACTCTGTTCCAGAGAATGAAAACCTTATCACAGTTAAAATTACGTACAGACTTTACAAATTTCTTACATTACTTGATAATGATCTTTAAAACCTTGTATGGTGCCATAGTAAGATAAAATGTAAAAATATTACCCCAATCAGAAATTATTCAAAACTTAAGTAGACATTTCCTGAATGACACAGGTGTTTATTTTTAACCTGCTCAGATGTCAAGAGTTAAAGGCTAACATTCCCCGTCATCACTCTTTCCTATGAAAATACTACAATATTTTCAATGAGTGTGTAAACAAACCATTGTTTCAGGCTTTATTTACACTGGAGCTGCCTGGCAAAATGCCACGACTGACCTAGCCATTTGTCACGATTCCAAGTAAGTTTTTAACACTAATCCTTGCTATTTTCAATACTTCCTCCTTAGGGTCTATTTCCAAGGCCTGTTTTTCCCATTCTTTATTTTTTTCCCCCAAGACAGATTTTTCTGAGCTACTCTTTAGGATAACATTTACTTTTTTTCTGCTTATAAGGTAATACAAGGATCCTACAAGACAGAAATAATCTAATACACTGTCAGTTCCTCGAGCCTTCATCTTTCTTTCCACTGAGCCATCTTTTAACCAGAGCTCTTCTGGTCCTAAGAGCGCAGAAGAACCGAGACCGGAGTCGGGCACAGGAAGGGGTCGTCACGTGAGCGGGGGCGGCGGCAAGTTGGCTCCAGAGAAGAAGCGTACCTATCTGCTTATACAGATCGCCGTTTGTTAAATTTGACAGACGTGAACGGTAGTCTGTAAGCAGCTTCATTGAGCCCAAACGGGAAATCCAGTAGGAAGGGGAGAGGCTACACTCTCAACAGAAAGGGCTGGAGGCGGCGCCGGGACAGGGCGGGGCAGGTGGCACCCAGCCGAGTCCCGAGCGGGAGCCGGAAGGGCGGGCTCGAGGGGGCGGGGCCGAGCCGGGGCAGCTCCGCGCGGGGCGGGGCCGGGTCGGAGCGAGGGCTCGTGGGAGAGGGGGCTCCTCCCGACCGACGACCCGCCGGCACCTGATGGGGAACAAACGGCTGATTCCACACGTGGAGAACTTTTAACGAACACGTGAGGGAAGGCAGGCAATGTCTGTGGAGAATCTACCTCACAACTCTGGCGTCCCACTCCGACCACCTGGGCGACAGCCTGTTTGCTGTGTTCCCGGGGGTCTTCGTCCCCTTCTATTGAACCCCCGCCACACGCTTTAAACGAAGCTCCAGCAAAGCAGCCCCCGCCCGAAGCGTCCCGGCCTGCGAAGCCCGCCAGGCGGCGGCCGCGCTTTCCGCGCCTGCGCCCAGCGCCCCACGGCGGGGGCGGGGCCGCTGAGCAAAGGGGCGTCTCTCCCGCCGGCGCGCTGGGGCGGAGCCGTGGGGCCGAGTGGTCCGCGCCCTGCGGCCTGACCTCCCGGAACGCCGGGGCCCGTGACGTCACCTCGCCGTGACGCGCACGCTGTAGGAAAACTGTAAGTTTCGGAGGATTCCTGCAGCCCACTGGGCCTGCGGCGCTCGCCCTGCTGCCGGCGGTCCCCAGCTGGTAGTGGCTGTGGGGCGTCGGACCCTTGCTTGGTCCGCGGAGCCGCCAAAGGTGGGGAGGGGACAGGTGCCCGCCCGGGCGCGAGCGCGCCCTCTGCGGCGGGAGGGGCCCGGCGTGCGAGGCGGTGGGGCCGCGCCCCGCACGGGCCCGCGCCTTCTCCCCTGGGAGCCGGCGGGCGAGGCCGGCCGCGCAAGGTCCAAATGGGGAAGCCTGGTTTTTCCTTCCTGATGAAGGGACTTAGCTTCCCCAGCCCCAGAGTTTGACACGTTAAGTCGAGGATGGAGGATTCTCTCCAAGACTCCATATCCGGGCTTCCTTTGGGGTCCCGCAAGTGACCAGATCGCTGAGGACAACTTGTAAAGATAACCACTTGCTGCCTCAGTTTCCTTTTTGTGTAAAAGGGAGGTAAAGCCGCTGTTGGCCTCCCTGTTATTCCCACGGGACCGGGAACATTGTGAGAGCACGTGAGGTGACACAAGCATGGAAATTTGCTACGAGGAAACTTAGTCGGTATTCTGAGAATGTGGTGGCCAGTGGCCATTGACAAAGGTTTTGTAGGGAGGGATGTTTTTCCCGATTTTGCCTTCTCACCCCTTCTCCCCATCCCCCATCTCATCATGGACAGCGCGCTTGAGCCTGATGGGCATCTGACCTCTTGTCAATGAACTTGGTGGAACAGGGATCAAGAAATAACTGGTGACGTTATCACAATGTTCTTAGCAATTACAGGCCCCCTCGTGTGGGTTTTGCTGAGAAAACTTTTAGCGTGCTGGAACTAGAACATAAAACTCAACAGAGATACACTGAGTTTTAGGGATTGTGGGCGCGTCAGCTTGGATATTCGATCATCAGTCTGACTGCTTGGATTTCTTGGCCTGCCAGGGGTTAGTACATTATTGATGATTAGTGCTGTATTAGAATACTTCTTAAATTCAGGGACAAGTACTTGTCAGAAACTTTGAAGGGAACAATGTTGTGCACACCCCAGGGTGTATTTATACGGGAGATTGAGAGAGCACATTTCTGTAAATTCAGTTCGGGGGCGTAATACCCTTCCTTCCTAGGTTGAGGCACCTTAGAGTCAGAAAGCAGGGATTCTAATTTTTGTTCCACTTGTTAGTAGCTTTGTGTCCGAAGACAAGTCACCCAAACTTGGAACTTACTTTCTCCGTCTCAAATGGGAGATGATGATATATCTGCTGTTGCTTTTTCAAGGATCAAGTGAGATCATGGGTGAAAATGGAAGGCTGTCTATGGGATTGTTCTTGAGAAGTTAGTGTAGGTCCCCTGGCCTGGCTAAGAGGCGTGTGGGTTCAGAAGTCAGGTTCTGAGTCAGAACTAGAAGAGAAGAGCAAATAAGACACTTGTCTCCAGCCTAGTGGAGCTCATGTTCCTGTGGGGAAATAGGCGACAAAGAATGAGTAGGTGGTATCATTTCAGATAGTGATGAGCTCGGTGAAGTGGAGGAAGGTAGGAGACTGACAGTGGGGCAACAGGGCAGGTGGGCTTGGATAGGGTCCCCCAGGGAGGGCCTTCCTAAGGAGCTGACACCTGAATCGGTTGAAGTGAGAGGAAGAGCCTGCGGCGAGAACATTTCAGGCAGGAATAGTAACAGCAGTAAACATTAGTGGAGCTTCCTGTGTGTGATGCACTCTTCTAAACACTAAATTGCATTTTTACAGCCACCCTAGGAGGTAAGTATAAAGTCTCCATTTTTATTGATGAGGAAACTGACACACGGAAAGGTTAAGAATTTGCTCAAGGTTGCACAGCTAAAACGTGGTAGAGACAGTATTTGAATTTGGGCAGTCTGACTTCAGTCAGTGCCCCCAAAGGACAACACGGTACCGCCTCGCAGCAGGAGCAGCACGAAGCAATGCTTTGAGGTGGAGACAAGCCTGAGGTGGACAAGGCATCGCAGGGTGAGAGTGTCTAGAACACAGCGAGGAAGGGGGAGAGTGGTGGCGCGTGATGTCGGGGGGCCAGGCAGACGTGGGGGCCCTTGTAGGCTGTGGTGTAAGATGCTATTCTACATATTCTGAAGGTTTACACCAGGGGAACAGCATGTGATTTCAGTTTTATTGGATGAAGAATTGTAGGGTCATGACGTGGGGTGTATTGAAAATGGGGAGCTGGAAGGCTGTTGCTGTTCCCTGGGGGAGCAATGGAGGGTCTTGAGCTAACGGGGGTAGTTATAGAGATGATAGTGAGTGGTGGAATTCATGATATACTTTTGATGGTAGAGCTGCTGGTGTGGCCTTACGAATGTGGAATGTGAGGAAAAGGGAGAAGTGATGACTTCTTAGGTTTTGGGCTGGAACAACTGGGAGAATAGTGGTGCTGTTTACTGAGAAGGGAGAGAGAGGTTTGGGAAGAAAATCACAAATTCTGTCATGGACAAGGTTTAGATGCCTGTTAAAGTAACAGAAGTGATAGTGCTAGTAATGATAGTAAGCACTATGTGAGCATAAGCTGTGTGCCAGGCAGGGTTTTAGGCACTTTTGCATATATTAATTCATCTAATCCATATAACAGTTGCATATGCTAGGAACTGTTATGGTCCCCATTTCACAAATGAGACAACGGAGGCACAGAGAAGTTAAAAGTGACTTACCTGAAGTCCTCCAACTTGTGAGTGGGCTTCAGACTCAAGCAGTCTGGCTTTGGAGTCCATGCATTAGTCCCTGTAACTACTTCCAAGTGGACTTGTTGAGTAGGCAGTTGGATAGGTGAATATGAAACTCAGGGGAATGGTCAGGGCTGGAGAGACACGTTCATAGTTCTGAAGAGAAAGCCTGCTTTTGTTCCTCATCTAAGCCTTGGTTGGCAGTGGGAGAAAATAACACAGGCAGTGGGGCTGTGCTAACTGGCCTTCCATTTCTTGACTCTGTTCACTCAGCCAATATTCAGTATCTCCCCTTCCATGAGGTTCCATGAGGATGAAGTCTGTATGTCTTTTATTTCTCTATATCTTGTCCCTAATCCAGTGCCTGCTGTGTAGTGGATGTTAGGGATGACTTTATATGCAGGACATTTGGTTAGGTTTTGGGAGTTCAGAGATGAATAAAACATAGTGCTCTTCCTGGAGGAGCAGAGTATGAGGAAGAACCTGTGGGAATAAAAGCATAGTAGACTGAGTGCATAAATGCATGCTGATTAGTTCCTTCTGGCCTCCTGCAGCCCCCTGCACCCATATACTCGAGGGATGGGGCATGAAAGGGTGAAAGGAGCTAAAGAATGCCTAAGCAATTGCAGGCTGAATTTGAGGCTCCCTAAGAGTCCTTTTCAACAAAAGAATTACCCCAAATCTTGCATATTTTACTATATTTGCATTAGTTTTGTTTGGCAACGATAGAAGTTTTACCAAATGAAATATGTTTTGATGCTGGAATATCATTGTAGAGTGATGAGTTTTTCCAGTTCTATTACCTCAGTGTTGACAGGGCTCACTAGTGAAATAAGGGAGTTGGCTTGAATGTTGCAGCTTGCATAACAGAGTGATGGAGGGGCTGTGTGAAGTATTTCGGCAGGTTTCCACCAGTTGAAGTGTATCACGCCAAAGTTCCACATATTCGGATAAGTTTGAGTTTCCCTGCTGATCATCTCTTTGAGATACATTTTTTGTCATAGGGGATCTGACGAGATAGACATAGGTGGAATTATAGATTACATTTCTTATATGTGGAACATAGAAACTAGAACTATATACACAAAAGTAAGTGTCTTATTTCTGTAGATCGCTTTCAGGATGTACTACAACCTTAGCACATTTGTCACAATTTTATTACTTCCTATCATGAGTATTTCAAACTCGAACCATTAAAACATTATATAAAATTACACCATTGTAGATTTTATGGTTAATTTCTGAGTTTTTTTCTTACAATATATGAAATTATATATATATATATTTTTAAAGATTTTATTTTTCTCCTTTTTCTCCCCAAAGCCCCCCGGTACATAGTTGTATATTTCGTTGTGGGTCCTTCTCGTTGTGGCATGTGGGACGCTGCCTCAGCGTGGTCTGACGAGCAGTGCCATGTCCGCGCCCAGGATTCGAACCAACGAAACACTGGGCCGCCTGCAGCGGAGCGCGCGAACTTAACCACTCGGCCACGGGGCCAGCCCCTACAATATATGAAATTATATTTTATTTAGCTTTTTTAGCTTTCAGTGGGAGAGTTGATCTGAAGACCAAGTTCACTATAACTCTAAACAGGAACCCTCCACCAATATAAATGTAGAGATGAGCCATCCCATTTTGCAGTTCACAAATTTTAAATCTGCTCTTGTGGCATTCCTAAATTTAATGGAGTTGAAATGATTAATATTTCTTTATACTACAATTGCAGTTAGCTTCCTTAAGAACATTAGATATGGTAAAGTAGAATTGCATCTTAAATGGCCTGTTGATTGCTGGGGCTTTGTCACTTTTTTAAGTTCAGGCTTAGCAAGGCAGGTTGATGGTTCTTCAGTTGTGTCAGATAGCTCGCAGCAGAGCCAGAACGGTAAGACCTCCTGTTTAAAGACAACAGAAGCCACTCTTTCTAACACTGACCAGATGAAATATAGCATCCTATATAACTTATAAAATCCAAATTCCTTTTAAAATTTGTATTTACATAAGCAAATTTAAAAACTACTTTATGTTAAGAGTACAAATGTAAATATATGGAAATTGTTTCTTGTGGAAAACCATGTGTCTAGCCCAGTGATGGAATGTAGTGGGCATTAAATATAATTCTTAAAATTCTGCTTCTTGTAGTTTCTTTTATTTTTGCATATTACTTTCAACTTATATCTATATATGTATATATATATACATGCATATATACACACATCATATATTAGTAATAACTGAATATTAGTTTGTGTACTTTTACTTAACATTGTAAATGTTTGAATATATTTAAATAGATATGTAGCACTTAATTTTGATTCATTTCAGATTAGTTGCTTAGAAATTAAAATCATGAGGCTTGATTTTTTTTTTTCCCCCACATAAAAACTAATGAGTAATAATTAGTAAGTCTGGGTGGAGACTAACCTTTAGTGATAAGTTAACCAAGTTGTCGCCCCAGAGGAACACCCAAGAAGAAAATTCTTAGAGAAGCTTAAGCAAGAACAGCATGTTGGTGGAAAGGGTGATTTAACCATAACTCCCCACCATACCTATAATTCTTCTTAAGATATTGCTGTCCTATAGGCAGCGTTCTATTTGCAAAACTTATATTGTAAAACTGCTGGTTTCAAGCTGCGTTCTAAGCCACCAAGCTATAGAGAGAGAAATGTGAGCTAAACACTGGGATGGAGTACTATGGATTTAGCTCAGTGGATCTCCACTGGAGATGATTGTGTCCCTTACCTCAGCTCACCCTGAGGACCTTTGGCAATGTCTGGAGACATTTTTGGTTGTCAAAACCATCTAGGGGTCATTGCTCCTGGCATCTAGTTGGTGGAGGCCAGGGATGCTCCTCAGTATCCTACAATGCATAGGACAACCCCGACAAAAAAAGTAGTGCAAAATGTCAGTGCTACTGTTGTTGCGAAACCTTGAAATATATATTTCTTTTTCTTTTTTTTTTGATACTTTAGATGTTGAGGTGGTAGTTGTATGTGGCAAACACCTAACTTGTACAAAGGATTGTGTTGAACTGCTTTTAGTATGTTGGAAATCTGAGCTAATTTGGTTCCTTGCTTAGAATTGCATGGAAAATAATTCTTGTAACTAATAGCCTTGATTTCTTTTGGTTGCCAATGTGTCTAGGGTTTTCAGTTTGTTTTTAGCCATGGAATTTTTTTTTCTTAGTAAAACTAATTTAATCCAGGCATTATATAATCCTGGATTGTAACAGGTTTGGTATATGAATCCCCTTCAGTTTTGTACATATTGAATTAACTATCTCATAGTTACATGGTTGTTTATGTATTTCAGAAATCCTTTTCACATTAATTTTCGTATGTGATTATCATAAACACCCCATGAAATGTGTAGGACATGCATTACCCTCACTATTTGACAGATGAGGAAACAGACTTAGATCAAATGACTTGCCATATGTATTATAGCAAGTTGGTGACAAAAGCAAATCTAGGACTCAGGTTTTGATGCTTAGGACATTTTTAAAGTTACCAGTTATTGTTATCCCATTTAATCTTCCTTACAGTCCTATGAAATAGGGTTATTATTTCTATTTTATAGATGAAGAAACTGGTTCAGAGATATTAAGTAACTTATTCAAGGTCGCCCAATTCATAATAGAGTTTTGATTATTGCCACTGAGCTGTGCTACCTTTCTAGGTATTCTTCTCTAGTGAATTTGACAGTTTCTGGATAATTCACCAAATCTATGCCTAACCTAACTAAGTAGGTCTCTTGACACTGTAGGGGAGGGAAAATTCTCATCTCCCCTCCTTTACTCTCTAGCTGGGCCTAAGAATTAAAGTGACATAGGACAGATTAACAGGAGAAAAACATACACATTTATTAAACTTTTTTATGTACATGGGAGCCTTCATAAGAGAATGAAGAGCCGAAGAAGTGACCAGAGCAGGAAGCTTTTATACATTTTAGGCAAAGAAACAAATTCGTGAAGATTTGACAAGACAAAGGGGTTTGGGCTAGGGGCAGTAAATGATGAAGAAGTTAAGGAACTAGGAACTGGGAATATAAGGGTTAGTTTAACAAGATTTCTCAGTCCCCAGTTCCCATCTCTGGCGGTAAGAATGTCTTTCTTCCTCCTGGTACAGGGAGGGTACCTTTCCTGTGGGAGTTTTATCTCTTGCTTTCAGGAAGAAAAAATGAGAGTCAGAGTGTCCTTGCACCTGCTATTTCTTAAGTACCTTTAATTCAAAATAACCAGTATGTCAAAGTGGCATATTTTGGGGTGATATTCTGGTTTCCTTCAACACCTAGTCAAATGTTCATGTTGTCGCTTGAATCAATTCATAATTCACTGTTTGTAATCCTACTCTGATTGGACTTGAGTGGAAACTTCACTGAGTTTTGATAAGCCATAAGGTAGCATTACTTGCTGTTTAGAATTTATGTTTTGAGAACACTAAGTTCAAAAGCAGTCCAGAGAGATGGCTTTCCGCTGTGTTTGAGTGTACTTGGGTGAGGCACCCACCTGGCGTGATTACTTTGCCAACGTAATAGAGGGATTTACATTTGGGGTAGGACTCGCATTCATTCTAGTTTTCTAATTAGAATCCATGTTACTCTCTTTAGCCATCTTTCATGTCAAATGTGAGGCTGTTTCTCTTACTTTTTCTCCATGCTGACCTAAACCTGACTGATTGACTTTAACAACAAACAAAATGATAAATAATGGTTGGTTTTTATTTTCCTTTCTGAAACAGAGTTCGTCTTACTCTAAATGAGTGTACCATTTTTGTGAGGTGCTCAGAGCTGATGATAGTCACTTTATTTTCTAGATTGGAAAAGTTAAGAAGAGGTTATCTGTTTACCCAATAAATCAGTTTCAAAGATAGGATTTAGAATTTAGGTTTTCAGATCTTATAAAACCAAGCCACACTGTCATTTCCATTAGATCAGAAAGAATATCTACTTAGATATTTGACCAGTTATCATTTTGTTTGAAGATTATTTGATGATATTCAATTCTTGATGTAAGTTTCAGTAGTTGGGAATTTTAATGTTTCATATAATACATCCATTAGCTGAATTTGGACCATTGATAGTATGAAATTGTGGGTCTGGGATTGAGAGAAGGAAAAGGACACCTTTGTTAGTGCAATTGTGTATTGGGCAAGAAGGAATATAATTAGACTTAAGAGGTGAAGATTCCCAACTTTCCATAAAACTGAATTATTGTTACAAAAATATTTTTCTTCGCTCCATGAAGAAAAATGCTAATATCAAAGTAACCGTAATATTTATTGTATTATTGAGGGAAGAGACCACCATACAAGTGTGGCTGGAACAAAGCTGAATTTCATACTTTCTAAGCAAGGGAGAACTATACTTGCAGAATATAGTCCTCCTAACAGGCAGGGATGTACTTTGATAGGATTTTGAGGAAGCATGAAGTTTTAGGATTGGCTTCTTTCAAAAGAGAGAGAGTTACAGATTGGCCGACTTTAAACTTGGAGTTTAGGCACTGGCCAGCTTTGAGGAGCCAGGGTACTGAAGAGGGGCAGCGGCTCATTGGCCAACTTTCTCAGCTGTGTACTTAAGTGGAAAAGTTGAGTAGAGTTTAAAGCTGATTGGTTGGGGCATATTTAAAACCAGTTCTGTGGTTACTTGTTCCCACCTTGGGACAAGAGCCAAAGAAGAATCTTTTCCTTTCTTGACGTTGGAGAATAGGTACTTTTTATTTTCCACATTTATGTCAATCATTTATGTTAGCAGTTGTGCTAATATAACAGTTTTGATTTTACCTTTCTTCTGAAACTTAGAAAAAAAATGAGTGCAATGAATATCATTTTTTTTCTATCTACCAGTCTCAGGATTATATGATATTTGGGACCCGGGCTGCTTCAAGGATTATTTTTATATGTGGTTAAAAAGGTAATATGTTATTTATGGAAATACTTTAATGCTTTAAACATTGTGGTGAAGCTGTGTTACTTTTATGTCTATTTTTCTGTCTTGTCGGAGTGTGTTGTATCACATGCCTGCCAAAATTAGCCTTGATGAATACTGAATTATAGATCTAAAAGTTTACTGTTCTTGCTATAGTTAGAGATACATCTAGAAGTGATTACTTTTTGAAAATTAACTAGCAATTATTCTTACCAACATTTTAGAAGTTTAATGATTATATTGCATGTCTTTTATATAAGGTAGTCTGAATCATTTGAGTATCTGTGAATCATTTTACCACAATTATTATATCATAGTACAATTTATATAAAGTATTTTGGTTTAACATTTGTTGTAGAATATTTTTATTCTTTAGAATGAAATAAAGAACTATTTATGACTATTTACCAGAACTGTGACAAAAAGTAGATCTTTTCTAAATTGATCTCTCACAGTAATATTTTAGTTTTAAAAATACTTTCCTATGGAGATGTTAGAAGAAGCTCAGAGGGCATTCTTTGTCTTAGAAGTTAGGGAAGGCAAAATGAGTTTTAGTATACTTTATTTTTTGTGTTGAAATTTTATTTAAAATACTCCATATACTTTATTTACATATGAAATAAGCTCATAATATTTAAAAAAGAGTGGGTGCTGTGTGTTTGTATGCAGCCCCTATTTCTTAACCCAGAGCTTTTGTGTCTCACCTCGCTGACTTCAAGATAGCTATTATTCAGTGATAAAGCTTTATTTGCATTTTAGGTAGACCATTTTTATGTGGGAGCTTTTTGAAGACGTGAAGCCTGATTCTTGTTTTGGTTTATAGTCCAAGTTTCTGACCTGCTATGATAGTTAACTGTAAGAGGTTAAGACTAACCCAGTATTAAAATGAATATTATGATATTGTTTATGAAAGAGTGGTTGTTTAACTCCTAAATGATCCTCAAGTGCTTTTATCCTCAGCATTTAAATTTTATAAATTTATGCTAAATAGGTACTTGAATTTTCCAGGAAAAAGTTGTCTGTGATGCCTGCGTATGGTTACTGGGATTATTTCTGTGCTATCTATAATATGAAATAATAGATTTGAAATGTGTTTTTTCTCTCTGCCTGTGCAGTGAATAGTTGAGCTTTTATTACGTAGTGATATGATCAAGAAGGAATCTTAGGTTAGGTAGTCTTTTGTAGTAAAATGGAAAAAAACCAAGAGTTATATACTACTGTTCAGTAAAAGCCTTATTTTCTAGGCTTTACTGATATAATGGATATAAAATGGTACCTCATAGTTTAATTTGCAATTCTGTGATTTACTAGTGAGGCTGAGCTTCTTTTCATTTACTTATTAGCCATATGGATTTCACCTACAGTTGCCAGATTTAGCAAATAAAAATACAGGACACTCTGTTAAATTTGAATTTCAGATAAACACCACAATTTATGGTATAAGTATATGCTATGTAATAGTTGGGACATGCTTATACTAAAATGTTTTCCGTTGTTTATCTTTAATTCAAATTTCATGAGGCATCCTGTATTTTTATCTGACAACTTGATCTTTTCTTCTGTGAATTGTCTACTTCTGTCTCTTACCAAATTTTCTGTCTTGTTATTTTTCTAGAGAGTTCTTGGCATATGCTAGTTACTATATCCCTTTTTTTTTGTTGTTGTTGTTATAAACATTTTCTTCCAGTCTTTTGTCTGTCTGTTAACTTTGTATATAGTGTCCTTTGTTGAATAACCAGTCTTTAATTTTGATGGAGTCAATTCCATCAGAATTCCCCCATGTTGTTTATACTTTTGAGATCTTTCATTACTCAAGGTCACAGATGTATTATCCTTTTTCTTTCATTAGTTTCATAGTATTACCTTTCATATTTAGATGTTTAATCCATTTGATGTTTATTTTATGGGAAGTGTGTTAGGAGATGAGGTGAGAGAGGTAATGAGGGGAACAGATTGCATGGGGATTGTAGGCCAGGTGAAGACTTTGGTTTTTATGCTAATTGAAGTAGGAAGCCAGTAGAGGTTTTGAACAGAGTGCCACGGTCTGAAATATGCTTTTAAAAAAATCCTCTAACTATTGAGAATAGGTTGTGTGAGGTATGGCACAGACTGCTAATAATTGTGCAGTATCTAGTTCTTCCTCCTGTCTTGTAGTATTAGACCCCTCTGGTCTAGCTGAGTACGTGGCTACCCACTTAGAGACTGTATTTTTCAACTTCCCCTGCCTGTAGGTATGGCTATGCAGTTAGGTTTGGGCCAGTTAGATGTGAGCCAAAGTGATAGGTGCAACTTCTGGTTTATCTACTTAAAGATAAGGTGCTTGACCTGTTCCTACTGACTGGAAGGCGGCAACAAGTATAATGGCAAGCACTGCCTTGAACCCAGAGATAGGAGTCCTTTGATGAGGAGAGTAGAGCCATCCCTCATCAGCCTAGTCCCTGGATGACATTGTGGAGCAGAACCAACTACTCCTCCTCCTCCCAGCACCTGCCTATCTCTCCACTGTTTTAAGGAAGAAAATCAACTTCTTTCTTCTTTGAGCCACTGTAGTTTACATCATTTTGTCACAACAGCTTACCCCATACCCCATATAATGCCGAAACTGTTGTTTTGAAGTGGGGTGTTTGCATAATGAAAAGCTAAAATGCAGGGCGCTGGCTGAGTGGTTGGTCGACAGGCAGTGGGCACTATGTTATAGGCTAGAAAACTGGTGACCTATACTATGCTGCAGCAAAACCTTAGGGGAAACTGTCACCTCTGATAACTTGGAAGGCAGTCAATGTGCCTATCTAGTTCGTACCTCCAGGGAAGTGGTTAGAAAGACTGCTAAAATGAGTTCACTACTCCTTGCTGCTTTAGCAAGGAGCTGCAAGAGGGTGTGAGATAAGGGAACGGTTAGCTAGTTTGCAATAAGAGTTGGAAGGGAGTGTGCTTTGCTAAAGGAGTTTCTCTCTGCCCATGGCTTGTGCTCTGAATTGACTGAAAGGACAGTAATTTGGAGTACTAACAGGGTTGGAAAAATTGCTTCTCAAACAGCAAGAGGTAAGATTCATCCTCAGGAACGTCTCATTAGAATTTCTTGGCTGACAGTGGAAGCCAGTCCAGGCAAGGATCAAATTAAGGATTTAGCTTCCCACCTGAACCAATCAGTTAAGCTGGGTGAAGCTCTGGTTACAAAGTCTCAGTTCCCTACAACAGAGGTTTATTTCCTACTTGTGACATGTCTGTAGCTCTGTTCCACATGCTCTGTTATTCAAGCCAAAGGAATAGGCCTTTGGGGGACATTGCTATTCCATGGCAGACGGAAAAGAGACATGGCAGAACCAACTGCTTGGAGTGGCATGTATTTTGTTCATATTTTATTGGCCAAAACAAATGAAATTGTTGAGGCTGAAATCAGTCAAGGCAGGAAGGACTATCTCAAATCACATGGCCTACTCTGATGTAAATGGGGTGTGATGATATAATCCTCCTGTAAATCAGATGACCTCAAGGTAGCTAACCTTAAATCGAGGGAAAGAGAGAGCGATCTGTCACAGAGGCCAGCAAATAAAAGAGGAGAAATGACAAGTTTAATATCTATGACCAGACTAAATATTTGGTTGCGGTTACTTTCACTTGGCTCTGACTGAAGGCAAACAGACCTATTGAATTTTTGAGAAGGTTGTGTTGTCAAAGATGCCATAAGTTTGGCTTGCAAAAGCCTGGGATGGCTTGACATTGTTTGACACCTAAGGCAACCCTTGACCCCTAAATTTGCTTGACCCCCAGCTCTTTGCTACCTTTTTGGAGTGCATACTCTTTCGTGTCCACTTCATATATGGCCAGAAAGCATAATGGAAAAAAAGAATCTTCCAGAGGCAGAACCACGCTCCATCAGACGAACTGACAAAGGGGATCACCCCAGAGAACAGAACAAGTTTAACCAAGGGACTTGCTTCCCTGGTAGAGTGGGGATTCTTTGCCATTCCTGTCCAGCAGTATTTCGTCATTGCTAAGAATATGTATTTGCCATTCTTTTCTTTTCAGAATAGAAGACTTAATTAAATTCATTTTATTTGCATTTCATTGTCTATTGGGTATGATGGTGGTGGTGGTGGAGAGCAAAGGTTACTTGTCCGTTAGTTTGTAGGTCACCGGGCTGGGACGGAGCCACATCGTTACCTGTTGAAGAGGTTGTGCATCACTCACAAATCCTAGACTTTGAGCTGAATCCAGTAACTGGATGGGGCTTTACGTTATCCCTTTAGAAAGGAGATAACTCTTCCAGAGTGGGAAGAAAGATGCACTCCCACCTCCCATATTTAGCTAGGCACATAACCCCTATATAGAAACTGTATTTCTTAGGCTCCTTGTAGTCAGATGAGGCCGTATGTCTAAGTTTAGACCAGTGGATGGGAGTGGAAGTGATGTGTGCAACTTGTAAACTACATTTGTATTAAAAAGCTCCTTGTTTGTCATATTCTTTTTTCCCCATCCCCATGAATGAGGTATTGGTGAGCCAGCTTCTGTCATACAGACAAGGACAGCGCCCCCTCCAGTGGTGGGACAAGAGAGGAAGAACCTCAGTCTCTGGACTGAGGAGAGTTGCCCACCTTCCTGAGACCACTTGTCTGCCCCTGGACTCTTACGTGAGAGGGAAATAAACCTCTTTTATTTGAGCCACTGCATTCTCGGTTTTGTTACAGCAGTTTAGCCTATATCCTAGTTAATACAGATGGCAATGATGTAAGCAGGAAACAGACGTAGAAAGTCAGATTTGGAATTGTTCTTTGTGATTTTTTTTCCAATTGAAGCTTTTTGTTTATATATTCTTTCTTTAAAAATTTATTTTTCGAATTGTCTAACAAAGAGTTTAGAAATAAACTCTTACTTGAACATCACTCCTGTTATGATTATGATATATTCCTTTTTATTTCATATGCATATGTTTACATATTTATATAAAATTTTGTATCCTGATATTTTCTTGTGATATCCGTTTTCTTTGTCGCTTTAGAGTTCTTATTCTTGCGCAGTTGTTACATAACATTCAAGTTTATCATACTTTACTTAAAATTTCACTTTTTTTGCTGCTATGGACTGGTAAGACTTTTAAGGAGGTGATTAAGGTTAAATGAGGTGATCAAGGTTAAGTGGGGTCATCAGGATAGGTGCCTGATCCGAGGGACCTGGTGCCCTTGTGAGAAGAGGCAGAAACACCATGTGTCTCTTGCATGTGGGGACACAGTGAGAAGGCGGTCTTCTGCAGTCCAGGGAGAGGCTCTTGCTGGAACTCAAGTGTGCTGGCACCCTGGTCTCAGACTGCCAGCTTCCAGAACTGTGAGAAAATAAATTTCTGTTACAGCAGCCTGAGCTGACTAAGACAGAGCCTGTACTTTGCACTGCTACACCGTGTGTAGAGGCTTTTCTCACATCACACAGACTGCGAAGAAAGGTCCAGAAACGTAGAACACCAAGAAAGACTAACGTTACTGAAGCCAAGAGGCAAGCATTTTAAGATTAAGAATGTCAATATTAAATTGACAGGCCTAGTAAATTCTGAATGAATTTTCGGTTGAAAAGTCATCTGTATTTTCGAGAGAGTAGTTTTGTGTTTGCAGGCAAAATCTGGATTGTAGAAGGTTAAGTAGTGAATTTGGAGGGGTGGTAGAAATAGTTTAAACTATCCTTCAAGACGCTTGGCTGTGAAGGGAAAGGGACAAATAGGACAGTGGCAAGAGAGAGACATTATGTCTAGGGAAATGTATTAGTTTTGTTTGCTTTATGGTAGGAGAGGTTTAAGCATATATATGCAGTGGGGGAAATGTCAGAAGAGAAAGAGAAGTTGAAGATGTGGAGGGGACAGTGGATAGACGTGGCATCAGATCCATAAGGAGGTGGGCTGGATGGCTCGAGTTCCGGTTGAAGGTTAGCTTTGGGCAGGAAGAGGGACATCCTTCCTCTGCACTGCCAGGAACGTGGTAAGAGGAAACTGAGGGAGTCTGACCTAATCACCTCTCTTTTGTTTCTGTGGAAATGATGTCACTTGCTGAGTGGAGGGGAGAGTAGGAAGCTTGAAGAAAGTGATGCAGGTCTGGAATGAATTCTGTGGGATGTGAGAGAGGGAGCCTGTTGGGGGCACAAAAAAGATTGATGGGCAGCAGTGAGTAAGGGCCTACAGAGATGGGAGACTGTGCATTTGCAGAGTCCCCGGTCCTCATGGTTGGGGCTTTTTAAAGCAGTAATCTCTAGATGATTGGGGGGTGGCACTGAAGAAGTAGCTTCTTAGATTGGTTTAGCGGAAGGACAAGCCAGCGAGAAAGTTGAGAGTTTAGGCAAGAGAGTGGGCAAAATTGGGCAATTAGATCCTGGTTATAGGGGACAGAGAGGAAGCTTGGAGCATGGTTGATGGGTTAGGAAAAAAGTAGAGAAAGGAGTCAGGGAAAAACTGGAAGCTTAAACATACTTAAGATCAAGTATATCTATCTTATTCATTCATTCAATAAATATTGAGCATTTGTCTTCCAGACACTGTTCTGAGTGGTGTGGCTATCTAGATCAAAACAAAGTCCCTGCCCTGGTAGAGCTTACTTTTGGTGGGGAGGTAGACAACAAACATATCTGTATATATAACTTCACATGGTAAAAACATGTTAAAAAGAAAATGAAGAGGAGTAAGGGGGTAGAGAGTCATGCATCTGCTATTTTATGATAATGTGAACGGGAAGAGGCTTTGGAAGAGGTGACCTCTGAGCAGAGAGTCGAATGTAGTCAGGACGTAGCCTTGCAAAGAGCATCCCGGGTAAGGAAACATCCTGGCCGAGCCCTGGCTGGGAGCTTGCCTGAGAAGCAGCCAGAGCACTGGGGAGCAGGAGCCCGGAGGAGAGGGGTGATTAATGAGAGTCATGATACATTAGGGCTGCCAGAAGGATTTAGGATTTTATTCAAGTGTCATGGGAAAGTCACTGGAAGATTCGAATCAGAGGAGTAACTGTCTTTTCTTATGGTTCGAGTTAGCTGCTTTGTGGAGAATTGATTGGCAGTGGGAGGTGAGGAGTGTAGAGAGCTAGAAGGATAAGAGTTTGTGGCCTGCAAGCAGCGTTTGGAGTTTGAGATTTCAGCAGCTGGGTGCTTCTGGGTGACGGATCCCATTGCTGCTGCTTTAAGCAGACGCACCCACTCCACAATAGGCATTCTTTTCAGTGGATGAAGGCCTGACCCCGACCCTTGCCTTATACCGCACCCTTTCCTGTTTTTGACTCTGCTCCTCACCAGTTTCATTATTCATTCTCCCATTTGGTCCTCACCTTGTCTTTCAGATCTGATGCACATTGTTGTGTGCTGCACCAAGACTTCCTCTCGATTTAGGTTTTCAGACTTTTTTCCGCAGTTTGATTTCAGTCTTCAGAAAACTTTCATGGAAGTCTGCTATGTAAGACAGGTGAAGATGAGAGAAATAGAAGTCGGGAGTACAGTGCTCTGCCCACTTACAGCTGTTCTCTGACCCCTCTAAGCAACCCCGAGACGCCTCCAGAAAAGCCCCAGCCTCTCAAGTCACAGTGGGGAAAAGCCTGGCCTTGAACTGTGATGCTGCCTCTCTTGCAGCAGGCGTCCATGGGGTCACCTCGGGTCATGCTGTCCCAGCTCAGCCTGTGCCTTCTTAATCCTTAGTCACCTAGCTGGCCAGACGGCAGCATGCACACAGTTACAGAACAGTGTGCTGAGGGCACTCACAGCCATGAGGTGGGCATGGTGCATCTTCCCAAGTGGTACTTTTACTTGCTGGCTGGTACTTAATTTACTAAATTTGCACAGTAAAAATTAGTGTAGTTCTAATTATAAGCTGTAAGTTCTGTCTGTCCTTCCCAGCAAATTCTTATATTGACCCTAATTAAGGATGTTAAATGTTTTTTATAACAACAGAAAAGACTTATTGTAGTTTAGAATGGAACATTTGTGTGAACTCTTTAAGGACAAAAAACATAAGATCAAGAAATGAAAAGTTTGCTTGGGCCACTTAGGGCTATGCCTCCAGTCTTCTGGGGATTGTTCGATCCCTCTGCTCTGCGTTGGGAATGCTTTGATAGACAAGGTTAGAACTACCTTTTTAGGTTGTCAGATATGTAGTTCTCTACTTTTTTTTATGTTTAATGGAGCTACTCTAACATTTTTCTTCACCATGGAGTAGGAACTGGCCATAATACAGACTCTGAACCGTCAAGCTTTTCTGGTTAAAGGTAAAAATATGAGTATTTTCTTCCTTTAGTCAAGTTTCATTTGGACAAATGTCATTAGAGTAAGCATTGCTGCATTAAAAAAGGATTTATATGAACAAGGAGATGGCCTACTAAGGCCAATACTCAAAACAAGGTTGTCCTGAGCCACAAAATAAGTTTTACACTTTGGATTAAAAACAAAAGGGATATCACTTGCATTAAAATCTGTAATGTTTCCTCTGAGTTGAAGGTGGATCTTTAAGTACTAAGATAAAAAATTTCTTTGTCATTAAGAAATTGATTTAGGGCTAGGGATTTTGCATAACACCACCAAATTATAAGACTATTGAGGGCATCGGTCTGGTCACTTTCACTGATGCATGCTGGGCTAGGAGTAAGTAGCATGGCACCTGCGGTGTCACACTTAATAACTGTATTTTGAGTGACTGAATGAGCCGTCTTTGATAGAAGTGTGGAAATAATATTGTCTGGTTGTAGATACAGGACAGCATCTGGCTTGAACGAGAAAGACTTCCTGGGTTTGCCGTCACAATATTGTTCTGAATATATGGCCCCTTTAAATTAGTAAAAACAGTAGCATAGCTGTAAGTGTTTTTTTTTGAGTTTCCCTGTTGTTAAGTCTGTTTAATCATGTAACATGCCAATTCTATCTGTAAAATGGGGATAGCAGCGCAGAATCTGTTTATTTAGTGTAAGTAGCTGCACTAAGATTAGATGAAATACACAGAATATGAGAAAATACATGAAAATTATATATGACAGTGGACTTGTATCCAGAATTTATAATGAACTCTTACAACTCAATATTAAAAAGGACAAATAACCCAATTAAAAAATGGGCAAAGGATCTGAATAGACATTTCTCCAATGAAGACTTATAAATGGCCACCAAGCACATGAAAAGATGCTCAACATCATTAGTCATAGAAGTATGCAAATCAAAACTACAAAAGATAGCACTTAACACCCATTAGTTTGCTATAATCAAAGACAGATAATAAGTGTTGGTAATGATGTGGAGAACTTGAAATCTTCATCCATTGCTAGTGGGAATGTAAAGGTGAGCAGCCTTTGGAAAACAGCTTGGCACTTCTTTAAAAGGTTAAAACATAGTTACCATATGTTACCCAGCAGTTCTGCTCCTAGGTGTATACCCAAGAGAAATGGAAACATACATCCACACAAACACTTGTATGTGAATGTTCATAGCAGCATTATTCCTGCTAGTTAAAAAACAGAAAAAACCCAAATGTCCATCAACAGGTGAATGGATGAACAAAATGTGATGTATCCGTACAATGGAATATTAGTCATCAGTAAGGAGGAATGAAGTACTGATATATGCTACAGCACAGATGAATCTCAGAACATTATGCTTAAGTGAAAGATACTAGACACAAAATGCCCTATATTATATGATTCCACTTATGTGAAATGTCAAGAATAGGCTAATCCATAGGGACAGAAAGTAGATTAGTGTTTTGTGGGGATTGGAGGACGGGATGGGGGGCGGTGATTGCTCCTGGGTAGGGAGTTTCTTTTTGGGATGATGAAAACAGTCTAAAATTGTTGTGATGGTTGCACGACTCTGGGAATATACTAAAACCAATGAATTGTATACTTTAAAATGGTGACTGTATGGTATATGAATTATATCTCAATAAAGCTGTTAAAAAAGAATAAACGAGGTCATATATGGGAATGTATTTAAGAAGATACTATTATTGTTGTAGCTTGATTATAAGGTCTTTAAATAGTAGCAGGATGACAGATATTTTTCCTTGCTTGTCGGTCTGTGATTTTTATGCAGTGACTCAACTTTATAAGGCTATAACTCAGCAATATAAAATACTGAAAATGTTGAAACATAAAAGGAAAACTGCTTGGCTTACTATTTTTTATTTAATAGGATTTTCTGAATAGTTAACAATAAATAGAATGTGTCATTAAAGAATTAAATTTTAGAATGATAAAATTTTAGAGCTGGCGGAAACTTCAGAAGTCATCTATTCGAGGTCTTCTCATTTTGTTTTGTGAGAGAACTGAGTCCTACAGAGGTTAACTAAGATAACTTTGGTCACAGAGTTGAGTAAGTTCTTGAACTGAGACAGTATTCTTTCTGTTGACTCCTATTGGTTTTGGTGCTATTAATAGTATTAACACTAATAATATCAATAGCAGTTATTCAAAGCTTCCTATGTGCTAGGCATTCTGTTAGGCATTTTATATATATATGTATACGTTATCTTGGTTAATCTGCACAATTTGGGAAGATGATTCGTTTTACCTGTGTGTTAGTCTCCTATTGCTGCTGTGACAAATTAACAAAACTTCATGGCTTAAAACAACACAAGTTTATCATCTTACAGTTCTGGAGGTTAGGAGCCCACCGTGGGTCTTACTGAGTGTCGGCAGGGCTTTGTTCCTTTCTGGAGGCTTTAGGGGACATCAGCTTTCTTGTCTTTTCCAGCTTCTAGAGGCTGCCCACGTTCCTTGGCTTGCAGCCTCCATCTGTCTTGAAACCAGCAATGGCAGGTTAAGTCTTTCTCATATGCCGTCTCTCTGGTTCTAACTCTTCTGCTTCCCTCTTCTGCCTTTAAGGACCCTTGTGGATACTTTGGGACCACCTGGATAATGCAGGTTACTCTCCTTATTTTAAGGTCAGTTGATTAGCAGCTTTAACTCCCCCTTGCCATGTAACATAACATATTCGCAGATTCTAGGAATTGGGACATGGACATCCTTAGGAGGGGGCATTTTTCGGGCAACCACAATCTATTAGGTAAGAGATTTAGGTTCAGAGAGGTTAAGTAAGTTGTTCAAGGTCACAGTATTAGTAAATGAAGGAGCTGGTAGTTTAACCCATGTCTGTTACTTAGTATATCTTTCGCAATAAGATGGCCTTTTCCATAAATGCCATTTGATCCTGATCTGGAAAAGTAAACAGGATGGCGAGAGTGTCCAGATAGTAGATAGTTCTTTATTTTTGTTTAAAGATTGGCACCTGAGCTAACATCTCTTGCCAATCATTTTTTTTCTTTCTTTCTTCTTCTCCCCCAGTACATAGTTGCATATTCTAGTTGTAGGTCCTTCTGGTTCTGCTGTGTGGGATGCTGCCCCAGCATGGCTTGATGAGCAGTGCTACGTCCGCGCCCAGGATCCGAACCAGCGAAACACTGGGCTGCCGAAGCAGAGCGTGCGAACTAAACCACTTGGCCACGAGGCCAGCCCCATAGTTCTTTCTTATTAAAGTAAAATCACATTTACTTTCATAATATCAAGAAATAGGCTGTTATTATGGAGCAATGGAAAGCACGTTAGAGAAGTATATTTATTGATGTGGGAAAATGTTTATCACTTTATCAAGACTTCCCATTCATTAACCTCCATTTCTCTCTATTCATCAGTTCCCTTCTGTCATCAATTCCTTCCTTATCAGCCTGGCTGCCTCAGTTAAATTACTCTCCTGCAAATTCCCTCAATTCCTTTGCACCTCTTTGATCTCTTCTATCTGGCAAAGCTTCAGGACTGGATGAGGGAACTACCTGCCTGTTGGTTTCACTTTAGTGATATACTTAGCAGCCTGGAAAATGCCCTGCAGCCTCCCCGAGTGCCTCTATTATCTCTCTCCCCACAGCATACCTCCTCCATTCTTTCAAACCGCTTACCCCTACCCTGTTACCTGACCTCTTAGCGGTTCTCCATGCGGCTGACCACAGTTGAGTATTGCTTCCTTTCAGAAACACTCTTCTCTTGGTGTTTGTCACACACCCTTTCCTGGTTTTCCTTTTCCCATTCTGGATCCCACTTTTCAGTCTTCTGTGTTGGTTCTTCCACTTTTACCGGACTTCTGAAAGAGGAGTTCCTCAAAGTTTAGTCCTCTTTTTTCTTACTTGGCATTTTTAGTTTTGTGTATGATCTATTTGAACAAATCTTTCATATTTATAATTCTAGGCCAGGGTTTCTCAACCTTGGCATTAGTGACATTTTGGGCTGGATTATTTTATCTCATTATTTTAAAGGTTGGCACTTGAGCTAACATCTATTGCCAATCTTATTTTGTTTTTTTTTCCCTTCTTTTCCTCCCCGAAGCCCCCCAATACATAGTTGTATATTCTAGTTGTAGGTCCTTCTAGTTGTGGCACATGGGATGCCACCTGAGCATGGCTTGATGAGCGATCCCATGTCTGGGCCCAGGATCCGAACTGGTGATACCCAGGGCTGCCAAAGCGGAGCGCACGAACTTAACCTCTCTGTCACAGGGCTGGCCCTGGACTGGATTGTTTTTTGTTGTGGGGACTGTCATATGCATTGTAGTATGTTTAACAGCATCTCTGGCCTCTACCCACCAGATGCCAGTAGAACCCCCTCTACCCCAGGCATGTAACCAAAAATGTCTCTACATGTTGCCAGATGTCTCCTGGGGTGCAAAATCACCCATAGGCAAGAACCGCTTATCTAGCCTAAACCTCTCTTCTGAGAATTGAGGGAGGACACCTTTTCGGCCTCTCCACTTGAATGTCTCTTAGGCATCTCAAACTTAACATGACCAAAATGGACTACTGTTCCTTTTCCCTGATATGCTCTTCCTCCAGCTTTCCTCATTTCAGATCATTCGTGACCCTGCAGGCCGTTGGAGATGCTTTGGCTTTTATTCTGAGTGAACTAGGGGGCTCTCAGAGAATTTTGGGCTAAGAAATGATATGATCTCACTTAGGTCAGATCTTTGCTGAGAATAGACTATGAGTTGGAAAGTTGAAGCAGGAAGACTAGTTAAGAAGCTACTGTGGTAATAAGTAAAAAGATGATAGTAGCTTGGACCAGGGTGGTAATAGAGGAAATGGTAAGACGTGGTATTTTGGTTTAAGCCTTAAATTCAAATGTCCCTGAGAAGAGGAAGCAATGTATTGTCATGAGAGTAATATCTTAGTGTGATTTGTTTATCACACATTTTTTGAAAACTTGCAGGAAACAGGTGTTGGTTGAGCAGAGTGAGAAGAGAGTAATCAAAGGCCATTAACTTGCAGGGATGTTACTTGAATTCAGGCCAGAATGGGAAGTAAAGTAAGACCCCACAGGAGGAGTAAGCAAGACATCCGTATATCCAGGACTACCTCGCAGTCTTCCCAGGGCTGGCCCTCCCACTGGACAACATGTACCTATGGCAGGATAGATAGAATAAATGGAAGTCGGGAGACTTGTCTTTACTAGATATTGGAAACAGGTCCTTTTGGGCTGTAAGGCTCTTAGCTGAAGTGAGGTGGCTGTTGGCATTTGGGGTGGGGCGAGTTTTTGTTTTACAAGATTGCCCGTACGTTGCGAAACACAAGGCCTGGTTCCTTGCCGGTAACAATGTGTGTTCCCTCATTTTGACATCTGAAAAGTGCCCCTCCCCTCCAATTTCCAAACTCCCCATGGGAGTCAGACATGCTCAACTGCAAACCACTCAACTAGGACCCCTTTTCTAATTTGAAAATTGCCTTCCATAACATGAAGTCAAAAGGCTATGTCATGCCAGGCCCTGAAAGAAACCTTAGATTATTTGTTTCTAGTTTGGGTGGCTTAGAAGATATAGCAGTGAATATTGCCACCAGCACTTTAAAGTCAGCATTGATTTTTTATTGCTGATGCATCCCTTAAGTGTTTTCTGACCTTGATATGTACTTTAAAATATTAATTCTTAATTCTTTCATAGAGTATGTGGATGTCTCAGGGCCATCTCTAAAGACAGTGCAAAGGACAGCTACTCCAGCTGCCTTCTTCCCAGCATTGTTATGTAGGAGGACTTGAATGAAAATGAATGCGTTTGGAAGAAAGGGAGTTCCCAGCTATCTTCTAGCAGAGGGAGTGGGAGCAGGGTTGGGAGAGGACGGTTAGCGATTATATGTGCGTGTTTATGCACATCGTGCCTGGATCAGGTCTAGCTGCTATCCAGAGCTAAATTTGTTTTTATTAAAGAGCTAAGTAGTTTTAAAATCAAATTTCAGAAAAAGTAGAAAATAGAATGTAATATTTATCAGATTTGTGAAAGATCAGTAACTCAGTATCGGAGCAATGAAAAACTCACCAAGGAAAAGAACAACAGTTTTGAATATATAAAATTTAAGACTTATTCACAGTGAAAAAATAATAGACTGGGGGAAATGTTCATATCAAGTATGACTAAGGGTTAATATCTGTAATACCTGAAGAACTCTCTCAAACTTAATGAGGAAAAAAAATCAAGATTTAGTACATAAGTGGACAGAGAATTTTAGCAGATAATGAGTAATACATTTAATAATAATGTGGGAATATGTTCATCATCATGGTAATCAAAGAAATGCATTTTAAATCAATCTTGAGTCACCCCTTCTCTTCTCTCGAAAGTACTGAAACTTAAAGTAACTCTCAGTTCTGGTGAGGTTTTAAGGTATTGCGGTCATTCCCTCCTATTTGTTTCTTGAGCTATAGCTAACCCAGCCACTGCCTGTCTCTGAACATGTATGATTTCAGCTTCTTATGCCTTGGCCATGTGTATGTGTTTTCTCCCTCTTCCATCTGACCTCCTGTTGACTTCTCATCCCTTGAGAGCTGCAGTGGGATGCAGGGGGCGTCCTGACCAACTCAGCACTGCTGGTGAGCTGCCCGCTCATTTGCACCCAGGCCTGCACTGCAGTCCTGGGTGTATGAGTCAAACCCTGCCCCTTGACTGGGCTGTTCTTGAGGTTAGGGGTGGTCAGTTGTGCCTCAGGGCCTGGCACACAGTAGTTGTTCAGTCAATGTTGAACTAAATTATTGAAATTTGGTGAATGTTTTAATGAACTACAATATGTCAAGGTGATGGAATAACATGATCACTGAAATTATGAGTGTAATTTATGGCAAAATTTTGTAACTGAATACATGATGGTTTAGTGTGATTTCAGCTGCATTTGAAAAGGTAATAATCCTGTTTGCTAGAATTTTGATGATCCCTTTAAGTTGCTTTATAAACCAGCAGTGGGGAAGAAGTTGGATAGTAACCTTCTCCCCATGAACAATCTGTAGGTATGTATTCAGAAGTGGAGACGTCTTCTTTGGACTCTTTTTTCCTTAGTAATGAGCATAAGATCAGGTTAAATATTCCACAGATCAGGTTAAAAATGCATTGTGAAAATTCTCTTCTCTTGTGAAAATTCATTATACAAACAAATATGTATTAAGCATGTTCAAAATGCCAGCCACTCTTCTAAGCTCTGGGGTTAAAATAATGGCAAATAAAGTGTAACCCCGACATGAAGATTATAGGGGAGATAGGCTAAGTGATTATAGTAAGTGTGATAAATGCTGTGGTGGGGAAGTGTAGCAGGGACACCTGACTAGTGTGGGGACAAGTGTGCCTTCTTGAGGAAGGAGCATTTAAGCTGAGACCAAACGGCTGAGTGGAGGTGACCAAGGAGAGGACAGGAAGGGCATGAGAGCAGTGACTTGGAGAGGAGAAGGCCCTGCAGCTTGAGGAAGTACAGTGTGGCAGAGTGTGGCGAGTAGAGAGTGAAGAGAGAGGGCGTTGGAGAGGTGAACAGAATCCATGACTAGGCCCGTTCCCCTGGGACTTGGTAGAGGGTGGAGGGAGAAAATGATGTATTTTCCAAAGGAAAAAGTATTATTCTGCTTGGGTGTAGTTCAAACAATAGTCTTATGCATATGGTTTTATAAGGCTTTTATTATTCCTAGTAATGGAATGACTCATAGTAACATTGTTTCTATAGGAAAAATGTTTTGGGCTTCAAAAACTGTCTTAGAAGTTAACTTGCAAAAAATTTTTCTCACCATTTGGGGACTGCTTGGAAAGGCACACAATTGTAGTGTTTTTTGTTATTTGTGCTCAAATCATGCTTTGTCTGGTGTTTATCTATGTGGCTACAGTGTTGATTTTCCACCCTCTGATATGAATCAAAGGTAGCATTCCGCAGATGTGGTTGAAATGTTTTCTTTTCCTGAACAGATTTAGAAAATGTGTGGAAATAAAAATAGAAATCTTTTCATAAATTTTTTGGTTTTCAGAGTATTTGTTCTTCAAAGTTAAAGATTCCTTCTGTAAACTATATTTTGGTATAGTGTTATATACTATGAAAGTATGAAAGATGAAACGGACTTGAAAATTGTTAGAAAGTAAAAGAGATTGGTATGGTTTCACTATGGAAGTCAAATGGAATGCAAAAGGTAAACAATACAAGGATAAAATGCCTGCTTTTAAAAAATACTTTAATAACCATGAGCTTATCATCATCATCTTCTTCATTAATAGCTATTGTTATCATTAGAAACACTAGATTTTTTAAAGCAGAAAAGAGCTGTTAAGGCCAGTCCTTTTATAAAATAGATCTATATGAGCTTCATTTTGTTTAATAAGTGAAACTTCAGGCTGAAACTCCCTCAAATTCCTCTGTCTCCACTAGGCAAAGTTAATTTCATCCACACCTGTCTCAGTGAACATACCTTTCTTTCTATATCAGTTAGAATCCTTTAGCTGGCAAGTAACAGAAGACCCAACTGAAAATGGCTTAAATAATAAGTAAATTTTATGATCTCATATAACTAGAAATCTGGAAGAAAGATGGTTTTATAGTTGGTTCAGGTGTCAGCTAACTGCTGTCATTGGGCTCTTGGGATCTTTCTGTCTTTCCATTCTGCTGTCATGGATGAGTTAGCTTTTGTCCTCAGGCTTGTCTCCTCCTGGTCTCTAGAAGGCAGCCAGCTTTAGGTCCAAGATTTACATCCTCATATCAAGGCATCCAAGACTATAAGAAAAGAAGGTGTCTCTTGTAGTTTGGGCTGCTATAACAAAATACTGTAGACTGGGTGGCTTAAACAACAAATATTTATTTCTTGTGGTGCTGGAGTCTGGTAAGTCCAAGATCAAGGTACCTGAAGATTTGATTCTTGGTGAGGGCCCCTTCCTAGCTTGTGGACAGCCAGCTTTTTGCTGTTTCCTCACATGGTAGAGACAGAAAGCTCTAGTCTCTTTCTCATTTTATAAGGACACTAATCCTATTATGGGGGTACTTACCCCCATAATCTCATCTAACCCAAATTATCTCCCAAAAGCCCCACCTCCAAATAGCATCACACTGGGGATTAGGCTTCACCATACGAATTTTGGGGGAAACACAAACATTCAGGCTATAGCATCTCTCTTATGTCTTTTTTAAGTGAAAAATCTTCCCCAGAAGTCTCCCAGCAGACTTGACTTCACTAGCCAACTTACGTGATATAAGCCATTTCTAAACCAGTCAGTGGCAAGAGGTATAGAAGTCCTAAGACTGGCTTAGACTAGTCAAGAGTCATGGCCTTCCAGCCCTCCTGGAGAAGAACAAAATTAGGATTCTGTTATCCAGGAAGGAGAGTGGACCGGGAGGCAACTGCAGTGCCTGCCCTACTCTTCCAAGCTCAGTTCCTCTGCCTGGGCTCCCAATCCCTTCCTACCTTTTGGAGGACTTTATTCTCTTGATTATTTTCTCTCACCTTTATGTTCAGTCTGTCTCTCTTCTCATTCCTTATCTTCAAGCTTAGTGGTCTACATGTGCTGTCTCTGTTTCTTTTCCTCCATTTTATTCTTAAATCTTTTGTAGTCTGGATTCTGCTCCTCCTAATAATAAACTTCCCCTTCTCGTATCATCAGTACTCACCCGATTGCCTCATCCTTTGCCAGTATTATCTGTAGCGTTTGGCAAGACCAGTGGTTCTCCAAGTTTAGCATACACCAGAATTATCCAGAGGGTGATTAAAATACAGATTACTGGGTTTCATCCTCAGAGTTTCTAATTCAGTAAGTCTGACATGGGACCTGTAGACTTGAGGTTCCTTAAACTCCCTGGAGACATTTGATATTATTGATTTTACTAATTACTGCTTTCTTCCTGAGCTTCAAAACTCAAAATTGCCTCTCAAGCCTATGCTTCTTGTTCCGCCTGTATTCTTTTCTTATTGGTGAGTGACAGTGTTCTTTTTCTCCAGTAAGAAATCTGGAACTCCCCCTAGTTCTTTACTCCTTACCCCCATATACAGTCAGTTGATGTTCCATACTGTAAGTATCCCTCAAGTGCATCATTTTCTCTCCATCACTACAGTCTCTGCTTTAGTTTGAACCTTCATTTCTTTTCACCTGTGCTGTTATAATGATTTCTAAAGTGCTTTTCCTGCTCGGATCTCAGACTTTCTCTTATTTATACTTCATACTGTTGCAAAGTGATTTTTGTTCTTTTAAATGGTAGTCTGATCACATTATTCCTGAGCTCAAAATTCTTTGGCCTCCTGCACCTTCCAGATAAAATCCAGACTCCAGTGCAAACAAAGGGCTTCAGGATTGGGTCTCTTCCCATCTGTCTAGCGTTTGCTTCTCTCGGACCCCGCCACTCTGGGCTTCAGTGCTGACCTGGCCTCAGTTCTGAGTTCTCTTGGGCCTTGGTGCCTTTGTACATTTTCTCCTTGCCTGAAACACTTCTCTCTCTCCTTCACTGCTTTGGTAGCTCCTGCTTACCTTTCAAGACTGAGCTCAGGGAGGCCTCTACTGTCATGCCGCTTCCCCGGCCCCTTTTCTGTATCTGGGAATTAGATCCTCCTTTTCTGTTCAACCATAGAGAAATGCAAATGGTACTTAAACACACTGCTCAATGCTAGAGGTTTGTTTACTGCTTGCCCCCCTCTAGACTATGATTTCTTTGAGGAAAAGATTCTACGTTTCATCTCTTTCCTGATATAACTTAGTAATTGGTCAATAATTGTTTGTCGAGTGATTGAATGTTAAGGACACTCTTTAGTGAGAGAACCTGATCATAAAACTGAATCTGGAGAATTTAGGACTGGGAAACAATTTGGAGGGTAATGGAAACACTTTAGACTTGATTTGTTCAAGATTCTGGTGGAATTAGTGGTTCTTAGAGTCTGTTATAGGGCAGGGGTCGGGGTTGGTGATAAGTTGTAGAAATCATTTGAGTGATGTTCAAATTAGGTTGCTATTTTCATTTTCTTGAGAGTTTGAATGAAATCTGGAAATACGGCTGCTGTTACAGTTCTTTGGCATGTTAAGAACTCTATCCAGTAAGAGGAGAACATCTGATTTCAAACTTTTCTGATATATATATAAAAGGATGCTAGGCCCTATTTATTTCATTGCTCTTTGAGAAGTTTATGTAGACTTGAAAACAAATGGTAGTTGTCACAAAACTGCCATTTCTGTGATATATAAATTTTATTTTTAATGTTTTAAAGGTTAGCTTATTCATCCATTGTTCTTGGAAAATATATATCTGCCAAAAATTTCAAAATAGATTCTGTTCAGTTCAATTTCAAAAATAGAGTTGTACGCTCTAAACTTGCATTGTCCATGTGGTAGCCACCAGCCGCATATGGCTATTTAAATTTGAATTTAAATTAGAATTAAATTAAAAATTCAGTTCCTTAATCATGCTAGCTGCATTTCAAGTGCTTGATAATTGTATATTGGACAGTACAGATATAGGATATTTTCATCGTCTTAATAATTTAGTCAGATGATTAGCATATAATCTCAAATTCCTATTTTTAAAAAAAATCAAAAAATGTTCTTTTGAAAAGAAAGTCTTGGGGCCGGCCTGGTGGCGCAGTGGTTAAGTGAGCACGTTCTGCTTTGGCCGCCTGGGGTTCTCCGGTTCACATCCCGGGTGCGGATGTGGCACCGCTCAGCACGCCATGCTGTGGTAGGCATCCCACATATAAAGTCGAGGAAGATGGCTCTTCATCTCTTCATGGATGTTAGCTCAGGGCCAGTCTTCCTCAGTGAAAAGAAGAGGATTGGCAGCAGTTAGCTCAGGGCTAATCTTCCTCAAAAAAAGAAAAAAAAGAAAAGAATGTAAAACAACAGATATAGAAAACCACCCAAATAAAATGTATGCTTTAATGAATTATTACAATGCCAGTAACCCTAGGTCAAGAAATAGCACTTTGTCTGTTACCTTTGAAACTTCCATGTGTCCTGTGTCAATCATATCCCTCTCTTCTACCGTAAGTAACCATTCTCATAACTTTCATAGTAATCACTTGCATTTTTCTTTTTATAATTTGCAGATCCAGTTTGCTTCCTTAGACACTATAGTTTGGTGTTAACCAAAATAAAAACATTTTATTGAAACATAATTCCCATGTCATAAATTAACTCATTTAAAGTATACAATTCAGTGATTTTAGTATAGTCCCAGAGTTGTACAATCATCACAATCTAGGTTTAGAACATTTTCATCACCCCAAAAAGAAAGCCATACCCATTAGCAGTCACTCCTCATCCCCATCCTCCCAATCACCCCAGCCCTGGCAGCCATTAATCTCCTTTCTGTCTCTATAGATAGGCTTATTCTTATTTTTCATATAAATAGAATTACACAATAAATAGTCTTTGTGTCTGACTTCTTTCACTTAGTATACTTTTTTTGAGGTTCGTCCATGATGTAGCATATACAGTTGTCCCTCAGTATCTGTGGGGGATTGTTTCTAAGACCCCACCTCGCCTCCTCCACCTCCCCACCCAATACCAAAATCCGAGGATGCTCAAGTTCCTTAGTTGACGTTGTGTATCCATGGGTTCTGCATCTGTGGATATGGAGAGTGATTGTATTAGTACTTCAGTCCTTTTTATTGCCAAATACTATTCCATTGTGTGGATATGCTACATTTTGTTTATCCGTTCATCAATTGATGACGCTTGGGTTGTTTCCACTTAGCAGCTATTATGAAGAATGCTGCTATGAACATTTGTGTACAAGTTTTTGTGTGGATTATGTTTTCATTTCCCTTGAGTATGTACTTAGTAGTGGAATTGCTGGGTGAAATGGTACTCTATGTTACAACCTTTGGAACTGCTAAACTGTTTTTCTAAGTGGCTGCACCATTTTGCATTCCCGCCAGCAATGTGTAGTGTTCCATTTTCTCCACATCCTCATCAATACTTGTTATTATCTCTCTTTTTGATTATAGCCATCCTAATGGGTGTGAAATGGTATCTCATTGAATAGCAAATTGACTTAAATGAACTGTTTTCCTTTGCATTTCCATGGGAGCTAATGATGTTGGGCATCTTCTCATGTGCTTATTAGCCATTTGTAAATCTTTGGAGAAACATCTTTTCAAATCATTTGCCCATTATTTAATTTTTATTAAATTTATTAAATGACTGTTTATCTTTTTATTAATGAGTTACAAGAGTTCTTTATGACTAATACCAGTCCCTCTTAAGATACATGATTTGCAATTATTTCCTCCCATTCTGTGGAGTTTTTTCATTTTCTTGATAGCATTATTTATAGCTGAGAAGATTTTAATTTTGATGTAGCCCAGTTTACCTTTTTTTTCTTTTGTCGCCTGTACTTTTGGTATCGTGTTTAACAAACCATTGCCTCATCCAAACTAAGGTCTTAAAGAGTTATTGCCATGTTTTCTTCTAAGAGTTTTATACTTATAGCACATGCATTGAAGTCTTTGATCCATTTTTAGTTAATTTTTGTGTATAGTGTAAGGAAGAGGTCTAACTTGATGTTTTGCATGTGGATATCTAGTTGTCCCCTAGAACATTTGTTGTAAAGACTACTTTTCCCATTAAATTGTTTCGGCTGGCATGCTTGTCGAGATTTACCATAAGTGTACGAGTTTATCTCTGAACTCTCAATTCCATTCCATTGTTTTACATGTTTATCTTTAAGCCAGTACTGTACTGTGTTGCATTCTGCGACTGTATGGTAAGTTCTGAAATTGGGATGTGTGAGTCTTCCATCTCTGTTTTCTTTTTTAAGATTGTTTGACTATCCTGGGTCCCTTGCATATCCTTATGAATTTTAGGATCAGTTTTTCAATTTCTGCAAAAAAGGCAGCTCAGCTTATAATAGGAATTGTGCTGAGTATGTAGACAATAAGGGGAGTATTGATATCCTAATAACATTAAGTCTTAACAGTCTGTGAACATGGCATTTTTTTCCACTTGTTTAGATTGTCTTTAATTTCTCCAAACAATTTTTTGTAGTTTCCAGTGTGTAAGTCTTATACTATTTTTGTTAAACATCTTCTTAAGTATTTTTTTTTTGATGTGATTGAAAATGGAATTGTTTCTTAATTTCATTATTTCATTTTTGGGTTGGTCATTATAATTGTATAGAAATAAATTGAATTTTGTGTATTATTCTTGTATCCTCCAACCTTGCTGAAACTGGTTATTCTAATAGTTTTTTTTTAGCAGATTCCTTAGGATTTTCTATATACAAAATTATGTTATTTATGAATAGAAATAGTTATACTTATTCCTTTCCAGTCTAGATGCTAGTTTTTCTGTTGTTTTCTTGTCTAATTGCATTGGCTAGAACCTGCAGTGAAATGTTGAGTGGAAGTGGTAAGAAATAGGACATCATGTTCTTGTCCTAATTTTAGGAGGGAAGCATTCCATTTTTCACTATTAAGTATGATGTTAGCTGTGAGTTTTTCATAGATGTCCTTTATCTGATTGAGGAAGTTCCCTTCTATTCCTAGTTTGTTGAATGCTTTTTATGATAAGATCATGTTGGATTTTGGCAAATGTTTTTTCTATGTCTATTGACATGATCCTGTGATTTTCATTATTTTTTAAAATTTTATTAATATGGTGTGTTATATTAATTACTTTTTTGTATACTGAACCGATCTTTCATTCCTAGGATAAATCCTAGGTGTATAATACTTTTTATATATTGCTGGATTTGGTTTGCTAGTATTTTATTGAGGATTTTTGTATTTATATCCATGAAGAATATTGGTCTGTAGTTTTCCTGTGATACTTTGTGTAGTTTTGGTAATAATGGCCTTGTAGAATGAGTTGAGAAGTGTTCTCTTCTTTTTTCTTTTTGGAAGACTTTGTTAAAGATTGATATTAATTCTTATTTAAATGATTAGTAGAATTTACCAGTGAAGCCCTCTGGATCTGCACTTAATCTTTGTTGTAAGCATTTTAATTACTAATTCAATTTCTTTGCTTGTTATAGGTCTATTCAGAGTTTCTACTTCCTCTTGAGTTAGTTTCAGTACTTTGTGTTTTTCTAGGAATTTGTCCTTTTCATCCAAGTTATCTAATTTGTTGGTGTATGGTTGTTCATAGTATTCCTTTACAGTACTTTTTATTTCTGTGTGGTCAGTAGTAATGTCCTTTTGTTCAACAGCTATGTAATTTGTGCGTTCCCTCTCTTTTTCTTGGTTGCTCTAGCTAAAAGTTTGTTGATTTTGTTGATCTTTTCAAAGAAACAACTTTTGTTTTCACTGATTTTCTTTCTTATTTTTCTGTTCTCCTTTTCGTTTGTTTGCATTTTATTACTTCCTTCCTTCTGCTTGCTTAGGTCTAGTTTGCTCTTTTTTTCTCACTTCTTAAGGTGGAAGTTTAGCTTATTTATTTGAGATCTTTATTTTTAATATAGGCATTTACAGCTTTAAATTTCCCTCTAAGTGCTGCTTTCTTTAGCTGCATCCTGTAGGTTTTGGTATGTTATGTTTTAGTTTTCACTTATCTCAAGGAATTCCCAAATTTCCTTTATGATTTGTTCTTTGACTCATTAGTTGTTTAGCGGTGTATTGTTTTATTTCCACATATTTGTGTATTTCCAAAATTTCCTTTCATTACTGATTTCTGATTGCATTCCATTATGGTCAGAGAACATTCTTTGCATGATTATAATCACTTTAAATTATTGAGGGTTGTTTATGACATAGTATATGGTCTATTTTAGGAAAGTTTTCATGTGCCCTTGAGGAGAACGTGTATTGTGTTGATGGGTGGTGTGTTGTAGGTCTATCGGGTCTATAGCTTTGTTCAAATCTTCTGTTTCCTTGTTGATTTTCTTCCAGGTTGTTCTATCTGATATTCAAAGGGGATATTGAAGTCTCCCATATCATTTTTGAATGGTCTATTTATTCCTTCAATTCTTCTTTCTTTTTAAACCTATTTTGTCTGATTCTCTTATGGTTGCTGTTGTGTAGTTTATCTTTTTCTATCATTTCACTTTCTACCTGTTTGTATCATTGAACCTAAAATGTATCTCCTGTAGATGGTATATAGTCTATAGTATATAGTTGGCTTTTAACAAAACAGAACCTGATAATCCCTGCCTTTTGATTGGGTTGTTTAATCTATTCACATTTAATGTTACTAATATGATTGGATTTACATCTGCCATTTTGCATCTTGTTTCCTATAGGTCTCATGACTTTTTTGTTCTTTTCATCTTTACTGCCTTCTTTTGAATTAAGTGAATATATTCCTATGTGGTATTTTAATTTCTTTAATAATTTTTAATTTACATATTTTGCATTTTTTTTTAGCATTTGCTCCTGGGTTTATAATATACATCTTAACTTACAATAATCTACTTCTGATTTTTGTTTACTTTCAGCAAAATAAACTTTCCTCCTGTTTAGCTCCATTTCCCTTGCCCCCTCTTTTTTTTTTTTGCTACTATTGTTATACATATTGTATATTGTAGAAAATCCAACAATATATTATTATAATTTTTACTTTATATAATCTTATGTCTTTTAAAGAAGCTGAGAGAAGAAAGCAAGTACATATTTATAGAATTAGTTATATTAACTTTTCTGTTTTTCATTCTTTTTATATGTTCCTGTGGGTTTCAGTTACGATCTGGTGTTATTTCTTTACTCCAATACACCCTTGTTCTCACCTGTCTCCTCTATTTTGTTATTGTCAAATATGTAAAATATCTATATGGTATTAGCCCAAGAATACAATTGTATGCATATTATTTTATTGGGTTAATCTTTAAGTCAGTTACAAGAAGAAAAGGGAAAAATATGCAATTATAGTGTCTGTTATAATTATATACATAATTCCCTTTATTCTCACTCTGTTTTTTGTGTGGATTCAAGTTACTGTTTTGTGTTATTTGCTTTCAGCCTGTAAAATTCTCTTTAGTATTTTTTATTAAGCAGATCTCTTAGCAACAAATTCTCTGTTCTTTTTTTTTTTCTGGGAATGTCTTGATTTCACCTTTATTGTTGAAAGAGTTTTGTTGGATATAAGTTTGTTCCTTCAAAGTTTTTTACTTTCAGCAGTTTGAATATTTAATCCTACTGCCTTCTGGTCTCCTTTATTTCTGATGAGAAGTCAGCTTTTAATCTTACTGGGGTTCCCTTGTATGTGGTGAGCCATTTTTCTCTTGCTGCTTTCAAGATTTTCTCGTCTTTGTTTCACAGCATTTTGACTATAATGTGTTTAGGTGTGGATCTCTTTGTATTTATCTTGTTTGTAGTTCATTGAGCTTCTTGGTTGTGTACATTCATAATGTTTTAATCAAATTTGGGGAGATTTCAGCTGTTATTTCTTTACATCTTTTTGCTACTCCTTTCTCTTTTTCTCTGGCACTCTGTTCATTTTTCTTCATTCTCTTTTTCTCCCTCTCCTTCAAACTGCGTAATCTGTTTATCTCTGAGGCGTACCTCAGAGATATTGCACGTTTGGTTCCAGACCACTGCAATAGTGTGAACACCACAATAAAATGAGTCACACAAATTTTTGGGCTTCCCAGTACATATAAAAGTTATGTTTACACTATACTGTAGTCTATTAAGTATGCAGTAACATTATGTCTAACAGAACAATGTATATACCTTAATTAAAAAATAACTTTATTGCTAAAAAATGCTGACTATCATCTGAGTCTTCGGTAAGTCATAATCTTTTTGCTGGTGGAAGGTCTTGTAAAAAATGCAATATCTGGGTACCAGCCCATGGCCGAGTGGTTAAGTTTGCGTGCTCCACTGCGGTGGCCCGGGGTTTCACTGGTTCAAATCCTGCGCACGGACTTGGCACCACTCATCAGGCTACACTGAGGCGGCATCCCACATGCCACAACTAGAAGGACCCACAACTAAAAATACACAACTATGTACATGGGGGCTTTGGGGAGAAAAAGGAAAAATAAAATCTTAAAAAAAAAAAGCGATATCTGTGATGCACCATAAAGCAAAGAACACTAAAATGAGGTATGTCTGTATCTTCAAGCTCTCTGATTCTTTCTTCTGTCAGTTCAAATCTACTGCTGAGCTCCTCTAGTGAATTTGCCATTTCAGTTATTGTACTTTTCAATTCCAAAATTTCTATTTGTTTTTCTAATCATTACTATATCTTTATTGATATTCTCTGTTTAATGAGATATTGTCATCATACTTGTCTTTAATTCTCTATACATGGTTTCCTTTAGTTCTGTGAACATATTTATAGTAGCTGATTTGAAGTCTAACATTTGGGTCTCTTTAAAATCAGTTTATATTGCCTGCCTTTTTTCCTGCAAATGGGTTATACTTTGCTGTTTCTTTGCACATTTTGCAATATTTGTTGAAAACTGGACGTTTTAAATAACATATTGTGGTTTAGATAATGTATTGTACTTTGTGTACTGATAACCTCAGGGCTGAGGGTTAGTGTTGTTGTTTCCTTACTCATTTATTTATTTTTTAGTGACTTGCCTGAGCTGATTGTATGAAGTGTGTATTTCCCCATAGTGTACAACCTCCCATGTCCCTGCTGAAATTTATTTTCTTGTTTTTTTCTTTTAGCCTTACTACCTAAGGCTTACCCCTTGGTCAGCATAAGCCACTTATTGGTCAAAGGTAGTGCTTATACCCTCCTAGCCCAGTTAGATTTTTACTCTTTACTGTTAGATGTGTGTGTGGCTTGAAGAATGCTATCATAGTTGACGAAGTTTAGGTATTACTCAGTGATACAGTTCATAAAGGAAAGGCAGAATAAATTCTTGATTTTCTCCTTTGATTTAATGGTTCTTAAGATAATTAGCACTGTTTTATCTCTTGAAAGTGACCAAGTTTTAAAAAAATATTATGAACGCTTAGAATTAAACATATTTGATGGATTTTAATCAGTTTCAATTATCATCATTAATAAAGCTAAAATTATTCTATCTTTGGCCAGTGGGAGCTTTTCAAAATTGGCTCCTGAGCCCTAGAATCAGCTGTTTCTTTACAAAGCCCTGGTCTCTAAGGGATGCTCATTGATACTGGGTTGGTCAGTGTTTCTAGGCCTTTTCTATAAACAGAGCTCAGAAATTATGCTCATATTTGAGATAAAATGAAAGTTCCTCACAAACTTATATTGATGCTTCCAATTAAAACTCTAGACTAGGGGCCAGCCCCGTGGCCGAGTGGTTAAGTTCACATGCTCTGCTGCGGCAGCCCAGGGTTTCTCCGGTTCGGATCCTCGGTGTGGACATGGCACCGCTCGTCAGGCCACGTTGAGGTGGCATCCCACATGCCACAACTAGAAGGACCTGCAACTAAGATGTGCAACTATGTTCCAGGGGGATTTGGGGAGATAAAGCAGAGACAAAATAAAAGAAAACAAAACAAAAAAACCTCTAGACTATACTGCATTTAAATCTTCCTTCTGTATCTCCTTTTCTCTATGCCACAAGTGACTATAGAATTAGAAAAATCCCGTAATTATTCATTCATTTTTATGCCATATTACACAGGCAACAATCTCAGAATGATGACACTAGTGCTACTAGAACCATTATGATTACTGAAAACATTAAAAGACATAGTTTTGTATACACCCTCACCATCTTTAGAGCGTTGAGGACTGGCGATGTCTTCTGAGATGCCATTTATTTAGCAACATTTTAGAGCACCTTCCCTGTCTCAGACTCCCACTAGAAAGGAGGTGCAAAGAGGAGTAAGACAGGACCCTGTTCTTTAAAAGCTGGGTGGTTGGATTATTTGGTGTCATTCTGGTATAGGAACGTGTGGCCCTAGAATCTGGATTTTATTCTTCTTTAAAGGTGATGGTAGTGATTTCAATTGCATGCTTCCTAAAATAAAGCCATTTCACTTTCTGCTCTTATCAGGGGGCACCTTCCATTGGGTGGAGTTCCTTAATGCCTTCTAATCTCCCTTACCTAGTGTATTAGTCAGACATTCCAGAGAAATAGAACTAATAGGATCTATATATATGATTATAGACTATCACATCTTTTGTGGATGCGATGTATATATATAGAGAGAGAAAGAGAGAGACAGATTGAGAGAAGGAGTGTGTGTATTTTAAGGAATTAGCTTACATGATTGTGGGAGCTGGCAAGTCTGAAATTTGTAGAGCGGGCCAGCAGGCAGGAAATTTAGCTAAGAGTTGATGATGCAATCTTTAGTCCAAAATTTGCAAGGATTCATGGCAGCCTGGAAACTCACACTGGGTTTTTATGTTGAAGTCTTGAGGCAGAGTTGCTTCTGGGAATTGAGAAAGTTCAGTCTTTACTCTTATGGCCTTCAACTGATTAGATGAGGCCCACTAAATTGTGGAGAGTAATCTGTTATATTTAAAATCAGTCAATTGTAAATGTTAGTCACATCCACAAAGACCTTCACAGCAATGTGTAGACTAGTGTTAGACCAAACAACTAGGCACCGTAATCTAGCCAAGGCGACACATAAAGTTAACCATCACACTTAGGTTACCATTTGATTTATTGCCAAACTGAGATTCTTTTGACAATAAGGAGTATTAAAAAATAATAAAATTATATAATTTTATTTGTTGATTGACAAGTTGTTTTTATTGGTGAATGTATAAAATAGTTCTAAGAAGTTATTTTAAAAATAAATTTATTTCTAAAAGATAACATATTTCCATGTACATTTAAGCAAAACAAAATTGTTCCATACTGATTTTCTCAACATTAAAAAGAACATAAATAGAATTCTCAGTAAAAGTTCACATACATTATTTGGTTTCTTAGTCATAATTTGTATCTAATACTGGGTCTCTGTATTTTTCTGAAAGAAATGTAGTTTTGAAATATGGTTGTACTATTTTTAATTGTTTCGTAAGATTATAGTCTTCAGAGTTTCATTTTATAGTTACTAAATTTGAAATTGTTGATTATTTTCAACAGTTACTATTCACTGTAAATCATATTTTTAAATTTGAGAATATAATATCTCTGTCAGTACTGAGGTACCCAAGTTCAAAACAAATTCTAATAAATTTAGATTATTATGAGTTTTGATTTTTTAAATAATTTAATATGAAAATATTCCAGCCCCCAAATTTTCTCAGGTAACTGGTTTTTTCTTTTTACTTTATTTAGAGTACCTTTAGTCAGTAAAACTTTTACAAGACAAAGCCTGTCCAATAATTTGTATCTATTTATAAGTCTTTTGAATAGTCTACTAAATTTAGATGCTGCTGCATTGTAAGCATTTTGAAGTTTATTTCATCCCGGTACATAGTATAACCTTATCTAAGTAAAAAAGTAGGTTCTCTGTATAAATTACATCTTGCGTTAAAAGTGTCCAAATGACGGAACAAAGTGCAGCCAAGATATAGAGCGCTCGATGGAAAAAGCACAGTGCTGTTGATGATTTTACGAAGCAAATGTTAACAGCCTTAAAGATTTCTAAGACAAGTAGCAAAACAGAGAAAATGTACTGCCATGCTGATGTATTTTACTTTTATTCAACATCATCTTTGTCACAAAAACTATTTTAGTTCAGTTTCTTTAACGATGTGCGTGTTTAAATATTTGTAAATTGTGCTTGCTAGACTACACATCTGTAGTAGATGCGATTGCAAAATGTATTTGCTTCTCCTTTGCTTGGTGGTATATTGCAGTTCACATGGCACAGTTGTGAATTATATGTGAATCACAACCATCTCCAAGTTTATTTCTGTTCCATAATTTTCTAAATAGGAACATTGTTTTTTACTCTGTGATGCCGTGCTTGACCAAATTGTATTTGTATTATTACTGTAAAAACAAATACAGGCTGTCCTCATTATTCGCAGATTCCATTTTGTGAATTCTACTCACAAAAATTTATTTGTAACTGCAAATTCTGCACTCATGGCGCTTTTGTAGGCATTCACAGACATTTGCATAGTGACAAAAAATTTGGATTGTTCAACATACATGTTCCCAGCTGAGATAAAACAAGGCACTTCTTTGCCTTTTTCTGTCAGCTCTTATACAGTAAACAAGTGTCCTTTTCGTGGTGCCACAGTTTTTGCATTTTTGCGCTTCTTGTTGGTGATTTCACTGTTTAAAATGGCTCCCAGGCATAGTGCTGAAGTGCTGTAGGTTGTTTCTACGTGCAAGAAGGCTGTGGTGTGATGTATTTTGTGGAGAAAAATACATGTTTTAAATAAGCGTCATCCAGGCATGAGTAGCACTATTGACTGAGAGTTCGATGTTGGTGAATCAGCAATGTATATTAAATTTAAAGTGTCTTTAGACAGAAGCACACGTAAAACAAGGTTATGTTTGATCAGTTGATGAAAATGTTGTGGCCAGAGGCTCACAGGAACTTAACTCGGTATTTTCTCTAAGAAGAATGGTTTACTGTTGGATAATTCAGGGTTCATGGTGACTTTATAGGATTTATTTACTGTGAATAATGAAAACTGACTAATTTTATCTTTGTTGTTGAACTTTTTGACTGACTTTAAATGGTAGTTATGGCAGCATCGGTTGTTTCACCTTCTACAAAATGAACTTCCAAAAGCTTTACTTTTGATTCCATAGATTGGATGAAAACAATCAAACTATTATTGGAATTAACTGATTTTTCTATTTGCTGTATCTCCTGACACTGAGAGAAAACTGGCATCATTTAAGTGTGAATTTCTTCTGCTAATAGAGCCAACAAAGTAACAGCTGTGACTTAACTTTGTCTATGTGAACAAGATTTGTACTCAGAACTGAGTGAGATAAACTTGAGGAACAGTTGTTTGATCTAAATGAAAAGTCATGCTTTACAGAGTAATATATAAAACATCTTTTTCATCTGCTTTTCTTAAATTGATGTCTGAGCAGGGGCAGCGACATTGAATATTTTCTCCAGTATTTCTTTGCCACCAAGTTGAAGGAATAGCTGTCCCCAGCTGCTGAGTCTGAATGCACTTTCTTTCCCTGCAAGTGGCGTGGGTGCTGTCTGAGAGAGGTGTCAGTTACGGCCCTCCAGAGATGGCTTACTGCTCAGGGTCTTTCAGATTTAACCACATGTTAAATTGGCAGCTGGGGTCACTGCACGTGCATCAACTCTGCTCAATGAGATCGTGGCAGAGCCTGGAAGTAAAAGTCCTGGCTAACTAATGCTACCATAAAAACAATCACTAGAAAGTGGAAAATCCAGGACAAATAATAAATTGAGTGGGACATTGGGATAATAGACATAAATTGGGACTGTCTCAGGCAAACTGACACACATGGACACTTTACCAGACACTTGTCTTTTTAAAAATCTCTTAACCCCAAGGTCTTGATTACTATTTTCCCATCAAAAAGGCTGTGCTGTCAATATGATTCACTTGTTTGTGACTGTTGAGTAATTGCCGCAGCATTATGCACGTGGAAAAGAATGTGAAGCATTCTTCTTAGTCAGTTTTATTCATTGTGGCATTTCTTTTTTTCTAGAACATTTTCTGTTCATCTTAAAACCTTTATTAAACTTTGCATGTCTTCATTTTTAAACTAAAGACATATAATAAATTTATGGACTTATTCTCCCTTAAATTAGTTCTTTTGTTATCTTAATAAAAATATCATACAGCAATTAACAATAGAAGTTGGGAATGAAAGGAAGGCAGTTTTTACATATATTTGATAAAAATGGATTATCTGAATATGATTATAATACTTTATATTCTATTGCAGGATTAATTAAAAGAATTTGCCATATATCTTATGACTCTACTGGAGCTGTGGGAGATAGGTAAGTGACAAGTGTTTTTTGAAAAGATATTTCTGAAGCATTAAATAATTTGATCTCATAGGTTCCTGACAAAGTAGGCAAGGGGGCATATCTTATTTCAGTGATTTACCTCTTTTTCTACTCAATAAAACAGTAGAAATATCATCTTTACATGAATTTTAATGTAACATTTCCCTAATATCCAATAAATCATATTTTCCAGGGAGCTGTAGGTTTATTTTCTATAATAATTATAATGAGGACATTGTTTATAAGACACATGGGTTTGTCATGTTACAAAACTTAAAGCACTAAAAAAAAAATCATTAAATGCAATGTGGTACCCTAGATTGGGTTTAGAACTGAAAAAAGACATTAGTGAAAAAGCAGATGAAATCCAAATAAAGTCTATAGCTTAATTAGTAGTAATGTACCAACGTCAGTTTTTCAGTTTTGTAAAACCATGGTTATGTAAGATGTTAACTTTAAGGGAAACTGGGTGAAGGGTATACAGGAACTCTGTAGTATCTTTGCAACTTTTCTGTAAATCTAAAATTATTCGAAAATAAAGATTTATTTAAAAGCAGAAAAAAATCAAGGTTTATTTGTTTGAAAATTATAGTTAGAGGTAACTTTTCTGTGTAATAGTGTGAAAAATCAAAATTATTCATTACCTTTAAAAAATCCATATTCCATGAAATAAAGATGCAGAGAAATATGCGACTATAGATTTTATCTTTCAGTTCATAAGAGGTGTGGAATTTAATTTCTTTTACATTGGCATGGTGTCCGTGAGCTTCTCCTTGTACTTGGTTACAGACTTGCTTTTTGATTCCTTTGAGGTATTTGTGTGTTCTTCGGTAGTTTAATACAGCATTTTCTATTAACACAAGCAGGCCCTTTAGGTGATTCCCAGGATACTGCTTTTTTCTTTTTCTTTTCTTTAATGTACTGTTAGAGGCAAAAAGGCTAGTAATGTGACTCGGTGTTTTAGAGTTGAGACCCTCTTAAGTGTAGTTTTGCTCAGTCACACCTACTTGAGCTTCTAGGTCAAGTACTAGACACAGTTGACCTATTGTTAAAGAGGATGAGTAAAGATGAGCATAGCTCTGAAATAGCCTCTCTGTAATTGAGATAAAATAATTGATCACTGTCAGATAATAGAAATTCTCAGTTTCCAAAATGAACTCTAGCAGTATAACTTTTAAATTTCTATAAATATTAAAAGACTATAAGAAGGAAACTCTGTAGTTTGCTGAAACTATTATATAACTTTTCATTAATAAAAGTAAAATAGCCATGCTGGTCTTATAAATGGTTTCCTGCTTCTGTTGCCAACTTCAGTGATTTTAGTTAAACTTAAATTTCATAAAGGGAAATAGAAATACATTATACTTAAAGGATATAGACATTTAAAACAACAGACCCAGACCTGAATGACTCTTGCAGAATAATTATTAGGCTTGGAGAGTTCTGTTTTGCTTGACGATATTTATTCAGAATTGGTGTTATCAATCTCATATTAAGAGAATTTACATCTTTACTTTTTAGTTGTGTAACATGATTGTGCTAACCTTGGTAAGGAAGTTTGGAAAAATAGAGGAGAGTTTTTCAGGACAAGTTTAAATTCCATTGATATATAATAGTTCACACATAAAAATCAAACAAGAGCCCTTTTATTTTTCTTCTGTGCTAAAAGAGCATTAAAAGTGTTGTTTTTAGAGATATGCTTACCATTCAGCTGGCCGACTGTCATTTTGTGGTCATCTAAAGTATAAATGACAGCAGCTATATGTATTGAGCATTTTCTATGTGCCAGGTACTTTGTTTACAATGATCCCATTTAATCTTCACAAACTCCTATGAGATAGGCTGGAATTCCCTTTACAGATGAGGCTGGGAGAGTAACAGATGTCTCCAGGCTAACCCTGACGGTATGGGGCAGAAAGAACGAGTGCCCATGGTGTGCAGTACCTACAGTTTGGTTTACAATGTTATCAGGTTCCGGGAAATCCTGAATCCACAGACACACGGTAAACTTCAGCTTACGTCAACTTTTCTGGGTAAAAAGAGTGTCTGATCACACCGGGTGACCTAGAGCAGATTCTCCTGGGATGACTGTCCTGGACTATAGTCTTCAGTTCCCTGTTCCAACCTTGATCTGGCTCATTCTACAGTTCTCTAACATGTCACTTATTCTCTGCCACCTGATTAACTGCTGAACACTCACTCATTGTATGCTTCATTGATCCTATGCCAAGAACTTTTGGCAGCTCTTGGGAACATGATCTCAACATGCCTCCTGGTCAGTGTTGGGCAACTAGAAGTTGTTCGTTGAGATGAGAACTTGGATCCAGAAGCTAGGATGCATGCCAGAGGCCAGGGATGGGGCAGTTGAGCAGCTGACGTGAAATACAGCTATCCAGACTCAGTCAATAGGTCAGTAGTCAGAAATAGAGTAGGCACATGACTTTGAAAGGTGATTTTTGAAGAAGATTATGATGGCTGGCTGTGGACTTTGTAGACATAAAATAATTCCAACTGCTTTTTGAGGAAGAATAATAATGTTACCAACTTACTATAGCGCTCATTAAACTTAGCAGAAACCTCTCTCCTGTAACTCTTCCCCAGCGGTTCTGCCTGTGTCTTTCTGTAGCTCTACATCTTCAGACCCTTTTACGTTTTAAAGCGTGAAATACACATAAAATTGCAAAGTCTCCTTTGCTACCTCCGCTTCTTCATGGTCTTCAAAAGTTGGCATTCGTCAGGGCTCAGTTCTTGGCCACCTACATTTATTTCTCTGTGTAATCTCACGTGATCCCTTGCTTTAAATGCCGTCTGTCCTCCCACATTTATTTCTTTACCTGATCTCTCCCATGAGCTCCAGGCTCATATCTATGTCTGCCTATTCAACATCTCTATTTGAAAGTCTAATAAACATTTCAAACTTAACATGTCTGAAATAGAACTCTTGAACTCTCCTGCTAAAACCTATTCCTGCCTCCTTCTTCATCTCAGTAAATGACCCACCCAGTTGCTGGGACCAAAAACTAGAAGTCGTCTTTGACTTTTCTGTTTCCTCCATACCCTTCATACATCCAGCTCATCAGTAAGGCTTGTATGCCCTCCTTTCAAAATATATCCCAAATCCCCCTTTGCCGCCCCTCTCCCCACTACTGCCCTAATATAAGTCACTGTCATAAGTTACTAAGATGATAGTAATAATCTTCTAACGGGCCTTCCTTATCTCCTCCTTGTCCCTCTCTAGTAGTTCTCCATATAGGAGAAGTGTTTTGTTTCGCTTTTTACATGTTAAATGGTTCCTGTCATTCCTCTGTTCAGAACCGTTCAGGGGCTACACAGCACACTCAGGATAAAACCCTAAGTCTCAGCGTGTTCTACCAGGCCCTGCATGACTTTATCTGTATGTCATGACTCTGTCTGCAAAGCCTGCTGACTTGATCTCCTGCCGTTCTCCATCGTGCTCACTTTGCTCTGGTTAGACTTGCCTTCTTGCTGTTTCTTAAATCCTCCAAGTCCATTTGGAATCAGCTGAATCCCTCCAGCTCCCCCACCCTACACCCTCGTTCCAGCCAGTTCAGCCTGTGGTACCAGTGGAGGTGGATTTAGAGAAGAAAAGTGCATATCCAAGGCTCTCTAGCACTTGTAGGGGGAGAGGTCGCACTAGAAATTTTACAGTTAGTTTTCTTATTCCAGGTTTCTGTAATTTGAATTGCTTTCCAGTGTCAGAGGGCCTAGAGATGGAGAGCTGCAGAAAGACCTAGCCAGAAACAGTGGGGAGAAGTTACAGAGAGCGCGAGATTTCTGCTCAGTTTAGTGAGCACTGGAATGATTAGATATAACAATTACATCTGCATGAAAATAGACCGGGCTGCTTCGTAAGACAGTGCGTTCTCCACCACTGACAGTGTGCAAGTTGAGGCTGATCAACCTCCCGGGCTGTTGTGGGGAAAATGTGCTGAAGTAGAGGAGGGGAGTTGTTTTCTAAGGTCTTCCCAACTCAGATCCTATCAATTTTTAGAGTCTTCTTTTTTTCAGAGCAAGTCTTCTCAGAGTCCTCCTCAGATTCTTCCTCCTGTATTTGTATTGGGAAGCTTCCACCAATAAAACATAAAGCTCCTATAGGTGGAACCTTCCAATATTTCAGGTGAAGGAAGAGCTACTAGCAAGGTTGATTTCCAGTCAGATTGGCCAAGTCCGCATCTAAGGAATTTAGTTTGAGATGTTTTTCTTTCTCTCATTTTTTATTTAAAATTTATTTTGATTGATCTTTGGTCTAAAATAAACAATACATACATACACAAATTCCCTAATACATTTTAGTTATTTAAAAAGATTCACTGAGTCTCAGAAGTAACGAGCACAATATTTGAAAATAGCCTTTGGTCAGAGTTTGCTAGAAATGGAAAATTCACCTTATCCTTACTCTTATACAAGAAGCTTTTTTGAGAGGTAATGACCGTGTTTGAGTGTTTCATGGAGGGTGGTCCAGCCATTCCCTTATCTTCTCTTAGGCAAAAATATGATTTAAGTGATAGAGATCTTTAAGTTATAAGTGCTTTTAGTTAGACCTGAATAAGGCTGTTTATGCAAACTCATGTCTCTTAACTGCTGAACTGTGGAATTTGGAATTAATGAGATAGGAAAGAATGATTTTCAGGGTCTCAGTGATACGCAAGTGTCTCATATTTGATTGCTTCTGGTAGCTAGCACCTAAATAATAGGATGATGTATCTAAAAGTTGCCTCCAGCCAGAGAAGCTTCTTTCAGCAGCTGGACCTGCCCCACCCCAGCGTGCACCTGGCACACCAGATAAAATCAGCATTCTGATGAACGTGCTGGTCTGACTCTGAACTCCTTCCTATGCCTTCATCTTGAACCTCTTCTTGTTTCTCTGTGTTTCTGACTTTGCTGCCCTCTTTCTCATAATACCTATTTCTGTCCTTTAGATTTGACTCCTTCTTCCAGGTTATTATTTTGATTTCACTAAGACAAAACTGCTGCTCTGTATTGACATTCCTGTCTTAACTTGCGCCAGCTGTCCTCCCACGAGGAGAGTGGACAGCAGAATCTCCTTGCTTGGGAGGGTAACATGAGCATCGCACATGTGTCCTGGTTCTTCCTCTCTTGCTCCTAGACAATTGAGATCAATTTTTGCACCTGGCTTTAGCAGAAGACTAATATATCCATACTCCTCTTAAAGCCAATAATGAAGTAATGAACAAAGAAAGGGAAAAACAATTCTCAAATGTAGTACACTTCTTTTTGTCAAACCCAGCTGCTTAGAACAGATCCAAGAATCAAGGATGAAATGAAAAAGGCTTTTAAGACGCATACAGATGATGTTTCAAAGTTCAGGCCTTAAAGTGGTATATTAGGTTCACTTAGAGCCTTTTTATTTACTCATTTTTCCTCTTAATAGTAATAGCAAACACATAGATAGCACTTACTGTGTTCTATGTGCTTTACATATTTTAGCTAATTTAATCCTCACAGCAATCCTGTGAGGTACATCCTAGTATAACCCCTGTTTAACGGATGAGGAAACTAAGTCTTGGACAGGTTGCATCATTGTCTGTAGTTACACAGCTTGTTGTCAGAGCTGGGATTCAAACCCAAGTGTATAATCACTTGTTATATTGATCCTTGAATTCTCCAAGTCTTAATTCTAAGAAGTCTGGTTCACTGGTTTCTCAGACCATTGTAAGTTAGAAGTTACAAATTTAAAAGAGAGTATAGTGACCTGGGATCCCCATTTTAATGTGTCCATCCTAATAAAATAATGACTCAAGGACACAAAGATATATGTGCATGGGAGTCCTATATAGTGTTAGTTACCATAGTAAAATAATTGAAAATAATACAGAAGTTTAATAATAGGAGAAATGGTGAAACTAGGGCACTGCTTTCCAAATTTTAATGTGCTTGTGAATCACCTGGATATCTTGTTAAAATGTAGATTTTGATTAAATCTGTGGTGGGGCCCAACATATCCTACATTTCTAACAAGTTCCCAGGTAACGCTGACACTCCTGACCTGTGGATCCCACACTGAGTAGCAAGGAATTTCAGTCCATCCGTTTATGTTTGTTAACAGCAGGTCCCGGGGGCCAGCCCAGTGGCACAGCGGTTAAGTTTGCACATGGGGTTGACCATTCAGATCCCAGGTGGGGCCCTATGCACTGCTTGTCAAGCCATGCTGCGGCAAGCGTCCCACATATAAAGTAGAGGAAGATGGGCACGGATGTTAGCTCAGGGCCAACCTTCCTCAGCAAAAAGAGGAGGATTAGTGGCAGATGTTAGCTCAGGGCTAATCTTCCTCAAAAAAAAAAAAAAAAGAACAGGTCTGGGACTAGGGAGAGGTGAGTGGGGTACCTTAGGGGCCCCATTTATCTCACCCTAGTCCAGTCCCTAGTTAAGAATCTTGTTTTTAAAGACTATTCAGTGACTCTCAGTTATGCTTATAACATAATTAAAAGAAAATTCAAAAATGGTGTCTGCATTATCTCAATTTAAGTTAGGAAATATATTTGTGTGTGTGTATATATATGTATCAGTGTATGCATGTATGTATCCATGTATGCATGTATATGCTTAGCAAAACTCTGTAAGAAGACATGCCAAATGTTAACAGTTGTTATCCTCTGTGTCATAGATTTACAGATGGCATATATTTTTATCTTTATATATGTGACATTTTTCAATTTTCATTACCAACCCTGCATAACTTTTAGATATAGATTATGATTATTAAAGTTATTAACACTTTCAGATAACTATATGCTCAAACTTGTTCATGAAAGCCTAGCCTTGGAGGAAACATTTATTTCCTGCCACCCACATACCTCTCTTCAACCTCCCCCAAAACATCTGCTCATTTTTTCGAAGTAAATATATAAGCTGTTTAATGGTTTAGTGGGGCTTCAGTTTAGTGCATCTATCTACACAAATAATAAAGGGCAAATATTTTTAAGAATAAGGGTAATCAATAAATACTTTTTTATGAATAATTATGGGATGCATGTAGAAAACCCTACTTTTCAATATTTGCTGGTATAATTATTACCTATTCACCTTAAGTTTCTTGAGAGGCAAAATCTTTGTTTTTTTGTATTCAGTACCTAAAAAAATATATCTACATAAAATAAATACCCTTTCCCGTTACCTTGCCGCCTCCTCTCCCAGTGAGGAGTGCTCAGCAGGTTTTTAGAGGAAGATCAGTCTTCTCAGCCTTCAGACGTCAGTAACCTGAATCTGTAAGTGATGTTCCTGACTCTCACTGTGGAGCAGGGAAGGAAGGAGCAAGGAGACAGGACAGAAAAGCTTAATTCATTTAAAGTATAGATTTGTTTTTAAAATGCTACAAATTCCATGAAAATAAGACATTTTTTAGTATTTGCATGAGCACTTGCTGCTTCACCTTGCACTTTTATGTTATGGAGACAGCTTCTTTCCCTAAACCTTATGAATGAACCTCTACTAGCTTCAAACTTTTCTTCTGTAGCTTCCTCACCTCTCAGCCTCCATAGAATTGAAGAGTTATGATTTTGCTCTGGATTAGGCTTTGGCTTAAGGTTATGTTGTGGCTGGTTTGGACTCCTATCCAGAATGCTAAAATTTTCTCCATAGAGTCAGCAATAAGACTATCTTGCTTTCTTATTCATGTGTTTACTGGAGTAGCACTTTTAATTTCTTTTAAGAACTTTTCTTTTGCATTCACAACTTGGCTAACTGTTTGATGCAAGAGGCCTAGCCTTTGGCCTGTGTTAGCTTTCAACAGGCCTTCCTCACTAAGCTTAATTATTTCTAGCTTTTGATTTAAAGTGAGAGGTGTGCAACTCTTCCTTTCACTTAGAGGCCTTTATAGGGTTATTGATTGGCCTAATTTCAATACTGTTGTGTCTCAGAGAATAGGGAGGCCTCAGGAAAGGAAGAGAGTTGGGGGAATGGTCAGTTAGTGGAGCAGTCAGAACAAACAACATTTATCGATTAAGTTCCCTATCTTATATGGGTGTGGTTCACGGAGCCCCAAAATAGTTACAATAGTAACATCAAAGATCGCTGATCACAGATCACCATAACAAATAGAACAATAATGAAAAAGTTTGAAATATTGTAAGAATTATGAAAATCTGACTCAGAGACATGAAGTGAGCAAATGCTGACAAATGGTACAGATAGACTTGCTTGATGCAAGGTTGCCACAGACTTTTAATTTGTAAACAAGGCATTATCTGCAAAGTTCAGTAAAGCAAAGCACAGTAAAATGAGGGATGCCTGTATAATATTTTTTGAAGGTAGGTTGTAATAAGTTAAAGAGAGCATCCACTAAAGAAATTTTAAAAACAGAAAGTTTTAACTAATAAGAATGCAATAGTGGATATAAAATTAAATCCTAAAAAGTAATCCAAAAGAAGACAAGGAAAAAGGGAAAAAGAAACAAAGAACAGATGGGACAAATAGAAAATCAGCAACAATATGGTAGAATTACATCAGACTATCAATAATCACATTAAATGTAAATGATCTACTCCAATTAAAAGACAAAGATTGTCAGATTGGATAAAAAAACAAGAATAAACTTGGCATTGTCCTGAAGAAACCCTTAAAATAGGTTAGAAATGAAAGGATGGTGTGATATTGTGATTTATAAGAAATACATATTTGGTCATTGAGATGACGAAAATATATTTCTCATATATATATTGTCTTTGTCCAGAGTTCCTGGCTTACAGCTCTCAGAACCCTTGGAATTTCCTAAGTGTTGAGAGTGATTAAGTTGTCCTTTCTTATGTTAATGAAGTGACTGGGAAGCACAGAAGGATGGGGGCTGGTTGCCAGGAAAACCAACCATGTGATTGCAGGGCTGGAACTGTCAGCCTCACTCCCTGACCTCCTGGCAGAGGAGAGGGGCTAGAAGTGGAATCCCTTCCCAATGACCAGTGGTTTAATCCATCATTCCTGTGTGCTGAAGCCTTCATAAAAACCCAAAAAGACTGGGTTCAGAGAACTTCTGGGTTGGTAAACATGGAGACTTGGGGAGAGTGGCGTGCCTGAAAAGGGCGTGGAAGCTCCATGCCCCTTCCCACGTCTCTTGCCCTATGCATCTCTTTCATTTGGGAGTTCCTGAGTTATATCGTTTTACAATAAACTGGTGATCTTGTAAATAAAATTTTTCTCCAAGATCTGTGAGCCACTCTAGCAAATTAATGGAACCCGTGGAGGAGGTCATGGGAACCTCTGATCTATTATCATTTGGTCAGAAGTACACGTAACAGCCTGAACTTGTGATTGGCATCCTGAGTTGGAGAGGGTAGTTGGAACCTCCAGTTTATAGATGGTTGTTAGGAAGCACACCTAACAACCGGGGCTTACACTGGCATCTGAAGTGGGGGGCAGTCTTGTAGGACTGAGCCGTTAACCTGTGGAACCTGATGCTGTCTCCAAGTAGGTAGTGTAAGAATTGAGTTGAATTCTCAGACACCCTACCTGTGTCTGAGAATTTTTTGTTGGTTGTGGGGGGAACGCCCCCCCCACCCCATGTTGGAAATTTTGTCAGAACACTAAAAGAGGTGGAAAAACATACACCTTGTAAGCACTAAGTATAAGAAAACTGGACTGGCTGTATTAATATCAAAGTGGGCTTCAGAACAAGTGGTATTAATAGAGTTAAAGAGGGACATTCATAATGATAATGAGTCAATTCATCAAGATGAAATAATAACCTTAAATTTAAATGCAACCAATACCACGTTGTCAAAATACATGAAGCAGAAAGTTACAGAACTGAAAGAAGAAATTGACAAGTATTCAATTATAGTTGGAGATTTCAACACCCATCTCAGTAACTGATGGAATAAGTAGAAAGAATATCAGGAGAAATATAGATGTTTTTAACAACACTATAAACCAATTTGACTTCATTGACATTTATGGAACATTCCACTGAACAACAGCAGAATATACATTCTTTTCAAGTACGGATGTAACATTCACCAAGATAGACCACCATAAGCTAGTGTATAAAACAAGTCTCATTACATTTGAAATGATGGAAACTATGCAGAGTATGTATGGCCTCTGATGACAACATAATTAAATTGGAGATTAATATTAGTAAGATATCTTGAAAATCCTCAATGTTTGCAATACATCACACACTTCTAATTAACACATTGGCTAAAGGAAAAAAAACTGGGGAAATTAAATGATTTTTTGAAGCGAATCAGAATGAAATCACATCAAAATTTGTGAGATATATCTGAAGCAATGCTTAGACAAATATGTAACTTTAAATGCATACATTAGAAAAGAAGAGAAAACTAATACTGCCAAAGTAAGTAGAAGGAAGGAAATAATAAAGAGAAGAACAGAAATTGATGACATATTGGATAAACAACAGAGACAATGAATGAAACCCAAAGCAGGCTCTTTGAAAAGATGAATAAACCTGTAGCTAGTCTAATCAAGAAAAATGAAGAGAGAGAAAACATGTTACTAATTAAAATATCAGGATTGAAGGGACGTCACTGCAGAGTCTATAGAAATTTAAAACCCACAGAAGGAATATTACAAACATCTTTTGGAAATAAGTTTGGCAACTTTGATGGAATGGATAAATTCCTTGGAAGATACAAATTACTGAAACTGACTCAGAAAGAAATATAAAACTAGAATAGCACCATATCTATTAAAGAAGTTATATTCCTAGTTAAAAATTTTCCCACAAAAACCAAAAAAAGCCCCCCAGACCCATACATGTTTTAACTGATGAAGTCTGAAACGTTTAAAGAAATAATTCAGAACATAAAGAAGGAACACTTCCCAACTCATTTTAGAACACCAGCATTATTCTAATATCAAAACTAATAAGACATTACAGGAAAAGAAAACTACAAACAAATGTCCTTTGTGACTATAGATGAAAATGTATCAAATCCAGCAGTATATAAAAAGTGGGTTTATTCTAGGGATGCAAGTGTGGTTTAACACTGGAAAATCCACTAGCGTAAGTCATCACTTTAACAGGTGTAGGGGAGGAAGAGAATTCCTCTGTCTGCTCTAGGTCCTTCTAGCTGGCCTAGAAATTAAATTGATGTGAGACAGAATAACAGGAGAAAATCAAACAAAGCTTTGTAACATGTATACATGGGAGAAACGCAGGAAAACTGAGCAACTCACCAAAATGGCTGAGCTGCCAGCTTAAATATCATCTTCAGCTAAAGACAAAGCAGGATGTTGGGAAGGTGGTTTGGGACTTCAAGGGGGAGGAAGGCAATTTACATGGAGATGGAAAAGTAAATGGGCCAACTATAGACTATGTGACCTGAGAGACATGTTTTACGTTACGTTATAGTTATCTTATGGTATTAGTTCCTCCCTGGAAGAGGCCCTTCTATTTTAAACTCTTTTAGGCAGTTTGTTGGGGCAGGGTGTCAGAGTTTCTTCCAGAGTCTTTTGTTCTTAAAAATAATCAAGCCAGGGGCCAGCCTGGTAGTGCAGTGGTTAAGTTCACACACTCAGCTTCGGCGGCTCAGGGTTCGCTGGTTCAGATCCCAGGTGCAGACCTCTGCACTGCTTGTCAAGCCATGCTGTGGCAGGCATCCCACATAGGAAGTAGAGGAAAATGGGCACAGATGTTAACTCAGGGCCAGTCTTCCTCAGCAAAAAGAGGAGAATTGGTGGCAGATGTTAGCTCAGGGCTAATCTTCCTCCAAAAAAAAAAAAAAATCAAGCCAAAGAGACACATTTTGGGGTGGCCAATTCTGATCCCACACACAGGAAAAAAGGGGGAAAAAAGCTTTATGATCCTGCCAAGAGTTGCAGAAAAGGCATTGGACTAAATTCAACAGCCATTCATGATAAAACCTCTCAGGAAACTAGAAACAGAAGAGAACTTTCTCAACCTAGTAAAAGATATCTGCACCTAACCTCCAGTTAAAAATCTCATTTAATGGCAAAAGATGGAATGCTTTCCCCCTAAGATAGGAAACAAGGGAAGTGTACCCACCTCCTTCTTATGTCTGTTGAACATTGTAATGGAGGCCCAGCCAGTGTGATAGGCAATAAAAAGAAACAAATGGCATGCAGATTAGCAAGATAGGAGTAAACGTGATCATTTGTGGAGAAAATGCTAAGAAATCTTCAAAAAGCAACTAGATTTTGTAATTGAATTTAGCAAGATTTCAGGACAGAAGGTAGATACACAAAATTAGTTGTATGTATATATACTACCAGTGAACAATTGGAAATTGAAAATTTATATGGAAATACAAAGAACCTAGAAAAGTAAAAACATTTAACAAAGAACGAACAGTAGTGGAAGGTTTTCACTACCTGATTTCAAGACTTTCTCTGCATTTTAAAACTTCCCCTTTAAAGCTGCAGTAATCAAGGCAGTGTTGGCCTAAGGTAGACATGTATATCAATGGAACAGGATACAGTATCCAGAAATAGGCCCCTATGTATATGGTCAATTGATTTTGTGACAGTGGTGCCAAGGTAATTTAATATAGAAAGAATAGTCTTTTTATAAAATGGTACTGTAACACCTGGAATCCAAATGTAAAAAAATTAACTTGAACCCTTACCTCCTTTCTGTACAAACGTAACTTGAAAAGAGTTATAGATCTAAATATACAAGACTAAACTATAAAACTGTAAGAAAAAATCACAGGAGAAAATATTGATAAACTTGGGATAGGCAAAGATTTCTTAAGACACAAAAAGCATGAATCGTAAAAGAAAAAATTGATGAATGGGACTTCATCAAAATTTAAAACTTCTATTCTTCAAAAGACATAGTTAAGAAAATGAAAAGGCAATCCTTAATCAGAGAGAACATATTCGCAATACATATACATGACGAATGACTTGTAGCCAGAATAGATAAAGAACTCTAACAGCTTATTAAATAATAAGGCAACCAAGTTTAAAAAATAGGCACAAGAAGATAACGAATGGCCAGTGCAGCACAGGAAAGGAGGCTCAACATCACTAAATGTCAGAAAAATGCAAAGCAATACAATAATGAGATACCATTGTATGCTCATCAGAAGAGCTGAAATTAAAAATTAAAAAAGAGCAAATGTTAGAGATGTAGACCAAATGGAACTTTCATATATTGCTGGTGGGAAAGTAAAATGATAAAACCATTTTAGAAAACAGTTTGGCATGTGTCATAAAGTTAAACATATTATTACCATAGGACCCAACAATTCTACTCCTAAAAATTTACTCAAGAGAAGTGAAAATATATGTTCACACACGCATTTGTACATGAATATTCATAGAAGCTTTATTCATAATATCCCCAAGCTGGAAAGAACTTAAATGTCCATCAACTAGTGAATGGATAAACATAGTGTGGCATGTCCATGCAATGGAATACTCCTCAGCAATAAAAGGGGATAAAGTACTGATACACACAACATTTATGAATCTCAAAAACATTATAGTGAGTAAAGTAAGCCAGACACAAAAGAATGCAAACTGTGCGATTGCATTTACCACCCTGGATTATTACCTCAGAAATGCTAGAAAAGACAAATTTAGTCTTATGGTGACAAAAAGCAGACAAGTTGTTGGCTGCAGCTTAGAGTGGAGTGTGATTAACCAGGATGGGGCACAAGGAAACTTTTTGGGATGATGAATGTGTTCTATATCTTGACTATGGTCATGATTATATGTATGTACACGTTTGTAAAATCCATTGAAATGTACACTTAAAAGGTACATAGTTTATTCTGTATAAACTCTACCTCAGTAACATTGTTTTTAAAAAAATACTACATTTCTTTAAAAGATTGGCACCTGAGCCAACATCTGTTGCCAGTCTTTTTCTTTTCCTTTTCTTCTTCTTCTCCCCAAAGAACCCTGGTACGTACTTGTATATTCTAGTCATAGGTCCTTGTGGTTGTGCTATATGGGACACCACCTCAGCATGGCCTGATGAGCAGTGTGTAGGTTGCACCTGGGATCGAACCAGCAAGCTCTGGGCTGCTGAAGCAGAGCCCCTGAACTGAACCACTCTGCCATGGGGCTGGCCCCTCTACAAATTTTGAAAGTTTTTTTTTTTTTTGAGGAAGATTAGCCCTGAGCTAACATCTCTCGCCAGTCCTCCTTGTTTTGCTGAGGAAGACTGGCCCTGAGCTCACATCTGTGCCCATCTTCCTCTACTTTATATGTGGGATGCCTGCCACAGCATGGCTTGTCAAGCGGTGCCATGTCCACACCTGGGATCCAAACCAGCAAACCCCAGGCTGCTGAAGTGGAACGTGCGCACTTAACTGCTGTGCCACTGGGCCAGCCCCTGAAAGTTATTTTGCTAGCAAAAGATTAACTTGTGTCTAATGTTAAAAGACCTCTGTGTAGGGCTGAAATTGAGTTGACCTGAAAAATCCATTTGGATAAATCAATGTGCAAAATATAAACAATAATACCTGAATTAAATATCCTTAAAAAAGAAGAGTAGGTGAATTCTTAATATGCTTTCTAGTTTATGATTCAGTGTAATGGAATGGGACCCTAGCATCCTTAGAATGGGTTGATATGCCTTTCTAATTTTTTAAATTGATATTTGGTGGTGCCTTTGGCACTAAGAAGAATCCAGCTAAAATAATTACAAATAATCCATTTTTGGTTTTGTTTTATTGTTCTTTGCATTTTTTTTTTACTGGAAGGAATATGTGGAAGACACACCAATGTCCCTTAGAGTCTGTTCTTCCTTTTAGGAATAGAACCCATAGATTTTACTAAGTATGTACATGGCTGCCCGTTGAGAAACTTCCCTTCTCTGCTTCACTTGAAGCTGGATATGGCTTTGTGACTAATGAGAGCTGGATGGTGATGTGTATAAGGTTACCTCCTTAAAGACAAGCCACTTGCCCTAGACATTCTCTTCTCCCTTTCTGCTGGCTGGGACTTTGCATCAGGTGTAGCTACTGCCTTAGGTCCAGAGATGGAAGCCATGTTGGGGATGATAGAGCCAGCCTGAGTCCCTGAATGATCAAGTGAAACGCACCTCCCCCTGCCAATTAAAATAATTTCTAATATAGCGTATGATTGCATGCCAAGAGCTTTCTTTGATCTAGTAGTTATTTAGGAGAGTGTTTCTCAAATTTACAAGTTACTTTGAAACTTTAGGTACTAATTATTGATAAATTGATATACAGCATTCTGCTTTTCTAGTTTTTTACTTTTTTGGTGAGAAAGATTGGTCCTAAGCTAACATCTGTTGCCAATTTTCCTCTTTTTCCTTGAGAAAGATTGTCACAGAGCTAACATCTGTGCTAATCTTCCTCTATTTTGTATGTGGGACACTGCCACAGCATGGTTTGATGAGCGGTGTGTAGGTCCCTGCCTGTGATCTGAACCCATGAACCCCAGGCTGCCAAAGCAGAGCATGTGAACTTAACCACTATGCCACCGGGCCAACCCCTGCTTTTCTAATTTTTTAAGGTTTTTATAAAGTAGTTTATGATCAATTTTGGTGAAGCTCCACACACCTTTTTAAAGAAGTTGTCTTATTTATAAGATACCTAAATATTTATCTATATTTTGTTCAACTTTTCTGTAATTATTTTTTGTCTGGTCTATCGAAGGCTTAAAGATATAAATCAGTGATTGCTTCCATTAATTTTTCTTTACATTTCTGTCAGTTTTTGTTTTGGTATTTCTGTTAATATATTATGTACTGTCAACGTCTCAGTTGAGGATTGTACATTTTATCAGAATAGCATGACTTTCTTCCTAATTTATGCCTTGTATTTTGTGTTTAGCTGACATTAATATTGCTACCTTAGTTTATATCTCCCTGTACATCTTTGTACTTCTCCTTATATTAATCCTTTCTTTGTTATTTATTTTAAATATGTTTCCTAAAAGTGGAGTACAATTGGATTGCATTTTTTAACCTAATGAGAACCTTTGTCTTTTAATAGATATTTTAACTCATTTGTATTTATTGTCAAAGTTGATCTAATTGGTTTTACTTCATTGATCTTATTTTAAGCTTTCTGTTTTAATTTCTTTTTTGTTTCCATTGTGTTTTGAACTTTTTGCTATTTGATTTAAAGTTTTGTCTTTGTTTAATTTTGTTTTGATTTTTAAAATTTATGATATATCTTAAAGGCATATAGCCTGTTTTGAAATCTGCTAGGGATTATTTTTAAGTGTTTTTTGAAAACTTAAATCTATATGGAATTTATAATTGACAGTCAAGAATGAGATGATCTTTTGTTTTCCCTCAGTATGAAATCAGAAATTTAATAGGGTTTTGCTTAGCTTCTTCTCAGTGTTCGTTAATATGATCTGAGATTTTTATCTCAGACTATTAGTAAATTGTAATTTAAAACAATTTGTAAAATATTTCTTTCATTAATTTTTATATAGGCATAAAAATTATGAAAACCCTAAGATTGTCACAACTTTAAATAAATTACCAGTGTTTTCCAAGTATATATTGAAATGAACTTTAAGAAATTCATTACAAATATATTCTTATGTTATATTACATTACTTATCATTATTTTCTTGATCTATTTCTATATTATATCTTAAAAAGACACACTTTTCCTTTTCCCTGTTGCCCACTTTCAGGCCATTTCCCTGCTCATTAGACCAAGAAAAAAAGCAGCAGAAAAAGTCAAATTTGAAATTAAAATATCAAGTTTTGTATTTGGTATTTGCTATAGCAAAGTATAAGATTCAGAATATGTTTTGAATTATTGATTTAATGGATTTTATGGTGGTGGGTGCGGGAACATTAGCAGTTATTTATTAGTAAGCTTGTCCTCTAAGATGTCCCTGTCAATCACTGTATCAAGTGACACCGGAAGGGTGTGGCATTTGCATTTTCAGTAATGCTTGTTCAGTGACGGAAGCTGTCCTCTTGCTGCTTGAGTCTCTGATAGGCCATTATCCCTACATGCTCTGAGGCATGTGACCTTCTCAAATGAGTGGAGTGCTTGTATGGGGCTTTCCCAGTTTTTTCAAAACATACTTGAGGACTATTTAGGGAAGCAGAGTCTTAGAGGACACTTGGCCTTGTCTTGGAAATAGTGTAGAAGGAAGAAGCCTGTAGCAGTTGCTCGGGGTAATAGCTTTAAGAAAACAGTGATGTTGTAAGTTATTTTTAGAGATGGAAGACTTGTCTTTCTCATATTTTTTTAGCAGATAATTGTGTAGCTGGACTACCAAGATGTCAGGAGTGAGGTGGAGATGAGAACAGCCTCTCCAGGATTGCGGTCAGGGCGAAGTTCTTGGCAAGAGGCTCATTTTAGTGTGTTATGTAGAAAGCACATGGGCTGACGAGGCAGGAAGACCTTTGTTCTAGCTGTGGTTCTCTGTTTTTCTTTGTGACCATGGCAAACCACTTAACTTTTCTGGGCCTCAGGCTACATCTATTAAATGAGGAAGATGACTCTCTGAGATCCTATCTAAGTTTAAAACTCCATGACTGACCAGCACCAGGGATAGCAAGGAAGTTTCCATTTGACAGCATTTTTATTTTTAATTTTATTAAGCAAAGAAGTCAGCTGAATTTCATCTTGTAAAGTCAAGAGGAATAAATCACTTATCTTACTACCTTGAGTTTGGAGAATTAGAAGGGATCATACGTGACTCGTGTATTTGTGCTCTGACCTAATATTAGGTAAGTGACACATGTTGTGGTGGAGTGTCCCAATTATAACACCTGGAAGTAATCTGGTAACAGAGTGACTCAGAGGAATGTTAAATCACCGCTTTTCCCTGAGAAAACTGAGAAAGATATTTATCTAGACTCCCAGAAGGTTATTACCTTTTCCAGTAGGATATGTGCGTGTCTTGAGATTGAGGATGTTGGGAGGTAGGCCCCCTGTGTGGTGACAGTCAGGCATCAGACTGAAGGTCACACTGAAGATCTTTCATTGATGAGCTCCTGACTGGTACAAAGGCTACTAGCGCTGAATTCATGTTTCACAAGATCAGCAGTCGGATGCTGCCCGAGCTGACTTTTTGTCCTAAGCTGAGCTGGGCATGGTCAGAGGCATGGTGGGCAGAGAGAGCTTTCAAATAATGAACGTGTCACAGTTGTGAGACAGCTAGCAAATGGTGCTGACTGAGTAAAATCTATACAGCGGTCAGAGGGTGACTCTTGAAGGAAGGCTTTGTTCTGGTTGGATTCTGGAGGCTGAGCCGCCGACAAGGCTCCATCTAGAGTGGCATGGAAAACATCATGCACAGGACATTTGTTGCTTCTCTTCTCTGTAGTCATCACTTTAAGGACTTAAAAAATCATTGAAAAGTTTTACTTCCCATTCTATCGAGAGCTTCTAGGGTAAAAAAGAGAATTGTTTCATTTCAGAAATGCATTTTGTTTTAGAAAATACAGACATGCCGTGAATAAGTCCAAATAAATTTCAAAATAACTTAGAAACTTGGATAAAAAATGTAGGTTGTAAGTTTTTATGAAGTGCCACGGTCTAGTGGGCCCTTCTAGGGATACAGAGATCAGTGTTCGGTAAGCTCTGTTCTCAGGAACTTGAGGGAGGCAGACAGATGAAGGGCTAGTTTTTATTATGTTTCCATTCGGTTTTTATAGAGCCTCTGCTCAATGCGAGGCACTGTGTTAGATGTTGAGACTACAAGGTAAGAGAGAGTCCCTCTTCTCAAGGCATTATAGTCCAGAGTGAGAGGCATGAACAGGTATCTAGCAGCAGATACGTGGAGGCATACAGGAAGGAGTCAATAATTAGAATGCACAGGAGAGAAGGATGCAGGTCACTTTAAGTGTGTACTAAGAATAGAACTAAGCAGTCTCAAGGTCTCCCCTCCGTGGTTGTGGTAAGCTGTGCTTAAAGGTCTGTTCCAAGAGCTATGCGTTTCTGATGTTAAGGATAGTAATAGCCAAGAATTTTACAATGCTTTATTCTGTGTCAGGCACAGCTCGAGCTTCACGTCTAACAAGTTATGTAATCCTTGCAACAATCCTGTAAGGTAGGTGTTAGTATTAGCCCAGGAACTGGGGCTCAGAGCAGTCGAGTACCTTGACCAGTAACAACTAGCATGTGGTGGATCTGGGAATTGGCTTCAAAGTTCATTTTCTTAACCATGGTGCTACGTTAAGACTTCTAGAATTAAGGGAGTCAACTACTGGAGGAACCATTGTTGTAGATTTTTGTAGGTATAGCAACTTTATAATATTAATGAGTTCTCAGCTGAGCATCTGGGAGAAAAACATTGTCGATACATGTGCTTTTCATTTTCCAGAAATAAAGCTGTATGTTATTATTAACGTTGGAATTGCCCTGTACTAGCTATAAATCATAACTAGAATTTTTTTATTAGAAATTATAGGAAGATACCTTTTGATCAAACACTGTTCCCCATTAATTCTCAGAAAAGGGCTTTCTTGAATTTTAAACATCTCTAAAAGAGATTACACAGCCTCCCACAATCACTGAACCCCACAGCTCTTTGAGGTGGGGATTTCGTCTTCTGCCCAGTGTCCTCCTGCTCAAGTAAGAGGCTGTTTTATCTCTCCTCCGTTGAAATGTTGGTCTCTTTTCACACTGGGGCCTTTAATTTATAAGCTGGATTTGTAGATTTGAGGGGTGCAGGCTGGTTGGGCCTGTGGTGCATGTGGCTTGCCTCCATGCCTGAACCACAGGAGGCCCCACTAGTTTGCTGCTCTGAGGGAGGTAATGAGAGCTTTTATGACCTGGTTTGCCCACTATTTATAGGCTCAAATCTAGATGATCTGAAGGAAAAAAGAATGGGATGAAAAAGTCAAAGTTATGGTCATGAACTAGAAGGAAAGTTAGAATTTTAAAACCAGCATCAGTATGGTACAGACAAGAATTAGAAGTTAGGAAGAGCCTAGGAGGAGAGGTTTTTAATTATGGCAACCCTCAAGACATCTGAAATTGTTATGATGATTTTTAAATAGGCAAACCTTTGGCCTTAAAAAGAATCAAGGACTCTGCTTTCTGCATGTGGTTTATTAAATGTAAACACATAAAAAATTAAGAGGAAAAGATTATCTTTTTATGTAAAACTGTTTTGATTTATGGCTTCCCGGACTTTGAAAGCCTCCTTGCACCTTGACTAAATATGTTGAGTAGTTTTAAAACTTAATAAAATTGTAAGGAGGGCATTTTTTTTTTCTTTTTTCACAAGCAGGTATTTTTAATGTAGCAATTAGGAATATCATTAGGAAGATTATTGAAAGCAGTGTGTAATATAAAGCTTGAATGGTATTACCAAATAATGAAAATGAGATTTTAAACTTCATTTGAACACATTAACTACAAATAAAAAACTTTTTTATGTAATGCTGAAATCAACTATGGAATTGAAGAGACAAAGATAATACTTTATCTTAATATATCTAAATATAATATATTCTTAATAAGAAAATATATTTTCTATTTTACTTTTTAAAAAATTCATATTATTTACAGAAGGCAATACATAAATATTTTCTTTTGTTTTAAAAAGGAAAGCATTACAGGGGCTGGCCCAGTGGTGTAGTGGTTAAGTTTGCGTGCTCTGCTTCAGCAGCCTGGGCTTCACAGGGTCGGTTCCTGGGTGTGGACCTGTACAACACTCATCAAGCTGTGCTGTGGTGGCATCCTACATGCAAAATAGAGGAAGACTGGCACAGGTATTAGCTCAGGGACAACTTCCTCAAGTGAAAAAAAAAACCAGTAATAAAAGCATTACAAATCCCATTAAAGTTCCCTTGACCACCACCATCCCGTCTTTTCAGAGGTCATCGTTTTGCCATTTATTCTTTCAAATCTTATTCTGAATATTTATATACATGTATTTGTGTGCATAGAACAGATATTTATGTTTTGTGTAGATGTTAAAAATAAGATGTTAAAAATAAAAATAAGAATGTATTGTTTGCTGTTTCTTTATTTTTGAGGAAGATTAGCCCTCAGCCAACATCTGTCGCCAATCCTCCTCTTTTTGCTGAGGAAGACCGGCCCTGAGCTAAGATCCATGCCCATCTTCCTCTACTTTATATGTGGGATGCCTGCCACAGCATGGCTTGACAAGCAGTGCATAGGTCCACACCCAGGACTGGAACCGGTAAACCCCGGGCTGCTGAAGCAGAATGTGTGAACTTAACTGCTATGCCACTGTGCCAGACCCTGGTTCATTTTCAGTATGGCCTTCCAATATATGTTTTGTTTTTAATAGTTCAATAATGTTGTTACTAATAGCAACTAACATTTATTTAGTAGTTACCATGTGCTACTTTCATAGCAGTTTTTATATAATTGAGTCTCATAATCTTCATAATAAGCTTAATAAGATATGACTACAACTAGTTGATTTTGTATGGATAAAATTCTACCTTCATTATGCCCCACATTTATATTAAATTACTAATACCAGTAGTTCATCATTCTTTAATAAGACTTAAAAAATAAAACCTTTAGAATTTTTTTTTTGTGTGTGAGGAAAATTGGCCCTGAGCTTACATCTGTTGCCAATCCTCCTCTGTTGTATATATGGGTCACCGCTACAGCATGGCTTGATGAGCAGTGTGTGGGTCTGTGCCCGGGATCCAAACCTGCAAACCCCAGGCTGCTGAAGTGGACCACGCGAACTTAACTACTGCACCACTGGGCCAGCCCCTAGAATCATTTTTAAAAATTAGTAAGACTGTAACTTTTAGTTCCGTTAGTTTTGTTATTCTTGTGCAGTTGGCCTTTCTCTACCAAGTCCCTGGAGTCTTTTCTAAGCCAGAGGCTGGGAATCTGAGGGTGACTCCTGCTCACCTTTTAGGAATGAAGAGGTAGTATGTGTCACATTTGACTCATTCTAAATGAAGAACAGACAACCCCAGACATTTCCTCAGTAGTTAAGAGTTTTGAAAGCCTGTGCCTGTGATGATGTCCTTATGTGGGGGGACAGTTATAGGATACAAGAGCTAGGTGGAAGGAGGTTTGTTTTTGAAAGATGGTTTTTATTGTGCCCTTAGTCATAGTGGTATGAGGAAACAAAGGCTGCTGCAATGGGAACTCTGAGAATTTTTATGGGAATTAGTAGAAAGGGAGTGATATTGGGTGGGTTGAGAGAAAAAAGGTTGTGCTTATTATATATACCCCAATTATGGAGTTTGGATGAAGATATTTTCAAAATTCATGTCAAAGTAAAGAGCTCTTAATGGATGGAAGAGCTGTCAGAAGGGTTTAAGTCTCAACTCTGCTGCTTGACTAGCTGTGTGACCTTGAAAAAGCCACTGAATGCTGTTTCAATCAAGTGATAACCTCCACTTCGTAAAGTTGTGGGGTACTGTCCAAATACGCACCCGTTAGGGGATATTCCTCTTGCTTTCATTATCGGAACTGTTGTCAAGGCCTTCTCCAGTTTGCCTCTTCTACTGTTGCCTCTGTACTGAAGACTTAACCTGCTTGCTTCTATCCTTCATTACTCGAAAGGGGGTACTACATTAGGGCTCTGTTATTTTTAGCATAGAAAAAGAAGCCTTATTGCTGAATCATTTAATAAATATTGAAGGCCTGTATGTATCAGTCAGCATTTCTATGGGGCTAATGTCAGAACTAAAAGATCATCTATGGTAAGTCTCAAGGAGAGGAGATATGCTGAAGGACCAATACATACCATTTCATTGTCATTAGTACATTAGTGTTCATAGACATTTTTGACCTTTTTGTCTTCAAGATAAAAGTAAAGAAGTTTTAATTAATATCTGTCCAGTTAAGAATATGTTTTAATAAATTCTACTGTAGTGGGACAGTGTTTGAAAAAAAAGTCAGAAATTATCTTGCTTTGGTTTCTTTTTATAATACTTAAATTATTTTGAAATCTCCTATAACATTCAATGAGGGTATGAGGTTTTTATGTATATGAGAAAAAAATGTGTTAAAAATGGTTAGAAAGCACTAAAAGTAAGCTCCCCTTTCCAGCTGAAGAGAGAGCTCCATTGAATTTCCATTTGGTGCCCTTCAGGGTCCACACTATAGTGAGGAACTGATCCCTGCTTGGAAGCCCAATCAGAAGTCTGGTTTATCACTTGGAGTTTGTGATTTTGTTCCCTGTCATTCTGCTAAGGTTTTTCCTAATATAAATGTTATAGTAACTCAGAAGCCATGGAAAGAGCAGGCACCTTTAGTGTGTTGCAGAGTGATGGGACTGCCTATCTGTGGGTCAGTGCTAGAGAAATTAGGTCTCAGTTGTTTAACTTTAAGACAACTAGGAAGTCTGCAATTTAAATCTCATTTGTCATTTGAGTGATGCGCCATTTATTGTACAAAAACACTACTGGCGTATGCTATTTCTTGAAGGAGATTGTATGTGCTTTGGAGGAGGCACTTCACTAGGAAAAAAAATCCTTTGGTTTTATTGTTTCCTATTCTGGATAGCTCTAAAAAGCTGACCCTTTGGCTTTTGTTGGTGGTTTGCTTTGTTATCTCTATATTGACTTTCATTTCTTTCTTTTTTTTTGTTGAGGAAGATTAGCCCTGAGCTAACATCGGCCACCAATCCTCCCCTTTTCTGCTGAGGAAGATGGACCCTGAGCTAACATCCTTGCCCATCTTCCTCTACTTTACATGTGGACGCCTGCCACAGTGTGGCTTGACAAGCGGTGCATGGGTCCGCACCAGGGATTGGAACTGGCGAACCCTGAGCCGCTGAAGCCGAACCTGCGAACTTAACTGCTGTACCACTGGGCCGGCCCCCACTTTCATTTATTTCTCGACCTGCTCTTTGTGGCAAACCATCTCTATTCTGAAGTTATACCAAAGGAAAAAGTTAAATCTTGTGTCAGAATGACCAATGAAACTCCAGACAATATTTTAAACTTAGCCCATTGGAAATACCACCTTTTTCTTCATTTTATTTTGCTGCTCCACCTATGTCCTCACTATCTGAGGACTCTGGGGGTTTTTTTTGGTTTTTGTTTTTTAATTAATCTCTCTCAAACTCACCTGCTTATAGAAACGGAGTATTTCCCCTCCTCTGAGAGGCAGATATGTAAGAGTAGTTGGTTTTCTTGAGATCTAACCAAGGGTCTCTAAAGAAGTCTGAGATCTGTACAGTCACATTTCCTTTTCCAAATTAGCTATGAGAAATAGTTTAACTTTCCTTGACTATACCTAAGCTACTCTTTAAAAGAAATTTCGCAAGCAGTTGAATTCTCTAACTTCCTGCCTTACAGTGCTGAAGAAACTTTTACATAAAATAGATAAAGGAATGGAGTAAGAATTTCTGATTCAATTGCATATTATTTATTGTGGAAAGAATGTTTTCCCTACAGACTGACTAGGAACAAGATGTTTAAACATAAGCCAGGGTGGAGACCTGTTTGTTTGGTCAGCTTCAGAGGAGCCACGTTTCCCTGCTCAGGACAAGTCTGCCAACTATTCTACCCCCACCCCCGCCCCCGCCCGCCTGATGCTTCAACTTTCTTTGGCGTTTTTACTTAGGGCTCTGTTGGATAAGGCAGTGCTGCAGTGCACACGTGGCAATTAGAAAGGCTAAAGGCTGTTTTCTGGAGCAACATGATCTTATCATGTCATTATGAATTTATGTTGTGCTGTGTGTGTGGATAAAATGGCTTTTTCCCTTTTTCCCAGTTCCCTCTGCTGTTGGCTTATATATTCGCATAGCTGGACGCCAGCAGGACTTCATTTATCATGGGAGGTGGGAGCGGGTACGGAGATGTGAAAGGGTTACTGTTCGCATTTCCTGTGTAATTCCCTCTGATCTGGCTGAGCTGTAATTCCTTTCTTGATGTTAAACATCCCCAGGCCCCTGTAACCTTCTAGCCTGCTTGCACTGGCCAAGTTTGTCCCAGGTGATCACGGAGGCGAACCTCCTGTTTTCAAGACTAGAAATTGTTCCTTCCCCATGAGGTAGGCTAAAGGCTCATTCCTGTGCAGTCCCAGAAGAAATCGTTTTGATTTAAAACAAGAACAGAGCAGTAACATATTAAAGTTCAAATTTATCATCCAAGTTTGTTGTCAAGTTAATTGTATAGATTTTAGAATCTACTGATTCTGGATTTAGTGAATTTCTAGTTGAATGAAAGCCCATTCTAGCAAAGATTGCATTCTTCCTTCTAAAAACACAGTTGAAAAACGGGTTCTGATTCTAAAAGGATAAATTTTGACCCCGCCATCTCACTTTCAGCTTACACAATTGGTAGATCGTTTTAAGTTGCCTCAGATGTAAACCGGCTTAGCTGAAGCAGCGGCATTTCTACTTCACGTCAATTCAGAAGACTGTAGTTGGGCATACAGAGATACTTGTTATTTTCTACTTTTCCTCTGGTTTCAAAAGTATCTAGCAGCTCATTTCTATTCCACAATATTTTAAATATACATTTTTGTGGTTGGCAAAGGTTTTCTATTTTTGCCTTTCCCCCTTAAGTTTTAGAAGAAAATGTTATGCTCCTATGAAGCATAAGAATGTGTCAGCAGCTGCCGATGAATTGATAGGGACAGGAAGTACCTGTGCCAGCACTGCCCTCACTGCAGGTACCAAGCTTCTGTTTGGACACAGCTCTGGTAAGTCTACTCATATTGCTTGTAGCACATCTCTATGTCCCCATCCAACAACTTGGGAACAACAGGATGGACAGAAACGAAACAATGTCTCTTTGCAGGAATTTACAGGATAATTTAAGTTTGCTGGTGTTTAGGCCAAAGTAAACTATTTGCATTGTTCAAAGCAGTGAGATAAAGTATTTTTTTATGGACCTTAACCATGTGTGATATGGTTTTATACGGAGATGGGTAGATGAATTTTTAGACTGATTCTGTTTGATTCTGCTTTAGAGAGCCAACATGACTGGTTGATATTTCTCACTCTCCTTTAGTTCTCCATTGCCTAAAACAGAGCCTGTCACACAGTAGGCTTTCAGTAACAGTTTGTTGAGTGAATGAATTATACTGTGAAATTACTTTTGTAGGTTCTTAATTGTTCCATATATGTGTAATAATGTTGCTGTCACCCTACTAGTCTCTCATGATGGATCCTGTTCAAAGTCCTTTATTATTAAACAGTTACTTCCCTCACAGCATTCTATGCCTGAGTCCTTAAGTGAGCTACACCTGGCTGGCCTAACCATGACACTGCTCTGTCAGAGAAAAAAAATGACATTTAGTCATAAATTACTTAAATTATAAATAGTCTATTAACATTTCTTAAAACCAATAAGTTTTTATTATTGTCATAGTGGAAAAACGCTTTTATTTTCTTCCGAGGATTAACTATTCCTAGGATCATCGTAAAGCACTGAATAGTAAGGTCAGTAAGTCCACAAATGCCTATAGAATGCTAATATAAACAGCATGGTGCCTGGTATTGAGGGTTCTCCAAATCTGTGTACAGCCTTGGTCCTGCCACCTAAAGTCCCTTAGATTTCTCAATGAACAGGACAAGTACAGTAGTCAAGTTAAACAACAACTTAAGGTATATGAAATATGGTTATATCCTACGTGAGAGGCCTGAACAAGAATCAAGTAGCTTAGTGGAGGGAGAAATCATTTTGACTTGAGTTAGAGAGTGGTGAGAGATTTGAGAGAGGAAGCCAGAGTCGGGCATTAAACAAGGAATTGATTGGGGTTTGGATATAGAGTGAGGCAGTTTGACGTTTATAAATATGGGCGATAGTTATCACACTTCCTTTTCCCAACAGCAGAGAAGAAGCAACAACAACAGAAAGTTGAAGTATCTGGTAGAGACTTTTCTCCATGGGTGAATTATTTATTCCTCACTTTTTACTGAAGTGGAATTTCAGAACAGCTTCTACCAAGGACATACAGCAGCTCTTTCAGTTATCATAAGGATCCACTTCAATAGGAAGTCCTCCCAAATTTCTCACCCAATTAAAATTCGGGAAGGCAGGAATAAGATTTATTGAAAAGTTATCATTCATGATTATACTTGGGTAAACAAGGCCTCGTCCAGTCTCAGTGGCAAGTTTTAACAGTGCTCTCTACTGAGTATATCCTGATTTGAAGTCTAACATATAAGGAGATAGATCCAAATTTACTGTTTTCTTGCACGAATATAGGGAGCTGTTGTCACTATGGATAAAAATAATCTCACAACAATTTTTCATTAACCTCTTAAAGGTTCTTCTCAATAAAGCAATTACTATACTAATATCCCAAACTACTTTAATCCAATTATATGGTTTTGTAAAGCAAATTAAAAAATGGATAGAATTTGTATTGAGACCTTTTGATTTTATTTACTTATTATTAAAAGTAAACACTTTAGTGCATTTAATTTCAGAGCCAAACTTCTGTCTCTCGTTTTATTCTTTTATTGTATAAAGAGCCAAAGGAAAAATAATGTAGCAAAGAAATGAAACCTGTTTTTCCAACATAGTAAAGATGGAACCTTAAGACAGTCTGCTGACTTCGTCTTTTTGGTGTTTTGGTCAAACAAATTTATGTGGCCCTGTGCATATTTCTGAATATCCCCATTTGTTCAGTTGTATGAATTGCTGTCAGTGTGATAATGAAGGGGGCTATAACCAGTGCTTGTTTTCCAGACTGTATTTTTTGTGAAGATCTAGAGTCTCAAAATATTACCTGGTGACCCAGGATTAAAGAGTTCGGTGGTCAGCTAATTTTATGAAAGGTCAGAACCTCTCAGTGATATTGCTATTTTACTTAACCCAGTAATTCCTAAGTGTATTTGACTCTGGAAATGCCCCTGCCTGCCTGTCTTCCTTCCTTCCCTCCAGCTTCCTTCTTTTCTTCCATTCGTTTTTAACAACACTTAGTTAAATCTCCTGTAGAACAAGTTTCAGGAATCGTCACTGGAAAGTTTATACACACACACACACGTTATTTAGGTCTATTGCTTACGTTTACTTTTCTCTTAAGCCCCACCTTTTCTAGGTATAGGATGGGATATGGAAAGAAAAAGAATAATTTTCAAGTCTTGCTGGTTATTCTGATGCCATGTTTGGTGGGAAAGAGGCTGAAGCTCCTATCTAAAACAAGGTGTGAGATTTGTCTCAGGATTTCAAGAGTTCATACTCTCTGCATCTTCTATAGCTCTGAGCCATCGAGAAGTGACCAAGCATAACAGAACTTACCTCTGGGGGGAAGAGTAGGGTGAGTTGGAAGTAAAATGAGACTTTCACTTTTTACTATAAATACTTCTGTTTTGTTTGAATTTTTCCATTAGTGTAAATTCCTTCTGTAACCTTAAAAAGAAAGAACCAAGTAGAAGACCTAAGTAGTTGAGAGAGCCTCTACTTTATAAAAGGATTGCTAACTCCAAGCTTTTGTAAGTACTAGCTTCTCTGGTGTTTTAAAACTCAGTTTGTTTAAAAAAAAGAAACCAAAAATTTTCAACCATTTTTTCAGAAACAAGCTTATTTTATGAAGTAAGGTAAATCTGACCAGATAAAAGTAATATCCCTTTCCCTTGCTACCACTGTATCTTGTACATATTTCTTTGTGGCTATTAATACGCAATACCATCGTTCTCTGTTTATGTGCTAAGTGAGGGTCTCTGTATCTTCAGCACCTAAGTTTGCACGGTGCCTCGTATCTAGCAGGCATTCAGTAAATGTTTGTTGACATGGCTGTGGGGAGGAGGGAGATGTAACTTCACAATTACTCCTAAGGGAATACAGTAATGATTGTCACTTTCACATTTAAAGAGGAATACATTCTTTTGAAAATATCTTTAAAATATAGTTTTATTTCTGTGTTTATTTGTAACTATCCTCTCAGAAAGAATTTAACATGATATTCATTAGTACTCACAATATAAAGTAAAATTTAAAATAAATGAATAAAATAACAAAGTTGGAGAGGACTTTGTTACTTCCCAATTTCAAAACTCACTATGAAGTGACAGTAACAAAGACAGTATGGCAGTGGTATAAGGATAAGCATACAGGTCAACAGAATGGAGTTGAGGGTCCAGAAATAAACCCTTACTGGTCCATTGATTTTTCACAAAGCTGCTAAGACTATTCAATGGACAAAGGATTACCTTTTAAACAAATAGTTCTGGGAGAATTGAGTATTCATATGCAAAAACATGAACTTCCTCACAAAAAACAACCATACACAAAAATTAATTATAGACCTAAGTGTAATAGCTAAAACTATAAAATGTCTAAAAGAAAGCACAGAAGAAACTTGGTGACCTCAGATTAGGCAAAGAGTTGTTAGAAATAACACCAAAAACATGGCACGTAAGAGAAAAAATTGATAAATGTGACTTCATTAACATTAAAACTTTTGTACTTCAAAAGACACTGTTAAGAAACTGAAAAGACAAGACACAGAGAAGATATTTGCAAATCATGTCTGATAAAGGACTGTATCCAGAGCTTACAAAGAACTCCAGCAGTTCAATAAGACAAACAACCCCATTAAAAAAACAGCAAAAGAACTGAATAGACATTTCATCAAGACATACGAATGATTAATAAGCACATGAAAATGTGCTCAGCATCATTAGTTTTTAGGAAAATACACATTAAAAACACAGTGAGATACTAGTCCATACCCATTAAGATGGCTGTGAGTCAAAATGACAGACACTATCTAGTATCTAGGATGTGGAGAAGCACAAACTCATGCATTCTTGGTGGGAATGTAAAAAGCTACACCCACCTTGGAAAACAGTTTGGCCATTTGTTTAAAAGTTAAACTAACTTACCATATGTGTTAAGTTCTCCAGAGAAACAGAAGCAAGAGGATGTGTCTATATATAGGAAGAGATTTATTTTAAGGAGTTTCTTCATGTGATTGTGGAGGCTTGGCAAGTCTAAAATCTGGTAGGGAAGGCCGGCAGCCTGGGGACTCAGGAAAGAGTTGCAGTTCGAGTCCAAAGACAGTCTGCTGGAAGATTAGGAAGAACGGATGTTTCCAATGAAGTCTGAAGGCAGTCTTCTGGGCAATTCCCTCTTGCTCAGAGAGGTCAGCTTTTGTTCTGTTCAGACCTTCAGCTAATTGGATGAGGCCCACCCACATTGTGGAGGGCAATCTGCTTTACTCAGAGTCCACCAATTTAAATGTGAATCTCACCTGAAAACACTCTCCCAGAATAATGTTTGACCAAATATCTGGCTACTTTGCCTAACCAAATTGACACATAAAATTAACCATCACACCATATAACCCAGCAACTCTGCTTCTCAGAATCTACCCAAGAGAAATGAAAACAGATATCCACACAAAGACTTGTATGTGATCGTTTATAGTAGCATTATTCATAATAGACAAAAATGAGAAACTGTCCAAATGTCCACCAACTAGTAAATGAATAAATAACATGTGGTATGTCCATACATTAGAATACTATTGAGGATTGGAAAAAGGAAAACACTGATACATGCTACAACGTGGATGAACCTCAAAAATGTTATGCTAAATGAAAGAAGCCAAATTCAAAAGACTAAAAATTGTATGATTCCACTTGTAGACTGTCTAGATAGAGCAAATCAGAGGACGTTTGGGGGTGGGGGAGGGGATTGACTGCATATGGACTCAAGGAAATTTTGGGGGGTGATGGAAGTGTTCTAAAATTGGATTGTGATGATTGCACACCTCTGTAAAGTGACTAAAACACCATTGAACTGTACACTTACGACAGGTAAATTTTATGGTATGTAAATTGTACCTTAATACTGTAAAAAAAAAAAAAAAAGGACTGATAAAAATGAGTCAGATGGACTAAGGATAGAACACACAATGCATCCCATAAGCGCTCCTGTATTTGCTTGAGGTGGATCACAAATTTTGCTCTAAGCTCTCTAGGAAGACCTCTCATAAGACAAGATATGTTTTCTGGTGTTCACAAGATCAAAATTTATCAGCATTTTAGAAGAAGCCTAAAAATTAAAATTCAAAGAACAGTGTATCATTTTGGTCATAGTGCGATGTACTCAACTCTGTCCTCAACAGCATCCTTGTGGTAAATAACTGAAGCCTCTTCTCCAGACCTCTTTCTTAAAGCTCCCTTCCACACAGTCTAGTGGCTTAACATCAAAAGCACTTTACTAAACACAGTTCTGCTGGGTGGATAGGGCGGAGAGCAGTAAAAGGACAAAGTCAAGAATGCTGCTCCTTCCTGGTATGTCTTAATCTAAACAAGCAGTTTTAGAGTAATGAAGGGATGGACTAAATAGCCATGAAGCAGTCCTGTTTTGGTAAAAACCGAGTAACAGTAAGTTTAGCACCTTACTCCTTGGCAAGTACCTGGATTGTAGTTATTCTCAATTATAGGTTAGATATGGAGCCTTTTGCTCTAATAGCCAGCAAGGTTAGGAGTAGGATTGGCATCCTCTTATGAAAGTTGGGAAGCCTGGGGAGGAAAAGTATTCAAATAGACTATCTACCACCTATGAATAGAAATAGTCCAAAGAAATATGTTGGTGGGTTATGAGTCTCCCTGAGAAATAATTCTTTTGGCTGTTCTCTAGTGCTTAGACTGAAGGATCATTCAGGCTCTAAAGACAGTGAAACATGGCGATAGACATTAGCTTCGAATGGTGTGTTTTTCATGGTAAATTTTCACAGGTGATACATGCTTGTACATTTTCTAAAATTCAATTCATATGTCAGGTATAAAGTATATAGAATAAAAATCTCCTTTCTTTTCTCTGTCTCCTTCTTAGCTATGTTCCAATTAATATATAATTAAATTGTTTCCAGGTTTTAGCTGTTATAATACTGCAGTAAACATACTGGCACAGGGCACTCCTCCATTTAAAAACAGATGAGTGTGCACACACACACACATACGTTCATATATGTATATAGATGTGTACATTATCATTTTAGTAACAGCTATTACTTATTCTATACTTCATAATTTATCTCAACAGTGAGTTATTTCTTTATGTTATGTTTTAAAATCACTGCTTTAGACAACTACAAATAGTCTTAATTTTATATTTGTAATCCTAGTCTTGCTTCAATCATAAGAAAATATCTAAATAACCATTTGTTAGATGAACTAAAGGACAACCTGAGTGTGAATTTTTTGGCTTTATGTATGTACAGTAGTTTGTTTAGTAAGAATAAAATGGTTGGTTTTAATTGCAATAACTTAGTTGAAATTTATGATGCTTAGAAAATTATTTGTTTTATGATATCTCAGAGAAAGTTGGCTTTTTTATCTCCAAGAAATAATTTTACTTTATAATAACTTTGCACATTACTTCTGAATAATATCTAGGTTTAGGCTTCTGCTTCCAATTGGGTTGTAGAAGGTGGTGGCAGGACATTGCAGCCCCTGCAAAACTTAAATAAAGATAAATTTACAAAACTCACTGTTGCAATGATCTGTTATTTCATGATAAACTGCCCCAACACTTAGTGCTTTAAAACAACAGCTGTTTTATATTGCTCATGATTCCCTGAGCTGAGAATTAAAGCAGGTCTCAGCTGAGTGATTTTTCTCTTCCATATTCCATTGACTGAGATAATTGGATGATATTCAGCTGGTGGATGGATTGCTCTGGAGGATACAAGATATCTTTTACACGTGTATGTGGTGCCTGGGCAGAGGTGGAAGACGAGTTTATGTGACCTTTGTAGCATGGTAGTCTCAGGGTAGTCAGACTTCTAATATTGTGGCTTGCGACTCCTAGAGAGAATTTGCAAGGGATAAGAAGTGGAGAGTGCCAGTGTCTTAATGGCTAAAACTGGAAGCTGGCGCTGCATCACTTCTACTATATTTTGTTGGTCAAAGCAGTCCCAGAGCCCTCTCACTTTCAATGGAAGAGATGTCAGAGAATTTGTGACCATCTTTGATCTACCACAATCTGCTCTCTGGCCACAAATGATTACATTCCTCTTATATTCAAAATACACTCACCCCCTTCCAAGAATCCCCAAATTCTCATCCCACTGTGGCTTTAGCCTCAATCTTAAGGTCCAGGATCTTGTCATTTAAATCAGGTTCAGATGTGCAGGAAGCTCCTCAGGTGCAGATCCCCTGAAGAGGAAGGTTATCTGCTCAACATATAATGGAGAGGCAGGCAGAGAATAACTGCAGTAAATACTTCCGTTCAAAAGAGAGGAAACAGGAGGCACTAGCTTTCATTGGCCCATAGTAATTTTGAAATTCTGATGTTCTCAGTTCTTTTATTAGGGCTATTTCTACTCCCTGTAGGTGATTATTCATGGCTGCTAGCTTCACCCTATCAATTCTGAGTCATTTTTCCTTTTCTGTAAGAAACAGTTCATGTTTACACCTGGGTATCCTTTCCAGTGTTGCTGCCTGCTTGTAAAAGTTTGAGTCCAAAAGCCTATTTTCATTTTGTGCTTTGCTGCTTTCAGTCAAATCTGACAGAATTCCTTAAAAACTGTGAGATTCCTGTGTATCAAATTATAATCCACTCCATGAGAGAGAAATTACCCCCACGTTTGTTTCTGAGATAGGCTTTTTTCTACTTTAAACTCAGAGTCAAGGTATTATAAGACAATATCAATAAGATTATTAGAGGTTTCTCTGCTTGAAAGAGTCCAAAAGACACACCCTCAAGATTCCTTGAGGGCTTTTATATAGAAGAGAGCGTCTAAGAGGCACAATCTTAAGATTCTTAGAACTGAACTCATACAACTTTAAATCACTTTTCAGTCTCAACACAGTGTTTTACAGCCACACTCCAGAGATTTTTAGCCTGAAACCATGCTTTGCTTGTACAGCCCTAGACTTGATATTTATTGTGAAGCTATTTCTTACTTTTCTGTCTGGAGAGAATGGGATAAGAAACTGTTTTATTTTTGAAAATAGCAAGTCCTGGATCCTTTATATTCTTTATATTTCCTCTAAATTCTGCTTGAAAATGAAACAGTTCTTTTGTTAGCTCATCTTTCTCTGTGCATACCTTATTATATATGGCTGAAAGAGACTAACCCAGCCTTCTACCTAGAAATCTTCTTAGTTCAATCTGCTTTTTACTGGGCATATTTTCTCTTTTCTGTGTTATGCAAGGCACATGTTGCAAACTTTCCACCACTGTGTAAGAGAGGTGGTCGTTTCTCCATCTGTTACCATTTTCACTAATGTCCTTCAAACTTTTGTTAATAGTCTTGAGGCCCTCGCAGCTTCTGCTTACCAGCTGGCCCCAAAGCCAATGCCACATGCTTTAAGATTTTTATTACAAAACTTCATTTCTATGTACCAAATTCTGTTATGGTTATCTAATTCTGTAACAATTACCTAAAAACTTATAATCTTGAAACGACCATTTTATTGTACTTCACAATTTGTGGGTCAGTGAAAAGAGTAGGCTCAGCTGGTAGTTATTCTTTATGTAGCGTTAGCTGAGGTTGGTTGGTGGCGTTCAGGTAGAGGGTGGGCTGGTTTGGAGCATCCAAGACAGTTTTAATCACATTTCTGGTACTTTGACAAGGTTAACTCAAAAGCTAATCTTAGCTAGGACTGTCGACCAGAGTGCCTACACCTACGTTCTCCAATATGAAGTCTTACTGTAGTTAGACTATGATGACAGTAGTACAAAAGACAGGAAGGAGGAAATAGGTAGATTCTGTTGTAAAATTCTTATATTATATGTGAAGTGGTATAATATCATTAGAAGTTAGATTGTGATAAGTTAAAGGTGCATATTTTAAACACCAGTGCAACCACTAAAACTACAAAAGAAATAGGTATGTCTAATAAGTCAATAGGGGAGATAAAATGAGATACTGAAAACTATTCAATTGCAAATAATGCAAGAAAAAATGGGAAAAGGAAAGAACAGATTGGGACAAATAGAAAATAACAAATTCAACTGTATAAATTATGACAGGTAGAGATCATCAAGCTAGATAAAAAAGCAAGACCTACTAACTAGATACTGTCTATAACAAATCCTCTTCAAATATGAACACATAGTTTAAAAGCTAAAGAACCGAAAAATACATACAATGCAAACACTAACCATTAAGAAAACTGAAGTGAGTGTATTAATATCCAGCAAAATAGTCTTCAGAACAGGGAATATTACTAGCGATGTTGAGAGAGACTTTGTAATGATAAAAGAATCAATTCATCAAAAAGACATAACAATCCAAAATGTCTGTGAGTCCAGTAACAGAGCTTCAAAATACTTGAAGTAAAATCTGACAGAGCAGAAATGAGAAATAGACAAAACTACTGTTGCAGTTAGTTTCAAATACTTTTCTCTCAGCAGTTGATATGTAAGTAGGCAGAATAGTAATAAAAAAATAGAGAGGCTGGCCCCATGGCCAAGTGGTTAAGTTTGTGCTCTCTCCTTCCACAGCTCAGGGTTTTACCACTTTGGATCCTGGGCACAGACATGGCACTGCTCATCAGGCCACACTGAGGTGGCGTCCCACATAGCACAACCAGGGGCACTCATAACTAGAATATACAACTATATACTAGTGGGCTTTGGGGAGAAGAAGAAGGGAGAAAAAAAAGATTGGCGACAGTTGTTAGCTCAGTTGCCAATCTTTAAAAACAAACAAACAAAAAATAGAAATCTGGGATGACACTGTTAACCAGTTGGACTTAAAAGATTAAAATCATATAGAGTATGTTCTCTCACTATAACTAAATTGAATTAGAAATACGTAACAGTAGAATATCTGGAACTTCTCCCCCAAATATTTGGAAATTAACACACTTTTAAATAAAACATGGTTCAAAGAGAAGTCAAAAGGAATATTAAAAATTATCTTTGAACTGAATGAAAGTGAAAACACATCATACCAATATTTATGTAGCTAAAGCAGTGCTTAGAGGAAAATGTATAGCTTTAAAATACTATCATTAGAAAAGAGGAAAGATCTAAAATTATCACCTTAAGAAGCTTGGAAAATAAAAGCAAAATAAACCCAAAGCAAGTAAAAGGTAGAATATAAGAAGCAGAAACCAATAAAATAGAAAATTATAAAACCAGATAAATAATAGAAAAAATTGGTGAGAACAAAAGCTGTTTTATTTTTTTAACATATCAAGTTAATTGGCTTTATTTAATGGAAGTTCAGTGCTTTCAGTGTATTCCACAATATAAGAAGTTAAAGTTGTCAGTGTCTTAAGTTCTTGGCACAGAAACTGGTGTCATGTTATATCCACCATATTTTTTTTAGTTCAACAAGTCTTTATTACCTTTAAAACAATAATTACTAGTAAATGAACATCTAGGTATGTGCCAGATAACAAAATAGCTAATGTTTATTGACGGCTTACTGTATGCGAAGCATGATTCAAAGTATTTTGTATTTTTTAACTCAATAAAGCAGTGCAATGAAGTGTTTTCTTATCCCCATTTTACAGGTAAGGAAAATTGAGGCAAAGACACTAAGTAACTTATTTAAGGTTACAATGGTGGAGTAGGGGTTCAAACCAAGCAGTCTTGCTAGAGAGACACTCTAGGATAGTGATCAAGAGACAATTCAAACATACTATTTCTTTTTTTCCTAGTAAAGAGAGGATTGAAATCTAGACAGATAAGAGCCCACTCTTATCCATGTCCTAAGGACCTTGTTTGCCTTATTCAGCATCTATCTCCAGGTCCTAGAATAGAGACTGACATGTGGGTGCTAAAAATAACTTTTGAATGAATCAATAAATACCATCTTGCAGAATTGTTTTAAGGAGGAAGGAAGTAATATTTCTTGAGTATCTGCCATGTTTCAGGCCCTTTTATGTATCTTTCTTTTTTCCTTACAGTGTAGCTAAAACAACTTGCTTTAAAATCTGGAGGAATTTAATGTCTAATTCCCAATTTTTAAATATGCAATACAATATTGTTAACTCTTATTAACCATATCTACCATATATTATTGGTCAGAGAAGCCACAGAGGTCACCCAAATTCAAGGAGGGGGAGGGACATATATGCCTACTTCTCAATGGGAGAAGTTTCAGAATATTTCTGTCACTCTTAAGGACAGTCATATTTTTGACACCTCAGAGAGCCATGAAAGCAAATAGGACTAACTGAGTAGAAATTCCAGAAATAGAAGAGCCCATATGAGCTGAGATTGCTAGCAATCATCTTTCCTGATTGTGTTTTCCCAGAATGAATACTGGCCAAGGATCAAGCTTGCTATGGAAGTGAGACTCTACTAGGGGAAAGAGAAACAAGTTGGAGTTTTGATGAGGTTGTTTGCTGAGCCTTGAGGCAGTAATGGGAAGCTAGGAAGTTGAGCTGGAAATATACGATGAAGTCTACAATCTTGCAGTGTTTAGAAGACAGTCTCCATGGGATGGGGGTAGAGTGCAGCTGCAGTAAACACACAACTGATCTCACCTTTGAAATATTTTGTACCAGATGCAAACTAATTAGGTTGAGGTGATCAGCTCCTCACCCTAGCTGTCTAATAGAGGGAAGGATGGGCCCTCACTGGGAGAAAATAACATCAACTACAGTTTTATAGTGGTTACCATCACAATATTAAAAATGCACTAAAAAATTATATGGCATGTGAAAAGTCAGAAAGAAAATGTGTCCAAAGAAGAGACAACAGAAGCAGATCCACCAATGATATAGATTCAGGAGTTACCAAACAAGGATTATATAATTGTTATAAATATATTAAAAGAAGCAAAGGAAGAGGTTAACAAAATGGATGAAAAGATGAGGAATGTCAACAGAAAGTTTGAGTCTATAGAAAAATAATCAAGTGAATATTCTACAGCTGAAAATATAATATCTGAAATTAAGATTTGAATTAAATGGCACCTACTTGGGACTGCAAAAAATAACTAGAAGCTGTGAACTCAAGGACAGTTCAGTGGAAAAATGTGCAAGCTAAAGCACAGGAAAAAAAAAGGAATGGAAAGAACAAAGCAGCATAGGAGACATATGGGATTGAGTCATTTCCTATAACATGTATGTAATTGGAGTCCCTGGAGGAGAGAATAAGCAAGAGCAATATTTGAAAAGATGATCAAAGATTTCCCAAACTGTTGAAAGATAGCAATACACAGATTCAAGAAGCATAAAAATCTTAGTGACCCCCCCCCAAAGAAGATTAATGTAAAGAAAACCACATAGGTACAACATAGTGAAACTTGTGAAAACCAGATATAAAGAGAAAATCTTAAAACCAAACAACCGAAAGAAACCACACTGCCTTCAAAGGAGCAACAATAAGATTGATGGCTGACTGTTCTACATAAATTATTAAAATTAGAACACAGTGGAATAACAGCTTTAAATTTTAAATGCAGAAAAGAAAAATACTGCCAACTTGAAACTCTATACTCAATAAAAATTTTTTTTAAATGAAGGCAAAATAAAAATGTTTTTAAACCAAAGATTGGAGACTTTGTCACAGGTAGATCCATATTACAATAATACTAAAGGAAGTTACTCAGTCTGAAGAAAAATGATCCCAAATGGAACCATAAAACCTCAGGATATATTGAAGAGCATAGGAAAGCATAAATCTATGAGTAAATAGTATTTAAAGCAGCCATGACATTGTCTTGTGGGGCTTAAAACATATATAGACATAAAATATATGGAAACAATAGAAAAAGGGTGGGTAGGTGTAAATGGCCTCAAACTGATATTTTTGTCTTGTTCAGGAAGTGGTAAAAGTCAACTGCAATAAATCAAAGAAGTATTTATAATCTTTAGAATAATTGCTAAAAAATTACAAAAATGTTTAAACATAAAGCTAACAAACAGGAGATAAAATGGAATAATAAAAAATGAATTAATCAAAAGGAGAAGAAGAAAAGAAGAAAAAACAGATGGAATGAATAGAAAACCAATAACAGGAAGATGTTCTTAAATATCAGTAATTGATTACATGTAAATGGACTTAGTCCTCCAGTTAAAAGCCAAAAACTTTTTTGGACTAGATTAGAAAAAAGACCTAACTATATATAGTTTGCACAAAACATACATTCGTAAAAGGATATGGGGAGAAAAGAAAAGGTATGCTGTGCAAACACTAAAATCTGATATATTCATATCAGATAAAGTAGGCTTTAATGCAAGAAGTATTATGAGTGATAAAGGGAGCATTTTATAATGATAAAAGGGTTAATTCAATAATAAGACGAAATAGTTCTAAATTTATATGTTCCTAACAATATAACTTCAAAATATATAAAGGTAAAATTGACACAAAGGAGAAGTAGACAAATCAACATCACAGTTGGAGAATTTAACAATCTTCTTTCAACCACTAATGTAGCAAGCAGAGTTTTAAAAACCTGTAAGGTTATAGAATATTTAACTAATACTTTTAACCAACTTGACCTATTGCTATTTATAGAACATTATTCCCAACGACTGCAGAATGCACATCTTTTCAAGTGTACGTGGAACTTATGTGAGAATAGAATATGTGCCGAGCCAAAAAGCAAGTCTCAACAGATTTCAAAGGATTGAAATCATACACTATATATTCCACAGTGGAATTAAATTAGAAATAAATAACAGAAAGATTAAAAAATCCTCAATTTGCTTGGAAAATAAGCAACACACTTCTAAATAACCCATGGGTCATAGAAATACAACAAAAATGACAAAATATTTTGAATTGAATCAGTGTCAAAACTTACGACACACAATTAAAGTAGTGTTTAGAGAGAACTGTATAGCTTTAAATGCGTATGCTTAGCAAGCTTGAAAATCAGTGATCTAATCTTTCATCTCAAAAAGCTACAAAAAGAAGTGCAAATTAAATTCAAATAAACTGGAAGCAAACTGATGATAAACGAAGATGACATAAAATAGAGAAAATAACAAAGTCAAAAGTTGTTTCTTTGATATGATTAGTAAAGTTGATAAATCCCTAATAAGAAAAAAAGAGAAAGCTCAAATTAGTGATATAAGAATGAAAAGGAAACATTACTGTAGATCCAGGAAATATCTAAAGGATAAGAAAATATTACGAACAACTTTATGTCAATACGTTTGACAGCTTATATGAAATGGACAAATTCCTTGAAAAATACAGCTTACCATAGTGACACAAAAAGAAGTAACAATTTTGAGTAGTGCTTAATCTTTTAAAAGCGTTGAATCCATAATTAGAAATCTCCTCACCTCTAATAGTAGTCTTCAACTGAATTGGGTCTCAGTATTAGGTCTTTGAATGTTTCTAGGAAATTTAAAACTTCACTGAGGCTGACAAGTTCTACACTCAATCCACTTTCCATATAGTTTCCTTCAGATTGATTTCCATTTATTCACATCTTTTGTTGGAGTTTGAGAGGACCAATTAATTAAACCACGTTTTTCTTCTTACAACATCTGAACCGTTTGAGAAGTAGACATAACTCAGAATAAAAATGTCAACTTTATTTATGGGGAAATTGGGTCTGGTCTTCCTACCAATTCAAATTGGATTGACTTAACTGGCTCTGTTGAGTTTACTGTATGGAAGAGAGGAGAATGTATTTGCGTTTGGGGGAACAAGTTAAGAGAGAGTGAGAGAGTGGTGACATATGTGGCTGGCCTTTTGCCCTATCTTACTAAACAGATAAGGCAGAGAGAAAGAGAAAGAATGCTGTTTTGTTAATTACCAACCCAGGTGAAGCCCTGCTTTTATTGTGCTCTCCTTTTCCAAGGAGCCCTACCTACCCAGTTCAGGTGGAACCCACAGTTTCACTGCTGACCTACCTCCACTTCCTCATGTCATCTGGACATCCTGCTCTATTTTGAAACAGTTTTTATAACTTTGGTATTTTCCCAGAACTCTTCTTCATTCTCCTCCCTAGATATGTAAACCTGGTTTTCGTAGACAGTGCCACTTTTCTCACAGCCATCTCAAGAAAACGTATTGAATTTTGTTAACTCTGGATTTTAAAGGAAGGTTGCTGTGTTCTTTTGCTCTTCACTGTCAGTCAGTGATCCATGTGTCACCTTTATTCATCAGTTCCTTCTCTTCCAAATCTTAGTCTGTCATCTCCCCTTTCCAATTCATGTTATTGGTTGACTTCCAGGACACCATGCCGGCTTCCTCAGTCATGTCGGTATCAGACTTGAGACTGTCCTCTCCATGCCACACTACGTGCTTATGATCTTTTTCTCCTTATTCATGTTTTTGAGTTTCTGATACTCAGAAGTCATTATTTTTTAACTTGCTCAGTTCTATTAGCCAGAATCATTGCATGATCTCAAATACTGAAAGCTGCCTCTCTTTTCCTTTCTCCTCTTCTCCAGCAATGTTTTTTCTCTTCTTTAGGTATTCATTCAAATACTGTCTTCTCCTCTCTCTTTCCTTCCCTCCCTCCTTCTCCCTCTCTATTTGAATAGATGGTCTTGCCATTGGACCTTAACTCCCTCAACTTGACCCCCTTACACACAATTTTTATTTATATTCGTCACTCAACCTTTCCTTCATTTCTAAATGTAGAGAAAGAACTGTTTCTCTCTTTAACATGGCTTAACATGTTAACATGGCATAACAGAGTTCTTGTCCCCATCTTCTCTTGAATTTGCTCCATTATTTATCACTCTTATGTCTTCCTTTTACTAGCATTAAAAATGAAACAATAGAAATAACAAAAAATCTTGTTAAAGATTCAGCTTCACTTTTATACAATGCCAGGCTTCTTAAAAGAGTAACATTTACTAGTTACTTCCACTTCTTCTCCTTGTTCTTTGATCTCTCAGTTGCTGGGAGTTTTTGTTCTCTGTCATTGCCTTCCTGAAATTGCTTTCTAGGGTCACCAGTAACTGTTAAGTTCTTCTTAGTCCTCCCTCCTGAAAAGGCAGAACAGGGTATTCCCTCCTGTTGCTCTTCTTCCTTGACTCCATTGATGGACATCAATATTTTGTCGAAAGCCACCTTCTCAAATAAATAACGTTAGGAGATAAGCAAACTGTTCTGTTGACTTGCTGCAGCAAGAGAGGGCACACAGATGACTCTGACATGGTGCCTCTGTGGAGGAAATGAGTTTAGGGTTTTTGTTGGGTATAGGCAGGGCTCTGAAGTTCTAGGGTCAGATATCAGAAGTGAGGTGACTCTTTGGATTGATTGACTTACTGAAGTAACAGTTGATGCAAACAACACATGATTGTGATTGAAGAGCAAGGTCTGCTGAGGCCCGAGACATTCTGCCACTGTAACTATAACTGAATGATGGTAATTGTTCCATTTCTCAGTCTCGTGTAACTGATGGGGTGGTTATTCTGGTTCTCATTTTCAAGCACATCTTCATTGAAGTTTCCACTTTTTATTTCCATTGCATTTGCCCTGGTTTCTTCCTATCTTGACTATTTCAGTAACGAAACAGGTCTCATTGCCTTCTGAGTCTTCTCACAGTAATGCATACTGCAAAACCAGAGTCATTTTTCCAAGATACAGATTTGAAAGGTATTCTGCTGAAAACCCTTGATGGCTCCTTTTATATGTAAAATAAAACCCTATATATTGAATGTAGTATTCAACCCCTTTTACAGTATGACCTCAACTCCAGATCGCAGTCCTTCTCTGTCTGTTGGTCTGTCAGTCTCCTGGTCCCTCTTCCTCCTCTCCTCCTTGCTTCCCTCCCTGCCTCCCCGGCTTCCTGCTTCACCTCTTCACTTCCTTCTCCGCAAACTATACTCTTATTATGGAAGTGTATTGACTAGTTCTGAGCTCGCACTGTACATTGTGGCCTCTATGCCTAAAAGAAAGTCATTTTTGTTTCTTCCTGGAATGTTGTTTATTTCTAAACCTTACCTTTATCTGATTGTTAAAATTGTATCTCCTTTACAACTCTATTTAAATTTCGCCTCTACAGAGTATGTTACTTCGCTAGGATTGCATAACAAAACACCACAGACTAGGGGGCTTAAACAACATAAATTTATTTGCTCACAGTTTTGGAAGGCAGAAGTCCAAGAACAAGTGTCAGCAGGTTTGATTTCTTCTGAGACTTCTCTCCTTGGCTTGCAGATGTGCGCTTTCTTGTTGTGTTCTCACTTTCCACTGTGTCTTTCCATGGCGTGCACACATCTCTGGTGTCTCTCTGTGTGTCCTAATCTCTTCATATTAGGACACCAGGCATATTAAGTTAAGGCCCACCCTAGCGGCCTCATTTTAACTTAATCACCTCTTTCAGGGCCTTATCTCCAAATACAGTCACATTCTGAGGTACTGGGATTAGGGCTTCAACACATGAATTTTGGGGGAGACTTAATTCTGTCCATAACACAGAGCCTTCCCATATTTTCCCTGTAGTAATTAACCCTTTGCAAAATCCCGTAGCACCTTGTACCACTTACCATATCAGCACTGATATGGAGTTATTCATGTTTGTCTGTCTCTCCTGGGGTTTGTGGGTTCCTTGAGTACAGGAACTCTCTCTTATTCAACTTCATCTCTCCCTGTTCTCCATGATGTAGTAGTGAATAGGGCTTGATTATTGGCTAAATTTTAATTCAGTGTAAGTCAGGCTTAAATATACTATGTTCTCCAGAATTTTAGGAGATTGACGTCTAAATATATGAAGGGGATGTATTATATCTCCTATTTTGGAAATCTTTGAGCATGGCTTGAAATTTTTATCTTAGGTTCTTAAATTATACATAGTAGAAGTAATGTCAATTTTATAGGACTTCGTATAACTCTTTTATGGTCTTTTAATGTATAATCATGTAATCGGCTTCTATAAGCTACTTATCAATTCTTTCAACTTGACTACTTCTGTTACATTTGTTTTCAGATAAAGATGAATGCCATGTCTCATCCAGTACTGAAAATCTGAAGTTTAGAAGACATTTACTAAGTCAGATCACTTCAAGTAAGTCTGCGCGTATCCATCTTAGCATCAGCTCAAGATCGATTTAAAATGTAAAGAATTAAGTGCACTGCCTTTGATGCTTTGTCAGCTCTCAGATTTCTCAGGATATCTTATGGTCACCTTGTGTATTGAATCACTGCTCTTGGAAAATAGTGGAACGATGATTTGTTATGAAATTTTCATCTGCTTGTCAAAAATATAATGTTTAAATGTGATATTTTTAAAGTGAGACTAACACCTCAAAATCATCCTTTATTTTCTATCAAGTCCCGACTATGTGCTACGCTTAATGTTTTTAAAATAGTTTTTCCATTGTAGCTAATGTTCTTTTTTTTCAGTTTTTTAAGTCTTTGTATGACTATTCTAAATGATTTATATGTTCTCAGTCATTAAAGGGAGATACTCAGTAATTAACTAGCACTTGAACCCTAAATGTTTAACTGTTTAGGGCCGGCCCGGTGGCGCAGAGGTTAAGTGCACACGTTCTGCTTCTCGGTGGCCCGGGCTTCGCCAGTTCGGATCCCGGGTGTGGACATGGCACCGCTTGGCAAAAGCTGTGCTGTGGTAGACATCCCATATATAAAGTAGAGGAAGATGGGCATGGATGTTAGCTCAGGGCCAGTCTTCCTCAGCAAAAAGAGGAGGATTGGCAGCAGTTAGCTCAGGGCTAATCGTCCTCAAAAAAGAAAAAAGAGAAATGTTTATTTATTTAAAAACCTAGTTTTGAACGTCATCTCAACCAACTTCAACTATTATTCTTCCATCCTGTATTCTGCTGCCAGATAGATCTGCATGTAGAACCACTTCAAGAATTTTAAAGCTCTTTAATGGCTCTCCATTCACTGTTGGATGGAATCTATGCTCCTTTGCCTAGCATTCAAAGCCCTCTCCCAAGCTCCTAAAAGTACCCCCTACTTTAGCCAACTGGACTCTTTCCTATTCTCTGAACTCTCAGTGTTCTTCACATCTCTGTGTCTTGACTTGTACTGTTTTTCTTGATATTTTTCTATGATGTCCCCTGCTCCCCACTTGCTGTTTCCTCTGCCTGTTGAAACCTTGTGCAAGCCCTCAAGGCTCAGCCCAGGTGCAGACTCCTCTGTGAACCTCTCCCTAGAAGCTCCAGCGAGAAGCACTAGCTCTCCCTCTCTCTCCTGGCTTCAACTAATATTTTATTTTTATTACTATTATAGCACATTTTACCATGCAGCTTTGTTACTTGTGTGTATGTCTGTCTTATCTCCCATCCTAGGTTGTAAGGACTATAAAATCAAAGATCTTGGCTGACTTATTTTTGTCTCGCACAGCATTCAGCATAGGCTTTAATAATGCTCAGTAAATATTTGTTTAATAAATTAAGAATGTGCCTGGATCTTTCTCTCATCATCTCCTCTGTCTTTCATCCTTATAGCCACATACAGTCCATATGCATGGCAACTACTCATTCCTGTTATGCACTCCTGGCAGACCTCCATGATGCCATCTTATCCTAGGAAAGTGCTGACCATAGTGTAATTAATAAGATACAGTCAGTTCCCTAAGAAATAAACTGTATTCCAACAGTTCATGTCTAATTCTGTTGTTTGGAATGCAGAAAGCATTTTTCCACAAAAGCAATGTTGTAAATAGTGGTTAGGTTCTCCGCCAGCCCTCCCAAGACCGTTTAACTCATAAGTCCCATTGCTGCTGTAACTACAGGCGGCCACCATGGATACCACTGTTTTGTAGAGAAATTCTAGCTGTGGATATGGAAGCATATCTCCCATGCCCTAGAAGCAGAACAGTAACTTTCTGGGCAGCATGAGCCATAGGAGGGCCTGAGCTGGGGTTCTGGCAGTGGCTAATATAGTGGACACTCTCACACCAGTAGCTTTTTAGTGTTCAATATTTGCCTAAGAGGCATTTACTTTTAGGTTACTTATACTCATGTGTTCTAAATTATGTCAAGGGGACATGTGCTCTTCTAATGATTTTTTGTGTGTGTGAGGAAGATTCACCCTGAGCTAACATCCATTGCCAGTCCTCTTTTTTTTCTTTTTTGCTTGAAGAAAATTAGCTCTGAGCTAACATCTGTGCTAGTTTTCCTCCACTTTGTACTTGGGATGCCTCCACATCATGGCTGATGAGTGGAGAATAGGTCCACACCCAAGGTCTCAGCCCGTGAACCTTGGGGCACCGGAGGGAGCCTGTGGGACTTTAACCACTTGGTCTCGGAGCCCGCCCCCAAGGTGGGTCATTTTTAAGTCAGGTATTGACAGATTAGGAACTGTTTTACTATTACAACTTTGTTATTCTGTCAACTTATGAGAATTGAATATGTAAACATGGAAAATACTTCTATACATAGGAAAAACACTTCTATAGGTATCAATCCTATATTTGACATCACCTCAGTTTTTCTGACTAAGTGACTCTCATTTCTACATGGGCATAGTAATGCTTCCCATGCAAAACATGTCAGTGTATGCATAAACAACCCTGGAGGTTGACAGTTTATGTTGTCTGGCTATAAGAAAAACAGTTGATAAATTTTAGGGAATTTAATTTGTTCAGTCATCGTAAGCTTTGAGCACATTAGTGAATGTCTACTTCATGCTTAGTACTGTCGTAAATGCCAAGGCTGAGGAATGAGAACCAAAGATATTATGAAACGTTTGCTTTCCCTCCAGGAGCCTGAAATATAGAGAGGGAAGTATGAAAGTAACACAGTGCAAACAATACGTTATTAATTGCCATAATATACTTCGTGAAGGTAACAAATGCTCTTAGGATTATCAGAATGGCAATATCATTGTGATTCACCCTGGTGGTACAGATAGTGGTGGGATTTCACATAGTCTTAGAGGAATGGTGAAGATTTACATAAAGAGCCAGGAGAGGAAATGATATGCCAGGTTGGATTAACAGCATGAACAGAGGACTAGAAACACACAAACAAAAGCAAAAGCGTTACTGGCTGGAACAGAAAGTTTAGTTCATGTTGGGTGAAATAATAGGTGGGAAAATTACACCAGTGGTTGAACCCTGGCAGTGAACAAGAGTCATCCATAGATATTTTTAAAAATAAAAGTCCCTGGATCTTACCCCAGAACTAATAAATAGAATTTCTGGAGCATGAGACATAAGCCTGTTTATCTTTTAAAGCTCCGCTAGTGGTTGAGAACCACTGAATTAGAAGGGTGGGCCAGATTTCGGAGAGCCGTGAATGCCTTGCTGGGGACTTGGGCCTCTGTCCCTCAAGCAGTGGGAAGCTCTCACAGGTTTCTGAGATGGGTGACATGATCAAATTGGTGTTTGCCAAGATAAATAATTCATCAACTGCATGTGAATAGAAGAGAAATAAGAAACAGCTTGATTTAGAGCAGAGGTGGTGGGGAAAAAAGAGAAGAGTCACATTTTTAAGTTTACTTAGATGTGTGGGAGTTGATGATGTCAGCCTTGACCTCGACATGATTTGTTTTATAAACTGATTATACAACTTCACCCTCATTAATTTGATCTCTTTTCTCTTACAACCTGGCAACTTAAACAGTAATTTCAGCCAGTTTGCATTTAATGGAAGGAGACCATTGTCTACTCATGTACACATCTAACTCATAATAATAAGTGAAGTTATATGTATGAGGAATATGACCTTTAACATAATCATTATAAAGCATTTAATAACCACCCACATATGCAATAACAGCCCCAGTTCTGCAGGGTTGTGCCAAGAGCTGGAGTCACATATATACCATAGTTCTTGGCACACAATTCTTGAGCATTAAGTTGAAATTTGAAGACATATTCTAAATCATGCTGTTCATTTAAATATTTTTAGCATCAAATTTGATAATTGCTTAATTTTTCTGGTAGCGGTCCTATGCATGCCTCCTGACAACAGCATCTGTGCTTCCTCTGAGCTTATGCTTCTCTCTTACCCACATCCGCAGTGAGTGCAGCCCCTCACCTCCCGTTCAGGCCGATCCCTTGCTAGTGTTGGTCCATGAGCTCCCCCACCCCACCCTCACCCAAGTGAGCCAGCAGAGTGGATGTAAAGGAGTCAGAAGTTAAGTTCTCTTGTCACACTGACAAGCTGGATGATCCTGGTGACTCTCACTCCTGGCCGATGTGGGACATGACAGCTGCTAAGGTACCCACACTCAGGAGTCTCAGCCTCACTATAGTTTGGAAACATTTCATACCTTTTTGGTGTATTTTGAGTATTTTATGTTTGGAAACAATGAGCCTTGTTTATTAGATGGCAGAGAATAAGCTCAAGGCAGGAAGTTTTGATGTGACCTGTCTCTTTAAAAAAAGACTCAACGTCATGGATTTTTCGAAAGAACTACTTTCAGGGCAGCCTGGTGACATAGTGTTTAAGTTGGTGTGCTCCACTTTGGTGGCCCAGAGTTTGCAAGTTAAGATCCCTGGTCTGGACCTACACACTGCTCATCAAGCCATGCTGTGTCAGTGTCCCACATGCAAACTGGAGGAAGATTGGCACAGATGTTAGCTCAAGGCCAGTCTTCCTCAAGCAAAAAGAGAAAGGTTGGTAACAGATGTTAGCTTCCTCACAAACAAAAACAAAAACAGTACTCTCTTGGCTACTCTATAATAGTACGTGCATGACAACAATTTCTGTTATGGTCTTCTTTGCCTGTGACAATGAATTTATTTTTGTATTATCAATATCTACACGTGCCTTGAGTTACTTTTCTTTGACTACTAAGGCCTTCACTAATCATCCCAATGTTTAACCAGACAGTGGGTGATCTGCTGGAGGGGAGGAGGAGAGAACTGACATTTGCTGAGTGCTTACCCTGGGCCATGTTCTTTCTATGAATTTTGTCATTCCAGCTCCGTTTTATAAATGAGGAAATTGGGATTTAGGGAGGCTTAAAAAATTTATCTGAGGTCAGAAGTCCAGTCAGCAAAAGAACTTAGGTTTTGATCCCCGGTCTGGCTGTCCAACTGTCTAAAACAGCCTGGTCTTATAAGTCTTAATTTGTTGGGAATGATCAGTGAACTCAGAATCAGGAGGTTTGAGTACAAGCTTTACCTCTGTCACTAACAACCTTGAATAAGTTATTTAACATTCTCAGCTTCAGTTTCCTCATCTGTCGTACAGGGATAAAACCTGCTCTACTGACCATTTGGGATTATTTTGAGCATAATGAGCTAGGAAATTTCTGTTTGATTTTATTGGTATAAAAACCAATGAAAGATTGAGAGATTTTTAATTCCATCACAAAACAAACAAAAAACCTCGCAAAGCATTAAATGAGATGATTTGGACAGATTTTGTGTTATTTCACTTCCTTAATGTTGCTCTGTAAACATTCCACAAATAATGTTGATCAATTTTTCAAGTCTTAATTGCCATGGTGTGCCAAACTGCATCACAGAACTTAATATCTCAGTGTAGCAGAGAGAGTCCTGGCAACATATCAGGTACCTCCTTTCACTTACCAGAGCAATCATCAGTTTCTATACTGTGTCAAATAGGTCTGAACTCTGGTAGATACTGAAGAAATGTTCATAGCTCGTGAGTACTCAGAAGATTCTAATGCTGCTAAGTTGCAATAGAGACTTACTGGACTAGAGTTGATGTCAACATTCTCAGAACAATTCTTTATATTTTTGAGGTTTTTGAATAAGCCTGAGTAATAAAGTCACATTTTGTAAAACTGCTTTTCAAAAATGTTTCCATGTTTCTGGACAAGTTTTATAGTTAGAGGATGGTGAACACTGAAAGTCACTTGTGAGCTATTGTAATTCACTATGCTTCTTTCACATATACATATAAGAGATAAACGATTTAGGGAACTCATTAAACAATAAGGATGGTGCTATGAATGAAGTGGCCCTGAGTCTGAGAAGTACCAACGTCATGTCTTAAGCTTATCCAAAACCTTTACCCAGTTAAAGCTCTACATCTCTTATACATTGGACTGATGAAGACAAATTCCTTAGGAAGCTCAGCTGACAAAATAAAGGAACAGTGTTAGACTTCAGATGTGGATCCAGAAGAATGTACCTTGTTCAGCCTTGGATTCATAAATGTGTGGTACTCCCCTGCATCTGCCGCACTCAGTACATCCACAGAGGGTTCCCTCATCCTAAGGTGCTAACTTCCACATGGCTCCTAGTGCCTGCGCTGTGCCTGCTTTTAGATCTGGCGGATGAGGTCTCTGGTTAGGGCTGGTCAAGTAATGTGAAAGGAAAAATAGACGTAGAAAGCAAAGCAAACACACAAAACAGAGATTGTGGCTAGTCCATGTCACATTTGGCTTGCACAATGTTTGTTTTAAACATAAATTAGTTATTAATTAGTGTTATTTTAACTAGTTACTAATTTGATTTGTTGTTAGCTAATTTAATGTACAAATCCAGATTTCTGGATTCTCTTAAAACCTGTAAGATCTGGCAACTTTGGTCCTGCCTTTGCATGTGGCAGTAATGAGCTAGAGCGGAATAGAAATTACCTGTTAGATGGGTGGCTTTGCCTTTCAGGCACAGCCCCACCCCTGGCAGTTGATTTTCTTTAAATAGAATTAAGAGAGAAGTTAAATGTTACTTATACTGATCTCTCTGAAAATTGGAAATCACAGCTTGATAGTGTGAGTGAAAGACAGTGTGTTTGTTTCCTAGGGCTATTGTAACAAAGTACCACAAACCTGGGAACTTTCAATGACAGGGTTTATTCTCTCTCTCTTCTGTGGGCTAGGAGTCTGAAATCAAGGCGTTGGCAGGGCCCTGCTTCCTCAGAGGCCTCTAGGGGAGGATCCGAGGCTTCCTGTAGCCCCAGGTGTCCTTGGTTTGTGGCAGCATAGCTCCACTCTCTGACCCCATCTTTTCGTGACTGTCTTCCCTCTGTGTCCAGATTTTCCTCTTCTTATAAGGACAGCATATTACACTATGGCCCACCCTAATCCAGTATAATTTCATTTTAACCTGATTACATCTACAAAGACCCTATTTCCAAGTAAGGTCACATTCACAGGTGACTTCACAGGTGAAGTTAGGCCTTCAACATAACATTTTGAGGGACACAACTCAACTCACAACAGATGGTGTATTTCTTTGTGGAGTGCAGAGTAATAGTTTAAGAGCAGGGATCCTTGAGACAGAGTGCCTGGATTCTTATTTTCAGCTTATTTGCTGTGTGATCTTGAACAAGCTGTTTCCCCCCTCAGTGCCTCCACACCCTCATCTATAAAACGAGGATAATGGTACCCGCCACCTAGGGTTGAAGTAAGGATGAAATGAGGAAATATACATAAAGCACTTCAAACAGAGCCTAGCCCATACTAAATGCTCAGTAAAGTGAAGTATTATTATCATTATTGTTATTAGCTCTTGCTCGTACACAATTTCTGTGCATACAGGACTATCAGTGCCAAAAAATTATCATTTAAGATAGCATTATGGCACAAACCATGGACAAACTAGGAATAGTAGCTAGAAATGATGCATAAAAAACAAACCTTGAAACAATAAAAAGGACAGAGACTGGAATTTTAATAAGATTTAGTTTTTAATGCAAACAAAATAATTGTAATACATTAAAAATGTTTAGCCTCCTCACTCTTTTAGATTACCTGCCTAGCCTCTAGATGCATGTGAGACTGATAAAGACCCACGTGAGAACTTCAGTCCCAGAAGCTGAGACATTGGCTGTTGGGTTGGCGAGCACAGTGGCCTGTAGATAATAGTGGGGAAGTCACTCCAGTGAGGGCGTCCAAGGAACACGTGACTTCTTAACATTCCTGCCTGTCTCCTTGGAAGCATGTTGTTACCATCTACCTCCTTCCCATAAATCCTTGGGTTGAAATTATCCTGGTTTCTAGTTTCTGGGTCAGAGATTGAGGCTGACGAATTCTTTGAATTTAAGTCGTACTTTTCCTCCTAAGAGAGCAAATATTTTGAGATATGTTATTTCATTTCCCCACATAGCCTTTATGTAACATAACTACACAATTGGAGTTTTATTAAAAACTGGGAACTCTGATAGAAAAGGTTTAAAGAAATGACAAGACTTTTTGAAGTATGTGGAAGAAAATTGTTCTGTAGGTTAGTGGCCATTGGTTTGTAGTACTGCAGAATCTATATGCCTCATTCTCAAAGGTACTGTTACCCTGAAAACATGAGAATATTTAAATAAAATCAAAGTATCTTACCTAAATGGTAGAAGGTACATACATGTATGCTATTTATGATTTGTGATTTTATTTTAATAAAAGAAGTTAGGCTATTTAATTTTTGGCAAAGAAGTGGTGGTTTATAGTTCAGGTATTTGCAATTTAGAACATTTTGATTAAATGATGAATTCATCAGGACTTCTTTGGTTGCAAGTGAAAGAAAGCCAGCTCAAGCCAGCTTATGAAAATAAAAGGAACTTCATTGTTTACGTAATTATGGTTTCCAGAGGTGCATCTGGCTTCAGGCATGGTGCAGCCAGGAACTCAAATGATCTCATCTGGACTCTTTTTCAGCTCTGCTGGTTTCTTTATTCATCATCCTTCAGATAGGCATGTGATCGGTAACGTGACCACCAGCAGCTTGAGACTCTCATCTTCCTAGTTTAGTAATTCCAACAGAAAGAGAACTTTTCAGGCCCAACATCCATCTTTCTGCCTCAGAGAAGATGTGGATTGACTAACCCCACATGTAAGGAGTAATCACTGTGGCCCAGGGAATGGGATACTCTGGTGGGCCAGCCTCAGGTGTATTTTCCTATGCTGCAGTAGAGGGGCATGGCCAGCGATTGAAAGCCCCACTGGGGCCTCATGGAGTGAGGGAGGCTTTCTCCAAAGGAATTAGAAGAAGGGAGATGGGGATGTGTGCTCCACAGACCAAAACTGTAGTGAGTTCAAACCGTTACAAATGAGAGGTGGAATAATTTAGAGACTGTAACTTCTGATTTTAAGATGGCAAATAAAGAACTTTCTGCCTTGTCCTATTAAAACATCCATCCAAAACAAAGGAATAAGAAGCAAAACTTCCAACTCTTTGATAAAAAGTAGGTGACATCAGTAACTCTAATCCATGAATATGAACGCAGAAAGTATGAGACTGACTTAGTAGAGGAACGCAAAAACCTAAGACCTTCTACAGAGGAGAGTACCAGGGACAGGAAGTTTTGCCTTGCAGAACCTTAGAAGGCTCTGTGATTAGAGATGTCCGGTTAGGCTGAAGGAGGAGGTAAGGCCTGGGGCTGGAAACAGATGTTCAGCTGCAAGTCTGTGAAAGGACCAGTTGGACACTCAGGTCTTTATCTCACCCCAGCCAGATAACTACTTTTCCCATGCCCTAGAAGATGGAAGGTTTATTCTCTGGAGAGGTTGAAACTACAGAGAAGCTAGGCTCAGGGACACCAGAAGAGTGGAGAATGGAGTTAAATGAAAGTCTGTGCTTCTCTTAGAGCACCAGGATCAATCTGCTAAGTCCCAAATAGGATGTTGGAGGATTCTCTCTAGAAACTGAATGGTCCCAGAGAAAGACCTGTAGTGGTTCCCCCACAGAGAAGTCTGCTGTCTACTTGCTCTTTGGTGAAGCTCACCTTCAACAAGCTCAACTCCGCAGACAGAGCTGCCATCTTGCTTTACTTATATTTACAGTTAAATAGGAATAGTCAGCCAAGGATCACCGGATATTCGGGAATGCCTCCAATATGAAAGCAGAGAGAAAGTAAAGAGAAACAAAGAACTCTAAGGAGACAAAAACTATAGAGACAGCAGTAGAAAGCTTAGGAAACAAACTGTAATTATTATCTTTGAAAATATGAGAAGATTTTGCATAGAAAACAGCATCTTTTTTAAAAACAAGAATTAGGGGGCCGGCCCTGTGGCCAAGTGGTTAAGTTTGCACGCTCTGCTTTGGCGGCCCAGGGTTTTGCTGGTTTGAATCCTGGGCGCAGACATGGCACCGCTCGTTAAGCCATGCTGAGGCAGCATCCCACATGCTACAACTAGAAGGACCCACAACTAAAAATACACAACTGTTTACCGGGGGGGTTTGGGAGCAAAAGGAAAAAAAATAAAATCTTTAAAAAACAAGAATTAAAGGAAAGGAAATTTAGAGAACTAGAAATAACTCATAAAATTTAGAAATATGATTGCTGAATAAGTTCATTAGATGTGTTGAAAGATAAATATGAGGAAGAAATAGAGACATAATCCAGGCGGTCCAGTAACTCATTAATACAAGAGAAAATGGAAAAGAATTATCAAAGAAATAATATAAGACATTTCTCTAGAACAGAAGGAAGAGAGAAACCTTAAAGTTGCCAAAGAATAAAAAAAAATGTTATATACAAACCAGAGACTTCTCAACATTAGAACTGATATGGAAACAACTAAATTTGTGAAGTATTCTCTAAAGGCCTAATTTTTATCATAAAAAAGCTTCCCTTTTTTAATCATAAAAAAATCTTCCTTTATCTGAGATTTATTGTCAAATATCTCTGAATAGTTTCCTTAGCACATTTGAAATATTTCACTTAAAAGTTTTCCCTTATTTAAACTTATTTAAATTTTTGTTTAATCTGAGGTACCTCTGCAAATTTGTGTTTCAGAGATTTGGGGTATTTTCATGGTGCTTATTCTGTCTGGTTCCTCATTTTTTGATTCACTAATTCACTCAACAGATAATTAAAGTGATCTTTTCTCAAGCACTGTGGCGTTGATGTTTCTTGTTTTACACGGTGGTCCAACATCTATCCATAGTTTTGTAGTCAGTGACAATCAATAAATGTGCTTCATTTAGAATCTCATGGATGAAATTAGGGTATGTGATAGCAGGACTTGCAAAATGTTTGCCGTTTTTTGTTTGTCTCAACTTCAGTGATTTGAAGTGACAAAATCTTAAAATGTTTGGCTCTTACTTTTTACATGTGTAAAGATAAATAATTATGAGTAACAAAGTATCAATATAAGAATATTAGTTTTTGCTTTGTCTTTTATCAGTAAAGGAGACAGAGTCCTGAATACTATTTTCTTGTAAAAATTAGAGGGAACATCAAAATTTGAATTTCAGCAGACATATTTTGCAAATTTTAATTATTTGAAAAATATTTTTAGGATTCAGTGAATATTATTATTGACTGTATAACTAATAAAATGTTATTATGGTATTTTTTTATATTAAAAGTCTTCTCCAAATTGCTTTTGGATTTTTAAAACATTCTGTATTTTAGTCTGTAAATATTACATAAGAATTGAAATTTTTACTTAGGAGTGGAATTCCCCTCCTCTTTTTGGATTAGTTTCTAAAGCCTAATGAAATGCAAGGCAATTGTCTTTTCCCACTTAAAAAAGTTATATTTTACTGCTTAATGTACTATAATGAAACCAAAATAATATAGAAAAATCAAGAAATGAAAGAGTGCCAGTTTTTCTTGCCAATATAACTTTTTAGAGTTGTGCTGAGTTGCTTTTGCTATGAAAACCAGACCATCTAGTCTGTTACAGATTCTCCAGGTACTGACATTTTGTAGAGGATTTTTGTAGTTCTTTTGGCTCAGGGAGGTCAAGGATTTTAAATTAGAATTATAGAGCTGGAAGGCATCCTCTCACTCAATTTACAAATGAAGGAACTGCAGTCTGAGAAATCATGATTTATCCAGGGTCACCCAGTTAATAGCAAAGGTTGGATGAGAATCGTGGCCTCCTGGCAGTCAGTTCAGTGATCTTTGCGAAGACTCTTTGGGCTTATTCTCACCACCGTCACATTACGTGCAGTGTCTATAATTTATTGCATTAGGCCCAATTAGAAAATTGCAAGTTTTTGTTTAATTTCCCAGTGCTGAGGGAACATTTAGAATTAGAAATATTGATAGTGACAACAAACATGGGATGGCAAGAAGCATTTTGAAGAATCGTTGCCTGGAGTAGATGTCCCTTGATGGAGTCTGATCCTGCTCTGTAGAAGGAACTCCATCGTTCGTTATTCTCCAGGACCTGATTGTGCCTTCTGGAAGGGTTTTCCTTGCCCATTTTCCTCCACTGTGACATTTATGTGGACACTGGGGAATTCCCCCTCCTTGGAGGCTATATAACCTTTGTTTCCTACTTTCTGCCCATGCAATTTTGGCAACTTGAGCATTATTTTAAGGTTCCGTTAAAGCTTATAGGCAAGACTTGTGGGGTTTTTGGCAGTGTTATTCCCTCAGAAACTTATCTGGCTCCTGATGTATCTTCTTGTAGTTAATTCCATTTGCTAGTAATACAGTGAGTGCATGTCCCAGTCTGGCAGGGTCAGTCTTGGTTTGTATCTCTTGTGCGTGTTAAGTAATAATGCCCTCTTTCACTTTCATAACTATCCCAGTTTGGACAATAAATTATATGGTCACTCCAGCCAAAAACTACACAAAAAAATCCCAAACCTAATTTATTCCTTTGCTTCCTTACACCTATTCCTCACTCTCCACTTACTGAGCACTGTTGTATGGCCATTTGAAACAGGCTTCATGGGAAGCTAACGTATTTCACCTGATCTGCAGCGAGGCTGACTTCCCTTTGTTTACCTGAGAAAATGTAACAGGCCATTTTTGCTCAAAGCCTTTTTCAGTCTTCTCTCTTACTGTGTAAAATCCAGAAGCAGTCAGCTTTTGTAACCTGGGAGCCCCCAAATTTCTGGATTCTGTATTGTTCGTTTCTACTCTCAGACCTGTCAGTTCTTGCCTGTGCACATTTCTTTCTTGTAAATTCTCCATAAATGCAGCAACTGATATTGTTATTCTAATATTCTGTTTTCCATCTCTTTTCCCCGTAGCCATAGACTTGGTAGACACTCATTCTGCCTCTGAAGCTATCTCAGGCATTTTGAAAAATTGAGGTATAATTTACATACGGTAAAAACACAGTTCTTAAGCATTCAGTTCAGTGAGTTTTGACAATTGTATACACCTGTGTAAGCCACCACCCCAAATAAGATATAGAACATTTCTATTACTCCAGATAGTTGCCCTTTTCCAGTTAATTCCCTGCCTGCTCTCCTGAAGACAACCACTTTTTGGCTTCTATCACCAGGGATTCCTTTTGGCAAGCAATATTTTTATTAAGTGTTTTGTGACTGCATGGCATAACTGTCCTTTACTCAGTTTCTTCATTTCCTGCTGTCTAGCTGCAAAGCAGTTGCCATACATATTAGATTTTTTGTTTGGTATATACCCCACTTAAAGATAACATTTTCTGTGTTAGTTAGGGAAAGCTAACTGCTGTAATAAATGGACTCCAAAAACACAATAGCTTAAACCTAATTAAAGTGTATTTATTGCTAATGAAACAGTGCAGTGAAAGCATTCTTGATCAATAGGTGGCCTTATAACCTGGGCCTTTGAGTCCTCCAGCAGCTGGGGAGAGAGAGCATGAACACACCTTGCTTGCTTCTGAAAAGCCTCAACCTGAGAACTGACATTCAGTCACTTCCACTGACATTCCTTTGAGGAGAACTGTTAGAAAGCCACATCTGGTACAAGGGGGAAGGGTTTGGAAATGTAGAATATGGCTGGACAGCCACTCCTCAATGACAGGTCCACGCTGTGACAGGAGAAAAGCACAGTTTGGATGATCTTAATTGTCTACAGGTTAACAAGGCTAATGTCACAGCTTTTATCTTGTTTTAATAACATAATGCCATGTTGCTTTTCTGTTTTGTCTTCATATTGCTTCCTTTTCTGTGTTATATATTGTTTTATGCTTTTTGAATAAACACTAATATTTGAAACTAAAAAAAAGAATAGTATTGCTTTCTCTATGGTAGACATGTCAAAGCAGAAGCAACTTATTTTCCTAGATTATTCTGATGAACTTAAAATCATCTCTGGGCATCAATAGATACAATTTAACTCTTAAAAGGTAAAAATCCCTGATATCACTAATTCTATTCAGTATTGTACCAGAGATCCTAGCCAGCAGAGTAAGATGAGGGCAGAAAACCAAAAAGAAAAGATGTAGAAATGGAAAGGAAGAAAAACTCTCATTACTGGCAAATGACGTAATTGTCTATATACAAAATTTCCAGAACTCTACAGCTAAATTCTTAGGATTAACTAGTGAGTTGAGCAAGGTTTTTGAATATAAAATCAATATAGGAAAGCTAGAGAGTGATGTCAGCATCATGGCAGAGTGAGCTGTTCTCTTAGGCTCTTCCCCCCTAAGATACAATGAAAAGGACATTCATTAATGAACAGAGGACACCCACACAGCACAATAGGATGTCTGAGAAATCCCCACAGCTGTATGTCTGAAGGTGGGAGCACTGGATCCCTAGGGAAGCAGTTGAAGGAGGTAAGCGGATCTCCTCCCCCTCCCCAGTGGCAGCAATCTAGGGTGCAGGACCTCACACAGCAGCTGGTGCACAACTCTCAGAGGAGATAGAGAAAAAGGCAGCCCTCCATGGGAATGCTTTTGCTCTTGGAGTTGCTTCCCAGCCTATGGGAACACTCCACACTGAAGCGACTAAGTGACTGCAGGGTCACCCTCACCAAGCCAAGCAGCCCAGTCAGGCTTCCACTGAATGCAGAACGGGGGCACAGGTGGGAAAGAAAGCACCCCCTGCTCCCCGATCCTGCTGAGTGCACCAGCTTGGCCAGTTGGCAAGGGCAAGGAATCCCCACCAGAGTGCCTGCACCTGCGTGTGTGAAGCAGTGACAGCCAGACACAGAGAGCCCTATCGGCACAACTTCCAACAGACAGGCACAACTGTCAGGGGATGCAGCAGGCTCAGAAAACACAGTTCCTGCAAACCCCAGTGGTGGCAGGTGAAATCTGTGACCAGATACTTCAACTGTGCACTGGCAAAGATCCACCCCATCAAAAAGCATAGAGAAATACATTATACTCTGGACAAGAAGGAAAGTGATAAGTATCCAAAAACCAGTCCTGAAGTCATGGAAATTTACAGTCTAAATGACAGAGAATTCATAATAGTTATCATAAACTCAACAAATTACAAGAAAACACAGAAAAACAGTTCTATGAACTCAGGAATAAAATTAATGAGCAAAGGGAATGCTTCACAAAAGAGATTGAAACTCTAAAAATAAACCAAACAGACATGTTAGAGATGAAGAACACAATGAATGAGATAAAAAACATAGAATCCTTAAAAACAGAGCTGACATTATAGAGGACAGAAATATAGAATGCTTCAGGTGAAGGAGGAGAGAGAGCTAAGACTGAAAAGAAATGAAGAAATTCTTTGAGAAATATCCACCTCCATTAGGAAATGCAACATAAGGATTGTGGGTATTCCAGAGGGAGAAGAGAGGGAAGGGAGAAGAGAGCATGTTCAAAGAAATAATAGCTGAGAACTTCCCAAACTTGGGGAATGAACTGGAATTACATGTAAATGAAGCTAATAGAACTTCTAATTATATCAGTGTAAAAAGACCTTCTTCAAGGCATATATTAGTAAAAATGGCAGAAGTCAATGACAAAGAAAAAATATTAAGGGCAGCAAGCCAGAAGAGATTCATCTACAAAAGAACCCCTGTCAAGCTTTCAGCAGATTTCTCAGCAGAAAGCTTACAGGCTAGGAGAGTGTGGAATGATATACTCAAAATACTGAAAGACAAAATCTTTCAGCCAAGAGTACTCTATCCAACAAAACTATCCTTCAGATACGATGGAGAAATAAAAACTTTCCCAGATAAACAAAAGCTGAGGGAGTTCATTGCAAAACGACTACCCACCTCAAGAAATGATCAAGAAGGCCTTCATACCTGAAAAAAGAAAAGACAGGGTTTACAAAGCCTTGAGCAAGGAGAAAAACAGACAAAATCAGAAAATTGCAGCCTTCTATTCAGAACAGGTTAGCAAACACTTAATTATAACATTAAAGATAAAGGGAAGGAAAGCAACAACTGTAACTGTAATCACTTCATTTTAATCCCAAACTCACAACACAAAATGGAATAATTTGTGACAACAATGTGGGGAAGGGGAAAGGGATGGAAACTACTAAGGCTCTCAGAAAATAGACTGTCTCATCTATGAGATCTTTTATACTAAGCTTATGGTAAATACTAAATAAAAAATCAGAACAAGGACACAAAATGATAAATAAAGAGAACACTGAGAAAACCATCATAGAAAAATCACAAAACTGAGCTGGCAGTCATAAATACATGGGACAAGAAATAAAGGATATACAGAACAAGTGAAAAACAAAAGATAAAATGGCAGCATTAAGCCCTCATATCAGTAATCACTCTAAATGTAAATGTATTGAATTCTCCAATCAAAAGACAGAGAGGCTAGATGGATTGAAAAACAAGACCTAACAGTATGCTGCCTCCACGAAACACATTTCAGCTCGAAGGGCAAACTCAGGCTCAAAGTGAAGGGAGGGAAGATGACACTCCAAGCAGATGGCCAAAGAAAGAAAGCAGGTCTTGCCATACTTAGATCAGACAAAGTAGATTTCAGGATAAAAAAGACAATGAGAGACAGAGGGGCAGAATATAATGATAAAGGGACACTCCACCAAGAGGGCATAGCACTTATAAATATATATGTGCCTAACACAGCAGCACCAAAGTACTTAAAGCAACTATTAATAGACCTAAAGGGAGAAATTAACAGCAACACAATAATAGTAAATAGTTCTGGGAAAACTGGACAGCCACATGCAAAAGAATAAAAGTAGACCATTGTCTTTTGCTATACACAAAAAATAACTCAAAATGGATTAAAGACTTGAAAGTAAGACATGAAGCCATAAAACTCCTAGAAGAAAATATAGGCAGTACACTCTTTGACATCAGTCTTAGAAGTATCTTTTCAAATAACAAATCTACTCAGACAAAGGGAAAAAAAGAAAATATAAACAAATGGGACTACATCAGACTAAAGAACTTCTGCAAGGCAAAGGAAACCATGAACAAACCGAAAAGACAACCCACCAACTGGGAGAAAATATTTGCAAATCATATATCCAACAAGAGGTTAGTCGCCAAAATATATAAAGAACTCATACAACTCAACAACAAAAATGTAAACAACCCGATCAAAAAATGGGCAGAGGATCTGAACAGATATTTTTCCAAGGATATACAGGTGGCCAACAGGCACATGAAAAGATGTTCAACATCACTAATCATTAGGGAAATGCAAATCAAAACTACGATGAGATATCACCTTATGTCTGTTAGAATGGCTATAATTACCAAGACAAAAAATAACAAATGTTGGAAAGGATGTGGAAAAAAGGGAATGCTCATATGCTACTGGTGAGAATGCATACTGGTGCAGCCACTATGGAAAACAGTATGGAGATTTCTCAAAAAATTAAAAATACCGTACAACCCAGCTATCCCATTATTGGGTATTTACCCAAAGAACTTGAAATCAACAATTCGAAGAGACTTATACACCCCTATGTTCATTGCAATATTATTCACAATAGCCAAGAAGTGGAAGCAACCCAAGAGCCTGTCAACTGATGAATGGATAAAGAAGATGTGGTATATATAGAATGGAATACTACTCGGCCATAAAAAAGACAAAATTGTCACATTTGAAACAACATGGATGGACCTTGAGGGTATAATGTGAAGCAAAATAAGCCAAACAGAGAAAGACAAACACCACATGATTTCACTCATATCTAGAAGATAAACAAATACATGGACAAAGAGAACAGATTAGTGGTTACCAGAGAGGAAGGGGGTTGGGGTATAGACAAAAGGGGTAAGGGGGAACATATATATGGTGACTGACAAATAATAATGTACACCTAAAATTTTAGAATGTTATAAACTATTATGACCTCAATAAAAAATATACATATATATATATATAGGAAAACCAACTGCATTTCTATAGACCAGCAGCAACAAGAACACAAAACAGAATGTAATTTTAAAATACATTTTATGTTGAAATAATAACATCCTACATAGCCATGATATATTTTTTCAAAACTAAGAAATTAACATTGGTATATTAATGTTAACTAAACTCTGCCTTTATTTGGATTTTCCCAGTTTTTCTACTGATGTCCTTTTTCTGTTTCAGGAGCAATTCCAGGTAGCTGTATCTCTTTTGTCTACTCCAATTTGCAGCAATTTTGGGGCCTTTTCTTTCAGGGACCTAACACTTTTCAAGAGTAGTGGTCAGATCTTTTGTAGAATGGAGCTCAGTTTGGGTTTGTCTGATGTTTTCTCATGATTATATCACATCATATCAACATGACATTGCTGGTAATGTTAACCATGATCTCTTAGTTAGGTGATGTCCGTTGGGTTTCTCCACAGTGAAGTTACTGTAGAAAATGTAATTTTAAAAATATATAGTTTACAATAGCAACATAATATAAATAACATTTGAATAAATCTAACAAATAATGTCTATGACCTTTCTTAGGAAAGTTTTAAACTTTTATTGAAAGGCATTAGCTATGATGCAGTTGAATGGAGAGAAGCACTGTGTTAATGGATTGGAAGACTTAATGTTGCAGAGATGGTAATTTCCTATGCACTTGGAAGCACATGTCTAAGAGAGTTTGGGATTTTAACATTACTACTTCTATTATTATTTTTTTTATTTTTATTTTGGTGATACTTAACATTATAATTCTGAATTTAAATGGAAGAGGAGTGGTCCAAAAATTACAAAGACACTCCTGAAGAACAAAGTGGTTTTTTCTGCCTTATATTGTGACTTAATATAAAACTATAATAATTAAGCCAATGTATGGTGTAGGATAGACAAATTGGCCAATGGAAAGAATAGAGAATTTAGAAACAGATCCATCTATGTATGGAACCTCAATTTATGACAAAACTGGTATTGTAGATCAGTGAGGAAAAGGATGGATAGAGTTTTCAATATATGGTGCTGGGGCAAGAGGTTGCTCATATGAAAGAGAATAATATTGGATTCCTATTTCATATCATACACAAAATGGGAAATGGTTAAATTATAAGTTGTAAATTAATCATTATAATTAAATTTAATTATAAAATCAGAAGCCATGAAAACAAAATTGGAAGGAGTAGAAGAGAAGAGGGATTGTACAGAAAAATAGTGAGGTCATGGAGAGTAGAAATGAGAGAGGTGAGCCAAGTCAAATATACTAAAAGAGTGATGTAACACCTTTAGTTTTAAAATACCAGTTTTTTCAGTATGCCAGAACTGCATCATTTATTAACTTTTCTCATCCTGCTGAGTTATGTGCTGGAAATCAGGTGATCTATAAATTATTTTAATGATCTATCTACTGACAACTCAGTCTCTCAATTATTTGTAGAGTGCTAAGAATTGGAAACCAGCTGACTTGCAGAGGGATTTATTATCGCTTTCTCAGTTTGAGGAAGTTTATCGAAAAGGCTTAACTAAGGTTTATCAAATTACTGTTATACTTATTACTCTTTTACTCAGAGGCACCTTGTTTAACCCAATATACTTAGAAAAGGTTATGCGGGAACACTTATTAATTTTAATATGTATTTGCCAATATAAAATGAGCTTTTAGAGAAAGTTTTTGTCTTAACATATGTCTGAAACATATTTTTATCAAAACCTGCAGCTATAAATGTAGATCACTCAGTTTAGGGAAAATAGTTGCCATTTAATCTAACTGACAAAGCTAGTCTTCAATTTCAAACCTTTCTTCCAAGTCAGGCTTCCTTCTGTCAGTAAAAGTCCAACTTGATTTTTCAACTCAAGTAAATATGTTAATGTATGTCTCCATGACAACCATCACACAGCTGAATTCTCATTCTAATACAGATAAATAGGTATGGCACAGAGCCTTACCATGTGTTGCCTGGATACAATAAGATACTGCTGCCTTCACTGTTCTTTACTTTGTGCTCACTAAAGTCTCCAGAGTTGAGATGATTCTTTTACAATAATAAGGGTATGGAAGAGGTAAGATCGTTAAGTAAAAATGCCCTCTCTACTGCTTTATTCTGCTGTACATCTGAATTTATAATATACTAACGTGGGCCCACATACTCCATTTCTTAATCAAATATATGTTATATGTATATGTGTGTGTATATATATCATATATATATGATGAGTAAAGAACAAATCCTTATTGTAGTGCTTTGATTAAGGGAAGATTTATAGATTTGGCATCGTGGAGGGTTTTTATATTCCAGGGAAGTGTACTAGACAGGATTAGTGAGTGGTATGAATTTCTTTTGTAAAGTGGGAAAAGAGTGATTGTGAAGGAGAAGAGGGAATGAGAAAGAGGCTAGTGGGATACCTTAGCTGCAGGTACATTCCCAGAAAGATCAGTAGTAAGAAGGTTGGAAGTTGAGGATCTGGAATTTGATTGCCTTGAAACTACCTGTGCCTACATAATCTCTTGGAAGTCTTTATGTAGTCCCAAATGTACCTCAATTTGTAGACTACTGATTTAGAAGACAGGTAGAGCAGATCCATCATAGGTACAGCAAGACACCCAATCCAATGAAGGAAAACTAATGTTTAAAGATTAATCTTTTCTGAAATAAAAGACAACTAGAGAATATAGAAATGGCATACTGTGTGTCTGGGCCTAGTAAATTTGCTGGACCTCAGAGGTAAAGAAAGATTCCTTTGGGGATCCAGGCAAATAGGTCAAGTTATTTATGAGGGAGGAAGTTACATTAACTTCGGATTTCATTTGATGCAAGAAAATGGACTATATTTAAAAGATTTTTGAGAAAAGGATAGGTAACATAGATTTTTATATCTGTCCAAATAATCCTTCAAGTGTAAGTCAACAGGCAAATAGTTTTGAACTTAAAAAAATTCAGAAATTATTCCTTTAAGACTTTATTGATATACCACTAGAGGATAGACTTTTTTTTTTTAACCTAGTTTTGCAAGATAATGATGTAGGGAGTTGCCAGAATGGGATCTGGCAAGACTTTGACTTTCTCTGTCCCAGTACTGGAAACTTTTTATCATCTGTAATAGTCTTTGACAGGTGGAGTGTGGGTTCTGATAATATTACCTATGACAGAACTGATCTATTTCTCAGGTGTTTGGGTTTTCTGAGAAGTAGGAAAGAATCATGACTTTTTAACAATCTCATCATTGGTGGAAAGGATCTGAGATAAGATATTTAAGAAGATCAACTACATAAATCTACTTGTTTGCGTACAGTTTGACTTCTTAAACACAAGGATGAAGCAGTAAGTTTTCATGAAAGATCTCCAAAGTTTAGTTCATGATGAAGGAGAATCTTGGTCATGGACTTTGCTAATACTATGAATGCTGTTATCAAAAATCTTCCCCAAAGACATTTACTTTGCTTTTTTTGAGGCAAAACAAATAAAATCTGTAAAAGAGCTTGAATGCTTGAGTTGGAAAAACTGAGTGTATTTGGGTTGGTTAGAAAAGTAAGATATAACACCCTTGTCACTTTGGAATAAAACTGCGTAGTTTGTGAGCTGTAATAAAAAATAACTACCTTATATTCCTTTTTGAGAAGCCATCTGAAGAAGAGTATTATAATTTTTTTCCAGTTGTATCTAAACCGAGTTTTCTAATGCCTATACTCTGGTATTTCTATTCTTGATGCCTGTGGTTGACAGCAGCAGATGAGAAAAATGAAAGCCTTTTATAAGTTTATCTGCCAGAGAGCTAACAGTGCTCTTTGCTGCTGGTATTGCAGCCAGGATGTTTGATATTCAGGCCATGAATTGGGTTCTTCAGTTTGATTGCCCACAGGAAGCCAACTCATATTCACAGATCAGATAGACCTGCCAAGTAGATGATGAAGCTTTATTAATTTTGCTTCCCTCAGAAGAAAAAAGGACAGTACAGCAACTTCTTGAGAAGTGCCTATGAATAAAAATTAATCCAGAAGAACTTAGAGACATCTAGAAAAAAACTGAAGGCATTTTTAGCCCAAGATTAACAATTAAAAGAAGGCACTCAAAGGTGTGTTTGTTTCCTACATATGTTAGTATATCTGATTAAGAATTAAGAAGTATTTGAGTTGAACAAGTTACCTTTATCCAAATATGCTATGTCTCTTGGTCTTGCTGTGACACCTTGGATAAGATTTCTTCAGAAACTAGAAACAATTGACCAAAGAATTGTTAATGAGCCTAGGGCTCTGTCCCTCACCAGTGACTAACTGGAAGAATTTAGAGCTTATTTCAATAAGAAAATGTCCATCCTTTAGTAAGGTGGAAAGAGACCAGAAGCAGAAGAGGAAGAGTACAAGCTGGGGAAGTGGTGGAGGAAGAGAGGCAGATGAGGGGGAGAATGGAAGAGAAAGTGGTAAAAACAAAAGGGCCTCAAACTCAGCCTGTTCTGGTGAGGCACAGAAAATTAAGGAAGTCACAGAAACAAAAAAGTAATGAGACTTTTTAAGTGAATAAGAAAATGTTTAGTGATAAAGGAAAGTTGGTTCACCAATGGCCACCAATGTGGAAATTCATTGTGAAGGATATTAAGGAAGAGGATCATAGTAGTATCAACCTTGATAAGACAAAAGAAAGGCTTCAGGCAAGAGGACAAATTTGACCAAGAAGTGTATGGGAGGAAAGTTTAGGCAAAGCATATGGAGAAAAGACTTCTAAAAAGGGAAGTCAAAAGAGAAGCCAGCAAGAGGCAAGCAAAGGCCAAAGATGAATGGAGGGATGCCTTTTAGGGTTGGAGTGGTGATGATGAGGAATTTAATCTATTCACTCTCAGATCCTGATAAATACAGAAGTCTGAAGAATCAGATAGTGAAGATTTGGAAAATAAATTAATGATGTCAACAAGAAGCAGAGAATGAGGAAAAGGAAGAACAGTGAAGTGGAAGAAGTGAAACAAACAAGTTGTAGTAGAAAGAAAGCCAGGTGGGGAACCTAAGAGCCTTTGGATACAGGCCTGTCTTTAGCAGAGGACAAAGAGCTTGAGTTAGGTCTGCTCAAAAGTCAAAGCTAAATACTCTTGTTCTACTCTTCTTGAAACCCTTAGTCATGATTATGTGGGCCAGAAGTAAAAGAAAAGTTGGCTTTGGAACAGTTAGGTAACAAGAGTCCCATGCTTAAAGGATCAGTGTAACTCCAGATAGAAGTGATCATATGTCTAACTCCCTTCTTACCCCATCACAGAATATACTTAGAGTGAGAGTGGATTAAGCAAATTTCCCGATCCTACTTTCAGCATATATGCTCTTAGACTATATCCTTTCCTTTATTTTACTACCAAGTTGTAGAGTCTTTGTTTCATTTTTAGAAATTCTTATCTTGCTTACTCTGCAGAATATACTATGTACAGGTAAACAAAATTGTTCAGAATTCTGATGTATTTAATATTTCCAAAGAGAGTATATGATGAAACAGCCCTAATAAATGAATATTTTTGAATTAAGATTATCAATAATAAGCCTATTTCCCATTTTTAGTTAAAGTATAACATTTAAGAGTAAATTTAACAAAAGATATGCAAAATTTCTACATTGAAAACAATAAAACGTTACTGAGAAAAATTAAAGATGACTTGAGTAAATGAAGAGAGAAGACATTCGTGGATTGGAAGATTCAATTAGATGACAGTCCTCCCCAAATTGATCTATAGAGTCAACATAAGCCCTATCATAATCCCGCAGGCTTTTTTTGGTAAAATTGACAATCTGATTCTAAAAGTTGTATGGAAATGAAAAAGACTGAGAATATCCAAAACAATCTTAAAATCCTGACTGGGAGGACCTGACCTCATAAGATAACTGTGAAACTACAATGACTAAGACAGTGTGGTGCTGCCATAAGGATCAACAAATAGATCATTGCAACTGAATAGAGAGGCCAGGATAGACCCACAGTTATTGGTCGTTTGATTTCCAACAAAGATCCAAAGCAACCCAGTGAAGAAAGGAAAGTTTTTTAATAAATGGTACTGGGACAACTGGATATCCATATGAAAAAAAACCCTCAATTCCTACTTTGTACTATGTACAAAATTAATTTGAGATGGATCATATTACTAAAAGTAAAAGTTGAGCATAATGCTTTTAGAAAAAAATTCAGAGAATATCTTCATGACTTGGGAGTAGGTAACGATTTAAATGCAGAAAGCAATAACCATAAGAGAAAAAAATTTATAAATTAGGCTTTATCAAAATAAGAAAAAAGTATGCTTATCAAAAGATACTGTTAAGAAAACAAAAAGGCAAGCCACAGACTGGGAAAACATATTTGCAAAACATATTTGTCAAAGGACTACATGGATAAAGAATTTATACAAATCCATAATAAAAACACAATCATAAACAAAAAAGTGGGAATAGGGGACAAATGATTTGAAAAGACACTTTATAGCATAAACACTCCACAACAAAAGATATTCAAATGGCCAATATGCATGTCCTCAATATCGTTAGTCATCAGAGAAATGCAAGTGAAAACGTTAGTGAGATACCTACCAGAATGGCTGAAATTAAACAGGTTGATAACATCAAATGTTAGTAAGTATGTTGAGCAACTGAAACTCTTATACATTGTGTGGGAAAGTTAAATGGTACAACCTCTTAGGAAAAACATCTGAAGTTTTCTTATAAAGCTAAACGTAAATGTACCTGATGATCCAGCAATTCTACTCCTAGGTATTTGCCCACAAAATGAACATATAAGTCTACAAAAGAAGATGTTCATGAGAAGTACATAGTATGTATACATGTAGCTTCATTATAGCCAAAAACTAGAAACAACCTAGGTGTCCAGCAATAAGAGAATGGATAAACAGACTATGGTGTATTCATAAAATAGAATGCTACTCAGCAATAAAAAGAAACAAACTACTGATATCTACAACAACACGGATTATACTAACTGAAAGAAGTCATATACAAAAGAGTACATACAATATATTACTCCATTTTTATGAAGTTCTAGAACAAGCAAACCATCTATCAGGGAAAAGAATCAAGAGTGGTCGGCTCTAGAGGATGGGGCAGGGAATGACCGGGAAGGATTATGAAGGAACTTTCTTTGAGGTGATGGTAATGGTTTGGGTTATAAGGTATATACATTCGTAAAAACTCATGGAATGGTACGCTTTAAATTTATGATTTTCATTTTGTGTAAATTTGACTTAAAAAGAAAGAAAAAAGAGCTTTAAAAAATATCCCCAGGAGATACTATTTTCATCCACCAAATTGGTAAAAATGTTGGCAAGAAAGTGGAGCATCCTGACCTCTCTTACCCTTGCTAGTGGTAATGTAAATTGGATCAACATATAAAACAATTTGTCATCATCTAATAACTTGTGCATATACCAACCCAACAGTTCCACTCTGAGGCATAGAAACTCTTGCAGATGTACACAGAGAAACATGTATAGCAATATTCCAGAAAACTGGAAGGAACTCAGACACCCATCAACAAGAGAAGGCATATGTTGTTCTATGTTCAAACATAACGTCATGGATGAATCTCATAACATATAGGAATACTTTTCCAACCAATGGAATTCCATCCAAAATCTTGGAAAAGTAAGCAATCTAGGAATACATACAGTAACACTGTAAAGCAAAGTAAAGAACAATAATTCAAGGTAGTTAGGAAGAAGGCATAGCAAGGAGGATTGGAATTGGAATGGAAAAAGCCTAGAAGTGACTTCAAAGTCACCAGCAATGTTCTATTCCCTAAACTGGCTGGTGGGAAAATAGGTGTTCATTTTATTATTTTTCTTTATAACTTACACATATGTTAAAATATTGTTTGGTATGTATTCAATATTTAATAATAACTTCATGGGAAACAAAATGTACTTTTTAAAATTAAATAATCTTTAAGAATTCTTCATTAGCACCAATATAATATGCAAGATATAAGAAATTGGCTTTCTCGCATCATTAGTTTAGTCATTTATTCAAATGCTTATCAAATGCCTGTACACAGCCTGATGGGGATAGGACATGGGTTAAGCTCTTACTTGGAGGCTACTGTTTTGATAACTGTTATCTTAAAAATTAAGTGGAAAAACTACTTAAACCCAGGATATTTACAGTCTTATATAGGCCCAGCTTTGACCTCACTCCCCGAATGCTAGTCTATGGGACTTCTGAAGGCACACTTTTATGACTTGGAATGTCACTTGAACTGATCGTTGACCAATTTGTTAAATTTGCTTTACAATCAGGTCATGGAGAAAGTCTCTGATAGTTTATTTTCTTGAAACTTAACTATGATAAAAATTCTCAGGATGCTGTAGCTAACACCTAGATCTTATTGTTCTTTGATTGAATCTTAAACATTTTGAGGGTATTAATATATTTTTCATTTCAACATTCTCTGCAATATCTGTGAATATTTTTCCTTAAATCAACTCACCAGAAAATAAAGGTTGAATTCTGTAGCTATAATGTGGTCCTAAATTTGTAGCTTAAAATTAAAAGGGCTTACCCCAACCTTTGCTCTTTATAAATATTAAGACATTCATTTGGGTGCCAAATAATAAATTCATGGTGCTAGACATCGAGCAAGTTGACAGTCTGGTTGCCTGTATGAAGTACTTAAATATACCCAATTACAATTCCAAAGCCTTATTGCTTCATTTATCACAGGAAGTGCCAGAGTTCTGAAATATTTTGTAAGAAAAGCTATTCTACTTACATGAATTCTCATAAGAATGACCAAGAATATCATGCCAATTCAATTCTACATATTGAACCTAGGGTTCTAAATGACATTTGATAGTATGATTTATTTTCTATCTTAAACTTTATAGCGCACCAAACAAGATCCTATCCTTTCATACTGCTTTTTATTTCTAAAGCATCTGAGTGATGATAAAAATCTAAGCTTAAGAACTGTCAGATGATTTATGATATTTCATTTATTTTTCAAAGGATTGGGGTGTCACCAGTAAGCCTATTAGAATTGTAGGTTTAAAGTTCCTCGATTTTAAAAGAGACCAGCTGCATAAACAAGTGTGTGAGCTTTGTAATTTAATTCTGTGTGATTTTTTTTTAATACTTCAAAGTACCAAAGGAGGCAGATTTTCTCAAGTCATAAATACTTGTTTATGTCATTATGATCTCAAACTTTCAAGTACACTTCAAGATCTACTTTTTAAAATATTAGTATGTTTTTACTGTGTTCTTTACAACCTCAAGATATTTCTCCTTTTGTTTACCTAAATCTGCCTTTCTTCGTGGGCTGACACTGACTAAGGTGGAATGTGGATATACTGGAGGAAAACTCCTTTAAAAATTTGGAATTCCGTAGTCATGGATGAATAATCTAATAACTGTCTTTGAGAATGTGCTGTAAGCACCTTAAAGCTAGTTTTTATTAAACATTTAAATTTGAGATAATGGTAAATTCACTTGCAGTTATAAAAAATAATATGCACCCCATGTACCCTTTACACAGTTTCCCCAAAATGGTAATATCCAGGATATTAACATTGATACAATCCAGATCTTATTCAGATTTCCCTAGTTTTACTTGAACTCATTTGTGTATGTATATATTTAGTTTCTGTTTACTTTTTATCATGTGTATAGCTTCTTGTATCTACCACAGTCAAAATACAGAACAGTTCTATCACAAGGATTTTTCGTGTTGCCCTTTTATAACCACACTCACCTACCCCACCTTCCTATCCCTAACCCCTGGCAACCACTAACCAGTTATCCATTTCTATAATTTTATCAATTCAATAATACTATATAAATTGAATCTTAGAGTGTATAAACTTTTGGGATTGACTTTTTCATTCAGTATAATTCCCTTGAATTCATCCAAGTTGTTGAGTGTGGCAGTGGTTTGTTCCTTTTTATTGGGTGGTATTGCATCAAACTCTATTTTGATTTTTAGTTTTCACACACGTACTTACACATAAAGTGATAAGAGATAATTGAAATAGTTTAAAAGGTATTTAAGACATTGTTGCTATTAACCTCTTAATTAAAATTACAGTAAGTGTAAGTGTCCTTTTAGTCATTTAGATTGGATTTGTCTATGTCTTAACATACTAAGACCAGATAAATTTGCCACCTGTATACTGAAAGTATATTTCTAGTAGGAAAAGAAAAGATCATTCTATTCTGTAACAATAACTCATTCAAATAAAAGCTGGCAAGATTGGAGAAAATACCAGTAGCTGATACCAGGCAAGACAGGTCCTTGTTGTGGTTCCAGCAGATTTGCTATTTAGTTTTTTTTCCCTTCAAACAGCATATGATTACCCAACTAATTCTTTTCATACAGCATATTGTTACACAAGTAAGTCTCCTTACCCTTGTGCCTGTGTTTCTTTTTTGTTTTTTTTTAAAGATTGGCACCTGAGCCAACAACTGTTGCCAATCTTTTTTTTCTACTTTTTCTCCCCAAATTCTCCTAGTACATAGTTGTATATTTTAGTTGTGGGTCTTTCTAGTTGTAACATGTGGGATGCCGCCTCAGCGTGGCCTGATGAACAGTGCCATGTCTGTGCCCAGGATCCAAACCAGTGAAACCCTAGGCCACCAAAGCAGAGTGCATGAACTTAACCACTCAGCCATGGGGCAGGCCCCCGTGCCTGTGTTTCTTAAGTGTGATAAATAAAGCTGTAGATATGGATGAGATGTCCTAGGGAGAGAATATAAAGTGAGACCTGATGTTTGCCTTGAGGAGTTGCAAGATTTAATGACCAAGAATTGCCAGAAAGGCAGAAGGGAAAAAACAGAGGCTTTTGGTTCATGGAAGCCAAGAGAAAAGAGGGTATGAATAAGGAAATAAGATGAGGGATGAAGAGAAGCTCTTGATGACTGGCAAAAGTAGTCTTGGAGGTTGGGAGATGTGGAAATGGCAACTCTAGAGAAGTTTCTTTGCGACACTGAGTATCTAGACAGGCCATTGGACTATAGTTGGAGGGAGAGGTGGTGCCAAATGGTTTTGTATGTGTTGTTGTTGTTTTAATGGAGGACACTTGGGTTTGTTTAAAGATCAACACAAATGATCCAGTTAAGGAGAAGAGGAATATACAAGCGAGAGAAGGAATAATATTTTCACATTGTTGGGAAAATAAGAGTGAATGGAATTCAAGGCAAAGGCAGAGGGCGTGGCCTTGGGAAGGAGGAAGGGCATCCCCTCTATTGTGTCATATCAAATGTAGGAGGGACAAGAGCACATGTAAGTAGTTTGTATGTAATACCAGAAGGGTGAGTGACTTTATCAGATAACTTCTGTTTCTGGGAAAGGAGGTGAAGTGGTCTAGAAAAAGGGAGTAGAGAAGAGCGTAGTACTGAAGGTTTGAGTTGTTAATGGGAGAGGTTTAGTGTTAGTCATCAAGGATACTTGCTCTTATGTTTACAAAATGTCTGGAAAGTGGGATTCCTAGTTGACCACAAATACTATTTTCTGAACTGTTGCAGGGTTTGAGGAGATGAGGATATAGGATACAGAGAAAGATTTAGACTGCTCTACTTACAGCTCTTCTGTTGTGTGTCTGTTTCTCCTGGGAATGAGGTCAGTATTAAAGCATAGAGAGAGGCAAGGTGTAAGGTATTGTACTGTGGAAAATTTTAAACACGTTTTTTAAAAACAAGCATTGGTACATAGTAGTCCTATGATTCTTTGTATTTATATGGTATGAGTTGTAATGTCTCCTCTTTCATTTAAAATTTTATTGATTTGAGTCCTCTTTGTTTTTTTCTTGGTAAGTCTAGCTACAGCTTCGTCAATTTTGTTTATCTCTTCAAAAAACCAACTCTTAGTTTCATTGATCTTTCCTATTGTCTTTTTAGTCTATTTCATTTATTTCCACTCTGATCTTTGTTATTTACTTCCTTCCACTAACTTTGGGCTTTGTTCTTCTTTTTCTGGTTCCTTGAGGTATAAACTTAGCTTGTTTGTTTGAGATCTTTCTTTTTTCTTAATATAGGCGTTTATTGCTCAAACTGACCTCTTAGAACTGCTTTTGGTGCCTCCCATAAGTTTTGTTATATTTTATTGGTTCTGAACAATTATACACCAACAAATTGGACAACCTAGAAGAAATGCCAAGACTGAATTATGAAGAAATTGAAAATCTCAACAGACCCATCACTAGTATGAAGATTGGATCAGTAATTAAAAACCTCCCAACAAAAAAAAGTCCAGGACAGATGTCTTGACTGGTGAATTCCCCCCAAAATTTAAAGAATTATTAGTACCACTCCTTCTCAAACTCTTCCAAAAAATGTAACAGGAGGGAACACTTCCAATCTCGTTTTAAGAGACTAGCATTACCCTGATACCAAAGCTAGATAAGGACACTATGAGTCAAGAAAATTACAGGCCAATATCCCTGATGAACATGGGTGCAGAAATCCTCAATAAAATATTAGCAAACTGAATCCAGCAGTACATTAAAAGGTTCATACGTTGTGATCAACTGGGATTTATTCCAAGGATGCAAGGATGGTTCAACAACTGCAGATCAGTCCATGTGATATACATTAACAAAATGAAGGCTAAATATCATGTGATCATCTCAGTAGATCCAGAAAAAGCATTTGACAAAATTCAACATCCTTTTGTGATAAAAACTCTCAACAAAGTGGATATAAGGGGAATGTACCTCAACATAATAAGGGCCATAATATGACAAGCCCAAAGCTAACGTTATATGGTGAAAAGCTGAAAGCTTTTCCTCTGAGATCAGGTACAAGATGGGGATACCCACTCTTGCCATTTTTGTTCAACGTAATACTGAAAGTCTTGGCCAGAGTAATTAGGCAAGAAAAAGAAATAAAAGGCATCCAAATCAGAAAGGAAGAATTAAAATTGTCTCTATTTGAAGATGACATGATATTGTATATAGAAAACCCAAAATGCTCCACCAAAAAACTGTTAGAACTAATTAAGAAATTCAATAAAGTTTTAGCATACAAAATCAATGAAGAAAAATTAGTTGCATTTCTATACGCTAATAATAAACTATGAGAAAAGGAAATTGAAAAACAATCTCATTTACAATAACATCAAAAAGAATAAAATACTTAGGAATAAGTTTAACCAAGATGGTGAAAGAGCTATACACTGAAAACTTAAGACACTGGTGAGAGAACTTGAAGAAGACACAAATAAATAAGAAGATATTCTGTGTTCATGGATTGGAAGAATTAATATTGTTAAAATGTCCATACTACTCAAAGTGATCTACAGATTCAATGCAATCCCTATAAAAATTCCAATGGCATTTTTCAGGAAAATTGGGAAAACAGTCCTAAAATTTGTATGGAACCAAAAAAGATTCTGAATAGCCAAAGCAATCTTGAGAAAGAAGGACAAAGCTGGAGGCATCACACTGCCTGTTTTCAGACTATATTACAAAGCTGTAGTAATTCAGGCAGTACGATATTGGCATAAAAACAGACACATAGATCAGTGAAACAGAATAGAGAGCCCAGAAATAAACCCATACAGATATGGTCAATTAATTTTTGAAAAAGTAGCCAAGAATATGCAATGGGGAAAGGATAGTCTCTTTGATAAATGGTGCTGGGAAAACTAGATAGCCACATTCAAAAGAATGAAGCTGAACCCCAATGTTCCACCATACACAAAAATCAACTCAAAATGGATTAAAGACTTGAACATTAAGACCTGGAACCATAAAACTCCTAGAAAAAAACATAATAAACTCCTCAAAATTAGTCTTGACTATGATTTTTCATATATGACAACAAAAGCAAAGGCAACAAAAGCAAAAATAAACAAATGGGACTACATCAACTTAAAAACCTTCTGCACAGGAAAGGCAAGCATCAACAAAATGAAAAGGCAACCCATAGAATGGGAGAAAATGTTTGCACACCTCGTGTTCCACAAGGGATTAATATCCAAGATATACAAGGATCTCATATAACTCAATAGCAGAAAACCAAATAACCCAATTAAAAAATGGAAAATGGTTGGGAAACAAGACAAGCCTCTACAAATTTAAAAAAATTGAAATAATAACAAGCATCTTCTCAGATCATAGTGCTATACGGCTAGAAATTAATTACAAGAAAAAAGCTGAGAAAGGCACAAAGATGTGGAGATTAAACAACACACTACTGAACAAGCAATGGATCATGGAAGAAATTAAAGAAGAAATTAAAAAATACCTGGAAACAAATGAAAATGATAGCATGCCATACCAACTCATATGGGATACAGCAAAAGCTGTATTAAGAGGAAAATTCATCGCAATACAGGCACATCTTAACAAACAAGAAAAATCCCAAATAAGCAACCTTAAAGCACACCTAACTGAACTAGAGAAAAAAGAACAAATGAAGCCCAAAGTCAGCAGAAGGAGAGAAATAATAAAAATCAGAGCAGAAATAAATACTATTGAAACGAAAAAGGCAGTAGAAAGGATCAAATGAGACAAAGAGCTGGTTTTTTGAGAAGATAAATAAAATTGACAAATCACTAGCCAGACTTACAAAGAAAAAAAGGGAGAAAGCTCAAATAAACAAAATCAGAAATGAGCGAGGAGAAATAACAACAGACTCTGCAGAAATACAACAGATTATAAGAGAATACTACAAAAAACTATATGCCAACAGAATGGATAACCTAGAGGAAATGGATAAATTCCTGGACTCCTACAATCTCCCAAAGCTCACTCAAGAAGAGGCAGACAATTTGAACAGACCAATCACAAGGAAAGAGATTGAAACAGCAATCAAAAACATCCCAAAGAATAAAACCCCAGGACCAGATGGCTTTCCTGGGGAACTCTACCAAACTTTCAGAGAGGATTTAATACCTATCCTTTTCAAGCTATTCCAAAAAATTAGGGAAGATGGAACACTTCCTAACACATTCTATGAGGCCAACATCACGCTGATACCAAAACCTGACAAGGACACCACGAAAAAAGAGAACTACAGGCCAATGTCACCGATGAACATAGATGCAAAAATTCTAAACAAAATTTTGGCAACCAGAATTCAGCAATTCATCAAAAGAATCATACATCAGGATCAGGTGGGATTCATACCAGGGACACAGGGATGGTTCAACATCCGCAAATCAATCAACGTGTGATACACCACATCAACAAACTGAGGAATAAAAACCACATGATCATCTCAATAGATGCAGAGAAGGCATTTGACAAGATCCAACAGCCATTTATGATAAAAACTCTGAACAAAATGGGCATAGAAGGAAACTACCTCAACATAATAAAGGCCATATACGACAAACCCATAGCCAACATCATACTCAATGGGCAAAAACTGAACCCCATCCCTCTGAAAACAGGAACAAGACAAGGATGCCCTCTATCACCACTCTTATTTAACATAGTACTGGAGGTCCTGGCCAGAGCAATCAGGCAAGAAAAAGGAATAAAAGGAATCGAAATAGGGAGGGAAGAAGTGAAACTCTCGCTGTTTGCAGACGACATGATCTTATATATAGAAAACCCCAAAGAATCCATTGGAAAACTGTTAGAAGTAATCAACAACTACAGCAAAGTTGCAGGGTATAAAATCAATTTGCATAAATCAGTAGCATTTCTATACTCCAGTAATGAACCAACAGAAAAAGAACTCAAGAATACAATACCATTCACAATCGCAACAAAAAGAATAAAATACCTTGGGGTAAATTTAACTAAGGAAGTGAAGGACCTATATAATGAAAATTACAAGGCCTTTCTGAGAGAATTGGATGACGACATAAGGAGATGGAAAGACATTCCATGTACATGGATTGGAAGAATAAACATAGTTAAAATGTCCATTCTACCTAAAGCAATCTACAGATTCAACGCCATCCCAATCAGAATCCCAATGACATTCTTTACAGAATTAGAACAAAGAATCCTAAAATTCATATGGGGCAACAAAAGACCCCGAATTGCTAAAGCAATCCTGAGAAAAAAGAACAAAACGGGAGGCATCACAATCCCTGACTTCAAAACATACTACAAAGCTACAGTAATCAAAACAGCATGGTACTGGTACAAAAACAGGTGCACAGATCAATGGAACAAAATTGAAAGCCCAGAAATAAAACCACACATCTATGGACAGCTTATCTTTGACAAAGGAGCTGAGGGCATACAATGGAGAAAAGAAAGTCTTTTCAACAAATGGTGCTGGGAAAACTGGAAAGCCACATGTAAAAGAATGAAAATTGACCATTCTTTTTCACCATTCACCAAAATAAACTCAAAATGGATTCAAGACCTAAAGGTGAGACCTGAAACCATAAGGCTTCTGGACGAAAACATAGGCAGTACACTCTTTGACATCAGTATTAAAAGGATCTTTTCAGACACCATGCCTTCTCAGAGAAGGGAAACAATAGAAAGAATAAACAAATGGGACTTCATCAGATTAAAGAGCTTTTTCAAGGCAAATGAAAACAGGATTGAAACAAAAAAACAACCCACTAACTGGGAAAAAATATTTGCAAGTCATATATCTGACAAAGGCTTAATATCCTTAATATATAAAGAACTCTCGCAACTCAATCACAAAACATCGAACAACCCAATCAAAAAATGGGCTGGAGACATGAACAGACATTTCTCCAGAGAAGATATACTGATGGCCAATAGGCACATGAAAAGATGCTCATCCTCGCTGATCATCAGGGAAATGCAAATCAAAACTACACTAAGATATCACCTTACACCCATTAGAATGACAAAAATATCTAAAACTAATAGCAACAAATGTTGGAGAGGTTGCGGAGAAAAAGGAACCCTCATACACTGCTGGTGGGAATGCAAACTGGTGCAGCCACTATGGAAAACAGTATGGAGATTCCTCAGAAAACTAAAAATAGAACTACCATATGATCCAGCCATCCCACTACTGGGTATTTATCCAAAGAGCCTGAAGTCAGCAATCCCAAAAGTCCTGTGCACCCCAATGTTTATTGCAGCACTGTTTACAATAGCCAAGACGTGGAAGCAACCTAAGTGCCCATCAACAGACGAATGGATAAAGAAGATGTGGTACATATATACAATGGAATACTACTCAGCTGCAAAACAGAACAAATCATTCCATTTGCAATAACATGGATGGACCTTGAGAGAATTATGTTAAGTGAAATAAGCCAGCAAGAGAAAGATAATCTGTGTATGACTCCACTCATACGAGGAATTTAAAACTATGGACCAAGAACAGTTTAGTGGATACCAGGGGAAAGGTGGGGTGGGGGGTGGGCACAAAGGGTGAAGTGGTGCACCTACAACATGACTGACAAACATTAATGTACAATTGAAATTTCACAAGATTGTAACCTATCAATAACTCAATAAAAAAAAAACTGGAAAAAAAATGGAAAATGGACCTGAATAGACAGTTTTCCAAAGAAGACATACAAATGGCCAGCAGATACATGAAAAGGTGCTCAGCGTCACTAATCATCAGGGAAATGGAAACCACAATGAGATATTATCTCACACCTGTAAGGATGGCTGTTATCAAAAAGACAAACGACAGTGAATGCTGGTGAGGATGTAGAGAAAATGGAACATCTGTATGTGGTTGGTGGGAATGTAAACTGGTACAGCCACTATAGAAAACTATATGGAGATTCCTCAAGAAATTAAAAATAGAACTACCATATGATCCGGCGATCCCTCTTCTGGGAATATATCCAAAGGAAATGAAACCGTTATCTCGAAGAGACATCTATATTCCCATGTTCATTGCAGCTTTATTCACAATAGCCAAGGTATGGAAATAACCTAAGTGTCCATCAAGGGATGAAAGATCAAGAAAATATGGTGTATATGTATGCAATGATTTTTATTTAACCTTAAAAAAAGAAGGAAATCCTGTCATTTTTGGCTACATGGATGAATCGGAGGACGTTGTGCTAAGTGAAGCAAGCCCGAGAGAGAAAGACAAAGACTGCATGGTATCACTTACATGTGGAACTAAAAAAAATTTTTTAAAGTTGAACTCACAGAAGCAGAGTAGAAAAGTGGTTGCCAAGGGTCTGGGGTGTCGGGGAATAGGGGGAGGTCGGTAAAAGGATACAAACGTTCAGTTATAAGATGAATAAGGTCTGAGGATAACACTGTATTGTATAATTGAAATTTGCTGAGAGAGTGGAGCTTAAATGTTCTCACCAACAAAAAGAGGGAAAGGGTACATATGTGAGGTGACGGTTGTATTAACTAACTTGATGGGGGAATCCTTTCACAATGCATACATATATCAAATCAGCACGTTGTACCCTTTAAATATCTTACAATTTTATTTGTCTATTGTACTTCAATACAACTGAAAAAACAGAAACATTTGTGGTGATTTAAATTCTTTTATCAAAAGAATCTTCTGGTGCTTCACGTGTTATCTCACGTTTTGTTTATCGTAGAAGACCTTTTATTCACCAGCAAGACTTTTCAACTAGATTTTTAAAGACAGGACCTGTTTCTATCTAAGCAATCTGCTGAGTGTGTACCCCCCAGGTACTCACTAAATAAATAGTAAAAAAGCGCCGGATATTGCAGCTCTACTGATACTGTGGGACACGTTTTATTTGATCAAGGATTTTTAATAAAACTTTATACTTTTTTGAAAACTTTTGCTAAATACATGTGTTCTTATTTGAAATAATAGAGACCTGCCAAGAGAATTACTTTCTTTTACCCAGCTAAACTTTTTGTTTAACCGAGAAGTGTGAATCATACTTGATGTATTATATTTATTTATTCTTTCATATTTTTTAAATTATGAAAATTTCTATTTACTGGAACCACATTACTCTAAGATTTTGAAACTTTTGTAGTGATTCCCCTAAATGTTTTCAATTCTAGAATATACAAAATTTTAATCTTGATTTTTGATAGGAAAGATACATTGAATACAATAGCTTCAGTTTTAACTATTGATTTAGAATTAGCTTAGGAAAAACAACACTTACATAAAAATTCTTAGAAAGATACTTTAAAAATTATATTTTATTTTCGTCATTTTTGTGAAGAATATTCTAGGTAAAAAGGTAATGTTTTTCTGTAGATCTAAGTATTTTTTACCAAAGTAAAAATAAAGATTCTGTTGAAACCAATGATTCACAAAATTGAGTGATGTGTCAAGACTAACAGATAAAGTCCTTCTTTGCTCCCTTTGTAAGATTAAGATTCTTCATACTCTGTGCTACCAAAGCCCTACTGAGAATCTTTCATACTGAATAGGTTTTTATTTTTTTCAATCTAATCAGATTTGGAAGTGCCTGCAGCCGTCGACTACTCTATCTTGCCTCTTTGCCCACCTGTGATTGTAGGAAGCTTTTTTTCCTGGGAGTGGAGGAAAAGATGTTTTGTCATTACCAGATTCTTCTAGACATATACTGGAGAGCTACAGAGTTCTGGGCATTTGCTGAAGCATAGTCCTCTCGTCTCTTCCTAAGCACCCGTCAGTTCTGGTCTTCATTAACCCTGATGTTCTCCATCCTTCTCTCCGGAGAATCTTGCTGTCTAGAACCTATGACTGCTGTCAGTAAGATCTTTCCTCTTTCCTTCCCTGTAGCCTCAGTTGAGTCTGCTTCCCTACTCTTGCACATGGTAACTGTGCTCTAGATCTTCAAGAAGGCGTTCGGTCCTTCTGCATCCACTGCGTCCCAGGCGTGGGTAGAATGCAGAGACCTCTAAGACCTTGCTTCTCCAGAAGTCCTTGGGCCCGGGGAGCCTCAGGAACTATTGTGAAAGAAGATCTAGCTGGGCGTACCATGAATAAAAATAAATGTGCCTGCCACTACCTTTACTTTGGTCATGAAGACAGTTTCAGAATCTCTTTGCATCCCTGTTGTTTTCCCTGCCATGTATATGTACCATAGTTGTGTGGATGTATTGTGATGTGGTTATCAAAATTGGAGGAAGGCATGATGTACCAGCATGACAAATATATTTTTAGATTCAAGCCTGTGCTCCATAGTGGTTATCATGACCTGATAAGCCACAGCTCCTTCTAAAATATCTTTGCCGAACTTAACTTTTTCTCACTTAGTTAGATCACGTAGTTAATGTCATTAATTTGGGATGGAAAGTACCCTTCCATCACTAACACTACCTCCTACAAGTTTGAAAATGATTCACCATGCAGTATTAAGAAGTAAAATGATTTTATTTCTTTCAGTAACTGGATGCATGATATAAGGGTAGCTGTTCAGAGTGAAAATGAAGAAGAGTGAGTAGGAATGAGGACTGGGAAAAGAAAATTAAAGTACAAAGTTATTTTCTGAGATTTCTCATTTTGGGTATAATGTTTGGAATTTGGGGGGTTTTTTTTTAGAAATATAAAATCTCAGCCCAGAACCGGGAGCTCTGCATTTTGTTCAGTTGGAGACTTTTGATGTATTTTTGGAGTCTAATTTTTCTGTTGCCCAAGTAGAGATGGCAATGATTTAGTAGCAGCTCATGGATATTATGTGAAGTACTGTGTGTTGATTACATAATAATCAGAACCAAAAGGGGCCGGCCCTGTGGCTGAGTGGTTAAGATCATGTGCTCCACTTGGGCAGCCTGGTGTTTGTGGGTCTGGATCCTGGGCGCAGACCTATGCACCTCTCATCAAGCCATGCTGCAGTGGCATCCCACATAGAGGAACTAGAATAACCTACAACTAGGATATACAACTAAGTACTGGGCTTTGGGGAGGGAAAAAAAAGACGAAGATAGGCAACAGATGTTAGCTCAGGGCCAATCATCAAAAAAAACCCAAACCATAAGTTAAGTATGTCTTTGGATTTATAACTTCATATAATTTAGGTAGTCACTATTTAAATCATATTCATGTACGTATACTTTGAGAAATCTTAGTTCTTTACCAAAGTGGTAAGTTTTTGTATCGTACAGTAGAATAAGGTAAATATCTTTATGGATTTTGCTTAAGATCCCAAATACTGTGTCTTTTGTTTCCAATAAATGTAGATGTGGCCTTCATGATATGTAAATAATAGTTTTGTATTTTTCTCTTAAGTTTGAAAATCTAATTAGCTTTTCTAATTATGTTGAAGAAAATGAACAAATTTTATCTTCTACACATTTTGAGGAAATAACCACAAACCTCATAGAATAGTGAAAAGATTTTATAAGATAATTTTTGCACACTGATATAGTTGTCATAATTTCCAGATTTGCCACTTAAGGCCTACTTTTAAAAAAGTCTGCATTGGATACTACTTCCTAGAGTATATTTCATATACAAAGTTTCTTAATCATAAAATTTATTTTTGTGTACCAAGTCATATGATCTTCCTTTCAGAAAGTGCTTGGGCAAATTAAATTTCAGTATTAGCTGTTTGAAATAACATTTTCACATTTCACTTTGCACTTATAATAATTTTTTTTATTTGCAATAATTTATTTACACCATACCCATGAGATAGAAGCCAGCCCTGGTGGTCTAGTGTTAAGATTCAGTGCTCTCACTGGCTGCAGCCCAGGTTCATTTCCTAGCCATGGAACCACACTACCTGTCTGTCAGTTTTCCTACTGACAACTGTGTATTGTTGTGATGCTAAAAGCTATGCAGGGTCACCTATGGTGGACAGGTTTCAGTGGATTTTCCAGACTAAAACAGACTAGGAAGAAGGACTTGGAAACCCACTTCCAAAAAAATTTGCCATGAAAACCCTGTGAATAGCAGTGGAGCATTGTCTGATATAGCATGGTAAGATAAGACTGGGAAGAGTTCTGCTCTGCTGTACACAGCGTTGCTAGGAGTCAGAATCAACTCAATGGGCGCTAACAGCAAAGCCATGAGACAGATACGAAATTAATCAGGAAAGGTGGAACAGCTATATTTATTTCCTACTTTGCTCTCCTTAGAGTTCTTCAGAATAGATGTGTTTAAGAGCAAATCCAGAGTGAGGACTTAACTGTGCCTACTTCTTCCCATTAGGGTGATATTAAATGGAATGGTGAACACTTAAAAAGATGAGCACCCTCTTAAGTACACCAGAACAGCTTAGGTTTCATTCCAACGCTGTAAACCAACTGGACCTAAGTGACCTGTATAGAACACTCCACTCAACAGGAGCAGTATACACATTCTTTCCAATGCATATGGATCATTCTCCAGGATAGACAATGTCTTAGGCCATAAAACAAGTCTCAGTAAGCATGAAAAGGATTGAAAATATACAAAGTATGTTCTCTGACCACAACAGAATACAATTAGAAGTAAGTAACAGAAGGAAATTTGGAAAATGCATGAATATGTGGAAATTAAACAACACACTCCTAAATAGGAAATGGGTCAAAGAAAAATCACAAGGGAAATTAGAAAATACCTTGATGTAGATGAACCTAAAATACAACATACCAAAATTTATAGGATGCAGCTAAAGAAATCAGTGTTAGGAGGGAAATTTATAGCTCTAGATGCCTACATTTTTTTTTAAAAAAGGAAAGATCTTAAATCAGTAACTGAAACTTCCACCTTAAAAACTTAGAAAAAGAAGAGCAAACTAAACCAAAGCAAGCAGAAGAAAGAAAATAATAAAGGTTAAAGCATAAATAAATGGAGCCAGCCCTGATGGCCTAGTGGTTAAAGTTTGGCATTCTCACCACTTCGGCAGCCCAGGTTTGGTTCCAAGTTGCAGAGCCACACCATTTGTCTGTCAGTTGCCATGCTGTGGCAGCAGCTCACATAGAAGAACTAGAAGGACTTACAACTAGGATATACAACCATGCACTGGGGCTTTGAGGAGGAAAGAAAAAAGAGGAACATTGGCAACAGATGTTAGCTCAGGGCAAATCCTTCCCTGCAAAAAAAAAAAAAGAAAAAAAGCATAAATAAATGAAATAGAGAATAAAAAAGAATAAACAAAATCATTGAAAGCAAAAGTTCTTTAAAAAAATCTATGAAATTGACAAGCCTTTAGACTGACCAAGAAAACAAGAGAGAACATTCAAGTTACTAAGATCAGCAATGAAAGAGAACATTACCACCAAACTTACAGAAATGAAAAATGATTATAAACGAATACCAGGGAAAATTGTATGCCAAAATATTAGGTGAACAAATGAACAAATTCCTAAAAGAAAAAAACTACCAAAACTAACTCAAGAAGAAATAGAATATCTGAACCTATAATAGTAAAGCGATTGAATTATAACCAAAGAAGTTCCCACAGGGAAAAGCTCAGGCCCAGATGGCTTCACTTGTGAATTTTATTAAAGATTTAAAGAAGACTTACTACCAGTTTTTCACAAAGTCTTCTAAAAATTAGAAGAGGAGAGAATACTTCCCAATTTATCCTCTTAAGTCAATGTTACCCTTATGCCAAAACCAGAAAAAGACAACACAAGAAAACTACAGCCCAATATCTCTTATGAATATGGATGCAAAAGTCCTCAACAAAATACGAGCAAAACAAATCTAATAACATATAAAAAGGATTATAAACAAAGACCAAGCAGGATATATCTCAGAAACGAAGATTGGCTTAACATATGAAAATCAATGTAATATATCATATTAATAGAATAAAGAAAAGCCATGTGATCATCTTAATAGACACAGAAAAGGCATTTGACAAAATCCAAGTCCCTTTTATGATGAAAACACTCACAACCTAGAAGCAGAAGGGAATTTCTTTAATCTGATGAAGGGAATCCACAAAACCCCACAGCTAACATCATTCTTATCAGTAAAAGACTAAAAGCTTTCTTCCTAAGATGAGTAATAAGACAAGGATATATTCTCTTGCCACTTCTGCTCAACATTGTATTGGAGGTTCTGACTGGGCAATTAGGCAAGAAAAAGAAATGAAAGACATCCAAATTGGAAAAGAAGTAAACCTTTTTCTATTTGCAAATGACATGACCTTGTATGTAGAAAACCTTAAGGAATCTATTAAACTGTTAGAATTAATAAATGAGTTCAGCAAGGCTGAAAGATAGAAAATCAGTATAAATATCAGTTGTATTTATGTACCATAGCAATGAACAATCAAAAAATGAAATCAAGAAGACAGTTACATTTACAGTAGTTTCAGCAAGAATAAAATACTTAGCAATAAGTTTAACAAAGAAGTGCAAGACTTGTACAGCAAAATATAAAAACGTTGATAGAAAATAAAGACAAATAATTTGAAAGATACTTTATGTTCATGAATTTGAAGACTTAACATTGTTAAGATGGCAGTACCCCCATATTGATCAACAAATACAATGTAATCTATGAAAATCCCAGCTGCCTTTTTTTGCAGAAGTTGACCTGCTGATCCTAAAATGCATATGGAAATGCAAGGGATCCATAATAGCCAAAACAATCTTAAAAAAGAAAACAAAGGAAGACTCATACTTCTCAATTTCAAAACTTCCTATAAAGCTACAAAAAATAAGATAGGTTGATACTGACGAAAGAATAGACATATAGATTAATGGAGTAGAACTGAGTCCAAAATAAACCCTTACAGTTATGGTAATTTTATTTTCAACAAGGGTATCAAGACAATTCAGTAGGGGAAAGAATAGTCTTATCAGCCAGTGGTCTCAGAACAATGTGGATATCCACATGCAAAAGATTGAAAGAGGACCCCTACCTCACACTGCATACAAAAATTAACTTAAAATGGGTCAAAGACTTAAATATAAGAGCTAAAACTAAAATGATATAAAACTCTGAAAGGCAAACAGGCTGAAATTTTTATGACCTTGAATTAGACAATGGTTTCTTAGATTGAAATGAAAAGTACAAGCAACAGAAGAAAAGATAAGTTGGACTTCACCAAAATTTAACTTTTGTGCTTCAAAGGGCACCATCAAGAAAGTAAAAAGACAACCCACAGAATGGGAGAAAATATTTGCAAATCGTTTATCTGCTAAGGGACTTGTATCGAAAATATATAAAGAACTCCTACCACTCAACAACAAATATAACCCAATTTAAAAACAGGGAAAGGATTTAAATAGGTGTTTCTCCAAAGATGATACACCGATTGCCAGTGAGCACATGGAACATTGCTGGACATCATTAGTCATTAGAGAATAGCCACAATGATATACCACGTTACAACCATTAGGATGACTGTACCAGTAATAGACAAACATTATAAATCTGTAAGTGCCATTTGTGTGAGCAAGGCTCAAGGCAAATTTAAATTAGGAGAATCAAGAGTCATTTAGAGAAAATCATAGTGACCTGCCTTTTTGTAAGCCTCTTCTGGGACATGTTCACTCATATTTGTTCTCATAAGCCAGCACACACAGCAAGGAATTAGGGACTATTCTTCCTAATTTTCCCATAAGAACACTGAAGCTTACATCCATTTGAATCAAGTTTCCATTTTTCTTACTGTCGCTATAGGTTCAGTCTAAGGATTAGCTCTTTACTGATAAGCATTAACTAGTAAGAAAATATAGAAATTGGACACTATAAATTATTGGTGGAAATATTAAATAGATAGCTGCTTTGGAAAACAGTCTGGCAGTTCCTCAAAAGGTTAAATATAGAGTTATCCTATGACCTGGCCTAAACCTATATGACTGTACCTATTCTATTCCTAAGTATATTGCCCAAAAGAGATGAGTATATCTACACAAAAATTTGTACACAAATGTTCATAGCAGCATTATTCATAATGGCCAAAAGATGGAAACAAGCCAAATGTCCATTAACTGATGAATAGCTAAACAAAATGTGGTGTATTCATTCAGTGCTGCTACTTTTGTGAACCTTGAAAACATTATGCCAAGTTTAAAGAAGTCAGACACAAAAGGCCACATATTGTATGATTCCATTATATGAAATTTCAAGAATAGGCAAATCTAGAGAGACAGAAAGTAGATTAATGATTTCCAGGAAGAGGGGACAGGGTGACTGCTAGTGGGTATGGGTATGAGGTTTCTTTTTAGGGTGATGGAATATGGTTTTTTAGGGGTTTTTTTTTTGGCTGGGAAGGATTCGCCCTGAGCTAACATCTGTTGCCAGTCTTCCTGGGGTTTTTTTCTCCCTCCTCAAAACCCCAGGAGATGGTTGGTATATTCTAGTTGTAAGTCCTTGTAGTTCTTCTATGTGAGCCACCACCACAGCATGGTTACTGACAGACAGGTGCTGTGGTTTCACACCTGGGAACTGAACTTGGGCTGCCAAAGCAGAGTGTGCTGAACTTTAACCACTAGGCCATCAGGGCTGGCTCTCTTTTTAGGGTGATGGGATATTCTGAAATTAGATGGTAGTGATAGTTGTTCAACTTTGTGAAAATACTAAAAACCACTAAACTGTGTATACTTTAAAAGGGTGAATTTTATGGTATGTGAATTATATCACAAATATAAATAAATACTAACTGAGCTCCTCCTAGGTGTTCTGTTATTGTGCCATATGAACATAAAGGGATGTGAGCCCTACCTTCCAGAGCGTCTTGTCTGTTGGGGGTACTAGGCATTATCTGACTAAAATTACAATTGTGATAAGTGCTCTGAGGGAAAAGACTTATTCCAGGGGTATCTGATCCAGACTAGTCAGAGACAGTTCTCCTAAGGGGGTGATATGGTCTTGAGAGCCAAAGGATGAATCCAAGTTATTAAGAAGAAAAGCAGCATTACAGGGAGGGGGACCAGCATGTATTGAGACTGTCAACAGCCTCAGTATGTTCAGAAAACTGAAGGAAGGCTAGTGTGGCTGGGACACAGGAAATGAGGGCGAGGAGTCCAGAATGAAACTGAGAAGCAGGCCAAGATTAGATTGGGCAAAAACTCATGGACATGTTATGGCTTCTAATGGTTTTCATTCTGGGATGGCATGTTCTAATGAGTGTTTTGAAAACATCACTGTGGCTGTGTTGGTTGGAGAAGGAGCAGGAGTGGAAGCAGTTAAAAGAGTATTCAGTGGTCCTGGCAGGGAATGATAGAGCAACTGGCACCAAGTAGTTGGCAGTGAAGATGAGAAAAGTGGTGTATCTGAGGGCTTTTTAGGAGGTAAAATTGACACAATTTGGTGAAAGACTAGATATGAGAAGTGAGGGAGAGAGGTATAAGGCGTGACTCCTATATGTTGGACTTTTGAAAGTGAAAGTGTTGGAAGTCCGTTTCTAAGCCAGAGATTCCCCTTCAGTATACACTTTGTTAGGAACACCTTCAAGTAACGAGTGGATTTTTTTTTTCTGTTGAGAAATAGTTCTTTCCTACTAACACAGTCACACATAATATAGAACGATGCAGTTTACTGACAGCAAGTATTTGGGGAAAGTAAAAAAGATGTTGAGGAAACTAGACAATTTTTTTTTTTATATTTGCCAGATGAATTTTGTTCAGGGAGTCTCATTTGTCCTAGTCTACATCCTCAGTGTCTTACTGTAATTTACTTGGCCTTGCTGATGATCCCCAATGCTGTAGAGATCATCTGTCATTTAAGTGTCCTCATTTTGATGTAAGTAATGAAAATAGACTCTGAAATAATTTTCTGGCAAGTAACTGCCTTCCAATGAGGAATAACTGGAATGGATTCAGCTTTAGCAATTCTTATTTCCTTGGCCAGCCGAAGTCTTAAAATGTCAAGTTTTTCAAAGATGTTTTTATTCTGCAGTTATGTAGAACGATAAGTGTTTTATTATAATTTCTGAAAGCCACCTTGGCAATTTAAGACTACATTGAAATAAATTTTAATCTGTAACCTAAAAGTTTTTCCATATGACCCTTGAAGAGTTAGTTATTGGGCATCCACTTCGATTTGGAATGTCAGCATGAAGACCTGACTGACAGGTAAAGACCTGGTGAAGAAAACAGATCGTGCAAATTGGGTGTGATTTAAGTTATACTGTAACTGCTACAATAAAGGCGTCTCCCTGCTTATTCTACTGTGCATTTTAATTTCTGAGAATTGTCATTTGAAATGGGACCTTTAAGAAAAGAATGGGGGATTCTTTTTTTTCAGTTATTTTGTTGAGGTCATAATGATTTATAACATTGTGTAATTTCAGGTGTACATTGTCATATATCAGTTCTGTATAGAATGCATTGTGCTCACCCCTAATATTCTAGATTTTATCCGTCACCATACATATGTGCCCCTTTACCCCTTTCACCCTCCCCCAACCCTCTTCCCCTCTGGTAACCACTAATCTATTCTTTGTCCATGTATTTGTTTATCTTCCACATGGGAGTGAAATCATGTGGTGTTTGTCCTTCTCTGTCTGGCTTATTTCGCTTAACATCATACCCTCATGGTCCATCCATGTTGTTGCAAATGGGGCAATTTTGTCTTTTTTTATGGCAGAGTAGTGTTCCATTGTGTGTGTGTGTGTGTGTGTGTGTGTGTGTGTGTGTGTATACACACCATATCTTCTTTATCCATTCATCTATTGAAGGGCACTTGGGTTGCTTACACATCTTGACTATTGTGAGTAATGCTGCAGTGAACATAGGGGTGCATAAATCTTTTTGAATTGTTGATTTCAAGTTCTTTGGACAAATACCCAGTAGTGGGATGGCTGGATCGTATGCTATTTCTATTTTTAATTTTGGGGGAAATCTCCATACTGTTTTCCACAGTGGCTGCACCAGTTTTCATTCCCACCAGCAGTGTATGAAGGTTCCCTTTTCTCTACAGAGTGGGGAAATTTTTGACGTTAGAGGCAGTTGTGGTTAAGAGCAGGACCCAGTGCCTGTCCTCAGACCTCAGTTTCACTATTTATTAGCTGGTAAGTTACTTAATGTCTCTGTGCCTGGTTCCTTATGTGTAAAATGGTGATCATAAAATACCCATCCCAAGGCTGTAGTGAGAATTAAATAAATTAGCATGCATTTGAAATGCTTAGAACACTGTTTGGGGTGTAGTGAGCTCAAAATAAATATTAGTTGCTGCCGCTATTGTTATACTAATGAAATGGCTCTCTAACTCCCACTTGAAAATTAAGATGTTGTAATTAAGTTATGATCTCTTTAAAAAATTTTGTTTATTGTTTGGGCTTTTTGGTGGAGTAAGGACAAGTTTACATGGGTAGTAAGTGGTTTAAACCAGGTTACTAAAGAGTTGGTTTAGGTCAGGAGTTAGCAAACTATGGCTCACAGGCCAAAGTGAGCCTATTTTTGTATGACTTGCAAGGTAAGAATGGTTTCTACATTTCTAAATTACCGAAAAAAAATCAAAAGAAGATAATATTTTGTGACACATGAAAACTGTATAAAATTCAAGTCTCAATGTCCATAAATTTTTGAAAATTTATTGGTACACAGCCACATTTCTTCATTTATATTGTCTGACTGCTTTCAAGCTACAATAGCAGAAAGGAGTAGTCATCACAGAGGCTTAAGGGCCCACAAAACTCAAAATATTTACTAGATGGCCTTTGATAGAAAACGTTTTCTAATGCCTGGCTTATGAGGTTCTTAGTCATTAGTTATGTTGAGTGAATGAATGAACACATGCCTACACTATCCTGCTTTGACAAAGGATGTAAGCTCACAGAAGAAAGCACATGACTTTAATTAGTTATTCTTGTGGCCAAAAAACTTTTGTTTCGATTTAGTAAAAGTATAACTTTCCACCTTGGTTAAACGTCTGTTGAAACTGGCATACAAGTTCATGAGTAGACTTAATTCAACTCTAGTAGACTGCGTAAGTGTAGACATGCCAAAAACCATACATATTCAGTAAAGAGTATTAAGATTTGGATTCCTCTCAAGAATTGTCAAAAGCCCAACTGTGTGTGTGCGTGCATGTGTGTGCGCATGCGTGTGTTTAAGGATATTTGCCATCCAATCATTCTTATTAAAAGATTATTGAAATATAGTGAATTCTTAAATAATCTGCTAATATGGTGAATTTTTCAAAGATAACATACCTTAAGCGTATAGTATTATAATCCCATTTCAGAAGTTATTTGTGGTTATTTTTTTCAAGGCTTTGGCTTTGTGACTCAGAGCCTAATATTTATAAGATAGCCAAAACTCTGGAGGCTTTTGGCAGTTGTACTCAGAGAACATATGCTTTGATTTTGTCACACTGATCATTTAGGCAAATAACCTTTTCTTCTGTCGTTATACTCTTTTTCACTATGATAGGGATCTTTTTTGTTTGGTTGGTTACATAATCTTTATTTAGGATCTGTTTGGCCCTGGAGTATCTGTGAATCTTGCAACTCGTTTTGTTTAGGTTCCTATCTTTCAAAGTATGTTCATCAAATACTTTTAAAAAAAGACTTATCCCCTCCAAGGCTCTGGGGCTGATGGGAACAAGACAGACTTGGACTTGCCCTTGTAGAGTTTTGAGTCTGTCGGGAAAGACAGACATTAAATTAATATGGGTATGGTCAGTGTTGGAAAGAAAGTGTGCAATGAGGTCATAGGCTAAGAAGACCTAAACTAATCAGGGGAAGTGAGAGAATTTGTTTCTTTGGATTTTTTTTTTTTTAGTTTTAAGCTGACTTTGAAAATCCATCTTTAATTTTCTGTTACTAAGCTGAAATTATTTTGAGTTTAGCAAAAGTATTGAAACAAGAAGTTTACAAGAAGTACACCTAATGTCCCTCTTAACTGATAGAGGCGCAATCTACTGATTGCTGTTTATTGATACATATTAGATGGTTGATTATGAACCTTGTACATTTGATTTTCACAGAAAATTACTTAAGTGTAATGGTCACTGTGAATTTGGGATGAGGAAAATGCAAAGCGAAAAAAGACTACTGTTTAGTTTGTTAATTACCACTTGAAAATCAAAATATCTATTTATCCTTCTTAAATGGAAAGGTGTTTTTTGAGTTGATTCTAACTAGGTTTTTTTTCTCTTTTAGAACAGTTATTGTTTTTAACATAAAGATAGACAGTTATGTAGTTATATATATACACACTATGTGTATATGTATGTGTGTACACACACACATACACACACACTCTACAAAGAGAAAGGGGAAGTTCCACCAACCCAAGTCCTAAAGGTAACTGTTGACAATCTGATGTTTCTCTGTGGGAATACAACTTTTTTTTTTTAAGACAAATGGGATCAGAGTATACCCACTGTTCCACAATTTGCTTCACTTAACATTATTTCATGGACATCTTTCCCTGCCAGTGTTTGCTGAGAACCACCTGTCTCTCTAGATTGCTTCATTCTTCTTGTTTCTCTTATTGTTGATAATGCTGTTTTAAGTACTACATCCACAAGGTAAAATATTCAAAAGGCTTACAAAAGAGAAGACAGTGGTATGTCAGTCTCCCTCCCAAATGTGCTTCCCAGTTCTCTTTCCAGAGGCAGCCATCCTTTGCAGTGTCTTATCCTTTGAAATCATCCTTTTATTTTTATATGCCTTTACTTACTTCGACTAAAATTAACCCCCTACCTAGTCATTTGTAGGGAAACTGAATGTTTAGTGAATTTACAGTGTCAACCAATTGATTTTGTAATGTAAGTATTTAAGATTGTGTACCAAAGTGAGAAAAGATTTCCCATTAGTTGTATTTCAATTTTGGATTTCATGCTGTGTGATTGTTAGAGGATATGATCTGTAGATGTGCAATCTTTTCCAGAGTTCTAGATCCTTAAGGTGAAACTGAATGGTCCCAGGAGAAGCCCAGCAAGGCCCTGCATGCCCCAGATCACTGCCTCCTACCCACCCCCACCCACCTCCACCCACCTCCACCCACCCATGTCTGCTTGTTTTGCTGTTGATGCTGTGAATACAGACCTAGGTCTTGGGGAGCCCAAGAATAAATGTCCTTGCTGCTTTTATCTCAAATCTAATAAAAGGATTTATGGTTAATCTCTGCGATGCCTACAGTTAATTTAATCTGGAACCGCTTGGGTTAACTTGATTCCTTCCACTCAATTTCCATCGTGCTAGAGCCTGGGAAGTGGAGCGGGGATGATGGCCAGGGTGGCAGTGGATTGAAGGGGAAGAGGGGACCTCACCTGAGCCAACCTGGAACTGAGAAGATGTTATTTACTGAGGCACTTTCCTTAACACTGGGTCTTTTGCCAGTTGCTAATATTAAGGTAGCCTCATGAGCAAAGATTGCCTGGAAACCCCCTGCCTCTCTGATAAACTCACAGAGAACATGGGGTGATACATGTTTTGGGGAAATAAAAGAAATGAACCAGATCCAATCTTCAGAGTGGCTGTGTTGACAAGCTTATGGCCTGAGGAGCCCTGGGCTGGTACTTCCTGTTTATAGGCAGTAACTACTTTTGTACACAATATGTTCCTTCAAAAAACACACAGAAGTCCCGTGTATAATGCTATATACGACGATATTCTATCATCAGACGACTAGTAAAACATTATACAATCTCTTAATACATCATTTCTTTCACGTAGATATAAGTCTAGTATAAATATTGTATATTTTGTAAACATTCTTTAATTTTATTATTTTTCTTCACAATTAAAAAAATATATGCCTGGCTAAAGTCCAGTGTGCTTCCAATAAATGTTAAAGATTTGCACACTTACAACACCTTGAATGATTGCCATTTTCACCTAAATTTAATTTTACAAAGTCTATGCTTTTTATCAGTAGTATAATCACATTTACTTTTTAAACATTGTAAACAACGTATAACATAAAGTTTACCATCTTAACTATTTTAACTGTACAGTTCACTAGTGTTAAGTATATTCACATTGTTATGCAACCAATCTCTAGAATTTTTTTGTCTTGCAAAAGTGAAACTCTATACCCATTAACAGTAAATCCCAATTTTTCCCTCCCCGTAACTCCTGGCAGCCACTGTTATACTTTCTGTTTCTGTGAATTTGACTACTCTTGATACATCATATAAATATAATCACAGAGTATTTGTCTTTTTGAGACTGGCTTATTTCACTTAGCATAATCTCCTCAAGGTTCATCATGTTGTGGCACGTGTCAAAATTTCCTTCCTTTTTAAGGCTGAATAATATTCCATTGTATGTGTATACCACATTTTGTTTATCCATTCATCCGCCGATGGCTACTTGGCTTGCTTCCTGACTATTGTGACTAGTGCTACTATGAATGTAGGTGTGTGTGCATATATCTCTTTAAGATCTTGCTTTCGTTTCTTTTGGATATATATATAGAAGTGGAATTGCTAGATCGTATGATAATTCTGCTTTTAATTTTTTGAGGAACTGCCATACTGCGTCCATTGATAGATGAGTGGATAAAGAAGATGTGGTATGTATATATACATGGATTTTACTTAGCCATAAAAAAAGAATGATATCCTGCCGTTTGTAACAATATGGCTAGACCTGGAGGGTATTGTGCTACGTGAAATAAGTCAGACAGAGAAAGACAAATACCATATGATTTCACTTATATGTGGAATTTGGAAAACAAAACAAAACAGAAACAGGCTCAGAGACACAGAGAACAAATTGGTGGTTGCTTGAGTGGAGTGGGTGGGGTTGGGCAAAATAAGTGAAGTAGATTAAGAGGTACAAACAAAGTTATAAAATAAATAAGTCACAGGGATGTAATATACAACATAGGGAATATAGTCAATAATATTGTAATAACTTTGTAGGGTGACAGATGGTTGCTAGACTTATAGTGGTGAGCCATTTTGTAATGTATGTAAATGTCAAATCACTATGCTATACACCTGAAACTAACATAATATTATATATCAGCTTTACTTCAATTAAAAACTGAAACTATCAACAAGGCACGAAATATCCTGTAAGTATCTTTTCTAACTGCAATAGAGTGCATCAAGAACTAGAACTAGTTCTTCAGTTGTTTTCTGTGTCTTCTGAGATATTAAACAAACTGGAATTTAAGTGATTTTTTCTTCACATGCCATTTCTCCTTTTAAAATAATGTTGCCATTGTACTTTTTCCTCCCACTTTCTTTTCCTTTTGTGATTGCTGCTTGTTCATCTTTTCCCTGCTCATTAGTCCCACACGGATGTTGGTACATAGTCCTTCTCCTTGCCTAATTTTCCTTTCCGCCCACCCAAACTCATCACTCACTGTCCTCTGCCCTCATCTCTCCTCCAGCATTTGTAAGTATTGAAACAAGTCAAATAGAGTCAGTGTGGGTATTGTTCTAGTTTTAGGGCACTAGGGGATACACACAGCTAATACATCCCAAGTGCCAGGTTAGGCAGCTTCCTGTCCCACCTGGTGCCCAGGCCAGGTCTTGATAAGGAGGTGGGAACCTGAACTACAAAACAGGAGAAGTGTTGGACAACAACAAACAAGTGAAAACTGCCCATGACAGTTAAGTCCCTTGGCTCCACCCATGTTGAGTTTTTCTTCTTAAATAAAGCTTTATAACAGATAGAGCATTTTCTGCAGAAGCTTCCATATATGTTTATGAAACTTCTTAGTTAAGCTTTAGGTGAGTAAACATTTAGGATTTTGAGCGGTTGCTTTGTTCTGCTAGTCCTCCAGTGAGTCATTTTGCTCTGTGAGAGGATGCAGTAATCTTCTTTGGAAAGTTTTATTCGTTAACAAAAAGTACCAAAATAAATTTAGCTAGGGTCACAGTGTTTAATTTAATAGTATTACAATAATAACTACCATAATTAGTTTCAGATTTGCCTTCCTTCCCAGAGGACAAGATTTTTTAGTTTTTTTGATGCCTATTTAAAGCATGAGAGTGACAGGAAAATTAATGTCATGACCTTTATAGCCTGTTTATGGTTTTTTCATGTTGTGTACCCTAAAGGATTGAGGGAGTAGTGTACATCTAAAATAAACCACTTAGGACAGACAAGTAAAAATTGGGTTAATTGGGTTCACCTGATCCTCAGCTGGTAGCACCTCAGTCAAGACACCATTTCATATTAGACAAAGGAGCACCATTTTTTTTTTTTTTTTGGAAGATTAGCCCTGAGCTAACATCTGCCAATCCTCCTCTTTTTCTGAGGAAGACTGGCCCTGAGCTAACATCCGTGCCCATCTTCCTCTGCTTTATATGTGGGACGCCTACCACAGCATGGCTTGCCAAGCGGTGCCACATACGCATCTAGGATCCAAACTGGCCAACCTGGGCCACCGAAGCGGAATGTGCTCACTTAACCGCTGCGCCACCGGGCCGGCCCCCAAGGAGCACCATTTTTATACCATGAAATTATTTTTTAAACTACACCTGTGCATCCTGTAATGTCTTGAAAAGAAAAACATTTTTTAAAGGCTAGTTTTTCATATATGTAGGATTTTTTCCCTCATATTATTTTATCTGGTTTGCCTTTTTCAATTAGGAAATCACTTAGTCTTTTCATTTCCATAGGAAGAATGTGCTGACACCAGCGAATGGGCCCTGCTCTGTGATAGTAATGCCTGCCTCCTTTGGGGGATGCTGGGCAGCAGGACTCTTACAACTCACTCTTTTTCCCTTTTCTAGTCTGTCAGGGACTTCCCATAAACAGTCACCCTTCTAAATCTTTAAGATGTGAAACTTGGTTTTCATTTTATTATCAGGGTTTGTGTATTTCAACAAACAGCAGAGTTTGTGTTTTCAGCTAGAGTTGAAAAAAGTATCTAGGCATGCTAGAGTCTCTGAAGCTTTTAGACAGTTGATTGAAAAATTCCTGGGGCAATTTTTGCAAATAGTGATTTGAGGTACTTTCATACATTATTGGATAAATCAATACAGCTTCTTTGAATGACAATGTGGCAATATCCATAAAAATTTTAAATCAGCCCAGAAATTTCTGACTCTGACTTCATCCTACAGATAGACTTGCACATTTAGCAAAGATATATGCATAAGAATGCACATTGCAGCCTTGTTTCTAAGACCAAAAGGCTGAGAATAATCTCATTGTTAGTCAGTGGGTGACTAGTTAATAAATTGGGGTTCCATACATGAATACTATACAGTCTTTAAAAAGAATGAAGAGGATCCATAAGTGCTGATATGGAAAGCTCTTGAAAATATATTAAATGAAAAAAGAGTAGCATGTACAGTCTGCTCTAATTTGAGGAGGGCAGAAAGGAGATAGAGCATATTTCTACACATGTTAGGTAATATACACACAGACTGTTTCTGAAAGGGTACCCACAAAGGTGCTAACAGTTGTTGCCTCTGAGGAGGGGAATTGGGATTATGAAATGAAAGGGAGGCTTGTTCATTTTTATTTAGCTTTTTCCATGTTGGAAGTCATCATTTTGTGATAACCTAAGTGTTAGAAAAATGCCATCGGGGGCAGGGAATAAAAAAAATTTAGGTGATGCTGAAAAGGTAAATCTGTGACTAGAGTGCTCCAAGGAGAAGATGCAAGTTTGAATAATTTTAAAAGAGGACAAAAAATCACCAGAATCGTTTGTTAAGCAGCAGTTCACACACCCACAAGAACATCAAAAAATATAAAGCATGAATGAAGTTAGCAGGAAATAGAGCAGAGAAGTGGGTATTCCTTTAATTGAACAGTTATTGTTAGCTAATTGATCAGATTTTAACTTAATGCAGGAACTATAGAGAAAGAAAAAGCTAGAGATGGGAGCAGAGCTGAGAGAGAAATGGACCATACTGGCAGTGTTGTGAGTAGTTGAGGATGAGAGTCAGGAGGTGGAAATAGAGTTGGTTCAGAGTATGCCAATGGGTCTATGGTGATGAACCCAAAACTCATCATTTAAAACTTGAGAGAAAAGGAATGTGAGGAATCCAAAATGATCTTAAAATTTTATCAGTTTTGGGGCTGACCCCGTGGCCAAGTGGTTAAGTTCGTGCGCTCCACTGCAGGCGGCCCAGTGTTTCGTTGGTTCGAATGCTGGGTGCGGACGTGGCACTGCTCATCAAACCATGCTGAGGCAGCGTCCCACACGCCACAACTAAAAGGACCCACAGCGAGGAATATACAACTATGTACCAGGGGGCTTTGGGAAGAAAAAGGAAAAAAATAAAATCTTAAAAAAAAAAATTTTTTATCAATTTTCTTTAAACCTGCTTAGTTTACAGATGATTTTGTCAGTGTAGACAAGAGAAGAGCAAGAATGATAGAAATATGATCATTTCAAAGTAATAAATTAAATCCAAACTGATTGAAACGCCACCAGCCAGACTGATTGAAGGGAATGAAATAATGAACAGTTTCATGATAGGTATCTATATCACGGATATGTAAATGACAGACTCTTTATTTTATGGTATTTGTTTTACTGCTGAGTGTCATTTATTACCAGATGGTTCAGTTCTTTTTTGAAATGCTTTCATCTTCATTATCATGGTCACCTCACTGGCCTGAACAACTTCTTCATTCTTTTAGCATTGAGAAGCCAGGCTAGAAATTCCAAAAATGCTCTCTTTGATTTAGAAAGAACCAAACATTTTTCTTATATCTGCATCTTTTATATTTGAATAAATGAGAAATGAAAGGATGTCTGTTTGTTAAAACTTGCCTAAAACTTGGGTCTTTTTAAACTTAACTAAAATGTACTAAGGCCTTTTAACAGGAAAGCAGCATTGTCAATATATTCTGTTTATAGATAATCTTGGGAATCATTGTTTCCTTAGACTTGTTATCTGTGGGTGATGATTCTTAAAACAGTGTTGATGTACTGAAAAGCCCCAAGCCTGGTACTAGAGAAACTGAAGAAACCAGGACATTTTTTCATTTACTTAGGATTATTTTAAAATCATTTTAGGAGTGGTTCAGTCCTTAACACAACCAAGCAATCTGTAGAGATCAAAGGAAATTTATTACTGAAAAAATTAACTTAGTCAATTATCTGTCACTTTAAGTTATGGAAAAGTATAGTAATGGCAAAATTAATAAGACATTGCTTCAGATTTCAAAAATCACTATTCATTAAAAAAATGACTCAGAATTTTAGAAGTTATCCATTGAAAATAAAAGATTTAAATGGTATGAAAAGCACTCTATGGAACTGTGCAGGTATTGTTAATTTCTCACACTCTTGTTTTTACAGGATTATTGACATTTATTCATTCAATAAACATTTATTAAACTTTCTTATGTACCAGTCACTTCTAGGTTTGGAAATATAAAGATAAATATAGCATTGTCCCTGCCCTCAAGAAACTCACAAACTTAAAGGGAAAACTGACAGATTTAAAGAGATGCTACATGCTAAGAATGAGGCAGTCAAAGTGTGTTGGAAGATAATGGACAGATCAATAGGAATTTCTTGAATTGGCCAGGCAGACATTGCAAAGGAGTTGAGTAGGAATTATATAGCAAGACAGGGGAAGAAGGCCTTTCCATGAAGAATCGTGGAGGCATGTGAGAGCTGGCCTATTTGGCCGACTTCTGAGAAGCAGCTCTTAATAATGTAGTGGTGATAACTACACAGGCCAGTGTGTGAAAGGCCTCCTGTGCTGTGTAAAAGAGGTTGGGCTTTATCTTGTGGACAACAGGGAGCCACTGAAGGACTTGAAGCATGGGAAAAACATGATTAGATTTGCATTAAAAAGACCGTTCGTGGGCTATTGGGTAAAGATGACAGTCGAACTCAATTGAAACACTGGAAGATAAGGAATTTTTCCAGAAAAGGCAAAAATAAAAGATAAAACATGGGAAAAGAAAAAAAAAAAGTATAACCATCCAGGGAGGGTAAACATTTGAATAATAAGAGTTCAAGGTAAAAAGTACAGAGAAAAGTAAGTTAGGAAATCTCAGAAAAATAATTGAAGAAAATAGCCCAGGATCTGAAATACAAGTTTCCAGATTGAGAAGGCCCACTTGACAAATGGATGACAATGGACTTACTTCATTGTGAAATTTCTAAACATCGTTTCCATAGAGAAAAAAATAAAAACAGATTGCATACAAAGGATCACAAATAGTTTTGGATTTCTTAACACCAACATTGGAAACCAGAAGAGAGTGGAACAATGCTGTTAAATTTCAACTTGGAATCCTATACTCAGAAAAATTATTAAGCAAGATTTTTGTTGATTGAGAGAGAAATAGAGATAAATCTTCATCCTTCACAGTGGGACATCAATAGATACTGCCTAAAACTGAACAATCAAGCAGTAAGATTATAAGTACATTATTGACAGATATGGAGATATAAATACCAGAAGAATTAGCTCTAATAATTGAGAGTGCTTGTCTCTGGGGAAGATCAGATGAGTAAGGTCTGGGGATCTAATGTAGAGCGTGGTGACTATAGTTGGTAGTATCACGTTGGGTTCTTGAAGTTTGCTAAGAGGGTAGACCTTAACTGTTCTCACCACAACGTAACTGTTCTTACCCCACACACAAAAGGGCAACTATGCGAGCTGATGGATATATTAATTAACCTGATTGTGGTAATCATTTCTTAAAGTTTACATATGTCAAATCATCACATTGTACACTTTAAATGTACAATTTTATTTGTCACTTATACCTCAATAAATCAGAAACAAGTTAAAATTTTTAATTGAAGAAAAGGGAAAGATTGTTCTGGCTGCATCATAGAGAATAGATTGGAAAGAGGCAAGACTGGAGGCAGGAAGACAGTTTAAGAGGCTGTTGTGATACCAGCAAGCCCTAACCTAAGGCAGTAATGGGGATGGAGTGGAGGCGAGAGCTTTGAGAAATACTTCAGAGGAGGCAGGAGCTTCGTTTAGTTTGCAGGTAGCCAACTGGAGAAATGTAAGCAGAGAACATTTCACCTTGGAACCTGGGAACTAGAAATATAGAGTTGTAATTAGAGGCACAGGAGTTGAAAGAAATTTTACAGAAAACCTGTAAAGAGAAAAGAAATGAGTGTCTAAAGCTAGAACATATTTTCCTGCATAGATTTTTACTGAGGTAGAAAAATGCCCTCCCAAACATTGTAACCTGCCTAGTCTAGTCGTATGTGTAACATGTTAAGGAACACAAGTAATCTGTATGTGCAAGCATTTTATGAGGATAAATGATTAGATCTTACAGTTGGAAATAATGTTTGTATTTCTAAATATATCCTAGTATATTCCCTTTTTTTTTCCTTGGAAATGCCAAAGATAGTAGTAACTATTTTCTTTTGAAAGGATCCTGGAGAACTTTATTAACATATGTAATATCCTGCTTTTTTGAACAGTTTTTTTTACAAAGTATTTTCAACACATAGCATCTAGTTTTAATCTTTTCTTCAGCCAAATGGGTTAAGTGTTATCATCTCTCCTTTTCTAGTTTGGGGAAATGGAGGAAAAGATTAAATGGCTTGTCCAAGGTAAGAAGTAAGATGTTTCAGTCAAACCATCTACCTCTCCACTCAATTCACTGATCCTTCCGTAACATTTTAACTCTTGTGTACTTGAAATTAGGCGGAAACATAATCCTAAAAATTGAGTCAGTCTAGTCTTTTAGGGTTTTTCATTTGGGGAACAGTAGTGAGCATTTGATGTGACCACTTTAACAACAGGTCTAAAAAATTAGAGGAAATAGGATTACTCCCAAAGTTTCCCCGACTCTACCTAGAAAAGAAGTTGCCTTGGAGGGTCTTAAGCTAGTCACTAGGAAGACTCTGTGAAGAATTTTACTGTCAGTGGCTGACGTTCAGAGCTATCTGAATTAAAGAAGTGCTTTTTTATTGAACTCATTAGCTGTACACAACCATTTAGGAAAGGAAGAAGATTGCCAAATATTAATACATTATATTAATACAAATATTAATGCAAGCAGTTAAGAATTTTCTAAGTGGATCAAAATTTATTCTGTAGATTATCTTTCAACTTTTGTAATCCTTTAGTTCCAATTTAAGAATTTTATTATTTGTTTCTTAAATATGACAGATTGAGATGGGAATAAGTGTTTATTACAGTTAAGCAAATGATAAATACTACTTTTAGTCAGAATTCATGTACTATAAGCTTTTATTTTTTGACAGTATTGAGTGTTAAGGTGTTTAGGTCCTCTTATTTATGTAAAGATCTTGGAAATATGAATTCCATCATTGCTTAGAAGAGATGGTTTTCTAAAATCAATGATATATGGTATGACTACTTTGGAAAACAGACAATTGCTTATAAAGTTAAACACGCTTAATATATCACCCAGCAGTTTCACTCCTTGCCTTTTACCCAAGAGATAGGAACGTGTTTATCTGCACAAACACTTGGACACAAATATTTGTAGCAATTTTATTCATGAGAGCCAAAATCTGGCAACAATTCAAATGCTCATCAATGGGTGAATGGATAAACAAATTGTATTATGGTTATAGGATGGAATATCATTCAGCAATAGAAAGGAATGATCTAATGATACACACAAGAAAAGAATACATACCGTTTGATTTACGTGAAATGATATGAAGTTCTAGAACAGGCAAAATTAGTTTATATTACAGAAAGCATCAGTGATTGCCTAGGGCCAGGGATTGGGGTGGGGATTGACCATAAAAGAGCACAGAGAACTTTTTGAGGTAATGAGGGAACTTTTTGAGATGATGTTAATGTTCTGTATTTTCTTGAAATTTGTCTGGGATTTGTTTTAATCAGATATGATAATGTTACAGACACAGACTGCCTTTGAAAAAAGAATTTATTACTTACAGTTCTGAAGAGGAGGGGCATGCATGCATTCAGGGCCACAGGGGGAAGTTCCAAGGGTTAGTCAGGAGGCAAGGTTGTAGTTTTTAGTGTGTAATTCTTTTACATCTTTTATCACATTTACCCTTAATTACTTAATATTTTTGATGCTGTTACAAATGGCATTTTAAATTTAAATTTCTGATTTATTTTAATTTCTGATTGTTACTAGCATAGGAAATATAATTGATTTTTGTACATTGATCTTGTATTCTGCAACCTTATTGAACTCGTTTGTTAATTTGAGGAGCCTTTTTGTAGATTCCATTGAATTTTCTGTGTGGACAGTCACGCCATCTGTCGATATAGACAGTTTCATATCTTGTTTCCCAATCTAGATGGATTTTATTCGTTTTTGCTTTATTGAACTGACTAGATCTTCCAATACGATAGTGAACAGAAATGGTGAGAGTGGATATCCCTCTCTTGTTTGTAAACGTAAAGGGAAATCATTCAGTCTTTCACTGTTTAGCACAGTGTTAGCTGTAGATTTCTCACAGATGAGAACCTCTACCAGGTTGAGGAAGTTCCCTTCTATTCTTAGTTTTCTAAAAGTTTTATTCTTTTAATTTTATTTTTTTTATCAGGAATGCGTGTTGGATTTTGTCAAGTGTGTTTTCTACATCTGTTGAGATGATACGTAGTTTTTCTTTTTTAGTTTATTAATATGGTGAATTATAATGAATTGAACGTTAAGCCAAGTGTGTTTTCCTGGGATAACTCTACATGGTCAGGATGTGTTCTCTTGTTGCATTTGATTTGCTAAAATTTTACTTATAGTTTTTGCATTTATGTTATGAGGGATATTGCTCTAGAGGTTTCTTTTCTTCTAATGATTTTTTTGTCTGGTTTTGATTTCTGCATAATGTTGGCCTCATAGAATTAGATAGTTAGAATTCTCTCTTTTTCAGTTTTCTGTAAAAATTTGTACACAGTCATGCATCGCTTACAACAAAGATATAATCTGAGAAATGTGTTATGTGATTTCATCATTGTGTGAACATCATAGAGTGACTTACACAAACCTAGAAGGTATGGCCTACTACACACCCAGGCTATATGGTGCTATTCTTATGGGACCACCGTTGTATATGCAGTCCATCCTTGATAGAAAAGTCATTATACAGTGCATGACTGTACATTTCATCATATTTCTTCCTTAAATATTCAGTAGAATTCACCAAAGAAGCCATCTGGGCCTGGAGTTTTCTTTGAGAGAACATTTTTAACTAAAAATTCAGTTTCTTTGGAAATAAAGGGCTATCTTCTTGAGTCAACTTTGATAGTTTGTATCTTTCAGGGAAATTGTCCATTTTACTTAAATTATCAAATTTATTGCCAAAATGTTGTTTGTAATTATCCCTTATCATCTTTTTAATAGCGATTGTATCTGTAGTGATGTCACCTCTCTCTCATTCCTGAAATTGACCATTTGTGTCTTCTTTCTCCTCAACAATTGAGCTAAAAGTTTATCAATTTTATTGATATTCTCAAAAAATCTGCTTTTGATTTAATTGATTTTTATCTATTTTTCTGTTAACCATTTCATATATTTCCTCTGTGACCTCTTATTTTCTTTCTTTTGCTTACTTTGGGTTAAATTTACTTTTTCTAGTTTTTAAGGTAGAAATTGAGGTTGTTTGTTTGAGACCTATCTTCTTTTCTAATATAGATGCTTAGTGCTTTAAATTTTACCCAATGTATTGCTTTAATGGAATCACACAAATTTTGTTATGTTGTGTTTGCATTTCATTCAGTTCAAAACACTTTCTAATTTTCTTTTTAATTTCTTCTTTGACCCATATGTTATAAGTGTTTGATTTAGTTAAACAGTATTTGGAGACTTTTCCAGGTAATATTTGTATTCTTTTGGTTTCTACTTTTATTCCATTGTGGTCCAGGGAACATGCATTATATGCCTTGAATTCTCTTAAGTATATTGAGACCTGTTTTATGGCCTAGAATATGATCTGTCTTGATAAATATTTTATGTTCACTTGAAAACGGTGCATATTCTGTTGTGTTAGGTGGGATGTTCTGTAAATGTCAATAGGTCTCGTTGGTTTATAGTGTTGTTCAGATCTCCAATATCTTTAGTGATTTTCTGTCTGCTTCTTTTATGGATTATTGATTATTAGTTATTGTCTGTTTCTCCTTGCACTTCTATAAGTTCTTGCTTCATGTATCTTGAAGCTCAGTTATTAGGGACGTATAAATGTTTAAGATCGTGATAGCCTCTTGATGAATTGACCTTTTTATAATTATGAAATCACCTCCTTTATGCCTGGTAATATTCTTTGCTCTAGAATCTACTTTTCCTAACAATAATATAACCACTCCACCTTTCATTTGACTAGTGCTATATGATGATATATCTTTTTCCATGCTTTTACTATTTTGTAACTTACTTATGTCTTTATATTTAAAGTGCCTTCCTTATAGCCAACATATAGTTGGGTCTTGCTTTTTATCCAATCTATCTGTACCTTTTAATTGGGATATTTAGATAATTTATATTTAATATGATTATTGATATGATTTAAGATTTAATCTATCATTTGCTATTTGTCCCATCCATTTTTTGTTCTCATTTTTCATTTTCCCTTGAAAAGCAGTATTTTTATGATTCCATTTTTTTTGTTGCCTTATTAGCTAAAATTCTTTGCTTTGTGGTTTTAGTTGTTGCTTTTGGGTGTATAATATACATGTTTACCTTATCATAATCTACCTTCCAGTGATATTATACTACTTCACCAATAGTATAAGAACCTTAGGATAGTGTACTTCCATTTCTCCCCTCTCAACTTTTGTCCTATCGTTATCATACATTTTTTTGTTATATATGTTATAAACGCCACACTGCATTTTTTTTTATTTAAGGTAGTTATATTTTAAAGAGATTTAAATATTAAGAAAAAAGGCTTATATAGTTACCATGTAGTTCCCATTTCTGGTATTCTTTTTTCCTGTATGTAGATTCATATTCTAATCTGGTATCATGTTCCTTCTGCCTAAAAAACGTTACTTAGTGTTTCTTATAGTGTGAGTGGGCTTGTGATGAATTCCTCAAGCTTTTGTATGTACAAAAATGTCTTTGTTTCTTCTTTATTTTTGAAAGATACTTCCTCTGGCCATAGAATTCTAAATTCTAGATTTTTTTCTTCCAGTACTTTAAAGATGTTGTTCCACTGTCTTCTCACTTGCGTTGTTTCCAACAAATTTGCTGTCATGCTTATCATTGTTCCTCTATATGTAATGTGTCTTTTCCTCTGTCAGCCTTTAAAATGTTCTTTTTTTCACTAGTTTTGAGCAATTTGGTCATGATGTGCTTTGGTGTAGTTTTTATGTTTATTGTGCTTCAGGTTTTTTGAGATTTTTGGATGTGTGTTTATAGCTTTACACAAATTTGGAAAATTTTCTGGCATTATTTCTTAAAATAATTTTTCTGTCCTTCCATCTCTCTTCTCTCCAATTACTGATATATTAGCCTTCTTGAAGTTGTCCTATAGTTCATTGATGATCTGTTCATTTTTTAAAATCTGTTCTTCCTGAGTTTCATTTTGGATAATCTCTATTACTACACCTTCAAGTTTGCTAATATTTTCTTCTGACATGTCTGCTGTTAATCCCATCAAGTGTATTTTCATCTTATATATTATAGTTTTCATTTATGGAAATTTTATTTGGGTCTTTTTTTATATCTTTCCTCTCTATACTTGACTTTTTGAACATGTGAAATGCAATTGTAGACTTAATGTCCTTGTCTGCTAATTCTAACGTGTGTCAGTTCAGGGTCAGTTTTAATTATTTTCTACTTTATGGCTCATGTTTTCCTGCTTCTTTGTATGCTTGATGATTTTTTATTAGATGTCAGGCCTTATGAATTTGCTTTGTTGGGTGATGGATATTTTTGTATTTCTATAAATATTCTTGAGCTTTGTTCTGATACACGGTTAAGACACTTGGAAACAGTTCGATCCCTTAGATCTTGAAACCAGAGAAATGCTCAGTCTAGGACTAATTTTTCCCCTTGATGGCTAAGGCAAGACCCTTCTTTGTACTACCCAATTTCCTGTGAATTTTCAGTCTGGCTGGCAGAAACAGGCAGTATTCCTGTCCTTCTGTGAGTGTTGAGCATCTTGGATCTTTCCCTGGCCTCGGGTAGTTGCCTTACTTGGATGTGCTGATCAAGACACAATGAATACTTGATGGGGAATACTTCATTTCTCTCTCTCTCTCTAGCTCTCTGTTCTCCATTACTCTGTGAATCTCCACTAGGGTTCTCCCTTCCTACAACATAGTCATAGGGCTCATCTCATTTGTTTCCTGTCTCTCAAAGATTTCCTTGTGACCTGATGTCTAGTGTTTTGAAATATTGTTTCCTATACTTTATCTATGTTTTTTTTTTTTGTTTTTTTTTTTACTATACTTGCTTTTAGGCAATTTCATAGAGAATTGGATCCTCAAATTGGCAAGTACAGTCTTTTAACAGTCTAAACTGGTTATTTCAGGCAAGAGGGCAAATCTGGTCTCTTATTACTCAGTGTAGGCTGGAAGCAAAAGTTGTGCCTTTTAATTTTGCCTAACTTTCTATTTAAAAAACACTTAAAATTTTAATTGGAAAAATTCATCAGTCTTTACCTTGATGGCTTCTGTCTTTGGTGTCATGCTTAGGAACACTTGTAGTTTGAAAGCTAATAAAAATATTTACCTATATTTTTTCAATAAATCTAATTGTCTTATTTTTATATTCAAATAGTTTATTAATATGGAACCTCATATTATAGACAGTTTGGAAAATAGCTAAAATGTAGGGGAAAACACCTGTAATTCCATGACCAAACACAATGCCAATATATGTATGAGCTTATTGTCTGCCGTGCATTTTCTGTGCCTTTGTTTTTTATATAGTTGTAATTCCAGTGTGTATGTCATTTAGTATATTCATCCAATGCATTATATCATCAACATTTTCTGTGTTGCTACATAGTCTTCCTAATTGCATTTTAAAGACTGAGTTATATTTCATCAAAGGATTATCTTGCAATTATATGACCTTTACCCTACTGTTAAACATTTTAGTTATTTCTTCTTAAACAGAGTATGTGAAACAAAATTATCAGGCAGAGCATTTTTAGAGAACCTTAACCTAGCCTGCTTGCACATTTCCCTGACTCCATGAGGGCAGAGATGCAGATAATACCCATCTCTCAATGTGCCATTGCTTTCCTCTCCAAGCCCACACCAATACGTTCAGTAAAATCCTATCTGTATAAAAATGAGAAGAAGATAAAAACATCGGTTTCTTAATAGTTCATTTCGTTTCTTATTATAGGCATACCTTGGAGATATTGTGGGTTCAGTTCTAGACCACCACAATAAAGTGAATATCAAAATAAAGCAAGTCACACGAATTTTTTGCTTTCCCAGTGTATGGAAAAGTTATGTTTACATTATACTGTAGTCTGTTAAGTGTGCAATAGCATTATGTCTAAAAAAACAATGTGCATATCTTAATTTAAAAATACTTTATTGCTAAAAAATAATAACCATCATCTGAGCCTTCAGCGAGTCATAAACTTTTTGCTAGTGGAGGGTCTTGCCTTAATGTGATGGCTGCTGACTGATGACTGATCAGGGTGGTGGTTGCTGAAGGTTGGGGTGGCTGTGGCAATTTCTTAAAATAAGACAATAATGAAGTTAGCTGCATTGGTTTACTCTTCCTTTCATGAATGATTTCTCTGTAGCATGCGATGCTGTTTAATAGCATTTTACCCACAGTAGAACTTCTTTCAAAATTGGAGTCAAAATCCACTCAAATCCTGCTGCTGCTTTATCAACTAAGTTTATGTGATATTCTAAATCCTTTGTTCTCATTTCAACAGTCTTCACAGTGTCTTCACCCGGAGTAGATTCTATCTCAAGAAATCACTTTTTCATTGCTTATCCATAAGAAGCAACTCCTCAACTGTTGAAGTTTATCATACGTTGCAGCAATTCAGTCACATCTACAGGCTGCACTTCTTGTTCTAGTTCTCTTGCTGTTTCCACCACATCTGCAGTTACTTCCTCCACTGAAGTCTCGAACCTCTCGAAGTCATCCATGAGGGTTGGAATCAACTTCTTCCAAACTTCTGTTAATTATTCCAAACTTCTTCTGTTAATTCTTCCAAACTTCTGTTATTGATATTGACCTCTTCCCGTGAATGACAAGTGTTCTTAATGGCATCTAGAATGGTGAATCCTTTCCAGACGATTTTCAGTTGACTTTGCCCAGACCCATCAGAGGAATCAGTATCTATGGCAGCTGTAGCCTTACGAAATGTGTTTCTTAAATCATAAGACTTGAAAGTTGAAATTACTCCTTGATCCATGGGCTGCAGAATGGATGTTGCATTAGCAGAATGAAAACAACATCAATCTTGTACATCTCCATCAGAGCTCTGGGGTGACCAGGTAATATTTTGAAAGGAATCTTTTTTTCTGAACAAGTCTCAACAGTGGGCTTAAAATATTCAGTAAACCATGTTGTAAACAGATGTGCTGTCATCCAGGCTTTGTTGTTGCATTTATAGAGCACAGGCAGAGCATATTTAGCACAAATCTTAAGGGCCCTAGGATTTTCAGAATAGTGAATGAGCACTGACTTCAACTTAAAGTCACCAGCTGCATTAGCCCTTAACAAGAGAGTCAGCCTGTGCTTTGAAGCCTTGAAGGCAGGCATTGACTTCTCCTCTCTAGCTATGCAAGTCCTAGATGGCATCTTCTTCCAATAGAAGGCTGTTTCATCTCCATTGAAAATCTGTTGTTCAGTGTAGCCCCCTTCATTAATTATCCTGGCTAGATCTTCTGGACAACCTGCTGCAGCTTCTGCATCAGCACTTGCTGCTTCATCTTGTACTTTTGTGTTATGAAGATGGCATCTTTCCTTAAACCTCATGAACGAACCTCTACTAGCTTCAACCTTTTCTTCTGTAGCTTCCTCACCTCTCTCAGCCTCCATAGAATTGAAGAGAGTTAGGGCCTTTCTCTGGATTAGGCTTTGGCTTAAGGGAATGATGTAGCTGGTTTGATCTTCTATTCAGACCACTAAAACTTTCTCTGTATCAGCAGTAAGGTGATTTTGCTTTTTTATCATTTGTGTGTACACTGGAGTTCACTTTTAATTTCCTTCAAGAACTTTTCCTTTGCATTCACAGCTTGGCTAACTGGTGTAAGAGGCCTAGCTTTTGGCATGCCTTCGTCACTAAGCTTAATCATCTCTAACTTTTGATTTAAAGTAAGAGACGTGCGACTGTTCCTTTCACTTGAACATTTAGAGGCCATTGTAAGGTTATTAATTGGCCTAATTTCAATATTGTTGTGTCTCAGGGAATAGGGAGGCTTGAGGAGATGGAGAGAGATGGGCGGACGGCTGGTTAGTGGAGCTGTCAGAACACACAACATTTATCGATTAAGTTCCCTATCTTATATGGGTGCAGTTCATGGAGCCCCGAAACAATTACAATAGTAACATCAGAGATCAGTGATCACAGATCGCAGTAACAAATATAATAATAATGAAAAATTTTGAAATATTTTGAGAATTACCAAAATGTGACACAGAAAGTTGAAGTGAGCAAATGCTGTTAGAAAAATGGTGCCAGTAAACTCGCTCGATGCAGAGTTGCCACAAACCTTCAATTTGTAAAAATACAATATCTGCAAAGTGCAATAAAACAAGGTATAGTTATTAATAGACTGTTTAAAAAGCTTATAATTTATATTTTTTGTATGTATTAACATGGCATCTCAATTATGTTCTAATTATTATTTGTGCTTGGTTATTTTTAGGGAAGTTCTATTCAAGTCAAATACATCAGAATGCAGAATTCTTTATCAGTGTCACCAAAAGATCAAGGTAAGATAAGCCATGCTGAGGAAAATGGTAATGTGTGTGTTATAAATTAATTGTTAATTTTATGACCCTATCTTCTAACAATAGGGTGACTTATTTCTTGGAACTAAGAACAGAAATTCTAATTACGTATGAAAGTTGATTTCCTTTGGTAAATTACTTGAATGTGTATGGCTCCTGGGTTATAAGGACATGTCTCCGTTACTGAGAGCTCCTTAAGAGCAGGGCTGTCTCGTTCCACATGGAACTTCCAGAGCCAGCACAGTCGCTGGCTTTGCTGCCGCTGATAGATCAAGAGCAACTACGGAGTACTGGATTTAGTGATGCAGAATGACACGTGTGTCTTAGTGAGAAGAATATGTGTATGGATACATATTCATGCACACACACACATGCACATACAACACACATGTAGACAGAAAGGATATTGCAAATGCATATTTTCTTATGTATTTATTTGACCTGTTTCTTCCCATACCCATTTAAAAAGAAACCTAAAGAAAACCATTTCCCCCTGTATGATTTATTGAAAGAAAATCATGATTTTTTTAATTGGAGCTCCCTGAACTTTCAGAAAAGCAGTTTACAGGTAGAGATAGAGTCCCTTCTGAATAAAAAATAATTAAACTCTTCCTCACTAAAGAACAAACTCTGTTTAGGAGGAATTTCAAGTGTTTCCCTTGCTCTTACATCTTCTCTTCTGCACAGAAGGAAGTTTTGATGTGTGTGTGAGAAAATCATGTCTTTAATGATGTAAAATGGGGCTGCCTCAGTGGAGGATGTAACTTAGTGAATGGAGGGAATTTGCTATAAAGAACGTTTAACTGGAGCAAACACTCTTTCACCTCTCTACAGAAAAGAGAGGTAGTATCGTAACTGGTAAGAACTCTGGGTTAGAAACTCAACTCTACCACTGAATTGCATAACCTTAGGTAAGTCACTTGATCTCAGCGTTCTTATCTATAAATCTATAAAATAAAGATAGTAAGTCCTACCCTATAGGTTACGTGGAGATTAAAGGAGATAATATATCTAAATCACCCAGCATATTGCTAATTGTGTAGTAAGTGTTTATAAGATGATAGTTGCTGTTGCTCTTAATGGTTGTTTTTAATAGCTGGGCTCTCTCCATCTGTGAAGGTGGTACAATGAGCATGGCTGCCTCCTGCTTGGGATACCTACTGGTCTTAGAAAGCCAAGCATGATCAGAGGGACCCATGGGAAGTGAACACTGATCACATTCCTTTGCTTGGTTCTCATCCAGACCTTGGGCCAAAGGGAGAGTAAGAGTCCTTGAAACTTGCACAAGATTCAGCCCCGAATGCTGGGGCAAGAAAGGAGATGGGAATGAGAGGGAGGAGAGCAAACCCTAATTAGAAGGAAAAAGTGTACATTTCCTGTGAGTGTTTTCTGGTGTGTATCCTTTGGAAGATTTGTACAGTAGGTAGCTGATCAAGAGTTTGGAAATTCATTGTCCTGGCTGGTATCACCTTGTTCGTCTGAGCAAGCAAGGACAGGCATGACTGCTTAGAAGAAAGAGTATTGGACCAAATGTTGGAAAAGCTGGGCTCCTTTCCTAGATCTGCCTCCAGCCAGCTATGGAAGCTCAGACAAGTTATTTTGCCCCTAAGCCTCGGTTTCCCTGATAATAAACCCAGGATTTCTAGACATTCTTTTCCAGCTCTAAAAGGGTATGAGTGTGTGCGAGTGACTGAGCAGTGAGCCGCTTGGTTTCTGGCTGATGGAGGGATGGAAAGCATGTCACCACTCACATCTCTTGCCTCCTTTGCTTGTGACCAAGGTTTACTTTGTGTTGTTTTTGTGTCTACATTTCTGGGCTGTTACATAAGCCTAGTTACCTCTCTTGACTTGGCCAGAAAATAAGGTGCCTTTAAGCCTAGCTACAAATTTCATACCTCTGGTAAATTTCTCATCAGTCTTTTCTGGGACCAAAGATGCTTAAGGCCCAAACCTGGAATTTGACAGAGAAAGCGATATAATAGCTAAAAGAACTCAATCAAGTGCCTCCTGGGTGATAGTAACTCTGTCTACAACTTTGCATGCTTTGTTTTATTTAATCCTCACGATAAGTTCCATATCATCTTTATTTTAAAGCTTCAGGGAGATTAGGTACTTTTCCCAAGATCACCAACCAGTTAAGTGAGCCAGGATTGGAACCCACATCTATCAAAATCCAAATTCGCTATTTGTCCATTGTGTCACATCGTAAATTTATAGAGAGTGTTTTTAATCTATTTTTAGATAATTTCCCTTTTTCCTCTCTGATCAAACATATTAAGCTTAATTACATATATGAATACTTAAAGCTATTTTAAACCAAAGTAGGCAGAAATTAAATTTATATCATGGGAAATTGCATCAGTAAGGAAAAATAGCATGGTACATATGAGGTCTAAGAGTTGCCTACTTTTTATTAATTTACTCATTTACCCATTCAAATGCTTTGTGCATGTCCTGGATTACTACTAATATATTTTAACAAAGAAGAATACCAGATTTGTTAATTATGATTCTGTATATCTGTCATCAAACATAATCATTTGTGAGAAGTTTGCTGGGTGTATACCATTTGTTAATTATGATTCTGTTTATATTTCTGTCATCAAACATAATCATTTGTGAGAAGTTTCCTGGGTGTATACCATTTGTTAATTAAATGGTGCGTGATTTATTTAACAAACCATTGATGGCTGTCTATAAATTATGGTACTTTTGAATTTCAGACTTGTAAACACGTACACACGTATTATACACATTTGTGTATGAAATTCAGGTAGAACATCACCAGCAGAGATGCGAGGCTTAGGGAAAATCTTCTGCGTAACATACGATCTCTTAACAAAATTTCATGTGGTAGAAGCAGATTTAATGATCACCAAGGTAATACTTACTAGGAACTGTGTCGGATGCTATAAATGATCCAAAAGTAAATCAGACAGAGCTTGTGCTTTTATGAAACAAAGTCCTATTAGAACAACAGACATATGCAATTAACTAGAATAAAGCATGATAAATTCTGTGCTAGGATTGATTAGGACGTACTTTGAGAACCTGATGATGAGACAGTTAGTTAGGCCAGAAGTTCTGAGGCTGGTCAGGAAACACAACAGAGAGGAGATGACATTTGCTCAGCACAAGATGTGAGTTTAAAGCTAGGAAAGAACTAGAGGAAACTAATTAGAAATTCTAGTGCCTTCTATTTAAATGTTTTCTAATTTTGGATGAAGAGATTTAATATTGTAATATCACTCTGAGGATAATTTGTACTATATTAAAAGTTTTTCATTATAATTTAGTGTTGTCATTATTCCTGTCTGTGTGAAAGTATTACATTTAGAATCTCCAGAACTTCATTAGACTTATTTTGGTACAATTTTCTATCTTCTCATGCATTCAGGATTTGGGGATTTATGGTTTTCCCATAACTTTATTTTTTTGTTTGTTGTTTTCCAAATGATAAGCTAATAGAAATATAAGAACGGATATTTTGTGTTGGAAAATAGCAAATTGTAGCAAGTGATAAACCATGTTTTTGAAAAAAAGGCATGAAAACAACATCATAAGGTAAACTACAGTTGTTGTAACTTCCACTTGAAATTTGTTGAAGGAAAGACAAAACTGACACAGTGATTGGAAATGCAAGTGAATTTATATACCTGCCAGATAAGGAAACACACAAGTGAGCAATTTTGCCAAATAGTTCTCTGACAGGAACAATTTATGTTTTTTTGTGCCAGAAAGAAGTTCACTGTGGTTGATGCCAATTAAGGATTGAAGTTTGCACCTTGAAAAGGGCAGGATGAACTTTAAGTCCCCACACAGTTGGTTAAGACAAGTCCCAGTTCATTGCTCAAGAAAGAGTTTTCGTTCAAGTGCAGGGAGGCTGTGTTTTCCTGGAGGCGTTCAGAGTTCTCGAGCCGTGCACCATGCAGTTGTGCCGTTTCCTCGGCAAGTGTGCTGCGAGTCGAAGGTCTTCCTATACAAGTCTTCTGACACTTTTCTCAGCTCCGTTCTAATATTGGTATTGGTTGGTATTGTTTAAACATAGTTTTCAAATTGTGAGTGCTATTTTTATTCAATGAGAGTAATAATAAATGAGGGTGAGAAGACAGCAGAGGCTTTGAGGCAAGACCCAGTGGGTCTGAGTGACCCCTTTGGAACCATGGCAGTTAGTGAGTATGCGCTGCACAGCTCCTACTAGTTCTCTAAACCTGTACATTATTTAAGTGTGAAGCCATAGCCATTACTGTCTATCATGTGAATTCAGAGTTGGATCTGTAAAAAGAAAAAACCTGGATTTTCTGATTCAATAAAATGTTTTTAAAATAATTATGGCACAGCCTAAAAATATATTCTCATTTCTTATAGACGTAAAAATATATACTTACATCTTTCAGACATAAATGTTTTGGTATTAGTGAATATAGCATTTTAGAACTCAGGGAAGGAACACTTGGGGTTTCTAGTTAATATTCATATTTTTTTAAAGTTTAGAAAAATGATCTTACTTATTTACAGTCCGAGTATCAGTTAGGTTCTTTATAAACTTCCTGATGAATTTTCTGTCTTTGGTAGTGGTTTTTCAAATGCATATAAAATTTTGTTGAAAATGCTTTAAACTCTCAAATGTTTTTTTAAAAACATCATATTACTTAGTTGCTGTGAAAACATTTTAATCTTTGCTTTTTACTGAAACACCAAGCTGGAGTTCTCAGGTGTATGTGTTCATTTAACAAATATTTATTGTCTTTGGAGAGGCAGTGAGCAAGGAGCAAAGGAGAAAAAGGGAAAACCAAACTAAGCTCTGCTCTCCTACAGCTCAGCTTCAGTTAATAAAGCCGGGCTGCCTGTCCAAGCAGGAGTTTACTTTTCATGAGGATTCAACCTAAAAATGGCTTCTCTTGTTATCAAACTACAGTTTCACTCTTTCAAACGTGGTATTCAAGCTGTTTGTTAAGCTCCTTTCCTATTTTCTCTTCTCGTCTTCCCCCTTGGTTTCCTCCACTCTCCTCTCAGTCCCATGAAAGAACACAAAGCTAAGAGCTGGACGCTTGAGCACTGGTTATTCTTCTGCCCTTCTTTTTAGGCTCTGTGATCTTGGCTAAATCAGTGAGCCTCAGTCCCTCTCTCTTTCAAATGGGGATAATTATTCTTGCCCTGAAATAGTCAAATGAGATAAGTACAGTCGATTCTTGTCATTCACAGTAGTTACATCCTATAAAGTCACCGTGAACACTGAATTAGCTAACACTGACCCATCGCTTCTAGGGCAAATACACGGTTAGGCTCCTGCGAGCCTCTGATCACAACACAACATTTTCATCAACTATCAATGCAGAACCCAGCTTTATATGTGTTTCTGTTTAAAGACACCTCATTTAATATATATTGTCGATTCCTTAATACTGAACCCGACAGACACAGCATTATAACTCATGCCTGAACAGAGCTTGTCGAACACTTATTTTTCCATAAGGCACATCATAGTCTTCTTATGCTTAGGAACACGGGATAGCATGTCAGCACTATACTTAAAGGCTACTTTAAATGGTGAAATCAGCAACAAAAAGGAAAAAAATGCAAAAAATGTGGCACTAAATAGACCACAAAAAGGACACTTATTTATAGTAGAAGAGCTGAAACAAGGCAGAGCATTGGTCACTGCTGAGAAATGCACATCGAGTGACTCAGAATTTTTGCCTGTGCATGTCCAAAAATGACCACGAAAGTGCCACCAGTATCGATTTGGGGATTACAAGTAAATTTTAGCAAGCAGGTGAATTCACAAATACAGAATCTGTGAATAATGAGGATTAACTGATGAATACACCTTGTAAACTCTTTTAAAGCACAATATAAATCTCAGAATAATTTGCAGAATAAAACTTATTTGGGGTAACATTTAACTCAGATATAATAACTTTATAAAAGGTTGATATTATCAGTGTCAAGTTAATAAAGTAGTCTATTATTTAAAAGTGACCGCAAGTTCTTAGCTCAGTAAGCTGCAAAGACAACTGCTATTGCAAATTCTTTAGCTCTTCAACCCTCACATTGAATGCACAGTAGCAAGGAGAACCAGTGTAATTTGATACTTTGCATTTTAGTGGTTAACATGGCTTTGTGACCTCATTATTTGGAGAAAAAAAACATTCCCTATGCATTACCAAAATATTATGTTTCCAAATATGTGACATTCATATGGAAACATTTTGATCGTAACTAGTGTGTAAATACTGTTCTTGGACTTTTGGTACCATTTTATGTTGCAGACCAAGTACAAATTGACATTTTCAAGCTGGTTTTGGTTAACTCCTTAATGTTGGAAATTGGAACTTTCCAATGTAATAACCTCTGCAAAATACCACTGTGGAATATTAGTGCGTTATGCTGTTGACAGAAGTACAAATGGAAAACATGCACGTATCTATAGAAATTTATGTGTAGAACAAAATGAAAATGACCTGGGTGGCCTAAAACTTTTTAGGTAGACCTTATACTGGAAGTCATTTTCCTATTTTGAGATAAACTACTAGAGTTTGGAATATTCTTATTAGTAAAATCAGATTATGAGTATTCTTGTTGTTTGAAATAGCCATATTTCCACTGCTTAAAAAGCAGGCTACTAATCATATAATCTTCTTGGGCACATATCAACGTCAGTGTGACCATTTGGCAGCAGAGTTTCTCAGAAACTCCAATTAACCGTGTAAATATATTTCATAGCATCACATCTCACTTTGTCAGAACCCCTGCTGCCTTTATATCATTAACATAAATGCAGGTGCAAATAGCATTTAGGAACTTTGATAGAAAGCAGTTGGAGGCATTTCACTGTGGGACACAACACTTTCAGATTGTGTACATCTGTTCAAATAATGTATCCAGCCCCAGTGACATGAACACAAGGATGAAAACATCTGTCCCTGAGACCATTTGCCATATAGCAGATGCTTACATCTTTATTTATGCAGATGGTTTGTGTGATGAGTTGAGCAGGGATAAAAGCAAAGAAGTTTGACAGGAGTATTTAAGATATTACACAAGCCAAAAATATAGGCTAAGCATTTTTTGTTTATAAAGATCTAATACTAATAGGAATAGAAATCCATAAATCCAGTAACGCTTTTAATAGAGTAAGTGTATTGTTCTTGTCTTTAAACTAATTGGCACCAAAATCCTAAAAACATTTATAGAAATTCCAACATTCATCTTACACTAGAAACAGCAGCTTATGATTATTTTGGTTTTAACAAGGTAATTAAAAATGATTTTGAATGCATTTTGTTGAAAGGAGGGTCTTTAAAAACAGTGCTTTATTTTGAAAAAAGACTGTATACTACCAAGAGAATCTTATGATGATATTTCTTAAATATTTTTAAGATTTTTGTCAAGGATTTTATTACAGGTAAGCTGTATTCTAACATTTCCAACTAGTGATATTTTAATTATAATAGATATTTTCATTAAGATAGTCTGCCTTTAAATACTTTATTTTGGAAACTCTGTCCTGTGGATCTGTCATATTATATTCTCATGGGAAACAAAGATGAAGGAAACAAAAACTTATCACCCAAAAGCAAGACATTTCCAGATTTGTTTTAAACAACAAAAAAATCTTAGAATCTCAAAAGAGCTGGGACCTTAGATTTCATCTGGTTCAACAGTTCTCAAACTTTTTAGGTTCATGACCCCTCTACAATCTTAAGAATTATTGAGGACACTACAGGTGACAGCATCATGGCAGCATGAGTTGCTCCTTTTGTCTCTCTCCTCTACATTACAACCAGTAGGACATCTGTAGACCAAGATAGGATCCTCTATACAGCACAGCAGAACACCTGACAGATCCATACATCGATACATCTGAGGGTGGGTGGACTGGACCTCGTGAAGGCAATGGAACTAGGGGAGCTGTGGCAGTGGCCCCCAAGACCGGAGGCTCCAGGAACTGTGGTGGCGCCCATGAACAGAGGCTTTAGGGACCATAGCAATGCTTGTGAATGGAGGCCTCAGGAACTGAAGAAGCACACATACCAGGAGGCATCATGAACCACTACAGCATCTGCAACCCAGCCCCCTCCCCCTCCTCCAGCAGCAGCAGTGGACCTGCAACCCTGGCCCTCCTGGCAACGGGGTCTGCATCCAAGACCCTGGTATCTCAGCAGTGGCAGCAGTGCCTGAGACCAGAGCTTCCAGGAACCACTGTGGCACCTACAACTGGAGGCTTCAGGAACCGCAGTAGTGCCTGTGACCCAGGTACAACTCCATGGCAGTGCTGGCCGCACCTGCACCGCCAGCCTGTCCAGCAGCAGTGGTGGCAAAACCTGTGAACCCAGCACCCCCAACAGCCGTGGTTCCAGCACCCCCAAAAAAACCAAGAGCAGCAACAGGAGCAGCAACAGAAGCATCAGCCCCCTGGCCAGAGTAGCACCCAAAGCTGCAGAGAGCCTGGTAGCAGCAGCTCCCCCCCCAAATGATAGCATCACCTATGAACCCACCAACACCAGATTTGGTGCCCATGACGCCAGTTCCCATCTCACCATCTCCCACCCCTTCTCATGGTGGGGAAACCCACGATCCAGGTGACCCCAGAAACAGCAGAGGCCCTCCCCAGCCTGCTGACCCCAGTGCCAAAAGCAGTGACTGCAGCGACACCAGCAGCAACAAGATGCAAGCAACCTCAGAGGCACAAGCTGCACAACGGAGGGCACTGATGACACCTCTGGCAGAGGCAGTGGAGGGTGGAAATCACTGGCTCTCATATACAACCAGAAGTAGCTCAGAATCAAAATAAACAAAGGCTTACCTAAATAAAAAATTTGTAGTTCACTACTACAAATGTGCTGGCAGAGGTCAACAACTCATCAAGTACCATGAAAAATTATGGTAACATGGTATCACAAAAAGAAAATGACAGATCTCCAGAAACCAAACTTGAAGTCATGGAACATTGCAATCTGATAGAGAATTCAAAATAGCTGTCATGAAGAAACTCAATGAGCTACAAGAAAACTCATAAAGACAGTCCAACAAGCTCAGGAATAAAATTAGTGAACAGAAGGAGTACTTCATCAAAGAGATTGAAACTCTTGAAAAGAAGCAAACAGAAATTCTAGAGATGAAGATCTCAATAAATGAAATGAAGAAAATGGTAGAAAGCATTGGAAATAGAGCAGACCATATGGAAGAGAGAATTAGCAAGCTCAAAGATAGAAATCTAAAAACGATTCAGGTGGGAGACAGAATTAAGATTTTTAAAAAATGAAAAAATTCTACAAGAAATATTTGACTCCATTAGAAGAAGCAACAAAAGGATAATGGGTATCCCAGAAGACAAAGAGAGGGAGAAGGGAGCAGAAAGTTTATTTAAAGAAATAATAGCTGAGAACTTCCCAAACCTGGGGAAGGAACTGGATGTACAAGACATGAAGCTAATAGAACACCTAATTATCTCAATGCAAAAAGACCTCTCCAAGACACATTATATTAAAACTCCCAAAGGTCAATGATTAAAAGAAGAATATTAAAGCAGCCAGGGTAAAAATAACAATAACCTACCAGGGAACCCCCATTAGGCTATCAGCAGATTTCTCAGCAGAAACTCTACAGGCCAGTAGAGAGTGGAATGATATGTTCAAAATATTAAAAGATAAAAATTGTCAGCCAAGAATACTTAATCTAGGAAAGTTATCTTTCCAATATAAAGGAGGAATAAAGGCTTTCCTGGACAAACAAAAGCTGCTGCAGTTTATTGCCTCTAGACCTGTCTTATGAGAAATGTTGAAAAGAGCTCTTATACCTGGAATGAAAAGGCAAAGGTGTACAAAGTTTTAAGCAAGGTGATAAAGAGACATACAGAATCAGAAAATTGAAGCTCTATATCAGAATAGGTTAGTAAATATTTAATTATAACAATAAGGGTTAAAGGGAAAGGAAGTATTAAAAACCATAACCAGTTCAATGTGATAACAAACTCACAAAAAGGGATAATTTGTGACAAAAAAAAAAAAAACATGGGAGAGGAAGAGTAAAAGGACAGAACCTGCATATGCAAATGAAGATAAGATGCTATCAGCAGAAAAAGAACTATCTCATCTATGAGACCTTTTATACAAACCTGATGGTAACCACAAAAGAAAAACTCAGAACAGAGTTACAAAACATAAAAAAGGAGGAAACTGAGAAAGACATCACAGAAAACCACCAAACTGAAATGTCAGACAGGAACACAAGGAAAAAGAAACAGTAAAAATATAGATCAAGAAATATAGAGCCAGAAAATAAAAGATAAAATGGCAGTACTGTCGTTATATATCAGTAATCACCCTAAAGGTAAATGAATAGAATTCACCAATCAAGAGACACAGAATGGCTAGATGAATTAAAAAACAAGACCCAACAATATGCTACCTCCAGGAGACCCGTCTCAGCTCTAAAAACAAACATAGGCTCAAAGTGAAGGGATAGAAGACTTTCCAAGCAAATGGCAACCAAAAGAAAGTGGGTATAGCCATACTTATTTCAGACAAAATAGACTTCAAGCCTAAAAAGGTAAGAAAAGACAAAGATGGACCATATTTAATGATAAAGGGGACAATCCATCAAGAAGACATAGGATTTACTAATATATATGTATCTAGCATAGCAGCACCAAAGTATATAAAGCAATTATTAACAAATCTAAAGGGAGAAATTGACAGCAACACAATAACAATAGAAGACTTTAATACTCCACTTACATCAGTGGATAGACAAAGTCAACAAAGAAACTTTGGCCTTAAATGAAACATTAGACCAGTTGGACTTAATAGATATATATAGACGATTCCATCCAAAAGCAGCAGAATATACATTCTTCTCAAGTACACATGGAACATTCTCAAAGATAGACCTTATGTTGGGAAGCAAAACAAGTCTCAATACATTTAAGAAGATTGAAATCATATCAAGCATCTTTTCCAAACACAATGTTGTGAAACTAGAAATCAACTACAAGAAGAAAGCTGGAAAAATCACAAATTTTTGTGAAGAAGAAAGATGGAAAAATCACTAAAGAATATGCTACTGAAGAAATATTGGATCAGTGAAGAAATCAAAAGAGAAATAAAAAAATACATGGAGACAAATGAGAAGGAAAACGCAATATACCAAAGTCTATGAAATGCAGCAAAAGTAGTACTAAAAGGAAAGTTTATATCAATATAGGCCTACCTCAAGAAATAAGAAAAGTCTCAAATAAACAATCTAACATTACACCTAAAGGAACTAGAAAAAAAGAACAAATGAAGCCCAAAGTCAGTAGAAGGAAGGAAACAATAAAAATCAGAGCAGAAATAAAGGAAATAGAGACTAAAAAGACAATAGGAAAGATCAATGAAACTAAGAGCTGTTGTTTGAAAAGATAGGCAAAATTGACAACCTTTAGCTAGACTCACTAAGAAAAAAAGAGAGAAGCCTCAAATAAAATCAGAAACAAAAGAGAAATTATAATGGGTACCACAGAAATACAAAGGATTATAAGAGAATACTATGAAAAGCTACATGCCAACAAATTGAGTAACCTAGAATGGATAAGTGGAATGGATAATTGTTAGAATAATACAATCTCTCAAAACTGAATCCGGAAGAAATAGAGAATCTGAATAGACTGATCACTAGTAAGGAGATGGAAACAAAATCAAAAACCTCCCAAAAAACTGAAGTCCAGGACCAGTCAGCTTCCCCAGTGAATCCTACCAAACATTCAAAGATTTAATACCTATCCTTCAGAAACTCTTCCAAAACTTTGAAGAGGAGGAGATGCTTCCTAACTCATTTTATGAGGCCAGCATTACCTTGATACCAAAATCAGACAAGGATAACAGAAAAAAAGAAAATTACAGGCCAACATCGCTGAAGAACATAGATGCAAAAATCCTCAACAAAATATTAGCAAACTGAATATAACAGTACATTAAAAGGATCATACACCACGATCAAGTGGGATTATTCCAGGGATACAGGGATGGTTCACCATCCACAAATCAATCAACTTGATACACCACATTAACAAAATGAAGAATAAAAATTACATGATCACCTCAATAGATGCAGAGACACCATTTGACAAGATTCAGCATCCATTTGTGATAAACTGTGTATGGAAGGAAAGTAATTCAACATAATAAGGCCATATACAACAAACCCACAGCTAACATCATACTCAATGATGAAAAATTGAAAGCTATCCCTCTAAGAACAGGAACAAGACAAGGATGCCCACTCTTGCCGCTCTTATTCAACATAGTTTTGGAAGTCCTAGACAAGAAAAAGAAATAAAACATATCCAAATTGAAAAGGAAGAAGTAGAACTGTCACTATTCATAGATGACATGATTTTATATGTAGAAAAACCTAAAGAATCTACCAAAAAACTATTAGAAATAATAAACAAGTACAGTAAAGTGGCAGGGTACAAAATCAACATACAAAAATTAGTTATGTTTCTATACACTAACAACAAACTAGGAGAAAGAGAAATCAAAAATACAATCCCATTTACAATTGCAACAAAAGGAATAAAATACTTAGGAATAAATTTTAATCAAGGAGGTAAAAGACCTGTACACTGAAAGGTATAAGACGTTGAAAGAAATCGAAGACGACGCAAAGAAATGGAAAGATATCCCGTGCTCATGGATTGGAAGAATAAACATAGTTAAAATGTCCCTATTACCTAAAGCAATCTGCAGATTAATGCAATCCCTATCAAAATCCCAATATTTTTCATGGAAATAGAAGAATCCTAAAATTTATATGAAACAACGAAAGATCCTGAATATCCAAAGCCATCCTGAGAAGAAAGAACAAAGCTCAAGGTATCACATTCCCTGATTTCGAAGTATATTGCAAAGCTAGAGCAATTGAAACAGCATAGTACTGACAGAAAAACAGACACACAGATCAATGGAACAGAATTGAGAGCCCAGAAATGAACCCACACGTTTAGGGACAGCTAATTTTCAATAAAGGAATCAAGAACATACAATGGGGAAAGGAAAGTGTTTTCAATAAATGATGTTGGGAAAACTGGACAGGCACATACAAAAGAGTGAAAGTAGGGGCTGGCCCAGTGGCATAGTGGTGAAGCTCATGTACTCCGCTTCAGCGGCCTGGGGTTTGTGAGTTCATATCCAAAGTGTGGACCTACACACCGCTCATCAAACCATGCTGTGGCAGCATCCCATGTAAAAAGTGGAGGAAGATTGGCATAGATGTTAGCTCAAGGACAATGTCCCTCAAGCAAAAAGAGGAGGATTGGCAACAGATGTTTGCTCGGGGCCAGTCTTCCTCACCAAAAAAAAAAGAATGAAAGTAGACCACTGTCTTACACCATACACAAAAATTAACTCAAAATGGATTAAAGACTTGAATGTAAGACCTGAAACCATGAAACTCCTAGAAGAAAACATAGGCAGTACACTCTTGGACATCCATCTTAGCAATATCTTTTTGAATATGTCTCCTCAGGCAAGGGGAATGAAAGAAAAAATAAGTAAATGGGACTACATCAAACTAAAAAGCTTCTGCACAGAAGAGGAAAACATCAACAAAATGAAAAGACAGCCTTCCAATTGGGAGACAATAGTTGCAAATCGTATATCTAGTAAAGGGTTAATATCTAAAATATACAAAGAACTCCTAGAACTCAACAAAAAAAAAAAAACAGACAACCCAATAAAAAAATGTGAAGGGAATCTGAATAGACATTTTTCCAAAGAGGATGCACAGACGTCCAACAGGTACATGAAAAGATGTTCAGCATCACTAAGTATTAGGGAAATGCAAATCAAAACCACAATGAGGTATCACCTCATGCCTATCAGAATGGCTATTATTGAAAAGTCAAGAAATAACAAGTGTAGGAAAAGATGTGGAGAACAGGGATCCCTCATATTCTACTGGTGGGAATGTAAATTAGTGCAGCCATATGGAAAACAAAATGTAGATTCCTCAAAAAATTAAAAGTAGAGCTAGCATATGATCCAGCTATTCCACTTCTGGGTATTTATCCAAAGAACACGAAAAAACTAATTCAAAAAGATTATGTACCCCTATGTTTATTGCAGCATTATTCACAATAGCCACGACTTGGAAACAACCTAAGTGCCCATCAAGAGATGAATGGATAAAGAAGATATATATATGCAGTGGAATACTACTCAGCCATAAAAAAGGATAAAATCCGGACATTTGTGACAACATGGATAGACCTTGAAGGTATTATGCTAAGCAAAATAAGTCACATAGAGAAAGACAAACTACGTGATTTCACGCATATGCGGAAGATAAACATATGGACAAAGAGAACAGAGTAGTGGTTACCAGAGGGAAAGGGGGATGGGGGTAGGGCAAAAGGGATATAGAGACACATATGTATGGTGATGGATGGCAAGTAAGCTTTTGGTGGTGAACACAGTGCACTCCATACAGAAGTCAAAATAAATGATGTACATGTGAAATTTATATAATGTTATAAACCAAAGTTACCTCAATTAAAAAAAATAAAAACTTACCTTCGATCAAGTAAAAAAAATGATAAGCAATTATAAGGCAAAAGTATTCTTCATGAATGTAAAGGATTTACAACATGATTTCTTTAAACATTGAACTCTCCTACCACCTTTCAACACATTATTCAACTTAAAATAGGATTTTAAGTTTCTGTGGAAATTTTGTCTAACACGATTAATATAGAAAATAAGGTATTTCCCTCAAAAAAATTATTGAGGGCTCTAAAGAACATTTGTTTATGTCAGTTATATCTATTTGATATTTGCCATATTCAAGATTATAAACTGAAAAAATATATATTTGTGAATTCATTTTAAAATAATAATAAGCTTATTAAAGCTTAACATAAATAACATATTTAATGTAATTGGCTCTATTTTCCAAAAGAAAACCCAGTGAGAATGGCATTGACTTAACGTTTTTTGCAAGTATCTTTAAAGTCTGGCTTCACGAAAACAATTGGAGTCTCATATCTGGTCCTGCATTCAGTGTGTTGTGATACGTTGTTTATGTTGAAGTATTTGAAGAAAATCCAGCTTTACAGTAGCTGGGAAAGGAGGGACTATATTAATAGTCTTTTCAGATAATTGTGGATGTTTTTCTTTGCTACTATACCAAAACATGTCAGATAACTATAGCTGACTTTAAATGAATCAGGTAACTTCTTAGAGTTGTAATGTGGAATTTGAAATTATGTCACTGTACTTCTTGTGTCCTGTTACATTTTGGTCTGTCCTACACTTGAATGATCTTTTACCCATCCATGTAAAATCAGGCATTGGACACTAGAAAACATTAGTTCACTGAGTTACGCAGATCTTCTATAAGTGTAATTTTAGACACTATTTTTAAAATCATATTTGTTATTGTAACCACCAGTCTCATCTGAAAAACCATTAAACACTGGGAAACTTTAAGCTCCTGGTGACAGATTCGAGTTTTCCCAAATTCTAACTGCGGCTTGAAAGAATGATTTTTATCACTGGCAAGTTACTGTCAGATGTTTTTTCTCATAATAACAGGCTCCATTCGTTCACTTTTGAGAAAATGTCTGCCAAATACCCAAGTCTATGTTCTTTCAACATATGTCTGTCAGATGTTCTTTCAGGTAAGAATGGTATTCCATGAAAAAAGCAGCTAATTCCGCTCCACAGCTCAAACAGTTGACTGCACAAGTGCTTTTCCTCAGGGCAAACATCATATAGCAGAAGTGCTCGATGAGTGGGAGCCTTTTCATCACACAGAATCTTAAAAAGGCATGTGAGGATCAAGGTGGAATAAAACTAAAACTTTATACTGCTTTTTCGTTGTTCTGCTGAGTGAGTGTGGTGGTGAAGAACGCAGCTGCTGTCACTGCCTTCATTCAGGCTAAGGTGCCAGAGCACGTGTGCCCTTTGTCTCTTTTGCCCATCACTGCATGTGTAAAGGTGAACGCCGTGGAGAAGGCAAACGACGTCTTAATATTCATACAAAAATAGAGTGTTGGGACCCTCCCCAGAGTTTGCAGACCATGCTTTGAGAAACAATCTAGTGTGATCCTCTCTTACTAAAGTGGAGGAGCTAAGGCCAAAAGGATTATTATCTTGCTCAGGCTCATTCCAGTAGTAAATGGAAGACCCAAAGCCGCCTCTGCTCTCTTTCTTACAGGTAATGCAATTTGTCTTGTTTTCCCTGAGGAACTGCCTGCCCCACCCCTCAAAAAAGGAAAATTCCCCGGATCTGAACAGTATCCCACAGCACCCATGTTTTATCAAGTTTACTAAAGGGGCAGGACTTACCACATAAAGAATTTAGAAATTCTTTCAGCATTTGTAGACTTTTTCATTCAGTCCTAGTGTTCTCCGATGACCCCAGTTTTAGAAACAAATGGGATAGGATTCGAACATATCTAGGAAATTTATATTATATGCAGAATTATTAAAGACCTGAGTAATGATTTCTTTCCTTCATTTTTGCTTATCATAAAAGAACTTTTTGTCAGTACCTAAAAGTGTTAATAGGGGCCGGCCCCGTGGCCAAGTGGTTAAGTTTGCGCGCTCCGCTTCGGCGGCCCAGTGTTTTCACTGGTTTGGATCCTGGGCGCGGGCATGGCACTGCTCATCAGGCCATGCTGAGGCAGCCTCCCACATGCCACAACTAGAGGACTCACAACTAAGATATATGGCTATGTACTGGGGGGATTTGGGGAGAGAAAGCAAAAAAAAAAAGATCGGCAACAGTCGTTAGCTCGGGTGCCAATCTTAAAAAAAAGTGTTAATAAATTTATTGTGTAATTGTTCCTTTAAAAACGTTACATTTGGCATAAGCCTGATTTGTTCACCAGGAGCTCTGTAAAAGAAGGCTGCTCATGTGAGAGCCTGGCTTTTAAGCACTAGGGCATTGCAAAGGGACTCACTCCGTGTAAATTTCATTAACTGCCTCTCCAGCAACCGTGCTATAGATTCCTGTTAAAAAAGGAAGCTCTCCCTCTCTGGACAGTTAGGCTCTCTGATTGGAAAATCTTAGTCAAAAAGATCTTTATTTTCTCCACATAGAGATGACTTATGTGGCACTCACCAGCCACTCGAGGAGATTGACATATAAATGGAATAACTGCAAAACGCTTTTCAGAGTTCAGTGTATTGGAATGGAAGGAGAACAGCTTTGGTGCCAGACAGACCTGGGTTCAAATCCAACTCTCACCAGCTTTGTGACCTTGCAAGAAATAATTCAGTTTCCACGTCTGTAGACTGGAGATGTTAATGTCAGGAGCTGGTAGAGGATTAAGTGAGATACTAGGTTAAGCACTGCGTCTGACTCCTGACACAGGGACTTGCAGAACTTCATCATGGAGTTTAGAGTTTGAGAGGTTGAGGAAAGAATAGGAGTTGATGAGCAGAAACAGGAACATATACACTATCTACAGTAAATTTTCTCATGAGGAAAAGGAGATAGGACAGTAACTTAAGGAGGAGATCAAGCCCAAGGACTCTATTGTTGTTTTGCGTGTGTGTGTGTGTGTGTGTGTGTGTGTGTTCAGCTAAAACAAAGAAGAAAACGACAATACAGTTGAGAGTTCACACATTTAGTAGTTAATATACTGTGCAACTGCATGTACCAGACACAGATCTAGGCACTGGAGACCTGGCAGTGGACAAAACAAGCCCCAGCTTTCTTGGAGCTTACATTCCAGTGGGAGGAGACAGAGAATATAATCTCGTTATAAGGATAAGTGCCATGAGGACAATTAAAGCAGAGAAAGAAAGGAGCAAGCGATTGCAGGGGGCTGAGCAGCTGCTTTTAGATAGGATGGTCAGGGACGGCCTCCCTAATCGCTGGGGAGCCCACTGGTGGTGCAGGGTCCCTGAGGCAGTGCGAGGGCCTGCGGATAAGTGTGGGGCCCAGAACAGGGTTGGGAATACTCCATTTCCTTACTCTGAGATGCACATTTTAATGTTTCAGGACTTGAGGTGGATGTTGCATAGAATGATAGGGCTTCTCACTCCTCACCCTCCCCCCCCCCCAGAAAAGGTAAATTTATTTGTGTTGTATAATTAAAGAAGAGAGTGTAGAAATAGAAAGAAGCCATGGTGAATGAGTTCCTACTTGAGGACCTCTCTGTTCTCCATGAGGTTTTAGTCACTTCAGGCCGCTGTAACAAAGTGCCAGTGGCTTACAAACAACAAAAACTTATTTCTCCTGTTCTGGAGGCTAAAAGCCCAGGATCAGGGTAGCGGCATGGTCAGGTTCTGGTGAGAGCCCTCTTCTGGGTTGCAGACTGCCATCTCTCCTTGTATCCTCACATGGTGGAGAGAAGGTGAGAGACTTCTCTGGGGTCTTTTTATAAGGATACTAATCCCATTCATGAGGGCTCCACCCTCATGATCTAATTACCTCCCAAAGGCCTCACCTCCAAATACCATTACACTGGGGATTAGGATTTCAACATATGAATATTGAGGGGACACAAATATTCATTCCATTGCAAAGTCAATGCCAAAAATCATTGGCAAGAGAGAGAGCTGTGGGGCTCGGTGGGGTAAGCTGGGGGTCAGGTAGAAGGAGAAACCTGGGCTAGCTCCAGTGAGGAAGTGAGGGGAGCCTGTTAGGGAGAAGACGCACATTGTGGAGTAGGTCTGCAGTTCGAGACTGGAAACCGTAAATGTGTAATGCTGTCCAGTGTTACAGTGGTTAGATTTCTCCAGCACTAAGCAGCAGGCAGCAGGAGTGGAAAGCACAGGGTGGAGCCGCTCAGGGTAGGTGCTGTAGGAAGACAGCAGTGGTGTGAACCCACAATATTCTGGGGATGTACATGGATGATCAGCCATGAAGCCAGCTCCAGAACCAGAAGTACCTCCCCATGTGCACATGTACAAACGTGCACAGCTTCGAGGAAAAGAGAAGGCAGGCAGGTGGACTGCGAATCGTTCCATCTCTAAGGGAAAATGGAGAGTTAACTCTTACATGCTCTTAACCTGTAAATGAGAGTAAATGTTTCCTTCAACCAGGTTTTGAAGTTGTCACCCTAAGAACAATAAAGGTATTAATGGAGGAGAAGCCAGGCAGAATTCAGAAGAAAAGGAGTCCATAGTGGCCCACAGCTTTCAAACTCTGATGACTTCGCTCTTTGTAGTAGCTCAGGTCAGCATCGATTACATGAGCTGTACCTCAGAATCTGTGTATGCCGGTTAACTCATACAGCCTCACAAAGGCAACCACCACAAATCCAGTTACCTCAGCACCAGTCAGTGCCTGGTGCTTCATCGTCTTTTTCTTTACTTTCTTCAAAGTGTCAGTATTGTAGGGGGTCTCTCTATGTTAAGGTAAGGTGTGCCTTGATTAAAGAAGTAAGTAACAGTCAAGACTTACCAAGCAGGAGTTTTAGGGAATAATTATTGATATAACAAAGGAATACATGGTCTGCAGTCATACTTACAAATCATGAATTATTTGACATAAAAGCTGAGGTACAGGAAAACTTGCAGCAAAAAATGTTATAAATCACTGTGAGTTGAAGATAAATCAGAAGTGAAGATGAAGCATCTGTAAAACTATACTATAAAGCAGTGGAACAATTATTTCAGTTTTTAAGTTGCACTTTACACACTCAAAAATGCCTGTTGTATGTATATAAAGTAAATCTACTTTTGAAATTACAGTATAAAAATAAGAATATCTTTGTGATTCTAGTCCCTTGCTCTTAATTATGCTGTTTTTGAAACATTGTGGTCTTTCCCACTTTAGTTTCATAATCCTGGTGTTTTGACCGAAGGCAAGAACCTTCCAACCTTCTGTGTGTGTCCTAGTTTAATTGTTCCAACTGACTACACATTCTGGTGCTGAAACCTTATCTTTCTGTTTATCCCATGAAGGAAAAGGTTTTCTTCACCAACTGTCATTTTGTTAGTCATCCCAGATGCTTAACTGTTCCAACTGATATTGAAATAGAAGATTAAAAAAGAAGGGGCTGCTTTGTAATTTGTTGGTGGAAGATTTCTTGCTGTGAGATATCTGTGCAGCTTACTGCAGCTCTTTTGCAGGAGATGTTTCCATGCTCACCAGGCCTGAGAAGCAGCTGAAACAGAAAATGTCAGAATCTCCTGGAAAGACAGTGTGCACAGGTATTTGTTATGGGTGATAGCATGTCAAATGAAGTGATTCTCTGCTTTTACCTTGATGAAGTTCAGTTAACAAGCTCTTCTCAATTTCAGCTCTCTGACTCAACTGAATATTAACAGTTCTAGTAATGTTAACAGCAAAATGAATAATGGGAGGATGGCATTAATAAAGTATTTCAAAAGTTTCTCTTTGTCTTGCTTTGTGTCCCCCATAGATCATTAGCTCTTGGTTAAATTTTTGTGTTACTCAGTCATTCGTAGATTTGGGTAAAAATACAAGATTGATTGTTTTATAATAACGAATAAAATCTTGTGTATGTAACAATTTTGTTTTTACAAAAAGATAACTTTATCTTTCTAAATGTATTAAAAATAAAAATATTTCATCTAGCTTTCAACTCTTTTTCATCAGAAGCACTTGAAATTAAAAACAATTCCTCCCAGAAATAAGGACTGATAAAAGGGGAATTCATTAAAATGAAGGGGAAATTCATTGAAATTGAAAATTATGAAAATATATTTTAAATGATAGAGCTTTTTAAGTTTTATTTTCATTTGGGACATTGTATGGCTCAAAAAGAATAATTAGTTACTTGGATTTAACAAACCACATTATGTTATTTTTTTCTTTTATTGCCATTTATATTTTAGGTAAATAGCTTTTAAATTCTTCCATAAAGAATGCTTGTTTCTTCTTGCTTTATAATATATTACATATCTAATTTATTCAGCTTTATGGGCTGCAGTACCTCTTTTGGTGCCAAACTTTTCTTTCTATATTCAAGCTATCCTGATTTCCTCCACAAAATACTGAAATCTGCAAGAAAGTGCTTTCAAAATTCAGGTTGTCCTGCCCCTGCCCTCTGTGAGAGTCCACATGTTTTCTCTTCTGAATTGAGAAATCACACAGCCATTGCTCTCACCGTCCTCCAGAGATGTGACCAGCATCCTTAGTCCTACTCTAGGCCCCATTCCTCACAAGGCCACTGAGACCTGGGCTCACTCCTACTCCATGAACTGTCTACGAGGGTGGGTGCCTTCTTTCCTGCTAGGTTTGAGAGCAACAACAATTAGCATCAATACTCAATATAAAGAAAAGGAGAGAAGAGTGTCCCCATAAAACAGCTCTTTAAAAGGCACATGTTAACTCCTATTCACTAGAATTGTTCATCTGATTAGCACCTTCTCAACTGAGTTGCAAAAATTAGGGACAGGGAGTAAGAGAGCCTAATAGGATGGATCAGATGTAGGGAAAGTTGAACTCCCAGAGTGGATGGCAGGGGAGAGGCATGAAAGAAAAAATGCTTTATGATTTTATCAGGAGCGTTATTCACAAGCAATAGCCATTTCTTCCCTCTTACCTTCATTTACCTCTCAAAAAAGAAACACCAGTTTAAGGATTCAGTACTATTTCCGTATGATTCCATGTCAGGAACCTCATACTTTTTGCCAAGTGAAAGTGGAAAACCAGTGTCTGCTGAGCACTAACTTGTGGTAGGCACTACCCTGGCACCTTCAGGGGTACTTTTTCCATTTAATCCTGACAGTGACCTTTGTAGCCAGATACTTTTATGCCCATTTCATAAATGAGAACATTTAGGCTCAAAGAGTGACTTTCCCAAGCCATAGGACAGAGCCAGGAGTTGAAACCACGTCTGTCTGAACCCCAAACCCATGCTCCTTCCACTGGAGAGTGTGACAGTGGCCATAATGATACATAATAGCTTACCATCAGCACATAGAGGTGGGAAGAGCCCTGGGAGTCACATGGGCCAAGGTTTGAGTTTCAGCGCTGTTACTTACCAGCTGCAAAATCTTTATCTGTAAAATGTACATAACAGTAATTCCTAACTCAGGTTATTGTAAGGATTAAATGAGATAATGCATGTAAAATATTTTGCTCAGCGTCTGACACATAAAATATTCCCTATCATTGGAATAATGTTTAAGAAACAGTATTGGTAAGTGCCAGGAAATAAAGAAACACTGGTGCTCAGAAAGCAAGAATTCCCTTTCTTGCTAAACTGGGAGGTAACTTCACTGTTTGGCAAGACAGCTCTCAGAGGCCCGTGCTGAATGGAAGGTGCCTGGGTATCACTGGTGTTTTTACAGGAGGAAGGGCAGGGAGCTAGCTCAGAGGAGAGCAAGTATGCCAAGGAGAATGGGCAAAACTAGACTCGCAATACAAGATACCCAGTTGGGAATGTGTTTATTTCCTTTATATAGTGTCAAATTTCCTGAAATTTGTGCCCCAGATGTAATGACTCTTGGAGGTCTTAGTGCTACAGATATGGGCACTAGAAATGATATTTGGCATCCTGAGCCCTTAGAAACAAAAGAACACTTGTGCTTGTTGCCAGTACATTTTACAGGGCGCTCACTACGGTCCACGCTCAATAAATTCTGTTGACTCTGTTGCCACAGAGGCTGGACAGTGCCCTGGGGAGAGGGTAGGCAGTGGCTAAATGTGTTTATAGGTTTTTCAGCAAGATTAAGTTGAGCTCCCTTGTGTTATGAGGCATTTCTTTTATCTCAGACTTCTCCAGAGTTTATCATATTTGTTTTAACCAGAGACCATCTTGGGAAACAGTTTGAACCCAAACTGGAATTTATTATTTGAAAGCCAAGTGGGAGGGAGAACAGGGATGCCAACAAATAAAACTGAAAATAGAGTTTTTCAGTTTAATAAAATTAAAACCTAAATAACACCTAAAAATTTTGGCTCTTTTGTGGCTAAGACTTGGCAGCACTTTTGTTCTGAGCCTGGATCCAGGAAGCCTGTTTCAGGAGCAAGGAGTCTGTCTCCTGCCCTACCTGCTCTCTTCTCTGTGCTCAGCAGTAGGCCTGTGAATCCCAACAGATGGAATAAAGGAACTCTGCCCAAGCCAACAAAGGGACGACCAGGAATAACTTTGTTTCAAAGCAACGAAGTAGGCCTTGGTTCTGCCAGTGGAAATCAGGAAGGGAGTTGTTTGTGGCCGTCTAGAGAATTGCCTGCCGAATGTACTTGTCTCTTAATATTGTCCATGCCAGCTGTGTTGTGAAACGGTTTGATCAAGCTGGCATAGGTGTAGGCACTTAGTACTCTTGAGCCCTCATTCTTCCTTCTGCGGCCTCTGCCCTGCAACCATATCCATCAGATCACGTGTTTTGGTGGTGATGGAGGAGGGGGACCCACATTGCACTTTCTCTAAACAAATATCTGGCAAGCTTATTAGATTTATCAGAATCCTATGGATAGTAAATGGCAAATTCAACTCTAAAAATCTGCTTTCATCTTAGAATGACTATTAATTTTTCATGAGTTCTGTCTAATAAGCAGGCTTTCAGAAAGAATCAGTTAATGGTAATCAAAGTTTTAGGATATGACAAGCCATTTCTATTGCAAATTTTCTGTTTTTTCTCCTTAAAATTCAGAAATAATATTATACTTTGAATTAATTAGGGCAACTTTATATTATAATTTTCCTCCTTTTGAGGGAAGTGTGAAAGAGAAGGTTATTGCTTCGAATTGTAATGGGACAGATCCAGGTTGGGTCGACTTTAGCTTAACTTCCTTAAGCCTCATTTTTCTTAATCTGTGAAAGGAGAACAATAATATTTATTTGCAGAGTTTGTGTGAGAGTTCAATGAAAAGACCCAGTGTGGATTCTAGACCATAATATGGACTCTATCCTCCTTGTTTCCCTTTAATCCACAGTTAGATCAATTTCTCACCAACTGTAAATGTCACTTTTCAAAATAGTTTTTTAAATATGCTTAACATATTAAAAACAGCCCACATTTAAAATCCTAAGTATTCGCATTGTATAATTGTGCAAAATTAATTTTACAGAGTGAGCCCTTTATGTTTTCAGTTAATAAAAATCCACGTTTAGTGCCTGAGAGTCCTTTCCGTCTCTTTAACTGTGTTATGGGTGATTTTGCAGGATTTCCAGAAATTATGAATGTCAGTGGAAATCTCTCCTTCCTATTTAGTGCACAGTTCTATGAGATCCGTAATTTAGTAGGTGACAGGTGAGGGTTTAGATCACACTGTCTGAAAGGCCTTGTAAATGTGTAGTGGAGTAAACCGCTGTTGTAGCCACACTGCCAAGAAAGACTTCCTACAGTCCTACCATCTTAGCGTTTTAAAAATTTAATGGCATTTTCAGCTTCTCTAAAGACTCCTATTGTTCAAAATATTTTAAAAAGAAAAAAAAAAAAAACCCTGTAGTTATTCTAACATAAGTGACCTTTATTGCAAATTGCCTTGTTTTATCCTAAAGAGCCAAATGTTTGGACGAATAATTCTCAGGACTCAATTGTCCTTAGGAGGTAATGAGCTCTCATACTTCTCAGTGCTTAACTTTGGGGGCTAGATATGTACTGCCTGTCAGATTATTAGATTGCTTCCCTTATTATTAGCAATTCTTGTCATTAAGTAGGCAAAGAAAATAGAAAACGTGAGCCACTCTCAGTGTGTAATCTAGATACAGTCATTTATGCAGACACACTTACCCGTCACAGATATCCCAAAAGAAACCCCTTTTTAAAATCGATTCAAAATGGAAACTTTTGTTTTCCTTTTATTCATTCAACAAATATTTATAAACACATCCTGTGTGCCAGGCACAGAGAGTGGAAAGTAAGGATTTTTCCCATCCTGACCTTTTAGTGCTCCTCAGTGCCCTCACCCTGAAGGTCACCACTAATACTAGTTTCTTTTGTTTCCTTTAAGAGATATTCTGTGCATACATAGGAATATATTTGTGTGTATATCTCAGTGTTTTTGTTAAATGCAAGTGATAGCATACTATAAGTGTCGCATCTTGGAGAGTGTTTCATATCAGTCCAACTCATTCTTCTTTTCTACTGCTACATGATATTATGTGATGGTTGGATGATTATTTTATTAGTACCCTGTTGCTGGACATTTAAATAATTCCTAGGGGTACTTTATTCTTCTGTGTTTGTGGCCTTGCCTCTTTCTCCCACCTTGCATTTCTTGTAATACATCAATATCATTCCCCATCACTTCATTCTGTTAAAAATGAACCCAAAGCAGCCAATTATTTTAACTGCAAAATGAGTTTATTTGGGAAAAACCAAAGAATTGCAATTCAGGACCTGCATGCTTGCCATAGGCAAGTCCAGCAATCAAAGGAGAAGAACATTATTTTATAGGGAAAAAGGAGGAAATTGGGAACGGTTGTTTTGAATGAAAATCCATTGGAGAAAAGCAAGAATTCAGGGTGGTAATGGTTTCTCATTGGCTGAGTTGCAGGGGTCGTCATTTCTATTTGGGATGTAATGCACATTTCTTCCTGTTGGGGTCTGTAATTGATGATTCTTCCTGTTGATGACTTCTTTTTGTTGGGTCTATAATTGACTGTCTTTCCTGTAATCGACCTCCAGTGGTACTGCATGAGAGCTCCCCCTTCTGTCTGGGAAATGGGACTCAATACCACCCTCATGGAGACTGTCACCCTTGTCTGTACTTCCCAGTAGATCCAAGCTAGCCTGAGTACATTGAATTTACCCTCAAAGGCCTTATCTTTTCACCCCACAGATTTCTTGTGATTAGCTCTTGATTATTGGTCATGAAGCCAACTGATAAGCTCTTCTACCCCAGTATACCCTTCTTTAAATGGCAGGGAACTTGAGGAGAAGGAGTGGTGTGGCAGCCTCCACACCTGTGGTCTGGGAGTCCGTGGTTTCAGGTTGCCCAGGCTGCTCACTGAGCAGTGCTCTCCCCTGCTGGGGAAGCTAGTCACCCCAACGAGATTCCCTTGGTGCCAGACCACCGTCAGCCTCCTTTTCCTTTGAACATCTTTGCTCTTCCTGTGTGATTTTATTTCCACTGTAACATAGAAACTTTTGAAGATCAATCGAAGCACGTTACCTTTAAATGCATCATAATTAGCCCATTCCCTTTTGGAATGGCTCTATAAAGTATATTTAGTCTCATTTCTGGAAACCTTAACTGTCAGGGTTGTTTTCTTACACTCGGTCATAAAAAAATAGGAAGCCCCTTCCCAACTGAAGTCTTTAGAGACTGTGAGGTGACCTTGACCACGGGTTGTTGCTTCAGCTGCATCTTCTGTTCTTTGTTATTTCTGCTCTTCTTCATGTTGACGTGACCGTTCTCTGCCTGCGAGGTCCAGTTTTCCCTTTGTGGCTGTCCGTCTCCTCTTCACTCTAATTGCTCTCTTTTCTCTGCTCTGTAAGTCTGATTTCTTTAAAGCACTTTCTTCTTCAGAGCTTCCTGATCTCTTTGACTATTTTAGTTTGTCCCCCAACAGCATGATTTACTGTTCTCTCTTATTCTTTCCTCAGATGGTCAGTCAGTTGGCCTCACCTATCCCCTTTATCTTGAAGGGTTTTATCATAGTGCCAACCCATTCCCTTATTCTGGCAGTGGGCAAAATACCTGAAAAAAAATAATGTCCCAGAGATATATCTGCTATTTCTTTTTCAATTTTCAAAATATGGAAGTGTTTGAGTTTGCTTTTAAACTGTGTACTTTTTTCTTTTTCATTTTTTAGAATTTTCTAAGTGCAATCTGTAAATGCCTTATTTCAGCCATTAATCACTTTATTACCACTTACAAATTCAACAAATAATTATTGAATTCGAAATGATGTGGGGTCGGCGAGCTAAAGAGTCAAAAGAAAGATTTCTTGGACTCTCAAGGTCTGGCAGTAGTGCTCTTTTATTTAGAGAATAGTATACAATAGCATGGGGACAGGACCCATGGGCAGTAAAGAGCTGCTGCCCTGAGTTGAGTGTTAGGGCTAAATTTATAAGCCATGGGTACGTGACTTATTTTTACTGGAAAAAGAAAAGATGATGTAAAAAGTCGTTAAATGATTTCAGTGCAGATGGGGTCTGGTTATTGTGCGGTCGTATAACTTTAGATACGAATCTGGTCATATAGATTGGCATGTAGGTGAGGATGCCCTGGACTTCTCTCCCTGGGGCAGCCCTAATTCATACCATAAAAATCCACTGGGTCATATAGATCGGCATGTAGGCCAGGTCACCTTGGGCTTCTCTACCTGGGGCAGCCTTAATCCACATCACTACCACATGCCCAACACCGTTCTAGGTACTGACGACACAAACTCCCTGCCTTGAAGGATTTCGCTCCAGTGAGGGAAGACAGCAGACCATCATGTAAGCTGTAGGATGGAGCAAGTGTGCTACAGAAAATTCAAATGGGACAGAGGGCCCAGGCGTTCAGAACAGGCGTACAGTTTAATAAGGCGGTCAGAGAAGAGCTCCCTGGAAAGAGGCCATTTGAGCAAAACGTGAAGAAAATGCTGCAGCAAGTACTCGAGATAAATCCGGAGGAGGAGCGTCGGGCAGTGAAAGCAGCAAGTGCAGAGACTCAGGAGTGGGCGAGTGGCACAGTTAAGGAACAGGAGAGAGCCACCGAGGCTGGAGGGGAGCGGGTGAAGAAACAAGGCAGAGAGGTTCCCAGGGGCGGTCCTGAGGCCTTTTAGGCCATGGCAGGGCCTCTGGCTTTGGCTGTGAGATGAACAGCAACTGGACAGTCCGAGCAGACCAGTGAGGTGATACGTCTTGTGCTGTGATGTCTTGTTGTCACATATTATTTCAAGAGGATTTATGACTGATTAAGGACAAAATAGTCTTTCTTCTAGCTCTTCTTGTGGTAAATATTTTGTGCTCAATCAATTAGTAGGAGTGTGAACTAGAGATAAATGACGCACTGTTGTCTCTTCTCTTCCTTCCTCACACCCAATCTGTTGTGTAGACACAAAGACCATTGTTCTTGTTAGTATAATTATTTAAGAAGCCTTGTCTCTAGGTAACCAAAAGCTATCCATAATTTTAAGCTTTCTGCAACTCTCTCAATCCTGATTTAATATATTTATTCGCAACTTACTCCGGTATTATTCCAAAAAGAAGAGAGGATGAGGCTTAAAATGATAGACAATTTAAAGGCTGTGAAAATAGAACTAAAAAATAAATTATGTAGGAAGAAGAAACGAATGTAGTTGCCCCATGTGGGCGACTGTCGCAAGGTGGCTGAGCAGTCAGTTTACCCTTGCACTTCGCGATAGCAAAGTGAAAAGGAAGATAACAGATGACATAGTTATCCTCATCTGATTTTCCCAGATCATAGCACTCGACTTTTTTCTTCCTACTCTAATGCAAGCTACCATGTGAAATGTGTTTAACAATCTTTTTTCCACCAATGGTTGCTTTCTAAAATAAGTTGGTCAGTAAACATTTCAACCTTATTCTTACTATGCTACTTATTTGTATATTTGCAAAATGTCATTTTTGCTGAAAGAATCAGCTTTCTGCTAAAATGTTAGTTTGCTAACTGTAGATAGAAAATTTGCGGTTGGTTAAAAATATCTTGTGAATTGTCAGTTTCACCAGCTTGTCAGCTACCTGAGGCAGAAATCATGTCTGTTCATCTTTGTGTCCTTGGTATCCCCTAAGCAAATAGTTCTTCAGTCCCCTACCTTTAACTCCAAAATCTAAAAAGCTCTGAAAACAGAAAATTTTATCAAAAGTTGGCTATGAAAACTCATTCAGAGGCAAAACCTAAACTGGAGTAAGACTTTGGAAGTCTTCCTTTGTCCTGCTTGTTGTGGATGCCATATATGCTGCTGCAGAAGTGTAACAGGCCTAGTCACGGGTGCTCTGCAGACTCTGCTGGGTGTCACGTAACATTTGGTGTATGCCGCTTATTATTGCTCTTCTCAAATGTGAAAGTGTAAATTCCAAAATGTGTCTGGCCTTAAGGTTTCAGAAAGGGGATTGTGAGCCTGCAACAGCCAGTCCCTAGAACAGCGCAGGTACCTGGTGAGCAGGCGTGGAACTGAAGTTTGCCGAATAGGAGGTACTTAGAGATGGGAAACTTTCCTGCAGCCAGGCCTTCTGACCCGGAGGCCTCGGAATAAAATAGGTGATTCTGTCCTTAGAAGCAATGCATGAAATGTGTCCTTAATGCTTCTCTTAGAGTCCTTGTAACTGGTCTGTATTCAGCCTAATAAATCTGGGGTGTATGAAGTGTTATTCTGTCAGTTTAAATTGTGCCTGTTAGCCTCATAGAAGGTGCTTTTTGTGTGATTCATGTATTTTTTTTATTTGTTGTCTCTGTATCTGTACTTATCACATTGTATCTTTTTGTTTTTCTGCAACATTTTTTTAAGGTGTCACCTCAGCTTTTTTAATCCTGGTGACTTAATTGCAAAAACGCACATAAACAGTTTGAAAGGTGTGAGGAGAAATTCACAAGTCACATGGGAAACAGCAACCAAGCTAGCATTCAGTCTGGAATTCATCCACTGTGTAAAACACATCGCACTGCCAGTGGGTCAGATGGTGTAGCCCGAAATGGAGTGAAAAACAAGTTTGATACAAGAAACATTTGTTTCACACTGAAGATACAGTGGAAAATATCATGATGAATTACATATAGACTTCACACTCACAAAGCTTAAGTTGAATAGGGAAAACAAGACATCTATGCAAAATAAATAAAATACACAGTAGAACATACCAGAGGAGGTGACCAGAGGAGAGACTTTGCAGCTCAGGAGATCAGGAAAGGAGGTGGGGTGGCACTGGCCTGTCAAGATGAGTGGGCATTAGGTAGATGGAGAGGATGGACTTGCAGAATACAAGGCAGGGAGAGACAGTCCCAGCTCTCCAGAAGCTCTGTGTTTAGTAGTAGAGATACGCAAACAGATAAATTATTCTGGCACGTGGTCAATGTTATGCAATAGTCAGTCCCTGGAAGGGGGCAGGGGCTGACCTTCAGGCTAGATCTTGAGGAACTCAGGCGTTTGCCCGGTGGGGGAGGGCTGAGTCTCGGAGTGCCTCGTAGGCAGAGTGAATGATAAGATGCTTCTTTCTGCTCTCAGCAACAGGACAGTTACACTGCAGTGACTTTTTATATTGTGTTGTCATTGCAGGTGAATCAAACATTCCTTCTGGAACAATTCAGAGTGGTAAGGGTTTGCAGAATAAGAGTCAGTTTAGGACCATTGCACCAAAAATTGTGCCCAAAGTGCTAACACCCAGAGTGTTATCATGCCATTCGCCATCACTCTCTGATCAGGTGAATCCAGGACCTTCCATCAACTCCAAGCCCCTGGGGATGCCCACCCAGAATTATGCTCTGATGCAGGTTTCTGGCCAGGAGGGGACATTTTCTCTTGTTGCTTTGCCGCATGTTGCCTCAGCTCAGCCAGTCCAGAAACCCAGACTGCCCCTGCCTGAAAACCTTAAACTGCCTATTCCTCGATACCAACCCCCGAGAAATAACAAAGGATCAAGAAAGAAACCCATTCTGAGCACCTCTGAGAGTGGTTGTATCAAACCTCCTGCCCAGACCCAAACGTCCCCTTGCCCACCTGACCGTCCAGAACCCCCACACACACCCAGTCCATCCGAGCCCGTGCTGGCTCTAGACCACGCCCCCGCCAGCATCACCACGGCTGCACTGACCAATGGAGGTGGCCACGGAGACTCTCGCCCTCCAGTGACCAACGACCACGGAGATCCAAACCCTGCTGCCACCCCAACATCATCCACACCAGAGGAGCCCTCTGCCAAGCAGGGCCTCATGCAGATTTCAGGGAAGGCAAACTTCACAAGCAAGAAAATACCCAGTAAGCCTTCTGCTGTGGCCAGTGAAAACCAGAATGAGCAAGTGGACCTTGCAAAAGCCGTGACCAATTCAGCACCAGCCGTTTTGGGCAATGCAGTTCAGCTGATCTCCTCAGTCCCCAAAGGGAAACTGCCCATCTTCCCCTACTCAAGAATAAAAAGCACGGAGGCTTACAGAAGTGAATCGGATGCTAACATCACAGAGTTTTCTTTACCTGGGCTCAGGGCAGACTGTGATAAGACAGCCTCCATCACAGAAGGCTTGAATGCAGTCCCCAAAATCGCCAACAAGATCCCTGCCCCACAGGTGTCGAAGCAGAGTCCCTGTGAAAGTGCCTTTTGTCCGGCCACCAAGCTAGATCTCAGCCACAAACCAAAACTCAGTGGTGGGGCAGCAAAGAGAAGAGGAAGAAAACGGAAGGTACCGGATGAAATTTTGGCGCTTCAGGGAAAAAGGAGGAAATGTGTCATTAATAAGTGTAAAGATGGTAAAGAAAGAGTAAAAACTGATCCCCAGGAATCCAGAGATCAAAAACCTGGGGCTATGAAGAAATACCGTAGCATTATGCCTAAACCTGTCCTCGTCATGCCAGCCTTGGCCCCCCTGGCTTCTCCTGCAGCCCCAGTGCAGTCCCACACGCTCGGCAGGATAGCACAGGACGTTCTGTTCAGCCATTCACTCACTCCTCAATATCTCGGCTGTAAGCAGGATGACAGCCCTTCCGCCAAGCCCAGCTCTGCATTCAGAAATGGATTCTCTGGCATTAAGAAGCCTTGGCACAGATGTCACGTCTGTAACCACCACTTCCAGTTCAAACAGCACCTTCGAGAGCACATGAATACACACACGAACAGACGGCCGTACAGTTGTCGGATCTGTCGCAAGGCGTACGTACGCTCTGGCAGCCTGAGCACACACATGAAACTCCATCACGGGGAGAACCGTCTGAAGAAGCTCGTGTGCTGTGAGTTTTGTGCAAAAGTGTTTGGTCACGTCAGAGTCTATTTTGGCCATCTAAAAGAAGTGCATAGGGTTGTCATCAGCACCGAACCCTCCCCCAGCGACCTGCTGCCAGGGGACATGGCAAAGAGCAAAGATGTGAACGTACGGGCGCTGGAAGGGTCGGTGGAGAGGTGAGTGCCGGCGGGGTGGCAGCCTGGGAGGAAGGCTGTTTGCATTTGGGGACAGGTGAGGTTCGCATTCAGCAAGGGGGGTTTGCGGAAGCATCCCTCAGGTTAGGATGTCATAAGGTAGCTCCTCCTGCCCCTAGTTCTGTGAAGAATGACCTCGGTTCTGATCAGTCATGATCTTAATTACTCTAACCCCTGCAAGCCAGTTTGAGGTATGCTGGGGACAGTTGGGTGAGAGATTGTTTTTGGATTGGAAGTATGAAATAGTAAATATTGTGTATAGTTCCTGGTACTCTTTACAAGTAATTTTCCCCATAAGCACGTCCACGGAATTTATGTCTAAACAGCATCGTTTGCCCTGGAACATGGCGTGACACATGGTGGGGACGCAGCATTGGTCTGCTGCATTGACCAGACCCTAAGGTGCCCAGACCTGACCCTCTACATTGGCCCTGTTTTTCCTCTCAGGCCAGGTTCACTTTTTCCTGTGTCATTCCCTTGTGCAGATACTGCTTCCTAGCATAATAAATAAACAAGCTAAGCACTCTGAAAGCCTGGCAGGCGGTCTTAGAGCAATAAGCAAACCAGGGAAATGCCCTCAGTCTGTCCTTTGCAGCAGGTGACAGAGGGAGCTTCACTGAAATGGATTCTCATCAGCACCATGAAAATTAAGCATTTTCCAGCACTTTGGATTCTCTGTCCCTTGTCATTCTTAATTGTCCTAAATTGTTCTAAATACTTTCTATTCAATTTTGGCTTACTCTTAATCATTAAAATAAGGAGTGCTCTGGGGCCAGTCTGGTGGCGTAGTGCTTAAGTTTGTGTGCTCCACTTCGTTGGCCCCAGGTTCGCAGGTTCGAATCCCAGGCACAGACCTAGCACGTCTCGTCAGTCCACGCTGTGGCAGCGTCCCTCATAAAATAGAGGAAGAGTGGCACAGATGTTAGCTCAGTGACAATATTCCTCACAAAAAATAAATAAATAAGGGTTGCCTGTCCTGTTTCTTCCTGGCTTTTCTATAGTTTCTCCGTTTTTCTAAAGAAACCTCACTTCCTAATTGTTTTCCTGTAGTGCCTTTTTATTTTAGGTAAGATGTCCAAACTGCATTCAGTGCTCAAGGGTAGGGTGGGCAATGGTGGCGTGGGACAGTTACCTTCAACCGGACCAAGTGTGCTCCTGTAGCGCTTCAGTTGGTGCTGCCTGACTCCCATGTTGATTGCACCTGTTCCCACAGTAACCAAAGGACAGTTAGCTCCTCTGGGGAGATGCAGAAAGGGAAACAGTCTTTTACTAAAAGGACCCTGCTAGCTTGAGAAATGTGTGGCCCCACACAGGAGTGACAGCTGGTGTTCACCATGGCCTGTCTTGTCCGTGCTCCGTTTACTCCGTCCTTTGTCCTTCCCATCACTGTGGGGATTCTAGGTCCCTGAAGCCTAAGAGCTGGAAGGAAAAGTTCCAGTTGTGTTTTTCTACAAAATCTTATCTGGACTCTTTCCCCTTTTTCAGGGAAAACAAGTCTCACCTGGAAGAAGACCTCCTTCTGAACCAGGCTGACGAAGTCAAATTACAAATCAAATGTGGCCGCTGTCAAATCACAGCTCAGTCTTTCGCTGAAATAAAGTTCCATTTACTTTATGTTCATGGAGAGGAAATTCAGGGCAGGCTACAAGAGGAGATCATACCAGGAAACAAGGGAGCTCAGGAAGAACTGGTTAAACAGGCTGCTCCTTACTGGAAACATCGTCCCGAAAGAAGAAAGCCCGCTGCACACTGTCCCTCCGACGAGGATGTACGTGCGTTTCCTAAATTGAAAAAGCAGCTCTGCGTTCATCGTCAGAATGACGTGGGCGTGCTCATGAAAAGTGAAGGAGGCCAGCCGGTTCCGAGGGAGCCAGGGGAAGAGCCCCGGGGCCCTGGGTGTCCCAGCCCCCGCCCCGGTCTCCTTCAGTCCCAGCGGGGCTTCCACTGTGTCCTTTGTGCACAGACTCTGGGAAGGAAAGAGGAGCTCCTCCTGCACTGGGAACAGCAGCACAGCTGTCAGGACCCTCCCAAACTCTGGACGATTTTAAACGCGCTCTCCAGCCAGGGAGAGGTGGAGCTGTCCCCGAAAACTGAGAAATGAAACGCTGGGCGAGAGCGAGGTTAAAGAGAGTTTTGCTATCACCTTTCTCTCGAAGCTTTGAGTTTTATGGTGGTGCTTAATTACAGAAACCAAACAAGTTAGGATCAGCACTAATGAGCAGAAGGGATGTTTGTACATAGTTTGTTTTCTTATGACATATATCTATGCCCTTGATGCATATTTTTCTAACCATATGCAGCTTATTTTAAAATTCTGTGTACTGTTAATGTCTTAGACTTTATTTCAGAATAAATATGTAAAAAGATCAAAATTTGGAAATTGAAATATAAAAGATTATAGGCTGTTCCTAAAATACACTTTTCAGTAAAAACACGTGTTTGAGTGTGTGTGTGTGTTTTCTGTTCATATGTTTTCTGTTTAAGTAGATCAACAAATGTGATAAATTTCTAGGTGACAAAACCATTTCCATCTCAACCATAGTGTATTATTGATATTTATCAAAGTCTCTGCCTTATTTGAATGTTCTGTAGAGCAGTATATTTAATAGCGTTCTCTCATCTACCAAAATTTAAAATCCATGTTTTCAGGACTTAGTTTTTTTAAAATTTTATTTTCTTAAATGCACATTGCCTTGAAGATTAGCTATTGGTAAGTCTTAAAGCTATAGTGTTTCATATCAAAGTAATCAAAAATGTTTTAGTACTTCAGCTAATAAAACAATCTACTTTTTCGGTTAAAGGTTATTTTCAAATAGTCTTTTGGGCCAGAAAATTTACAAGCTGGAAAGTGAACTGGATAGTTCAGTCCAGATGTCTAGGTGTCTCAGCTGCTTTCCCTCCCTCCCAGGTAACTTCAGTGGGTTGTCGCTCGCTGATCAATTTTAGATGCAACTGTGCCTTTCAAGTCCAGGTTCTCTTTGAAACTCAAGAGTAAATGATTGCCTCTTAAGTTCCTGTGAAATTACCTCGAATCAGAAAAGTTGCCATTTGACGTTTCTGGCCATCCTGGCTGCAAAATCGTTTTCTTAGAACAGGAGAGTTAAACAGTCATCCTACTAAAATTTCAGCCTTTGGATGAAAGCACCGTGTATGTAGCCAGCTCTGTTTGCCCGAAGCTAGGCCCAGGCATCGTCATAACGTTCTTCTGTGCTAAAGGAAGTTAACCTAAACAGAGGAAGAACTAAATTCTAATTGATAGGCTAGTGAGTCTTGTCTTTTTGGTTTTTTTGCTGAGGAAGATTCACCCTGAGCTGACATCTGTTGCCAATCTTCCTCTCTTTTTGCTTGAGGATGATTAGCCCTGAGCTAACATCTGAGCCAATCCTCCTCTATTTTGTATGTGGGTCACTGCCACAGCATGGCTGACAAGTGGTTTATGTCCGTGCCTGGGAACCAAACCCACAAACCTGGACTGCCAAAACAGAGCACACCAAACTTGACCACTGTGCCACAGGGCCAGCCCTTTAAGTCATCTTTTTAATATCTAGTTTTAGAAGCAAGTGTTCATAGGCATGATCTGGCTCAAATAGTACAAAAAGAGAAAACTCAATCCTTGGCTTTTTACAAATAGTTTTATAAATTTGAGAATAAGAGGGTAAGGATAGAAATTTTTGAAAGATTTTGCCGTGGTTTATCGATTGATCACATTCTACCCTGTTTCAAAGAGGTAACATCAGACCTCCACTGTTTCGTATTTTCAGAACTGGGTTAGTAGTAAAACAGCTTTCCCCTTCAGTGCAGTACCCAGTTTGTTTTGGGAAGATTGGCCTTGAGGACGTTAAAAAATGAGACCTGTCAAGAATACTGCTTGAATTCAAACTACAAAATAGTTCACAGACCACTCAGTCCTTAGAAGCTAAGCAGCATTTCTGAAATACTGGCCAGTTGGCCAAGGACAGAGGAGCATTCTGGAGTCTGTATGGAGGCAAAGGTGTTGGGACAGAATGCTTCCACCCAGCGTGTAAAGGAAAGTGTCAAGTCCCCAGGGTTGTGGAGACACCTGCCTGTGGCCAGCGTTTAACCACGTATTCTTGCAGCGAGGACAGAGATAGTGCCTGGAAAGTAGCGAGTCGGGAATGGGGCAGAGAGCAGAGGTGGGGAGAAGATGTGATTGGCTCAAGGCTAAGTGCTCTGGCTGCATCCCCCTGGCAGCAGGGCATGATCTGTGGGGGCGGGGCAAGGGCACTCATCTGCAGGAAACCTTTTTCAGTGAGAAGGAAACTTGCAATGCAGAAAGGCCTCACAGGACGCCTGTATGTGTGCATTGTTGAGAATCAAATGTTTCTTACAGTTCTTAGCTTCTAGAAACACTCCCTGCATTACAGCTGAACAGCCCCAATGTCACCTAAGATAAAGAGTTTCTGGCCTTTAATAGTAGCACTTCTTCAGAGAGAATGGTGGGAAGAGGAACTCCAGTTGGGGAGCGAGTAGAAAAGAGGGAGTATATAGCTAAAATAACTTTGAGAACAGCTCGAATTGATAAGCCAGTGGGTCTTAGTTGATGAGCCGCCTTTGGGTGTAGACATGTTGTTGGCATAGTCCCAACCTACTACCTAACCCAGAGGCAGGTGTAGAAGTGGTGTGATGCTTACGCCATGGGACCTTGAGAGAGTACCTTTCGAAGGCTCTGTTCCTCATCTGTGAAGTGAGCCTGAAGATCCCACCGCAAGGCATTGTTGTAAGAGCCGATGAGACACAAAGAAAATGGTCGGCACACTTGGGCCACGGAATACCTGGTGGCTGATATTTACTATGCTTTCAGCCAGACTTGGAAGAAGAGGTGTGTTCTATCATGGAAAGACCATTCACAACAGCTGAGGGAGCCTCAAATCCAGGATTCAAGGATGAAAACTACTGAGAACCATAGAAATTTGCATCTCTGCATGAAAAGTATATTTTCATTTTTAAATAAACTGGGATTTGGATTACAAGGAGGTTTGGTAAGTGTCTATTTAATCAATAGAGAAAAAGCAAAATTCGCTAAATTGTTCCCATTCCAGGCTCCACCTTGGGCTTCATATTCCCCCCTGTGGCTGCCCCCCCTCTGCCCCTCCTTCACCCTGACGTAGCCGCTCCCACAGTGCCCACTCCCATGTCCTGACCTTCTCGATGGACTTGTCTCTTCCCACGCTAGACTACACGCCTCCTGAGGCCAGGGACTGTGTCTTTGTTCAGCATGTAGCCCCACAGGGTCCAACACCTGATGTGGGATAGAACACAATAAATATTTGTTGGAAAAAAAATTTGTTGAAAAAAATATTTGTCAAAAAAATTAGCTAAATACAAACAGAATTGCTACTTCCCTTTTATTAATAAAGCCAGCTCTAGGAGCAACCAAACTTATAGGTAGGACGGCATCAAGGCAAATTTGGTCTTAAATGCAGCATTTTGCTTAATGTCTTTTGCTTCTTGGAAAGTTGTCCCAAAGCCAGCAAAATGAGATTTTTTCCTTTTCTTTTGGCCCTAAATTATTTCTGAAAGTTACAGCATTTTAGATTTGTATTGTTTTATTAGCTGTCATTTTTACTCGTGTCCCCTGGTGTTTCTCTCCTTCTCTGGGCCTCTTCCTGGTTTAGCCTGACTGTTCCTCTGTTAAGCTGTTCCTCATATGGAAAGCTGTCTCTTCATCAGCACGCCATAAATAATCAAACCTGGGCGCGTTCCATTGCCTTCTCTGGCTCCACACTCCCTCCTCCCAGCTGCACGGCTCCAGTTTTCTGTGGCTCCAGTGACATGATTGTTGGCTGTAAATGCTCAGCTTCATTTATTTATTGGAATTTTCAGATCTGGCCTGGTTTGCTCCATTCAAGCTGCTGACATGCTTTGTTAGGTACGTCTTTTACAGTCTCCCCTTTTCACTGAGCTCTGAGGAAGAGTGCCCTGGCCAGGATGCACTGGGATTCAGCAGAACAGGTTTTTAGCTTCAACTTGACGCTGGCTTCCCTGACACTGGACAGCCAGCAGCTTATCTAGGCTTGTGGTGCAATCCAGTATATATTTTAGCTACATCCACCTCTTCAGGATTGTTCCTTTCGGAGGTGAAATGTTTATTGTATCTCATATTCGGTCTTGGTTATCCCCATAATAAAACACTAACCACAGTTTTGCAAGCATATTTTCAATTTGTGTTACGTATGCAGATGTTAGCAGAACATCACATTTTCCAAACTCCCAAGTGTGAAAATGTTTCAGTGTGTTGCCTAACCTTGGGACAAATCGCCATCTTTTGAAGGAAACCAAATGTGACAACTAAAGGGGGAGCAAAGATTGCTTGCTCTAATTTTGATGTGAAGCTAAGCAGGGTTTTTTCTTTTTTTAGTGAAACTTGCTCCCATCTTCAAAATTGCCCCCCACCCCTTGGTTAGCTTAGCAGTAAAGAATTCATCTTAATAAGAGGGCAATATTGCCTCTTTTAGTATGTTCCAAAAACAAAATTGCAAGCAATTAGCATTATAATCGATCATTTTTTGATAAATCAAACATCCACTAAGTACAACTCAAAATAAATAAAAGATTTTACCTTCTGTTGTTAAATAGGAATTTAATCTCCACCCAGGAGTTGCAAGGAGACCACCAGGTGTTCTGTAGGCATTTGCAGAAACAGAGCATTGAACTTGATCTGATTACTGCCTGAGTTGTAATGCAGATCTTACTTCAAAAATTTGGCCATGGAAGAGACCCAGGTGGCTCCAACATTGGAGCTGTGTAACCATCCCATAGCTCTGGCTGTATCTGGAAGTAATATTTAAGAGTCTGTGCTGAGGAAACTAAAACATGCCTTTTCCTAGTCTAATCCAAATTACAGCACCGTTACATTTTTCATAAGACATTCATTGAACCAAGACTTTTTGACAATGGTTACACCCAAAGAAAGTTAAACTATCCAAGAAGACTAAGTCAGTTGAATGGTGTTTATTCTTTCTTGAAATAAAGGGCGGGGTGGAGGAAGCAGGAGGGTAGGAGTACCATGTCAAGACAGGGCGTGAGGAGCTTTTTGATGAGGGACGGTCCAGTGGGGCATGGTAAGTAGAAGAGGTCCTGGCTCCAGTGTCCAGGCAGCAAAGTGCCATTAATATTTTGGTATGGCCTCAATAGACTGAACCAAATTTGACATTGCCTATCAAAATCTAAAATGCGCAGACCTTTTGACCCTGGAACTCCACTTCTAGGAATTGTCCGATAGATCATGTAGATATTGCTGCACAAAGGCAGAGACAGCTGTGTGAGGGCATTCACTGCAGTGTTGTTTATAAGAAGCAAAAGACTGGACGCAAATGTCCATCAGAGCTGGTAAAAGAATTACCATACACCAGAGGATGGCCTGCCGTGCTGCAGCGCAGAAGACCCAGATGGTCCTTCACGTGCTGAGGGATGCATGGTGTGAAGGGAGCAAGGCGCAGAACCAGGATAGTGTGCTCTCGTTGGCTTTTTGAGAGAAGGAAGAAAGGAAGGGAGAGATGCATGCTAGCGTGTGCACAGAAAACTTCTGGAAGGTCACTTCAGGAAAGGGGTAGGGGGCATGGGAAGGAGGGACACTTTTGCGTTATCAGAATGTTTTTGCTGTGTCTTATTTTTTTCAGTTGAAAAAGATGTCCTCACCACATTAAGCTGCAGCTGTGCTGTTGTCTTTTGGAAAGGCCTCAGCGAAACCGTGAAAGAGGGAAACTGCCTCTTACCCCTCAGCTTTGGGGCCCACACGAAGTCCCCACCTGAGCCACTGCTGCCTGATTGTACTGCACAGACCGTGATGCACGGGGAGAAGGGCATCTTCTCAGCCCAGTACACACGTGCACACATATAGAGACAGAGGTACCTACAATCAAGACCAGAGTTTGATTTCATAAAACAAAACAGTGTACATGATAATGCCCCCTGCATTTTGGTATGTTCTCATTTCTTTTTTAAATTCTGGCCACCTTGCACTAAGTTGATTTCATGATCCTCTAATGAGCAAATCTGAAATATACTGCTATAGACTTTAGATTTTCTGACCCTGCCCCTATCCCATTGTGGCCTCCCTAGGCTGTCTTCCAGTCCCTCAGGTCCCTGCCATCAGGGGCTTGCTGAGTGACTCGAATCTCTTCCCACAAATTTGCATTTTATAGACCTTTTGAAGGGTAGCCTCAAGCCAAAGGGATGACTAATGCTGGGAATTTTAGACACCCTGTGGCCAATAGGAAGGCCCTTTGGTGCCTCTCCAGAAACGCCCTAGGTGGCTCTTGAGTGCCCCTTTGGACAAGGGCAAGGCCCTTGCTTAGGAACCGAGAGACACTGCTGCTCAGCTGGGGGCTCACCCCAGTCAACTGCCAAGTTTTGAGACCCTTTTTCAAAGTTTCACTTGACTAGAGTTTCCAATTCATTGGATTTGGGTTGGGTTTCAAATTGGCTCTCATTTCTCATCCTAATTCAAGGAAAATGATATGGCAGAAATCGAGGCCTCTGAAGAAGACGCAAGTTCTGGCAGCGTTGGAAGCAACGGCCTTCCTCCACCCTCCACCCCTCCTCCTCTTCTTGCTACGGAAGCCCACATCTGGCCAGTTTTCTGAGTATATGGGTGTGACCTCACCTCACTTTTCTGTTGAAGGCCCTGCCTTCACCAGGCCTTCAGGATAACTGAGTCACAGGGGTAGAGCACGGTCAGAGAAAGGGCCTCTCCGACTTCTCAGTGATCCTGTCCTTCCTTCATCTCTCTAGGGAGTGACTCTGAAATTAGACCAGGTCTCTAACTGATGCTGACAAATGCTACTGCCCCCCTCCCCATGTGAGATACCCAGGGCCTCTGTGAAGAGGAAATTCTGCTTTTCACTTAGCTGTCACTTGGCCCAAACCATTCAAAGGTAACACCTAGTTAATTCACATTCTCCTGCATGTATTCCTCAGAGGTCCCTCTTTTTCAATTTTGGTATGTTGGCTTGAAGAAAATAGGTCTGTTTCCCCTTTTTATAGCAGCTTAATTCTGTCCCAAGTTGCCAAAAAAGTGTTTATGGAACTACGCACAGTTCCTCCAGGGAGATTTCCAAATCGACGCAGAGCTCCTGCGAGCCCACACGCACGCGCTGAACTGCGCCGCCAGCACACCCGCTCCGGGATGCTGCCCGAAGAGCCAGCCCAGCCCAGAGCCGCTCCGGTTGGGGCATCTTCCAAACTTGCAGTCGGATGGGTTTATCGGGGAGCTGCGGCCTCTAAGCTGTACTTTTCCACTTGCACGTGGCTGGGAGAACTGGGTCTGGCTCTCCCATTGATAATAGCCACTAAGAGGAAAAGACTTCGCAGATATTAGCTAACAATTGGATGTTTTCATTTTGCTATGATTTTCATCAGTGCACTGAGATACTGCTTCAAACATGTGCATCATCTTTATGGAAAATAATAATTACAGTAAGAATTGCTTTATCTCTGAGGGCCTTTATTGTTGAAGAGGGCAAGATTACTCCAGTTTCACAAAGGACTCATGCTTTTCTGGGTCCTGTGGGATTAATTGGCGATTTCAGTCCAGTCACAATTGGGAAAATTTCCACATCATAAAATCTATTGCTATAATGGACAGTAATTGGCCTCCTTGTTGACAGTCCCAGAAGAGAAAGTTCTGGGCCCCAAGACTTAGTGATTTGCTAAAGAGTTGAGACAATAGGTGGGAAATCATGCTGTTGCAACCCAAGATTTGCTCTCTTCTGGGGATAAGGGAGTATCCGGGGCTGTAGGACTGTCAGTGTCACAGGCAATCCATTCAGAAATAGCAAAAGGCCTTCTAGTGTAACAAGAAACTTTAAATAGAGTCAGGAAGACCTTAAGCATACTCCAGCATTAATAGTCTTTTAACTTAGGGAAGAAACCACTGAATTTAGTTGGTGGCAAGGCCGATAGAGGGGATAGATGAAAGAGCTAGTTCTCCTGAAGTAAGTGTGTTTGACCATATTTCAGGAAAACAGGCTAATGGCTCTCTTTCTATGCATTGTGGCTGGCAGGCTATTTGCATGGACCACATTAGTCTTCGGGAGAGGGAGTAGGCTCTGCCACACGGTGAGGTCTGAATTAAAGCTTTCACACTCGGGCAGCACTGAAGGCTGACTCATCTCATTATTAGCTAGTGCCAGCCAATTTCCTACTAAGTGCGGTCTGATGTTGGTGTGAGGCAGCCAGCAGCAAGCTCTTAAGTCATCCCAATATTTTCTGTCAGATTCAGCACCAGCTTTGAGAAAATGTCTTAAATGGATGATTCTTCTAGAAGACCATTACAATAAGACTCAGAAAAGACCAACAACCCCTCAAAAGTCTGTTGGATCTGAAGCATGCAGAAATTACCCCCCCCCCCCCGCATATACCATGGACTATCTTATTTCCCCCTTTCAGACCAATATTTATAGTGCAACCATGGTTTCACAGGCCTGAGCATCCAGGGAACAGGGATGAAAAGAACTCATCTCTGGCTCTGAGATCCACCTTGGCGCCGACCCTCCTTCCCACTCCCAGCCCAGCGCAACCTGCCTTCTCCTCTGCTCCTGGGGGCTTCCCCTGACTCTGCTCTGGCCGCGCCTCTCCGTCTGCCCAGTTGTTCATCTGACCACTTGCATGTGGTCGCCAACGATGGAACCGTTCCCTCGGAGGCCGCAGCTGTGCTTCCACGTCAACCACCCGAGGCTGAGCCCTCCTCCTCAAGCAGGGACGCAGATTTTTATTGTGCCCCTAGCTGGGAGATTAGCCCTCAGTTTCTTACAGTCACCTTTTATTCCTTGTTTACCCTCTTTATACCCAAACTTGAGTCAAGCTCAATGGGAAGGCGCTGGGAGCTGCGCCACACAGTGCCATGCCGGACTCAGTCCTCCCAGCAGCCTGCAAGCTCTGTGACAGCCGCGACCACCTCTGGGTGGGCTTTCTGCATCTGGGGGCTCCATCCTGGGGCTGTCACTGCAGTGGGTGTCAGTTTTCCCTCCCAGGCAAAACCTCCCTAGCCCCCCGCCCCACACACTGATATGAGCCCCTTCTCTGCCCGGCACCCTGAATGCCCACAGGAGCCGCTCCCTTCGCCTTTTGGGAGCATGGTTCTGTTTCTTGTTATGATTCACACAAATGAGCATAGGGTGGAGTCATATCTTCCAAGGACCCGAGTTCCAACCTCCGCAAGGAGGGTGAAAGCCATAAACTGTCAACTTAGCTCCACCCATGAAGCACACTACCCTGGGTTTTGTGAATACAATGCTGTCGAGTGATGTTTACAAAGTACAAGTGACATGGTATCTAACAGATTATATGTAAATGCAAGTTTACGTACTTTCAATTAAGAGAGAGAGGCTGGAGAATGAAATTTAAAAAGGAAACCAACCTGCACATTCCCAGGATGAAAGTGGGGGGCTCCCACTCACAGGTGGGAAACCGCACAGCCATGCCTCTGGTCTCTGGCTTGGCCGGCGTGCCCACGGAATAGGATGGGGTGGAAGCAGGGCCCATGCTATTGAAACCATGTTGTCAATGCCTGGATTGCCCACCCGCTTGATCTGGGAGCACAGGTGGTTCAATTCTCGGAAATTAAATGCAGGCACAAGGAGACCCCACTGAATGTCTTTGTTGGAATCATCCCACTATCCAGGTTGAGGAAACGCGCTCAGGGTTCTGGTTTCCTAAGTAACTTGTGCTCGTCAGTCTCAAGGACCTCGTGCTGTTTCTTCCATGGAACTTGATTAACGAGTTAGACGAAGGACCAGTACACAGTACAGGTGACCAACAGGGTCTGAGCGGGCTCAGACTAGTCAAAGCAATTAAATGTGTGAACGGCACTATTTATGCAGTTGCAGGGCTGTAAAAGAAATGGCTGTGCTAAGCAACAGAAATCCGTCCCTGGAACACCAAGGCAAAGGCCCACTCTTCCTAAAAGCGAATGGGTGTCCCCTTCACCACAGGAGAAGACATCACCAGCTCAGAACATTAGCCCAGGTTGGGGTTCTCACAGGACCTGCTCTCCCGAGGTGGTGAGCAGGGCACCAGCGAGGCCCACTGACAATTGCTGACGCGATTTACTAGGGAGGGAAATTTGGAACTGAACTTCACCGTTGGGATTTACTTGCATTTGAAAGCAATGCAGTTAGTAGTCCATCTTTCAACACTGAATGTATTTTCTCCACTTTTCTATCTTTCTGATGAATTAAGGGGTTATTTAAGGTGAGGGATTGAAAACATTAGCAGCTGAATATCTTAGTGGATCTGCTTGCCAGACATGGCTGGATGGAAAAACACAGGGGCCAATTTTACATCATTTCTCCCCACTTCACATCAGCCACAAACTGCGAGGTTTTCCTCGTTCAACTGTGGGGGTAATATGGCTTCCTTGCCCTCTGCGTCTCCAAGCCGTTTTGAACAAGGTCTGCTAATTGAATTCAGTTGTTTGCAGTTTTAAACGTTCCGTGTTTTCCACAGAGCAAGAATATATTGAACTCATTTAATCTGTCATCCAAGAAGAATTGGAGCCTGCATTTTTATTACCAACTGACTTGCGTTCACCTTTATCCTAGATTTTTTCTGAAATGTTTACAATGTAATTAAAAACAATCAAGTCAAATTATCTATCTGAATTTGTCCCTTTTGGGGAATATTAAGGAGGAGAAAAGGTGTTACCATTACTTCATTTTGCCCTAGCATTTCTGCCTTCTACACAGAAATATATCAAGTATCTGGTCACCAAGAGCATTCTGTAATGTCACTGGTGATTTAACAATTACAAAATATTGTAATTAAATGTTTGAATGCCCTCTTACATTGTCCCATTACAAATGATTGTGAAACTGGATTGATTTCAGCGGCTTAGAAAGGCCGTGGCTTTTGTGATATTGTTTCCTGTGATACACACCTCCAGGGAAAATTAGGATCTGAATCCTGAAGTCAGAACCGATTAAACCCTTGCATTTCCCCTCAGTCCAGCGTAAGATGAGCACACTTTTCAGGCATGGCGCAAGCAGACTTGTGAGGTCTCTGGGGCTCAGTGCCTCTAGGCTCTGCATGTCTACTGCCAGCTGTGAAAAAGCATTCCCTGGGAATGGTCGCATCTTGGGGAAGGAAAATGATAACGCACAGAGGCAGGGGCCACCGTGGGCGGTTCGGGGCACAGTGCTTGTTCAGCATCAGGTTAGCTGATGGTAGGGAAGCCCAGCTCCCTGGCACAAGAGCTTGATGTTTTGATGGTCACAAAGAGGTAGGTAGCTAAGAAGTTGTGGAGCAGAAAATGAAACCTCTGTATTAATTGTCAGAAGGGAAAAGGGGCTTCCGACAGAATTTGCCTTTGGGCTGACAGAACTCAGGAGCAAATGCTGAGGTAAGCCGTCAGAGAAGAAATGAGCAGGCAGGGGCCACTGATCAAGCTTCCTTATTCTTAAAGTTAGTTTTAATGATTCCCCAGATGATTTATAGAAACAACGCGAAGGTCTTGCCTTTTCTCCTCTAGGGACTTGAATGTTGTGTAATTTTGCTCCATCTGACTTTTTCCCTGACTTTGCTGTTAAATAAACAAACGACGCCGGAAACCTCCAGGATAATTAAGATCTCACAAATGAGCTGTCAAAAGAAAACGGCCTCCTCTTCCCGGGAGGACTGCTGCCCACTGTCTGCTTTGGAGGGTTTTTGAACAGCTCTGCCCCACTGAGTGATAAATGCCAACCCCAAATTTGCTACTCAGAATGTTCTGATTTTTTTTACAAAGGGGATTGTGTTTTGCATTTTCTTTCTTGACCTAAAGTGCACGGTCTTTGACATGTAATATTGATGCCAGCCTCTTTTATCACTCTTGATTTATAAAGCAGTCAGCAACTAGGTCGATAGCACCAGAAATGAGCCCAGACAGGCCAGGCGATTGTAGTGAAGGAGCCCGCCAGCCCCTCGCCAGTGTCTTGACATCCGGGCCCCCCACCTGCTAGGAGATCTGTTTACCAATATCAACTCTACATAACCTGCTCCTTCTCTTTTCTCCTCACATCAATATATGTCCAGGTATTAATAAATCTTTAAGACGAGCCCAAATCCTTCTAGACATTTCCCCAAAGTCCAGCAAAGAGTGGTGTTTTATTTTTACATGTGATTTGAGCAATAATTAGCCAATTCTTTCTCATTAATGCTGTCTCATTATTAGCCAAGCAGAGCACTACAGCACATCCTTTGTATTGACAAAGGGATATTTCGTTTGATGTCATGATCCTTCTTAAGGGAATCACGTTCCAGATGTGCACCAGGACCATCCCAGAGTCAGATGGGAGGTTGCTGCCGGCCTCCTGGGCTGAGTGGAGACAGCCTGCCCTGGCCAGCTTGAGGGTGCTGGACAGGCTGTGCCATCCTCCCCCCATGTCTGAGCTGTGGTGTAAGAATTTTCCAGTGGCGATCAACCCCAGCAATGTGGTTCCCCTCGTGGTTGGATATCTGAACTGAGACTGCAGTACCACCAATAGCCTGGGGCAGGAGGAGGACAGACCATTGCCCATCAACCAGAAGGGCATGTGTGGGGGATCCGGGAAGAGAAGTCAAGGAAGTACCAGGCTGCCCTAGGTACTTGAGAAGTACTTGGTCTTGCTGATCATGTGTTCCCAGACCACAGCATCTCCAAAGGAGGAAGCAACTCAGGCCTCTCACAGCCTGGAAAGCCAGGCTGCCCCAAGACCCGAGGGTCTTCTTAAGCCAGCCTCTGTCAGCTCCAAACTTGCCACCCACAGGTACCACCAGGCAAAGGCTCTGAGGCCCAAGAGGGACAGCAGAGCAGGTGGGTGAGGGAGAGTTCAGTGGAAGGGACCAGAGAATGTGGAAGAGAAAGAAAAGTGGGTGGAAAAGCCAAGGGTCTCCAGAATTGGAAGAGTTGGGATGGCCTGAAGGAAAAGGCCAGTTTGGAAGGAAGCCAGCACAGGGAGGACCGTTCACAAGCCTGGCAGACACTCAGCCTGAAGGGCTGGTCCAGGCAGCACCCCGAGGCCCAGAGCACAAGGCCACTGGCCCACGGGGGATAACAAAAGCAGACTCTGCTGGACTCAGCACCACTTTCTAACCCAAGGGGTGCTTGCCCTCAACCAGATTCTCCATCTTGGTGCTTCTGGTAAAAATCCGATCATAACTTCCGAAGCCCAGTCAGATTTACAACAGGAGAAGGCTGGAATCACGGGAATTGAGCTGTTCGTTACACCTGCCCCGCCTCCCTCCCCCAGCCATCACCCAGCAGCCAGCAGGTTTACGCTTAGAAATCCTGAGCTGGGCTGAAATGCACCTTGTCCCGAGACTGTGGAGATAAAACAGGATTTAAAGACAATGCGTTTTCTTCTGGGCAACCTTATCAGGACTGACTGCTCTGGGTTTTCAGCTAAGTGTGAATGTGAAGGGTAATTACCATCGTGTGTTACCTGCGATTACAGGGTTGTATTCCAACTAATGACACCAGAAGAACCAAGCAGTGGTTAATATTTAATCAGTCTCTTGGCTTAACAATTGGATAAATGAGGTGTGTAATTACTCAATTATAAAAGACATTTCGGATAGGAATGGCGCTGTTATGAATCCTGAAGGTGAAACCTTGTGAAAACACACCCCGGGTCATTGCAGGAATATTACCAGAGACCACCCTCCGCAGAGGGTCTCCTGGAGGAAACTGTAAGCACAGATCTCAAAGGCTTTTCCAGGGTGGACTTCCCCTCCTCCTCTGGGGCGCTCAGTCTTGAACATCAGGCCGATATTTTGTTGACGTCACAGATAGCTATCACTGGAGTATTTAAATGCGCCCCAAGAGACGAGCACCAGAGTTTTCTTAATTGCATTCTAAAGGTGAGTCAGGTTTAGTGGCCAAATGTGCTGGTGGAGTTTTGCTTGTTCATTTATTTTTCATTTGGGGAATTGACAGTTGACAGAGACTAAGCCCAAACCCAGGACAGTGAACACCTATGCCACCTTCCTGGGGTTGTTTCTACACCCCCCAGTCTGTACCACCGCTCCCCGCCCTGGGAGGCACTTGTCTACCAAGGGAGCAGCCCACATCGTCCCTGCTAGAGGATGCGATTGGCAATCACCGTGTGGTCTAACTGGGTGCTCCGGTTTCTCCTGGTGCTCAGAGCTCTTCAGCGGAACATCCTGCGTGCGCATTGAGGGGCTGCAGCCCCCAATTTACTGAGTGTTCTTCCACTGCCGACACCTGGAAAACACAGTCAAGAGTCCATTAAAAGCACCCGGCACATTTTAGCACCCAAACTAGAGCTGTTATCGACCGGGACGATGGCAGATCTGTGATCTGAAGATGAGTGATGTCTTGGGAATTTATCACGGTCAGAGCCATGTCCCTCAAGGGTCATTCATCAGAGCTGCAAAGAAGCCCTTCTCCCACATGCCATTTGTCCATCATTTGAAGACTCACCTGAATTCACCTGGCCCAGCGATGCGCTGTTAGCAGCTTGGAAGGCCCGTCCCCATCTCCCCTACCGGGCAGCCCAGCCTCCATCCCTGTCCTCCTGGACTTGGGGGCCCCCAGGCTTCACGGCCTTCCTTTCTTTCTGGGCTCAAGGGAAGGATTATTTCAGAAGCCCCTTTCGTGCCTCACCTGTTTAGCAACATCCCTCAGTACTGAGGCCAGCCTGTCAGCACATGCTCCAGCACTGGCAGGAAGCAGAGCCCTCCTCACGCCCGGGCCTTCTCCGAGGGCGACGGATGAGGGGAGAGGAGTCTGGGGACAGGAAGTCTCGGTTCATTTTGCAGTTTGAACATCCCCCTCAGTCTGAGGCCTTCCTCAACTTCTCTAGATAGGGAGTCACCTCCCCTTGCTCTGGGACACTGTTGCTTTTGCGAGGCTGAATGGTCTGGTGGAAGATTATGGGCCCAAGAGCTAGACAGATCCAAGTTTGAAAGCTGGCTCTGCCACTTACCCTGAATGTGAACTGGGGAGCAATTCGCCTTCCGACGCCTCTGTCCCCTCAGCCGTAGGGTGGAGGTTCCATCCGAGCGCTGTTGGGGGGAGGGGAGGCCCAGCCCCTGGGCAGGCTCTGTGGAGATGGTGGTTTTCTTCCCCTCATTTGGGTTAGAGTTATTAATTGGTGCCACAGACTATGAGTTCCTTGAAAGTGGAACTAGGGCCAGTTCATCTTGGGTTTCTGGCTCTTGATGCCTTCAAGCACACAGTAAGTACTCAATGAACACTAGCAATAATTGTCAGCAGTTTAGTTTTTCACAGTGACGCCTAGATCTTTCCTGAAAATCAAAGCTTCATGTTGTACCATCTCCTCTTAAAAGCTGAGAGAGGATACCTGACATGATCTCCTACACCTAACAGCTTGGTGAATAAATGAACTGCACTGAAGGCATGAGGAAGCCACGCCCCTCTCTCCGTGGCGCCATCGAGGCTGCCCTAGGATGCTCTCTGCAGGCACAGCACGTGGGCGGGGGTTACTGATGTCTGCTGTTAAAGCAGATCCTGTGACAACCCGCCTTGGCCCAGGCTCACAGCAGACACATCATAGGCAAGTCCGTCCAGAGCAGGTAGATCATCAAAAGTTCGCAATTAGAACCATCCAGTTCCGAAGGTTTTGGCTTCACAAAGGAAAAGCAGCATCTTAAGCAGAAACTCAGGGGTCTGGCACAGAACATCCCTTAACACATTTGCACTTAAATTGTTGGGGGTGCTAGAGGAAAAGTATTTAAATCTTAATAATCATCACTAACTAGTTGGAAAGAGTAAGCAAGGGAAAACTGCCACTACCTCGGGGAGACTTCAGTTGCTGGTTATCAGCCTGATCATGCGGTCCTTTCTCAAACACAGAAGCAAACGCTCCAGTGGCTCGTGCCGCAGTCAGAGGTCTGGCCAAGGAGGAAGCCCAGCAGAGGACGAGTGCCAATGTCTTTGTGATGGGTCCACGTGGTCCCCTCTCCTCTCATCACATGTGCCCCAGCGCTCAGGCTCCCTGGTCTTTGTCACCAGGCTGCTGTTGAAAGAAAGTTCTCAGCTCAGTCAGTCATGCTGGGATGAAGCAAGGCCCCTGGAAGACAGTTAATCCTTTCCCCATCAAATCCCCAACAACAATCTGGGTTTGTTTAGCTGTTGGGTATGCGTATGTCAGTGCTTTTTCATCAACACTAAGGGAATCGCTCACTTTGGCGGTGGCCAGAATGGCCATGACAACTGGGCGCCCGGTCACTCCTGCTCACAGGGGATGGCCGCATCGTACCCTTTGTACTAGAGGAAGCCGGTCATTGCTCTGCATGGTCCGCGGGAGCCGCAGAGAGAAGCACAGCAAACTTGTACGGCACCTACTGTGCACCGAGCACCAGGCCGGGGTCCTTACCCATATCAGCTCCTGAAACTTCACAGCGTCCCTCTGAGGTCGGCATTTTTATTACTCCCACTTTACACACGAGGGAACTGAGTCACTGAGAGGTTAAGTAACTTGCTGTCAAGTAGTTGTTACTGGATTCAAACCCAAGAGCCTACTGTGGCGCAAACACGCCCGTCACACTCAAGGCTCCCCAACACAAGCACCCGCCCCCCTGAAGCCCCCACCCTCCGGTCTGCAGGCCTTTCCAGAGTCTTGGTGAGCTGCAGGGGCCTGAGAGGCTCTGAGAGCTTCTGTCCCTCTGCTCTTTCCTCCTGAGGCCATCACTCCGCATCCTCAACCACTGTCACCCGACCTGAGGTAGCCCGATGTCACAGACCCCCTGCTCGAGACTCCCTCACCTCTGTCCTGGCAGCTGTCCATCCATCCACCTTCCTGCACGTGGGGGCAGCACACTGGCACGTGGAGGAGGAGGAGAGAGGTGGTTTCCTGTATAACCCCAAGGGAGGTACAACGAGAGGGACGGCAGGAATGTTTCCTCGTTTGTATCATGGACTTTTGTAACGTTCTCTCCCTGCTGATTCTGGAAAATAGACTCCCTGAGCATTTCCGCATGATGCTGAACTTTTCTGAATCATTTTCTACAGTAATATGGGAGGTCTCAGATGAAAGTAGCAGGAGAGAGGAGAGAAAAGGGGTCTCCAGCAGGCATTTTGAAGAGGCGCGTTCTCTCCTGTCATCATCCCAGAGCTAAGCCATCCATCCCAGAGATCGCTGGTGACACATAATTTAAGAAGTCTAGCAAAGCTGGTATCTCTTCACTCTCTCCCTTTCAATGTCCCCATTTTCTCGTCCACTCCTCCATTCCCACTTCAATTCCACACCATTCTTCCCTTCCCCCATTGCCATCTGGGCACTGACCCTCACCTGGAAACCTGCGCTGGCCATTGTGACGTACAGTTGTTTATCTCAACTCTTCCAAACTGCCTGCTTTGGCATCTTTTAAGGGAGGGGCATCATTTGCCCGTGGCTAAAAATAAAGATGTCTCTTTGCAGCAAGCTTCCTATTGATCAGTGTATTAGTCAGGACAGGTTGCCAGTGACGGAACTTCAACTCAGATTTCCTCAAACCAAAATTAAGGTGGGGGTGGGCCAGGTGTTGGCTCTCCCAACCGAAAAGTTCAAGCAACACCCTCCAGATGCCCAAATGATGTTATCAAGGCTCCATCGCTTGTTCTACCCTTGGCTCTGATGGGTTCATTCTCCAGACAGACTCTGCATGGGGAGGCAGGAAATACGCTGGCAGCCCCAAGCCTGCCCAAGCCTCATATCTCACAGCTGCACAGAAGGAGACACGGCCTCCCAGGTGGCCAGCAAAGGTCCTGGGGAGGATCTGGGGTCCTTGGTCATGGGTTTGGGTCATGAGTCCACTGTGCCCAAGGGTCAGGGTTGGCGTGGTGTGAGTAGAGAGAGCCCCACCCAAAGCAAACAGGAATGCACATACTACAGAGAAATGGCTCCCTCAAGGACAGCGTGCTGGACAGACAAACCAGGTGTCCATTCCAATAACACAGTCTCCTAAGCTTCCTCTGGCCTCCTTGCACCTAGAACAGACTTTCAACAAGAGGATTTCATCTTTCCCAACCAAAGAGCGTGCCAGGGATTCCTGCTGGGGGGGCCTGTGCATCCCCCTGAGTTTGGAGGGCGGGGAAACGAGGCACTGATGTGAGTCTTTCCTCAGGAGTGTGGTCACAGCTGTGGTGTCTCTGACACTCCCAGTGACCTGAGGCTGGAATGACAGGCTCCCCCTGGAGAAAGGGCAGGTGGCGGGGGACTCTGGGAACAGGGGCCGGGCTGAGATGTCTCCACGTCCCAGGCTCATTTCCAGCCTGGCCAAAGTTCATGTGTCAGATCCTTTCCCTTCTGATGGAAATATTTCTTAGGCTTTTTCAAAGGCCACTAGGCCCTTCCCAGCACCCTCACGGGGAGGAGACTTCACGCTCCTGGAGCCTCGCTCGGGGGTGGGGCCCTGAGGAGCTTCAGGGTACTCCTTGAACAGCACCCAGGGTGGAGCTTGAGGGCTGCATAGCCTACACCTTGGGCTTGGAGATGCCGAATCTGAGCAAGTGAGGGCCTATCATGAACCTTGCCCGGAACTGGCCACTTCTCACACTTCCTCTCATCTGAACCTCACAAAGCCCACAGAGGTGGGTGTCGTGGGCACCGCACCCACAGATGAGGGACCGAGGCTCTCGGAGTGGAGGACCCTACCTGAGACCACACGACTGGGGGCAAAGAGACAGATCAGGTCTGGCTGGTTCAGAGTGTGGCTTCCTGCTTGCTGTCTTCTTGCTCCACTGCCTCAGCTGTCCCCTGCAATGAAACCCTCCTCCACATTCGGCCATGCACTTCTCCTGGGACAGACCTCCCTCGGAGTTCATGTCCAGGTCTCAAGGTTTGGCCTCACTTGGAGTGGAATCAAGATTCGCCAGCTCAGAGGAAGGTGGGCCGGGCTCCAGGGTCTACTGGAAGTTTTCTACGTTTCACTTACCTCCCTCCTCTCTATTGTCAACATACACACATGTAACACACTCACACTCACATGCTCATACATATGTGTGCATTCACACATGTACACAGACATGCATGTGCACGCACATACACACATGCACATACATTCACACAAGTGCACACATGTGTATACACACACACTCACGCACACACATGGCATTTCTGTCTGACACACAGGAGGCTCTGGGGTGACCCAGGTCTGCATGGCCTCTGTGCACGTCGTGTCTCATCTGTGATCCTCTCTAGCAATTTCCAAGGGGGAAGTGATACCCCAAGCCCTCACGTCCTTAGAGCGAGAAAGGAGTATAGAAATACCGTGTACACTGGAGGGGCGGCATTCGTCCTCGTCACACAGCCAGGTCTAGATCGGGTCTCCTCAATCCCGTCTGCAGCCCTCTTCCTCCGTCCCGCACCACATATCACCCCTCACACCTAAGACTGAAATGTGCAGCGCCTTCCAGTCCTAGGTCCATGGGCACAAAGCAGGCACAGCCGAGCTGCAGATACCAGATCGCCGGGGCCTGGAGAGCACCCGGCCTGCTTCCCACCCCACGAGGACGCGGGTCCCACCCCGAGACTCCGATCCCATTGGCCTGCAGGGCGGTGATTTTTTAAACTTTCCAGGTAATTCTGAAGTGCAGCCAGGGCTGATTACCTGAGGCCAAGTTGACGGCCCCTAGCAATGAGATCTCAAGTTCAAGGGGGCCTCGGTGACCTCCATTCTCCCGCTCCCTCACGTTCAGCCCTCCAACTGGCAGTCCTTGGACCCTTCCATGTGCCTAGGAGGAGCTCACAGCGGGAAGGGAAGGGGGACCATGAGCAGCGTTCTCAGGAACTGAATGACGGGCTGCAGGAGAGCGGAGGAAGCGAGGACCTCCTGGGAGACTTTGGGAGCACCCAGAGGAGGTGACACTGGATGGGGACCTGGAAGCATGAACGTGGAGGGACTAGCCAGGGTGAAGTCACGCTGGTAGGACAATGCTGAAAACATGAGCGCCTGGAAGTATGGTGTCGGGGGGGACACGTGCTGGGGGCGGGCTGTACCGGGTCCTCCGTACCCCTGGGGCAGTGGGGAGCATGGGGATTTGTTTTTCAGGAAAGCATGAGTCTCTGGTGTTTTTCCTTTCAGACCCTTGACAGTGTTAAGGGTGAACTCAAGGGCAGGGAGTCCTCCAGGAGGCTGTTACATTAGGTCAGAAATGACGGAGGCCTGGGCTGAGAGACTGGCAGTGCCACTGAATTAGAGACGTCACTTCCTCCATCAACAACTACGTGTCACACGCCTGAGCGCTGGGGAGAGAGCTGCAGACAAGACAGGTGGGCTTCCCGCCATCAGAGAGCTCAGCTCCTGGAGCAGCGCTGCCTACAGAACTTTCTGTGAAGATGAAAACGCTCTCACGTGTGGCTATTGAGCACTTGGGATGAAGTGAGTGTGGCAAAGGGACTGAATCTTTTATTTCATTTAATTTTTAAAATTTTAAATAGCCACACATGTCTTATGGCCACCATATTGGACAGCACAGGCTGGAAGGGGTGAAGGTGGATCTGGTAGGGTTTGATGACAGGTTGGATCTGGGGAGTGAAGGAGAGGACAGAATGGAGGCCAACTTCCAAAGTCCAGCTGGGGGAGCTGTGTGGATGGCGATACCGTTAACAAAGGTAAGCAACGCTAGAGACCGAGGGTTGAGGAGGAAGCTGAGAAGGTGGACTTTGACAGGATGAGGCTGAGGGCCTGTGGGTGGTCCAAGTGGTGAGCTCCTCCTTTGCACAGGCTTTCTCTTTCCTCTCTGCGCCCCTCCCCCACCCCTCAGTCAATGCCCCCGCTGGAGGAATGCAGAAAGTGTGTCGGATGTTCGGAGCGAGGAGGACCCCACTCTGGCTCGGTGGGGGGGTGAAGCCAGCACACAGAAGCAGCTGGACTAGTCCAGGGACCTTACCCTGTGAGCCAGCACAGTGGTTTCCTTCTCCCCCACTGCCACCCGTCTCTGTTCCTGGGAGGCCAAGCTGGGTGGGAATGGGTAAAGCCATTGAACAGTGAACGGGGCAGATGGATGGTGAGGGGCAGAGCAGCGAGAGCCCAGACAGTGCGCAGCCTCAGCTCTGCTCCTCCCCTGGGAGGTGATCCAAGTGCCGGGGGAAGGCGCCAGCAGCTGACACAGCGGCATCAAATATGTGCTCAATTAAAAATGTAAATTGTTCCAGGCGTGCAGCTTTGTAAATGTCAGCAGGTGAGGCACTGGAGTAATTGCCATGCTGTCTGGTTCTGCCCTGTCTCTGCAGAGATTTTCTGTGATACTGCATTGAAACGTGTGCCATGGCAACCCCTGCCGTAGGTAAGCACCTTGCACACAGGTTACGGAAACAGGGCCCATAACCAGGTAGGGATGCGGAGAAGAGCTTAGGAAGGGAAAGAACTGAACCTGCGCCACCTTGAAACTCAGCACAGAGAAGCAAGGCTCTGTCCGCTGACTGAGGAGGGCGGGAGCCAGCTCCAGCATTCCCAGGAAACCTAGGGATTGGATTCTGCAGCCTGAGGACCCTCCCACGCCTCTCCCCACCTACTCCTCCCTCTTTCCTCACTTCTTGTCTGAATTGCCCTTCCTCCTTTCCCAGGGCACTGTCCTTGTCTTCTTCTCTCCCTTGGTCTTCCTTAGAGAATTTCAGACACCGGAAGTTGGTAGCGGTGGCCCTGCTCACACACACCACCACTGCGAGCCTCAGTTTCATGGCCTGGGAATGAAAGTCCCAGGGCCAGGTCCACTGTAGATCGCTCCCGATCACCGTCCAGCTACAGATGGCTCCCCATCACTGTCCAGCTGTAGATCACTCCCCATCACCATCCAGCCACGGCCAGAGCCACTGTCCCTTCACTGTCCCCAGCTCTGAAAATAGGTTTTACAGGCAATTTTCCCCAAGGTTTCTAGAAAAACAGAAAATCCCTAGGCACCCAAAAGAATCTGGAAATTTTTTTTCAGCTCTTTGGTAGAAAATTTCACTGCCATTGTCAAATCATTTATTTGCTTCTCAGTTTTCTCCTGGAACTAGAATGTAAGTGCCAAGAATACAGCGCTTGTGTTCTGCTTCAGGACTATGTCCCTGGGGCCCAGGAGGTGCCCAGCAGAGAGCAGCTTCGTACATATCTACGGAGAATGGAGGAACCTGTCTTGACTTGGGTCAAGTTCTTCAACTCCTGCATTTGAGACAATGTCAGGCATTTGAGACGTGGCCCTTCCCACGAAATGCTGTGCTGAGATCCTGCTTCTGAACTTGCATGACCTTGAGAGTATCAGAGGGAAGCTGCCCCTTGATCTCCCCAAACAAACAAGAGGAGTTTGCTTGTTACCGCTGGCCGTCCATCATCGGCGTCACCGTCCCCTTCTCCTGGGTGGGAGTGGACACAGTGTGCTTTGCAGACAGGGCCGGCTCTGCAGACCATCTGCAGAACTTCTGCAGGGGTTAATAAGCCCCCCTAACAAAGTTTGTTCTGGGCATTTTGCTTTAAAAGCCTCATCAAGCTTTCGGTATAGAAAACCCCAAGTAGGAGGCAAACGCTCATATGGGGTTTCCTTTTGAAATTCCCCAGCAGTTGGTTAACCATAAACACAGCCACAGGGAGTCATGGTTAAAGGGGTGCGTTCTCAGGTGCATATGGTATTGAATTGAACATCTCGGCTGTGGCCTCTTGGAGTTTGTTCCTAAAAAATACCCCAAAATATATTAAACAGAGGCAAGTCTCTGAAGAAAAAGGTCAATCCAAAATTGCGTTTAATCAAATGCCGTCACTTCTCAGCTGGACATTGAGGGCATGTCAAGAGAAGGGGAAAGTGAACTAAGTTGGCAGGAACAAGCCATTCCTAAACCCAGCTCGTTTCCGTGAAAACAGGCATGAGAGTGAAAACATGATTTCAAACCGGCTTCTCCCCGCGTGACTCAGGGGTCGCCTTTCTGATGCTGATTTTCAATTAGTTTTATGGTTGGATGAATGGAGGCCCTCAGCAGGAGTCTGACCTCCAAGCGAAGAAGGAGCACATCTGACAGCATGTGAGCACCAAGCGGAAAGGAAACCGAGGCAGATATTTGGACGCATATTTTGGAAAGGGAGGTAATGTCCAATTAATCTTTTTTTTTTTTTTCCTAAGATTTTATTTTTTTCCTTTTTCTCCCCAAAGCCCCCCAGTACATAGTTGTATATTCTTCGTTGTGGGTGCTTCTAGTTGTGGCATGTGGGACGCTGCCTCAGCGTGGCCTGACGAGCAGTGCCATGTCCGCGCCTAGGACTCGAACCAACGAAACACTGGGCCGCCTGCAGCGGAGCGCACAGACTTAACCACTCAGCCACGGGGCCAGCCCCAATGTCCAATTAATCTTCACCAAACCTTCACCAAAACCGAGACAGATATTTGAAGGCATATTTTGGAAAGGGAGGTAACGTCCCATGGGTCCGTTTTAGAATGCATTCGTGTATGGGGAATGGGGAGGAAGTGGAATTTAAAAATAAAGCCGTCTACCTCACAGACGCGGGTTATGAAAGCACAGCTTCTCTTTCAGACCGCTCTGAAGTTCGAAAGTATGAATTACATGCACTCATTAAAACGTTTTATGTTAAACTCAAAGAGTAAAATTAGAAGCCATGCTAACGGCCCCGCCATGCAACAACTGGCCAGCAGATGTTGGAGCCTCATGGCTAAGAGATTACACGCTTGGAGCTGACAATTTACTGTATGTGTCCCTGGCAGAGAGGAGGGGCAGCAAACATGTGATCAGACTCAGAAAGTCTGCAGCCTGGGAAAAGGAACGTGCGAGTCAGACTGCCCGCCATGCTCTCAGCGCTGCACATTCTTCCACCAAACTGCTACTTCAGAGACTTGGGTGGTTTTCTCCTTAAGAAGGAAGAGTTAATCTTACCCACGTTCAGAGCCAGAGACCCGTCCTAGTAAACCCCAGGGAAGACCGACATCCTTCCAACCTCCTCCCTCACCACGAGGCTGCGAGATCCCGTGACCCACAAGCTAACTGGCTGTCATGCGAAATGGAGCTGTTCCTCACCGCTTTGAGGAGTGGGTGTGGATAGTAGAGGCCCAAGGCTGAGCCCTGCGGGCAGATGAGGTTAAACCCACTTTACCCTCTAAGGTCTAGAGAAGACTCTTGTTCAAGGCTGCATAAGCTGGTCAGCTTAGCCCTTTCCCAGCTCCTAGGGCCTTGGGAGACAGGTCCCCAACCCCCTTTGTCTTGTCTGCAGGGCTTTTTGCAGGCCAGGAGCATCAGTGACGGCCTAGGGAGCAAGTGCTACATGGGGCCAGGGTGGGCAGGAAGCTGCACGCAGTCCCGCACAAACATGTGCCATGCTGCCAGCCAGACCCCAGAGCTCTCACTGTGGCCCCCAGGGCTGGCCTGGATCCCAGGTCCAAAGGACAGGTCAGGAACTGCATAGCATTTGCACTTCTGCACCAAACGCTCCCATGACACCCTGGGGCAGATGAGCAGCAGGTCAAATCGACGACCTCCCCTCAAAACCCCCTGTATCTATTCATGGGATTCCCTGGACGCCCCATGGAAGGGCTGAGATGGCTCTCTCTCCTGAGACAAACTCTAGGACAAAGGTTTCTCCCCTGCCTCCCCACAGCCCCCGGCTCCCATCTCCCCACTGGAGAGCTTGGAGTTCACAGCCACATTCCTCGAGGGCGTTTCCTCAGCATCAGCCACATGGCTAAAGCCCAGTCACCTGCCGCTTTCTCCAGATTTTTAGATTCCCATGCCATTCTTTTTGTCACCTCAATCCACACTGGCTGTGGAAATCCACATACCTGGTATTTGTTTTTTGGGCACGTGACTTGAAAGGATAGGTCCTGAACCTTTTCCCTGGGGAGGCAGTATGGTGGCTAAGGGTTTCAAAGCCCAGCTCCTCGATTTTCTGGCTGTGTGACCTTGGGTGTTACCTATCCTCTGGGTGCCTTAGTCTCCTCATCTGTAACATGGAGATAATAACCATCCCCGGCTCACGGGGTGAAACGAGGCAAGTGTCAAGTGCTTAGAATAGTGCCTGACACACAGTGAGCCCTGACTAAACCCCAGTGACTGTTATTACTCCCGTAAGCCGGTGATAAATGGGCAGAGCCCTCTTGCCTAAACCTGGTTGGAGCCGTAGTCAGAAAATAGAAAGTTTTACATTATTTAAGCCCGTGCTGGTGGGTGCCGAGAGTCCTGAGTCACAGTAAACTGCAGTGCTGAGGGGTCAAGCCTATTCTGAGTCAACTGAAGAAGCTCTCGCTCACGTTTCACTGTAAGGACGGCTTTGCCGGGTGTGCTTGGGAGCAGTCGAAATAAGAGCATCTCATCAGTCGAGGAAATCTAGGTCTTAGAATCCAAAGGGACAGAAGCCAGATCGTAAGACAGCTGGACGGGCAGGAAACTGCCCACATTCTGGCATTTTCTTTGCATCCCCAGACTTTCTTGCACATCCTCAGGTGTCTGTCCCTTCCCAGGACAATCAGGCATAGCCGGCAGAGACGTGGTTCTTGACTGGGAAGCCGGTTCCAAAGCCTCAGGTGCACAGGCCCCGGAGCAGAGCCCCCGGTCAGGGAACACGCAGTAACCGCTGCTCTTTTGGAAACGAGCTGAGCTTCTGTGCTGCTCGGCCTGGTTGCTGGCTCGAGGGGCCTCGGGGGGCCAGGCAGTCTGCTGAGCCTGCGACCCCGCAGTCACACCTCCCCGGCCCCAGGGCTGTGCTCCCTCACGCAGTCAGGAGACGGTCTCTCCTAGCGGGATTGGGCGTTTTCCTGGGCGTCTGTGACTGCGCTCATCATCTGCCTGCTCACAGTAGTGTCAGTTCTGCTCCCACCTGTGTAAAATTCAGGAGCCGAGCTTATGCTGGAGCCCCTGGGGCTGCTGCTCCAGCTCCATCAGAGCAAGAACATCCGGAAAAGTATAGGCTTGAGGTTCTCGTTCACAGCTTTTCTAAGAAATGTTAAAACAAAAACGTAACTACTAAAATAAGAAATGTTCGTCTGTGTACCACCATCAAACTCCCTTCTTGGAGAAATGAGTGAACTGAGGCTCAGGGGCAGCTGATGGGGACAAGGCTCTGCCCCATCGCGGCCTGAATGGAATCTTCGTGACATGCTGATGCCCCACTGTGCTACGGCCACCCGCCCTTCCAGGAAACTCTTCCTGCTCCCTTGGCTTCTCCAGGGTCCCTACTGCCACGTAGCAGAGGCCTCTCTCCTGCTCTTCCTGGTCTCCTGGGAGCTCTGCACACCCTCCGGCTTGGGCACCTCCTCCTTGCTGTTCTCCATATCATCCTCCTATAGTCTCCCACCACATATACAGCGGCTCTCCGTGGGCCACCCTAGAGACACAACGTGGAATGACACCCAGCCCCAGCCTTGCACGAGCAGCACCTGGTCCCAGCCCCTGCCATCACACTCCCCGGCCTGGCCAGAGTCTTAGGCAGGAACTTCCTGGAATCGTGATTCCAGAGGTGGAAGGTCTTGGTGTCTGGTCACTTTGAGGACCAGACCACAGGGAAGAGGTCCTCCCAGTTTTTGGGATTTCATCGGATGCTCTAGAGCTGGGGTTCTGTCAGCTGGTCCCAGGAGTTGGGGTCCATGGAATTCTAGTGTTCCTTGAGATGTTCTGTGAAGAGCGGGCTCTGTGATCTAGGAGATGTGCACAGCACTGCAGACCCTTATTGCCTTTTGGAGCATTACAACCATGTTGACATATAGAAGACTCTAAGAGGGGCTGGCCCCGTGGCCGAGTGGTTAAGTTCGTGCGCTCCGCTGCAGGCGGCCCAGTGTTTTGTTGGTTCGAATCCTGGGCGTGGACATGGCACTGCTCATCAAGCCACACTGAGGCAGCGTCCCACATGCCACAACTAGAAGGACCCACAACGAAGAATATACAACTATGTACTGGGGGGCTTTGGGGAGAAAAAGGAAAAAAATAAAATCTTTAAAAAAAAAAAAGAAGACTCTAAGAAATTCTCAAGTAGAGACATTTGTTTAGCCCAGCATTTCCCTAACTTATTTGATCATAGAATCTTTTTCTTGCAGAACACAGTTGGAGATGATAGAGAACACTGGGCTATATCAAGGTCCTTCCAGTTCAATACACCAAGGTCTCTTCTCCTCTGGTCTGGTGGTGAGCTCTCAAAATTTGGGACAGACAGACCGATTTTTCAGAGACTAACAATTTCTGATAATTGCATGTTAGAAGCCTTCCTTCCCCACTCTCTCATAAGAAACTTAACCCCAAGGGAAAAAAATTAGTTTCTGGCCTCAAATGGAAGTAAACAGCTGAAGCTGATGAATTCCAGAAGCAAGAATTCTTTTTTCCTACACGCATCTATAAGAGAGCGAGCGAGTGAGAACAGAGGCTATGTAAATATAATTATTTCTAAGTAGAGTACCTTCAACATTTTCCATTAGGTAGCGAGGAGGTCATTGTGAGGCCAGCTGTCCAAATATGGCTGCTGATTCCCCTGAGTCAGCGAAGGATATAAAAAACCATCTTTGGGACAGAAATTTCTTGCCACACATTCTAGTAAGTATCCCCAAATGTATGGGATATTATGTTTAGGGTTGTGGTTTCCAAACTTTTTTCAAAGCATGAAAACCCCTTTTTTTACAAGAGAAATCCTATTAAAACCACTTTGCGCAACCCCCAGGCCAGCCCCTGAGGCATCTTCGGGAAACCCCAGGAATCCAGTCTGGAAATCTGTGGTCTAGGGCCTCGCTGCTCCAAGAGCAGGCCTCAGACTAGAAACTTCTGCAGCACCGGGGCCCCCCCCAAGACCTGCCAAATCAGAATCTGCATTTTTGCACCATCTCCAGGGGATTTGTGTGCACATTAAAATTTGAGAGGCTGATTTAGGGGATTTGCTCCTGAATATTTCTCCCTCTGTTGGATCATCCTAAATACCTAGATGAGGCTTCGTGAAAATTAATCTGGAAATTTTAGGCTCCCAACCCAGCTACGGTTCTAAGTAGGGTAATCCAGGATAGTCAGGTCATCTGCTCGATGCTTCTTGTCTGTCAAATCTAATCCGTACCCTCCCGTCACGGAAGCAGCGAGAGGAGCGTGAGGGCAGCCTCGAAAGAGGCCAAGGAGAGAGCAAAGCGGTTAAAAGCAGAGATCGTGAACCCGAGTTTCTGGGTTTGAACCGAACACTCCCACCTCCCCTCTGGGTGGACCTGAGCAGGTTAGTTAAGGTTCTGTGCCTATTTGTCCTCACTGGTCAGAGGTGGTGGGGACGATGAGGCACCCATTGAATAAGGCACACAGGATCGCCTGGGAGCTTGCTGAGAGCTTTCCTCCATGAGTCAGTAGGAGCCGGACCTGTGCAGAGGCCTCATGTGAGGCAGGCACAAAGAAAACCTGCTGCATCAAACAGATCGGAGCGGTCACATAGGACTCGCCACGGGGCCCTTTCAGATCATCCCACCACTTAGAGGATGATCCAAAGAACGAACACAATGGAAACTTTTTGAGCTGCATGTCACTTGTTTTTAGATTTAAAATCTGGAAAACCTGTTTCTATTGTTGCGGCTTCTGCACTTAATAGCTCAATGATCTTGTGCACGTCCCTTACAGCATTTATCTCATTTTCCCTGTCCAGGGTCCGAGCGATAATTCCCCCACCACTTCCAGCTCACAGCAGTCCTGGAAGCTTAGTGGAGGGAGGGGACACGCGAGGCTGGAAGCTTCTGGAGTGCACAGTAGAAGCCAATGCCAGGGCAACGCGTCCCCTCACCCAGCCCCTGACTCATCACCCCAGAACTGGAAAATAACTCTCGAGGGGCTTTCTTCCCTTCCAGGGCAAGGCTGTGGCAAGAAACAGCCAAAATAGGAAAGTGCTCGAAAGAGCCATGTACAGTCAGGATGTGTATTCTGGCCAGTGCCTCACTCAGGAACCTTTCTCTTTATTCTACAGAACACCAGCCAGAGCGCCTGCACCCCAGCCCTTCTTCCTCATCTGAGATGAAGGCGAGGCCCCCACTAGAGCCAAGACCAGGCTGCTCAGGGAGCCCACGGGCAGCGGGTGTTATGCACCTGAGCTGGGAGCCTTGCTGGGCCCGCGGGTGCCGGAGGGGCCACCACCTGGGCCGACCCCAGGGATCTGGTGTACCTGCTCCCAGGGCAGCTCCTCAGTGGGGGTGCTGGTGCCAAGAGGCCTTCTGCATCACACTTGGAGCCTCTGCAGCCTCTCTGGTCTCTTGGCACCATGAACCGCTTGATCTCAGTCCAGTGATTTGCTCTTATAAACGAGAGGGGAAAAAATTAAAAAGTTGTGACGAATAGACACAGGGAATTAGGTCACCCTAGAGATTCTAAGACATCGGCAAAGCTCTTCTTTGACATGACTGAGTTCAGAGACCCCTGACCACAGCCAGGCCCCGAATGTGGAGGCAGAGAAGAGTGAAGACCGAACAGGGCAGGCGGGAGGAAGGCCACGGTGATCCCCAGCTCAGGAAGCTCTGCGGGCGCTCGTCCTCCGCGGCGTGGGGCGAGCTGCGGGCCTGCTGGGGTGGTGAGCGCGCTGGACCTTCTGTTTGACCCAGGAGTCTGGGATCCTGATGCAGTAACGGAAGGGGGCTGCATCTCTTCATGTGATTCCGCGTCTCGTTCTCCCGGGAGCAGAACCGTAAGCCGCCCCACCCCCTGCTACATGAACTTCATCATCAGACTCCACTTCCTCGATTTTAATGTCAAGGTGGTGTTTACTGGGGTCATGCAGTCGCCATGAATTGTCCTGCGAAAACACCTCTAATGATGAGAGCTAGGCTTCCACTCTGCTGTAAGCCCTTAAGCCACTTACAAGACTATTTTTACTCTAAATGCATCTTTCTGTAGACAATCACCAGCCGCGGGGAACACATTTCCACCTCAGAGCAGCGGAGTGCATTTTAATTGAGTTAATTAAGAGCGGAGACAAGGGTAAGGATGAAAGGCCCAGTCCTGCTGAACTGAAGGCCGCTGGACGACCCTAGAGCAACGACCAGCTGACCCCGGAGCCAGGGCCGGCAGAAAGGGCCGCCACTCCCCATCCTGAGGGAGAAGGGAGCTGCCTGCCGTCTGGCTGCCGAGGGCCTGGAAGGGAAGGGAGCTTATAGGTGGCAGGTGCATTTAACGGAAAGAGGAACAAAGGAAAATAGAGTTGTGATGTGGTGGAATGAGCGCTGGTCTTGAGATTAGCTTTGAGGCAAGTTATTCAAGCTCTCTGTTTCCTGATCTACAATGGGTGTCATGATCTCTCTCTGCTGAGGTTGTGATGGAGGTAAGAGAAGAGGTTGCAGAAGCCATAAAGCACTACACAGCACCTGATATCATTCTTCAAGGCTGCCAGGGATCGTGCACTGACTAGGAGCCGGGCACTGTGCCGGTGATTTTACCGACGCTGTCTCCGTGCTCACAGCAGCCCTGAAAGCAAGGTAGGTGTTATCCCCATTTTACAGACGAGGAAAGCAGGAGCTTAATTAACTTGCGCAGGGTCACAGGCTGGCTCACGGTGGAGCTGGCTTTGACTGTGCCCTTCACCCTGGGGAAGAATGAGTTCATGCTGCGCTTTCCTGTGACTGCATGATGGGATCTGCCCACTGGCCGTAGAAGCGGAGCCCAAGTCCACGAACTAGCTCTCTCTTATGCGCGGCTACTCGCCCTGCCTCCGCCCCGCCCTCCCTCCGAGCCCCCACCTGGGAGTGGCTGGCGAGAGGCTCTGTTGTCACCCATGTGCCAGCCCTGAGGCACAGCAACGATGAGCTTGACTTGCAAAAGTCCTTCCCTCTTCCAGAATCAGTGCTCCCGGCTTGGTTAGATTTTGGATAGGACCAGAATGCTGAGCGATTCTAACAGGACATCTCATCCAGTCCCTGGTACTCGGCCAGCGCCTCTGTGGGTCTACATTTCCAGAGAGGAGAATGCAGACCTCACTCACATCCATTCTAGGATGGAAGAACTCCTTGTCACAGCGACTTCAGTCATCCTCCAAGTGCTCACTGAAATCTACTTCTTCCAAAGGGACATCGCGTGAAGAGAATCTCACCCCCATTGTCTGCACAAGGACCCCTGGGAGCCAGTCTCCTTTTCTCTAAGAAAAACATCCGTGACCCCTCGTCTGTGGGGCTAATGAGAGCACATTCTCAAAGAGCAGGCTCTGCGGGTTAACACGAGCACCCAGAGCTCCTCTCCTCGCCCTGCCCACGTCCAAGTCCATCCTGAGCAGCCGCCTGACCCCGCGAGATTTCCAGCCTCGCGAAGCCTCTACTGCGCCACCTACGGAAAGAGGGTCCTCACGTATGGCGGGAGCGGGGAGGAGGGGCTGCCGTAGGCAACGTTCCCACAGTGCCCGGCTCTGGGGGAGCTGAATAATTCGGAGATTCCACGGTTCGTGCGTTCATTAACTGGGGATGAAGTCGGGTTTTTTTCTAATTGTCCACATTATATTGCTGATTCTTCATCTGCATTTATAGATCCCAAATTTCCGGAAAGTCCTGACATTCTGAAAATCTTATCTGGAAATGTATCAGCCATTCCCCTCCTAGAGCCTGTGAGCATCGGAGAACAAAGCCGCCAGCTGGGCCTTTGCTCCATGGCTGGGTGGCAGTGGGAGTTTAGATTTATTGAGTACCTCTGTGTGAGGGGGTGATGCTCAGAGAGAGGCAGAGAGAGAGAGAGAGACAGAGAAATTTGCCCACTAACAAGCGAATGAGCTGGAATGAAATCCAGTCGAACTCCGGAGCCCAGGCCTCTTGCTCACACCCCCAGCTCCTCCGGCCTATGCAATCTGTCCATCTAATGAGTGTTATCAGGTCTGGGTCACATTGGGGAGGGGGGGTTGGCAGTCCACGTCCCCCAGGCTGCTCAGCCAACTGAAGGGAGCAGGAGCTCCGTTCTTGTCCTCTTCCTCCTTTTCTCCCCCTCCCTCGCCCCCTCCCCCTCGCAACTTTATTAAAGTACAATTACATCATTAACACAATAAACTGCACACATTTAAAGTGTTCAGTTTGGAAAGTCTTGCCATGCAGCCCCGAGGGCCCTCTCCTGGCCCAGCAAGGCAGTGGACTTGGTGCTGCCAGGCCCCTGCCCTCCTGGGGATTGTGGTCGTGGGCGGGGTTAAGAAGGACCAGGGCGCTGGCCACGACTTCCCAGGACCAGGCTTGGAGAATGATCCAGAAGCAACCAAATATTGGCCCTGTATTCATATTTCTAAGGTTTCTGAGAGAAACCGCTCTCAAATTGAAGGTGAAAAGGGAGAGGTCGCGAGAGAAGAGAGCAGAAACCAGAAGGCCAGTCAGAAAGGAGGGAGGGCTGGCGTAATGTGGATTCACCTGAACCCCAGCTTTAGTCTTGGTCCAATTGTAAGTTAACTCCTGCCTCCTAGACTAATTAAAGGCAAATCCCACAGGCCACCTGTTGTTTTAACCATTTTTCTTCTCTGGTGGAGACACGAGGACTCTGCAGAGGGAACACGGGGCAGCAACCAGTGACTGCCTGCTCCTGGGGGAAATGAGGGAGAAAATGAATGATGAACATCTTGTCTTCAGAACCTCATACATTTTTCAATACCAGACCCCAACAGCATTAGATTTTCCTCCTTAATTGGAATGCAGACTACTTGGTAACAGCACACGTGCGTTTACACTCCCCACGTGTGTGTTCTATTTTCTTATGGGGTCGAGAGGGAGGAGAGCAGACAGCCCTGGCCTCGTTCTGTTTGCATCTGCACGGTGTTAGGTACGGTGTTGGTTCTGTTTGGTGAAATCGCAGGCTCCCCTCTGCCCGTCCCCAGGGAAGCGGGTGACCAGGTTTTCCATGCGTATGGAAATGCCATAGCAACAACTGCTCTTCTGTTGTTCATTTCCAAACAGCTTGAGAACTGAGAGGGAGTTCACCAAACCAGGACGTCCATGAACGTGCCCAGGGACTAGTGCCATCCAGACAGGTGTCCCTGGGACCAGGGGACCAGGACAAGTGGCCGCAATATTGGCATTTGCATTACTTCACTTCATGTTGTCAATTGGATCCTGTTATCAACGGGCAGCTGCTGGAAACCCCGACGAGTGGTGTAAATTCAGATTGTGAATGACATGGACTGAGGACCTGATGCGGGCTGGTCGTTCTGCCGGCCATTTGGCACAGGCTGTCCTCCTGTTCAGTTGTCACAAGAAGCTGTGGAGGCCAGAGGAACGTGGCCTCTGCCATGGCCTCTCTGGGAGGAGCCGCGCCCACCCTTGGGACTTCGACTCCAGGCCTCTCCCTCCCCAGGGCCTTTGCCGACTTCACGCCGTCGTGGACCATGATTCGTGCCACGTCCTGGCACCACCGTGTACTATCCTAATGATTTTTGCCATTTCCACATACCACCTGTAGTCTGTATTCGCTCAATCTTTTTCCCTTAGATGGATTCACAGTTTTACTTCAATAAATTAGTTTATAAGGAAATTTCCTATTACGACACTAAATGGAAAAAGCACTATCATTTGTCAGACATAGAAGATAACCATAACAAATGCAATGAAAGCAAAACAACTATCACCAGATTTAGCTGTGGCCAGAGGAAGCTGTAGCCTGGGGCCTGCCCTCTACTGTCAGAAGGAAGATGAGCCAGTGTGGAAGAGATGCTGGCGACACCGGAGCGTGAGGCAGGGCTCTCTGTGACGTCCCCAAATGGGGATGGATGAATCGAGAAGGAAACTGTTTCTCACCAGGGACTCAGGGCTGCTTGCAGGGCTGGCCTCTCTCGACCCCTGAGGCTGGGCAGTTCCTCGCCTTGTCCTGGCCTCCCTTTCCCCTCAGTGCCTGCAGTGTGGCTTCAGTCCCTCGGGCCATGAGGACCTCCTGGTCATCCAGTTCTGTGGCTTCATCACAGTCTTCATCAGATTGTACCTCCTTGCAGCATGCAATTCCCTCCCCTCTAGAAACCTCTTTCTTTGGCTCTGGGACTGTTGCCCTGCCTTCCAGATCGTTCCTCCTGTTCACCCCCCCCACTTTGGAATTCCTCCCTCTCTCCTGTTGTTTGCATGCTGGTGCTGCAAATGACTCAGAGCCAATTAGGCATCTCTAGTCACAAGGACCACGAGACTGCCTCGCTGACCTCAGTGTCCTTGGATGTCACCTGTAGGACTGTGCTCCACGGGGGCAAGCTGGGCTGGGATGGCGGGTGTCTGTGGGTCCCCAGAAGCTGCAGCCAAGTCAGTGTGGTACCAGCTGACCATAGGGCCTATCAATGATCGGGGTCTGGCCTCTTGGCTTCCTGGCCCCAGGATACCTGGTACCCAAAGGACAGGCTGATCTGGCACAGTCACTGCTGGCAGGACTGTCCTTGAGAATCACAGACTCACTCTCCAAGAATCAAAGCCAGAGCCTATGCTTCCCTCTTCCCAGTGCCAGACATGGCAGTCGGCCTGGGTAGAGGAGCTGCTGTGCCCCAAGGGCCTGCCCCCTGAGCGAGCAGCTGCACTCTCAAGGCTGGGCCTGTGCCCTGCTGGGAGGGCTCCAGCCCATACAAACGTGTCCCAGGGCAGACAAAGGTGCTTCCCCTCTTCGTACCCAGCGGCCACTCTTTGCTGGCAAACTTGCCCGCTTTCAGATTCTCATGAGTCTTTGGCATCCAGACTTGCCACCTCCAAATGTGTGTTTAACCTGGGACCCCTTCTGGAGATGGCTCGTTGACTCCAGCGTGAGGATTTCCACCTGCTCCTGTTGGGAGAGGGAGGATGCGAGGGGCACTCTGCCTGCCCCACCACGACATCCCAGCTCTCCCTCTGCCCAGTGTGTCTCCCGCTGGCTGAAGGTGGGGACTGGACTTCTGCCCCCTGCATACCTAGCTGGTGGCTCCAGCCCATCTGTCGCATGCACCTGGCAGAGGCACTGCAGTGATGGGGCCTCTGTCTGCCACTGAGAACCTCCCTGGGGTGAGGAATCACTTTGCAAACACCTGTTTCCAATTTCTCGGCAGGCTCCAGCTCAGGTCAGGGACATTAGAAGTGGTGCCGCTTCGCTGGGATCCGCTCCAGGGCGTAACTGTGCTGTGTTTTTGCTCAGATGCCTTGGGGGGGTTGGAGAGCCCAAACCCATATCCTGGGCCTTTCAGGGTGACAGACACATGGAAATAAAACTCCCAAAGGTCCTGGTAGGAGGAGCTTGGGGTGACTGTAAAACCTCAGACGAAGGCTTCCACAGCCCGGTGCAGTGGCCAGACCCTCACAGCTGCCCCATGAGGGAGCCCCATGCCAGCGTGCTGTGAGGATGGCCAGCTGACAAGTCAGGGCTCAGACCCAGGCCCTCTGACTCCAAAGCCAGGCTCCATCACTGTGGTACCCACAGATGAACTCAATGCAAACTTCAAGTTTTCACACCTACTGAAATGTTAACACTCTTAGATTACATTATAATACTAAGTAATTAGGTTAACTCCATGTTTCCTTGTCCAATAGGTTCTTTTGCTAGGCTGTCCTAGCCCATGGTTCTCAGGCTGCCCCCAGAAAAGAGAGCGCATGAAGACCAGGCCTGGAAACACAATTCTCATCTTTGTTTGAAATTGAGACCTTGAAAAAAACAAACAAACAATGGCTTGTCCCATCAGGTATGGGTTACCCACATGCTGAAAGCCTGGGTCAGGGGCTGGACAGATCCAGTAAATGCTGGGGTCATGAAGTCCATGTGCCAAGCTGTAGGGTGCTGTAGAATGCTCATCTCCATCTCCACCGTCACAGCCACTGGTCCCCTCCGTGCCACCCGCCCCAGCCTGTGACAATGCAGCCCGAGGATTTAGCTCCGGGGGAGATGCTGGGTGGACACAACTCACCTCTAGGACTATTGGACTCGATTGTGTCAACCTGGGATATGGAGATAGGAAGGGAAACACAGCAGCCAGCCAGCCTGATTTATCATGGTAAGACTTTAATAAAGCCTCTCTTTGATACAAAACACAGTGATGGTTACTTGGATCTCTTTCAAGATACCATGTCACCCTTTGCTCTTGGAGATGTTACAAAGCTGTTATGGACACGGGCCAGAGTCTGGTTTTACAAGTTTGTTGCTTAGAAGTGCAACTGTGTGTTGGCTCAGTGGATGCTCAAATCTTTGGAGGAGTGTAGGGGGGAAAAAGATTAAAGTCACTATAAAACCACAAACTATGTACAAAACGTATTGTGGACTTTAATTTGCGGGTTGTTCCTTTTTTTTGTTTTTTTCTTTTGCCTCATACAGCTTGAGGCAGTGGTTTCCAGAAGAGTCTATTGTTTGTGTTTAAAGCTGCTGTGTAGAAATACTCCATTTCCAGAGGTTCTGTGGGTCATGAAGCAGTCAGTGTGAGTCCTGGCTGGGCGGGAAGGCTGGTTCTCTGGATGATTCAGGCGGGGGCGGAGGGTTGGCCGAGAGGCTCCAGGAGTCCTGCCTGGGTGGGGACCGGGCCTGCCAGGGTCAGCCCAGGGCCTGGAACCCTAGAGCTCCAGATACCCACTCATCCCTCATCTGCCTCCCTAACTTCAAGTTAAAGAAACTGAGTCCTAGGGGCTTATCTGCTGCCTTTGTTATGTTTTATCCTTGAGTTTGAATTCCAATGTGGCCTTCAGACACAAACCTCATCCACTGCCCTGACCTTTTGAGTGTCCAGTTGCTTCTGAGTTCTGGGTGGTTTGAGCACAGAACACAATATTGTGAGGCCAGACAGGGGCAGGAGACCTCTGTCGTTTGTTGATGGTGACATCACCTCACACTTCCAGACGTCTCATCCTCTGTGTATTTCATGGGTGGTGAGACCCACACATGGTGGATCGCTGTAGTCCGTCCTCCTGGGAGTAAGTCTTGCTTTGTACACAGATGGTAAACTCTATCAAGCCAGACACCGTCCTTATAGCTCCTCTTTGTCCTGATGGTAAGAGGACTCAGTATACCATCTGGATTGAATTAAAAGTCCCGGACCCAGTGTTCCAGCCTCAGACATCTGGGCCCAGAGGCAGAATGCAAAATGAGTAGCCAAATGCTTGCGTGAAGGTGCTGGTCACAAACTTGACATGTTAGTCTTAAGCAGGAAATCCTGCCCTTAAGGGCAACAAGAGTTCCTTATAGTCCGTGTCACACAGCCCAGGTTCTGCCAGCCTGTCAGGCCTCCCACAAAGACAAGGGGTCTGCAGCGCCCGTTTCCATGCACATGTGTAACCTGGGGGCGGAAGCTCCTCACGGTCCTTCGATTCCAGTCCCATTCCAATCTCAACTTGGCTTGGAATTCAAAGCAAGTTGTGTCCTGAGCATGAAGATCACAAGAACCTCCGTGCAGAGAGGGTCCAAGAGCTCACTGAGTTTGAAAGTTCTACGAGACACGTGCAACATGTTCAAAGGCCTCAGCCCTGGGCTGGGAGTCAGCACATCTGAGTGCCGGTTCTGCTTCCCACCTGGAGTAGTTTGCTCGGGCTGCTGTAACAAAGGACCACAAGCTGAGCAGGTTAAACAACAAAAGTCATTGTCTCACACTTCTGGATGCCAGAGTCCAATATCAAGGTGTCGACAGCGTTGGCGCCTTCCGAGGGCTGAGAGGCAGAATCTGTCTCAGGCCTCTCCTCCAGCTCCTGCTGGTTTTCCGGCTATCTCTGGACAATCCTTGGCTATAATCCCTCGCTTAGAGAAGCATCACCAGGATCTCCGCCTTCCTGTTCGTGTGGTGCTCTCCGTGTGCCTGGCTGTGCCCAAATTCCCCCTTTTTATAAGGGCACAAGTTGCGTGGGATTAGGGCCCACCCTACGATGATGACCCTATTTTCAAATAAGGTCATATTCTGTGGAACTGGGGGTTAAAACTTCAGCATATGGATTTTGGCGGGGGGAGGGGGACGCAGTTCAACCCGCAAACCACCCTATCTCTTGGACCTTGGGTGAGTGGGTGAAAACTTCTGAACCTTATCTTCTTGTTCTGTGATGTTGCTGATCTTTAAGACTCTTCCCAGCTTTCAAGCTCAGTGACTCTAAAAGTCTATAGAGTATGATGGTCCATCTCATTTCCTTTCTTAACGGTTTTCAAGCAATTCTTTTCATTGAATGTCATTTTTTAAAACACTTTATTTGGGCTTTACAAAACTAGTCGTTTTCTGCCTTTGACCATAGTTATTTGCACGGGTGATATTAAATATATTCAATGGCAGTATGTTAGGACCCCAACCAATCAAATGCCCACTGGCCATTGTGGCTGCACTGGGACATACTGGAGTGTACTGGTGTGTACTGGCCGAATCCCAGCCCTGGAATTTTCTGTATTTGCCTTAGCTCTCCTTAATATTTTTCTTTAAAATTTTTTTTTCTGATTTTAAAATAAGTATATAATCATTATTGAAAATTTCAAGGAAAATACAATAAAAATAATCTAAAATACCTCTTGTTGATACCTAAAATACTTCTTAGTGATACATTTAGTATCAAAGTGGGTTTTTGTGTGTATTCTCCTTTGTCATATTTTATCCTAAACATTTCCTGTGCCATTACATACTTTTTAAAAACGTGATTTTTATTTTTGCGGAATATTCTATTCTATGGATGTGCTGGTTCCATTTTTTAATGTTATAAATCACCTGTCTTTAACATAATGATGTAAGTAAAATGGTATTTAATCTTTGTGCACATCCTAATTGCTTCCTTAGGCAAAGCTCCTTAGTGTGGAATTATTGAATGAAAGTTTGTGCATATTTTTAATGTGTATTACCCAACTGACCTCCAGAAAAGTGGTCACAGTGAATATTTTCACCAGCAGCATCTGAAATTACCTTGTTTCCTACAGGGACCTTGCCTCTTTTCTTATTGATTTGTAAGAGGTCTTATTATATTTAAAGATTAGATCTCTTTCTAGCGTACATGTTGAGAATGTGCTCTTCAAACTTCTTAAAGTAAAGGTCTACATCTTATTAAATGTGCATCTCTCATAATACTGAGTTCCATGACTTGCACAAAGTGATACCAATAAATATCCAAAGGATGTAAAGAAATGACTTCTGCCATTAAGAAGCACATATTATAGTCAAAGGAATATAAACAAATACAGAGAGCAAAATGAAATAAATGCTATAAATGGAGGCACCAGATAGATGCTGTGGGATCAAATAGGAAAGTGTGATCAAGTCCAACCAGGAGAACTGGGGACACCTTCACGGAGGTTCAATTTCATTTAGGTCTTGGGTGTGATTTTTTAACCAGAGAAGACGACGTTCTGGGCTGAAGGGTCAGCATAAATACAGCGCATGGCATGAAAATGCCTGGTATGTTTGAGGAAGAGAGGGGCTCCCTGCCTCCTGATGCTGAGAGGCCTTGAAGGCTGCAGGGCTTTCTATGGACAATGGCAACCAGATAGAGAACACTCTGCTTTAACCTGTGCTTAGGGAAGATGGTGCTGGTAGCTGTGTGAATGAGAGAGGGGGGAGGAGAGAGACTGCTAACTTGCTGTAAAGGAAGATTTGTGGGACTCCAGACCAAGATGGCGACACAGAAGGCTCCAGAATTTCCCTCTTCCCATGGATGCACCAAATACACAGCTCCACACAGAGAGAGTTCTCCCTCTGAGAGAAATCCATAGACTAGTTGAGTGGCTCCCATACATCAGGCGACTGAGAAAATACCCATATTGACATAAGTAGGAAAGGCTGAGACACTCTTTCTGTATAAACACCACCTCTGTCACACCACCACACAGTTGGGAGGGAACCTCCCATTCCCAGCTTCTCCCGGAGGATCAAAGCGCCTGGCCCACACATCTAGTGCCCCAACTTTTAAGGCTGCCGCCCAAGAGACAGGTCCCTAAATCACCTAGCTCTGATAGCCAATGGGACCTGCATTCATGAATCGCATGAGACTCTAGAAAACAAAGAAGCAGTTTTTAAATGGACACAGTAACACTCTGTGTGGTTATACACCCAGGCTCAACATAGAGGGAGCAGGCGAAAATGTCTGTCTCCCAGATTCTCCCTGGAAGGGGTTTAACTGCGTCCTTTCCTAGCTGCTGCCTGAGGGTCTTCTAATCAGCCTGCTTCTAGTTGGTGACTGATCCTCCCCTTTGGGACACTGACAGATCTTGGCACAGTCTCAACTACTAGGAGCCACTAAAAACAAAGAAGACAACGTGGACAATTGCAAAGCTTTGAGGGGCCGGCCCCGTGGCCGAGTGGTTAAGTTCATGTGCTCCGCTGTGGCGGCCCAGGGTTTCGCTGGCTCGGATCCTGGGTGCAGACATGGCACCGCTCATCAGGCCACGTTGAGGCGGTGTCCCACATGCCACAACTAGAAGGACCTGCAACTATGATATACAGCTATGTACTGGGGGGATTTGGGGAGAAAAAGCAGAAAGAAAAAAAATAGATTGGCAACACTTGTTAGCTAGGTGCCAATCTTTAAAAAAAAAAAAAAAACAAAGGTTTGAGAGGCAACCAGGAGCTCAGGTTGGGCTGCTTAACCAGGTTCATCTCCTACATGAGACCAGCCCGCTAATGCTGGGAAAGGTGGCTGTTCTATCAACTACACAGAAACCAGCACAGAGAGTCAAGGAAAACGAAGAAACAAGGAAATATGGTCCAAGCGAAAGAACAAGATAAATTTCCAGAAACCGATCTTAATGAAATGGCTCTAAGTGATTTACCCAATAGTAGACTTCAAAATTACAGTCATAAAGATGCTCACTGAGGTCAGGAGAGCAGTGCATGAACAAAGTGAGAATATCAACAAAGAGATAGAAAACATTAAAAAGTATCCAACAGAAATCACAGAGTTGAAGAATACAGTAGCTGAACTGAAAAAATCAATAGCGGGGTTGAACTAGATCAAGCGAAAGAAAGATTAGTGAACTTCAAGACAGGGCAGTGGAGTTCATCCAATAAGAGGACCAAAAAAAAAAAAGAGAGAATGAAAAAGATGGCACAAAAGAGGCAGGCAGGCTGGGCACCCCTCTTCCCTGCGTCTCCGAGAGGCAGGTAATTACCCTGTCATCTGAATTTCTAGGGGACGTTCAGTTACGCTTTGTTGCATTATTGATGATTGCCCCTGCGGGCAGAAACCCCTCCTGCTCTGATTTCTCCGTCTCCCCCAGCTCCCAGCAGAGGCCTGAGCACCCTGAGGATATACTGGGACCTTTCACAGACCAGGTCACAGATGACCTTCTTCTCCCGTCTCACGGAGGCGGACCACCGCTTAATGTTACCAAATGTGAAGCGTATTAGGACGTAATGAGCAAAGCCGCCGCTGGAATCAATTATTTTAACATGATTCTAGTGTCTACACATTCTCACCTACCCTCTTTTTAAACTGAGAAGGAGGGAAAATTCCCTAATTCATCTGTGTGCCGTCTCACGCTGCTTCCAGGAGAATGAAAATGATGAACACGGTGCGGTTCCCATGGAATAAATAGCTCTTGTAAAGCCAAATGGAGTAAGGTGATTTGCAATATGGATTTTTCCCTCTGAGTCATTAGCATACGTTCAGTTAGCACATTTGGCCTCTGTCTCCAGCAATATGGTAAATGAACAGCACTCACGGCCAGCCCCGCGCAGGTTGTGGACGGGCGGCGTTTGTCTTGGCAGGTGGGGCGCAGGGAAGCAGTTTCGGACGTGTGTCGTCAGAGAGATGCTCACTGGCTTACTTTTCTCTTGAGGACACAACCGACTGAGAGCAAGGAAGGGGAAGGTGGATCCAGCAGTTGCTGTGCCGCCCTGCAGCCTGCATCTCATGTCTGTCCTGCTCCCACAGGGCCCCACGTACAGTGCCTGCACACAGTAGGTGTGAATCGTCCAACCTCCCTCTGCCAGCAGGCCTACCCCACAGCAGCCATGTGAGATCCCTCACTGAATCTGGCAAGGCCTCCAGAGAGGTCACCCCCAGTTGATGGGCTGGGTGTCTAATGGGATGGGAAAAGATGGGCAAGGAGTCAAACACAGGTTGCAAATTCTTTTTTTTTTAAGGTTTTTAAAATTTTTTTCCTTTTTCTCCCCAAAGCCCCCCAGTACATAGTTGTATATTCTTCGTTGTGGGTCCTTCTAGTTGTGGCATGTGGGACGCTGCCTCAGCGTAGTTTGATGAGCAGTGCCATGTCTGCGCCCAGGATTCAAACCAACGAAACACTGGGCTGCCTGCAGCAGAGCGTGTGAACTTAACCACTCGGCCACGGGGCAAGCCCCCAGGTGGCAAATTCTTAAATGAGAAAACCTGATATATAATAGCCCTGCTTGGCTCTAAGAAGCCCCTCTCTAGCTAATTATGGACTCTAAGACAAAGAAGCCCAGCTAGTAGGAGGGGACAGCAAGGCCATAGAAGGAACCTCTCTCTGGGCTGATGACTCACCAGGTTCCACGTCTCCTGTCTGTCGAGGGGGTGAGTTTGGGCTCTGATCACACTGCGTTGATTCACTGAGCCCTTTGCAGCCCTTTCTAGCATTGCTGTATCCTGTCATGAATTTTTGGTTCCATTGGCCAGGGCATCATATGCTTTCCCTTACTTTCACTGAAATGATGCAACGGGACATACACAGCATCACACACGATGTTGAAAAAGCCACCTGTGATGTGGAGGGTTCAGGGTTGAGGTATCCTGTTTAATAATGATTCAGGAAGCTCACCTTGTACCTCCTGGGCCCATGCAGCTTTTCTTATATTCCCGTCCTCAGGATGTGAGGACATGGGAGCACCCTATAAGCAAGAATATTTTTAGTGTTTTCGGATGAGGTGCCAGAAGACCCCCTCCCCTTGCACTGCATACGTCACCGTCACAGCTACCTGGTCAATGTCCCCGAGCTTTCCAATCTCTTTCTCGATGTTATGCAAGGGCAGCTCCAGTGTCTTCACCTCATTTACTAAAGTCTACCCTTATGCCCAAGCTTCAAGCAGCCTTCTTGGCACTATGAGGACTGGCTCCAGGTGTCTTTGCCAGAAATTGAACCCCAAGTCAAGAGTGATACCCCCAAGACAATAAGTTCTCTTCTCTTTAAGCCACTTATTCAACCCACCCAGCCCAATGCCATCAAGAGCTCCTTGCACCCGTGTCCCCCCAGCGCCTGCCAGATTCTGAATTCCTTCGGGTAGGTAGGCCTTCTTCTCCTGAAGCAGGGACTGTGCTTCCGCACTTCAGCTAGGCTGAGACTAGCGTTAATTATCCTCCCGAAAGAAAAGGAGTGCTGAGGGCGGGAGGAGATCAACGCTCCAGTCAGGCAGGCAGGAGCCAATTCAGCCTTCTGCCTTTTTGTTCCATTCAGGCCCTCAACTGATTGGAGGGTGCCCACCCATGTTGGAGAGGACCATCTGCTTTATTCAGCTCACTAATCTCTTCTAGAAACACCCTCCCAGACACGCTCAGAAATAACACTTAACCAGCTATCTGGACACCCCATGTCCCAGTCAAGATGACACATAAAATTAACCAGCACATGTGGTGAGGTGAATCTTGAAAAGGAGTAACAAGCGTTACCTGGCAAGCTACCTGCTTCAGGTAAGACCCTTGCAAGGCCTCCAGGCAAGAAGACCTCTAGAACATGGGTGCTTGGAACATTCAGGGGAATCAAGGTTCAAGATTTGGGGGCTTATCTACCCAAATGTTCCCATTTTAAACCTCAGGGTCCTCCTTTCCTGTCAGCGCTCTGAATTTGACCTTGGAGACCTGTCAAGGCTGTGCACGCCATACTGTTTGTGGTTCTGCCAATCTTACAATTAGATCACAAGTCTGATTTTCAGCACAATCTGCCCTGAGGCCTGCAGGTGATACCTGTCTCCTGAAATGCTGTCGTAGAGGCCCTTTGCCTTTCACAGTGTGCCTTGAGTTGATCATTGGCGGTCCTGAGCCTATTAGGTCACAACACCTGGCCAACTGCACAGGCCTTACAATTCCCATTGTCTCCACACTGATCAGATGCCACAGCTGCCACATACCGCAACACTTGACCTTCTACCTGCTCCTCATCCCCATCCATCTCAGGCAACAATCTGGGTAATGATGATGCTATTGTATATCAGATGTTATCAGCACCCACTTACCACATGGCCACCCTACAGGCAACTGGTTCTCCTTTCTGAGAGACCTTCTGAGGAATTTAGGAGTGGTGTCTCAGAACTGTCTGCTCAGGAGATAAAAGGCAGAAGGCCTTACCCATCAATTCCTGTCCCCCATTGGCTGAGGATGGACCCATGGGCGTGAAGTCCCCCACGCTTCTAAGTTGCCCATATGTGAGTGCCAAGCAATTTCCTGCAAGCGTGGGAGAAGCCCAGAATCAGGAATCAAGAGGTAGGTACACTGCAGGAGCCTGAGGCAAGGTATTGTCAGGTTGTGCCCATCAAAGCCAGTGGGTGCATGGAACTGGCCACTGCAGCAGGGGCTGGAACACCAGGTGGGGCCAAGAGGATCTGAAGCGATGCTTGAGGGATGTCCACTACAACTGCCCATGCTAATGGAGGAAGAGAGAGTCACAGACAGATTAACGTGTCTGATTTGGGAATGTCTTTAGCATTTCTTTTCTATAATATCTGCCTTTTTAATTCTGTTTAGCTCAGGTTAATATTAAAATGAGATTGAATTCTCTGAGCACACCCAGATAGCCACAGATGGGGAAAGAGAAACCCAACCCGTTATTTGAAATGTCCTACACAGAAAACCCACTTGTGATTCATTCATTCAACAAATAAGCACTGTTCCAGGCACTAGGATTACAGCCGTGAATAAAACAGAAGAAACGTCTTCTCTCCGGGAGCTTACAATACCGGGGAGAGGGGACAGTGAATAGCATGAGGAAATTAAATAGTACACTAAAAGGTGAGAAATACTCTCCAGAAATATTAGGGCAGGAAGAGGGTAGGGAGTGTGGTGGGAGGAGTTCCTGTTTTAAATGGGATTCTCAGAGAGGACCTGCTAATCAGGGGACATTGGAGCAGAGACTTAAAGGAGGGGAGATGTGGATATCTGGAGATGGCATTCAGGGAGGAGGAATGGCAAGCACAGAGGCCTCTGGTAGCAGGGAGCCTGGCAGGCCGAGAAGCCAGGTGGTCCGTGGGCTGGTGTGGAGAGAGGGAGTGAGCCAGAGGGGTGCCCCCCTGCTGTGGGGTCCCACAGGAGGGCCTCCCGTCTTTACTCTGAGGGAGGGACTCCGGAAGGGAGGCGGGAAGTCCCGGGAGGGTTCCCAGCAGAGGAGAAGGTGATGCTCTGATTCTATCTGAATCATGTGCACACTCACACATCAGTGTGAACACCCAGGTCTCAACACGGCTCAGTCTGACGTTCCTAAGATTGCCATCCAGCCGACGGCATAGCTGCCGGGGACTGTGACGTTGAAGGTCGCTCTCCGGGCACTGAGACACGGCAGGACTCTGGGCATAGATGACGGAGGGCTGATGGCAGAGGAGCGAGGCACAGATGAACTTCCCAACTGCAGGGATGATGCACGCCGAGGGCGCAGGCGCCCAGAGCTGCCCCAGAGGAAGCCCCGGTGGCGCTGACTCACCCGGGCCACCTGCGCCCGGCGGGAGGCGCCCCTCCTCCCCTGTCCTGTGCAGCGTGTCTAGCACAGAGTTCTCGCTCGTAAACCCCGCCCTTGACAAGCATGGCAATAAAACTTCATTGTTCCTGGTGGCAGTAGTCTGTTGTTTTAACCTTTGGCTTCCTTTCTTCCTGGTACTTTTATACATCCGGTTCTGGTAAAATGAAAAGATTCACTCGGTTTTCAACCGCACTCTGTTCGGGCCCGGGTTGCCCTCGGCCCTCCCCAGCTGAGGGGGCAGTGCTGGCGCCCTCCTGGAGGAGCTTCCCCTCGGGACAGCGCCCACGCCGGGCTCCCGAGGGCCGTGGGAGGCAGCCGGCGCGCCTGCTGGAGGTCATCGCTCAGGAGGGGACGTTCCAGGAGGCCATGCAGGCACGCGTGTCCCTCCTCGGCTCTACCAGGCCCCCCGTGGGACTCGGCGCTGAGGGGTATTCCAGGGGACAATGAAGCTCTTGTGGTGGTGGGATCTTGGTCCCGAGTGGGTTTCGCTGACTACTGTCTATCCTCTACTGTCTGCTGGTGTCCCAGCATGTGCAGAGTCCTCAGGATGGGGAGAGCCTCTTACTTGCAAATGCTCCTTACACCCGTAGGCGGGAAAGAGGAAGGAAGACGCCTGGAGAGAGAACGAGGAGGGGCTCTTCAAGGCACACAGCGAGAGAAAGCTGCCCCGTGGGCGGGACAGGGAGAGAGAAGGGGAAGAACAAAGGCTCCTTGTCGCCGGATGAGGGGCTTAAATCAGGCGCTCTAACTGGGAGGGCGCACGCCTTTCCCTCTCTGCCCCATAAAGAAGGCCCGGGCAGCTGAGCGCCCCCCAGGCCCGGCCGCCAGCTGTCCATCACGTCCCACTGTGCAACAGGAAACCTCAAAGTCACAGTCAGACGGGCGCCAGACGAGCACCCACGCAGAGTCTCGGAGCTGCAGCCACCGCGTGCGACCCCACGGCCACGTGTTGCCTTGAGCGCGCCAGCCGCGCTGGGAGCCGGGCTAGGGCTCGCGGCCTCCTGCCCGCCCCTCGGAGACGCCGACAAAAAGGACCGTTCTGTTGTCCGCATTTTACAGAGGAAGAAACTACCTCAGAAACCTAACTGCCTCTGGTTTCCACTGATCCACATGACTCCAGAGCCACATGACTTCGTGGACATAAAATGGGCAATGCACACAGATACACAAACACACACCCCCCCACACTATACAGGCACCCCACTCCACACACACATACTCCCCACAGGCACACACACACCTCTCTCACACACATACATACACACCACACACCCACATACACAGTCTCTCACCCATACACCTACACACATCACACCCACACACATTCCACAAGGACAGACACACATGGATACTCCCCACAGGCACACGTACATCCACACACACCTTTCACACACGAATATACCACACACTACTCACACACACACACTACATGCTACCTAAACACACACCCCACATGACACACACACCAAGCACTCGCCACACACATACAAATATGCGTGTCCAAAAATATGACAAAAAAGAAAAAAGATTAAAAAATTCAGATCTACTTGTGTTCAAAGAAATACACATTTTAAAACAACATGAAATGGGCCACATGAAACAAACTCCTACTCTGTGGATGGAAATGACAGACTGTGGAGTCAGCCTGCCTGAGGTGACGGGTCAGCCCTACAGCTCCCTTGCTGGGTGACCATGGACAAGTCAGTTCACCTCTGTGTCGCCTTCAGCTCCTCTGTGATATGGGGACAATGGCACTACTTCAGAGTGGTGGTTGTGAGAATTTCATAAGTAAAAATATGTGACGAGCTTAGAGCAGTGCCTCCCACATTGGGGAACTCCACACACCTGCCACCGTCATTATTATCATTACTGTTACTGCTGCTGGTGGTGAGGGTGCCTCTCCTCGTTATTGGTAGGAATGCCTCTCTGGAACGTGACGTACATCAAAATCCCTAAAAACTGTCATCCCAGATGGCCCAGCAACTCCTTCATCCTGAGGACACACACAGAGAGGCAGTCACAGACTTCTGTTTGAGGATGTTCATCGCAGCATCATTAACAGCAAAAAAAAAGGAAAAACGGAAACAACCTAAGTTCCTGCACAGGCGTTGGTCATGGGGCCATCTGCCGGACCACTCAAGCAAGAAACCTTCAAGTCATCCTTTGTTCCTTGCTCACATCCAGTCAACGGCCAACTTCTGCAGTTTCCACCTCCTCCCTCAGGAATTCGACCACTTCCTGCCTTTACTGTCAGGGCTCTGCGAGAGCGTGACTTCCTCAGAGAAGCCTCGCCACCCCCCTGCCCGCCATCCACTGTGTTGGGTCCCTCTGTTGCACGCTGGTGTGGTGCCTGTCCTTTTCCATCACACCCGACACCTCTGCAGTGACCGCTTCCTCACTTCTGCCTCTCCACCCGATGATGAGTCCCAGGAGGGTGGGGGGCTGGCTGTCTTTTTTACTATTATCCCAAAAGCCTACAACAGTGCCTGGCATACGCAGTGTTTCCCAATGGAGTCAGAGAAGGAATGTGATTCAGCCTTAAAGCCATATTCTCATGGAATCCATACGGCAAAATGCTCACGATACAATACAAAACGAGAAAAAGTCTACGAAACTATATATAGAGAGAGCATGACAATATTATACACAAATATAAATGTAAAAACCCAGATGAAAGGCGCTAAATTGTCAGCAGTGGTTATTCCCCGCCATTTTTATTTTTTCTTTATATATGCATGTATTTTCCAGACATTTTACAATAAATATCCATTTCTTTTATAATTGTGAAAACAGTGGACAAAATAGATGGATACAGCAGAGGATCCAGGATTTGTGCAATGATCCATAATTTGAGTCCAGGGTCTGGATGCTGGAGGCAGCCTGTGAAATACCCACAATGGGGTATCCATTGATACCCCATCTGTTGATTCCAGCAGTCATTTCCACACAGCTTGGCACGATCACCGGAGATTCCTCTATGTAATGGGCTCCTTTCTTTCTTGTGGGGCCCCATTAGGCCGAGTACAGCGGAGATGACAGGTGGTGGTTTCAGAAAGATAACATAAAATTTTTTTTCTTCCTAACAGAAAAATTCAGGGTAAATAAGTCTTTGTTTCCTTAAGTCACCATACTTGCACATTCAGGGTTGTGTCGCAGAGGCTCTTACAGGAAGACCTGTTTCTATGTGTCCACGATGGCATCTTCTACTGTTCGCAGTATCTGTGAAAGGTGCCAGTGTGACAGCCCCAACAGTGGGGCCACCAGACCACCACTAGGCCAGACCTCCCCAGGTTTGGGAATCCATGTGGGCCCAGGGAACCAGCACATGGACCCTTGAGTCCATGGAACTTGGGACAGGGTTCCAGTCTTGATCTGGACTCTGGATTTCTTCTATTGCCTGATTTCTCAGGGCCTCAATTTTCCCTTCAGTCAAATCGCAACGTTGACGCACCTCTCAGAGACAGCTTTAAGGAGTAGTGAAATTTACAGCACTGCCAGTGGGGTTGTGTCTTTCTGCCCACAGGTCTCTCTTAGGCAGATCACCAAATGAGGAACAGAGCGGGAACAAGCAGGGATGTTCAGCCTGGAGAAGAGTAGAAAAAGCAGAGGATAGTGGAACATAAAAGTTGTCACACGTACCAAGGACAGATTTGTTCCGCGTGGGTCCCCAGGGTGGAATTGGAGCCAATAGCAGAAGTTCTAGAAAGTCAGATGTCTGCTTCACTTAAAAAAAGAAGCTTCTAAGGACAGGAAGTAATCCAAAGGGCTGCCTTGCAAGGCAGTGCTGAGCCCCGTGCTGTGAATATTTCAGTGGGGCTGACTGGCCAGGGGGCAGTTTGGGTAGAGAAGATTCTTGCCTTAAGTCCGAGACCACACAGGTACCCTCCAACATTCCTTCTGACTCCGAGAACCTATGTTTCTGCCAGTTTTTGCTTTCGGAATTGCTTGAAAATAATTTCTAATTCCTCCCAACACCATTTTATCTAGGCCGCGCCAGAGTGCAATTGTCAGGCGGTCTCCCTCCGTGCTCACGGCCAATGGTGGAAATTTGTCTTGTCTGTGGCTGGCTATCTCCTTATTACAGGAAATGCTCACAATGAGTCCTGCCTTCCCTGAGTAAAAGTCAGGACTCAAATTCCCAGCCTCCTGTGCAGGAAGGATGAAGACTGGACCTTCAAATACTCCTATTCAAGATTTGAATGTGGAAGTGAAAAACCTGAAGAGAAAAAAGGGGGCCAGGGGTTTCCGCCTAGTGCCTCAACACTTTCTTCAAAGTGTTTTAGGTGATGGCAGTGACATCCGGCTTTGAGGGTGGCAGGTGTTTCCCAGACACTGCAAGGCAAGCCCTGGGGCTGGCAGTTTCCTCAGTGACAGCAGAGGTGGCATGTGCAATCAAGAAGATTTCTGGCATTTAGTGTCTCTGGGTGCAGAGACCATTAATGTCTACTCACTGCATTTGTGGCTGTGTTTGGAGTGTGCTCCTGGAAGTTCAGCCTCAGCTCTCACTCCCACCTGCCCGTGAGTCTGTGTGCTTCCTAATGTTGCCTAAGAAAATGGCTAGATGCTCACCAGACCCATTTTCTCTGGGTCCTTGGACACACAGAGCTAGAATGCCTTGCCCAGCCTCCCTTGTGCTTGGGCGTGGCCACATTACTGTGTTCTAACTAATGGAATGTGGGCAGAAGTGACAGACTTTCATGCTTGGTCCCTAAAACCTCTGGGACAATCTTCCATGCCCTTATCTCTCAGCAGGGTATAGAGGATACAGCGGAAGACGACAAAAATCCCTAGACGATGGTGGAGCCGCTAGAAGAAAGGAGTCTGCGTCCTTGAATCCCCACACTGGACTGTGACCGTGACCAAGAAACAAGCCTCTTATGGTTTTAAGCCACTTTGATTTGGGGGTTGTTATAGGGTTAGCCCATTCTGACTAATACACTTAATAAACCCATTTTCTGCTGAGCTGGCCAGAGTAGATTTTATTTTTTACGACTAAGAGCTCTGAGCGTTTCCCTCCCCGACTTGATCCGCCGTCAGGAGGTCTGCCTTGCTGATGAGACTCGTAGCCTCTGTGCGCTCAGAACAGGCAGCGCGGGGCTTGCCTGGACCTCTCCGCCAGCGCAGCACAGGGGAGCGAGGCAGCGCCCCGCCCGGCAAGCACCCTCCCCGCTCAGGACCAGGCCACAGAACCACAGAAGTCTCTCCGAGGGAGAGTCGGCCTCTCCTCTGCGGTCAGGGCAGGGCCTGTGGTCCTCCTGGCGCCCTGCTAGGAGCTGAGGGCACTCAGGCTTGTTCCTCCTGATGCTCCCGCACTCCGCGTGGGGAACCCTGCCGCTCTACCTTGTTAGAGGGTGAAGGCGGCTGAGTCAGCACCCAGAGAGCTGTGGCCGAGGAAACTACTTCGCGCCCAGCTGAAAGCAGGCGTCGGGGTTGCACAGCAGGGTTACGCAGCCGACACCCTGCGGCACGTCTAGCCTGCTGACCCCGTGAGCCCGGTACCCACCAAGCGAGCCGAGGCAGCCAGGCTCTACCAATGACTGACCCTCCCCTCACAGCTGATTGGCTAAGGCCTGGGCACGTGATCCGAGCTGGGCCAATCCCATGTTCTGCGCCTAAAATGTGGAACCGCAGTTTCAGGCGCGGCTGCCCCGAGGCCAGGCCGTCCGTTGAACCCAGCAGACGGAAACCGATCGTCGCTGTGTGGGACGGTCTTCTAGGCCCCGCAGACTGAGAAGTAGGCCGGGAGGAAGCCAGCTGGCTAACAAAAATAAAGCAGCAGAAACAGAGAAGACAAGGGAAGAGAAGGAGGAAGGGCGAACTTGCTGAGCCTGCCTGCATCCCAGGCTGTGGGCCCACGAGTGAACCCTCTATCCATAAACTAACTTTCCTCTAGTTTACTCAAGCTCGTTCACGTGAGTTTGTAAAATCTAAAACTGAAGGGTCTTAACTGATACAGTAAGAAGCAGACAATGTTACCCCACAGATTGCCACCTCGTGGAAACCAGGCACCTCCTGGCTTGTCACGAACTGAGAAACCTAAATATACTCAGAGCTAGGAAAAACACGGCGCTGGCTAGGTCTCCCGGGACTTATCTCTAAGTGGAAAGGACATGACCTTTTCTCCAGTCCAACAGCCTCCTGTCAGAGCAGAGCAAACGCAGAGCCTAGAGAGGTGGGTTGACTTCCCCACGCTCCCACCAGCAGCCAGGTCGGGGCCAGAACCCTGGTCCCCCAGCCTCCCAGCGGCAAGGCCCAGTAAAACCCCAAACTTGAAATCCCCCTTAGAAGGAGCACCCTTTTCCCACCTGCGGCCGCAGAACGCAGGGGCCGGGCGGAGGTATCAGAATAAGCAAGCACGTGTTGCTAGGCTGGCGACAAATGACGCGGCTAATTCCCCTCGTCCCCCGGTCCCCGCGCCGCGGGGTCGCCGCGCTCCCTGCGCACATGTGCGCGCCCGGGGCCGCGGGAGCAGCTGCGGAGGCCGGGCGCCCGGGCGGGGGATGGGGCCAGCGCCCCCGCCCAGCGCGGCGGGGAGGGCCCGCCAGCCGGCCTTTCAGAGCTAATTAGCCTTCATGAATATGGATGCCCCCGCCGACTGAATACGGTTGAGAGGTCACAACCCGACCCCGCGAGGCGCGTAGGAAGAAAAGACTCCTGTTCCCAGCCCGTCGCTCGTTGAAAGCCTGAGCCGCCCGCGCAGCGCCGAGGGTGTGATCGCCGCCGCCCCATTTCTCCGGCAGGAGCAGCATTGAGGGGCGCCCTCCCCGGCCCAGGCCCCGACTAGCTGTCGCTAATGACCCGCAGGTCTGTGCAGGCGGCCCAGCGTCCGTCCCGCTGAAATGTCGCTGTAATGCTCTTGCACTGGGAATTCATTCTGAAGCTTCCTTTTTCCATGATGGTTTTCATTTCCTGTCACTGAGAGCTGGAAGCATTTATGGAATATCACATGGTTTTCGTTTACACAGGAAATCAGCTGCAGTTGTGAGAAGATACCGACTTAGATTTTTGTTTGTTTTTTAAATCCTCCTCCCCTCCAAAAAGATTGAGAGAGAGAGAGAGAGAAAAAAAAAAGACCAGCTTGCAGCATTTTGTTTTGAAATAGTTTCCCCCTTTTGATCCAAAGTCACCGTTCTCCGAAGTGATCTGTGGTTGTACAGAAAGCAGCTGCTCATTTCGGACACGTGGTCATCACTGCACGTGAAGAAAGCCGGGCACCAAGCAGAGCAAGGAGCGACCCAGAGGGGCGGGCCGGCGAGGGGCGCACAGCTGCGCCGGCAGCCCCGCCTCGGGGCCGGGCCCGCGGGGGAGGCCGAGACACCGCCCCCAGAGCGCCTCCGGGGCTCGGCGCCCACCGCCCCGAAAGACAGCGCTTCCTGCGCGGTTAACCTACTAGGACCACTCTGCGTGAACCTGAAAAGAGCAGTGTCCTGCCCCGCACCCCCTTCTACCCTCAATGGCCCCCGTGTAAGTCCACTCTTGACCCAGCCCCAACCCAGCACCCCAGGAATCAGAATCGCAGGGCTTTCTAACAGAGGTTGAGAATGATGTGGAAGAATTTGCGATTTGTTCTTTAAGCTCGGCCCTCCGGTTACCGCTCAGTGACAAACTCCTGACTAGAAGCCCCACAAAGACAGCGCTCTCTCTTACCCTCTCTCCTTCCCCCGTGTGGTTCTAGCTGCTTCTCACCCTCCACCCCCGTCTCAGGGCCACCTGGTCGTCCCTGGGCAAGAGCGCCACCTTGTGGCCAGAATCCCTCTCCGAGCCTTTCCTCTACCCCTTTTCCGGGTTCCTGAACAATCCCTGAGACTGTCTTTAAAGATCCAGCGTGCCCAGAATGGATGGACTCAGGGCTACAGAAGAGCCCCCATCAAGGGTTGAAATGGCTCCTACCTCCTTTCTTCGTGTCCCTGAATGAGCTGAAAGCACAGGAGACAAGAGCTCTCCTTTCATGTCATCCACTATTCCACAATAACAGACCAATTCTTGTGATTTAAGGCTGAGCCCCCAGTTAAATGGCCTTGAAGAGATATAATTTAAGGACCTATTTTACGGTGAACCAGTTTATTACATTTTCCCAAGGGTAAGTGGGCTCCTAGAGAGGGGAAAAGGCAAAGAGGCAGGAGGCCCACCCTGAGGTCCAGGAGGGGCAAGAGCCAGCACTGTGGCCACCCTTGAGGGCAGGGGGCCATCCGGGGGGTGGACTAGGAGGTGGTGAGGTGGTGGCTCTGGGAAGCAGGGTGGGGACAGAGTCCTGTACACATTACAGGGGTGGGAGGGAGCCCTCAAAGAACATCGAGTCCCCAATGGGCCCCCGGAACCCAGGTGTCCCTCCAGGGTGGCTGTGTCCCCGGAAGCTGAGACCCACTTAATGGAGACTCTCTGGCAGTCTCCCCACGACCATGGTCTTCTGCCTCCCTCCCCCAGCCCATAAAACCAACAGTCCTCTGTGGGAACACCAGCCCCGCGTTTTTATGGGCTGTCTGCTGGCGGCTATGGGACAGTGGGGACAGAGGCTCATTGCCGCAGGCCTTTCACTCTCCAAATGTTCAGCTGTGTAACGTGACCTGTCCTCTGAAACCAAATATTTGCAAGGACACCCAGAAGCCACCTGGCTACCAAATCTCTTGATGCCGGGGGTGGGGGACGGGGGGCGGGGGTGGGTGAGGTCAGGTGTGCCGTGAAAATCCGACCTGGGAATCTTTCTCAGCTTCCGAGGAGTCAGCAGGCCAAGCCCCCTGCCATTATGCCGGGAAGCCTGGCCTCCCGGCTGTCACAGGCGGCCCCCACTGGGATGTGCCACCCAACTCTCAGGGGAGCCCTGAGCCGAATGAAAGGAACCCCGTTCCTTTCCGCAGCAGGCAGCTCTGGTCGCTATCTGAGGCCCTACACTCTCCCTCCCTCCGGGCACCGGCGTGGACCTCACGTTGCTGACGACCTGACTCTGAGTCAGCGTGCGCTGCTCTGAGGGTCCTCAGCTCCACGACCAGCCCTGCGCTGCCGAGCTCGTGGAGAGCAGAACATTCCACGCGGAAGGCACTACTTTGGTCCATTTTGAGATGCACCTTCTTGCTTTCTCTTTCTCTCTTCTACCCAGCACTCCTCTTTTTTCTCCTCTCTCTGGAAGTATGGAGTTTATTGGTCTCTGGGGACTGGGGGTATGGTCACAAACTTAATTGCTGTAAGACCCAACCCCTGCCTGGCTGATTCGGTCTTAGGGTGGTTCCTGGTGAATCACGAGGACTCTCGAGTGGCACACCCCCTCTCTGCTCCCGGCTCTTCCTGCTCCTCTTGGCCTCACCGTCTGGAATACAGGAGGACTTTCTGACGGAGGGAGAAGTTTTGAGAGGAGAAATCAGATGCAGGAGAGCCTCTCTCTCTCTCCCAACCCCTTAGGCTTCTGAGAAGTCTCACCCAGGCCTCACCCCCAGCTGCTGCCTGTCCTAGGGGAAGCCTTCCCTGAGGGCGAGCCCCCCACTCCGCGCAACGCCTGCGCTTACCGTTTTACCAGCCTGGACTCAATTTTCAGTAGATCGACTGCATTTACAAAAAAAAAAAAAAAAAAAACCACCCACACGCACACACAAAAACCAACCTTCTGGTAACATGCCAGAATGAGATATATAATGATGCTGTTTAGCAGCAACTGTGTCATTCAGTGTTGTTGACAGTAAAATAAATTAACATAATAAACATAATTTGCTCAAAAACGGCTAAGGAAAAGCAGATGGTTAGCACATTTCAGCGGGACCTGTTGGTCCAAGTTTGCACGGATGTTTAGACGTGGTGCTGCCTGCAACAGATGCTCGCCTGGGTCCCCACGTGACGGGCACAGGGGGACTCCGCGACAGCCTTGGGGGGAGCGCTGGGACCCGAGCCTGGGGGCATCCGGTCCAGGGCCCATCCCTGGAAGAAGGGGCACACGGCGGCCGCGCATCGGGGTCCCAGCCAGGGCTGGCGCCTCCCCGCCTCGGAGCCCGCGGTCCCCATTAGCATTCACAGCCCGTCCCGGCCCAGCGCCCATCCTTTGTGCGCCTGGAACAGGCGCGCTTTCTTCAGGGAGAGGATGGCGCCGAAGCGCTCCGGCTCCTGCCTACGCACTTCCTCGGGGTTTCAGGGGCTGTGGGTCTCTGCTGGGCGCTCAGAGTGGGTGCCCCATGGCACCCAAAAGAGAAGAAAAATTATTTTTGCAGAAGGAGGCAGCCCTGGCTCTCCAGTGCCTGGGAAGCAGAGGACTGGGGGAGGGGCGCGGCGGCTCCTTCCTCCCCAGGTTGGAGGGAATGAGAGCTGGACCTTCAGGTCCAGGTAGCCCGGACCTGCTCCCTTCTCCAGCTTTTTTTATGAATGGGCATGTCAAGCCTGTCACTAAAAGGGGACCCCTTACCAGCGTTCAGATGGGCCCAAGAAGCTCCTGGAAGTGGCTGCACTGCCTGGGCACTTCTGTACACAAAATCCGGGCTTGATCCTGGAGACTGGAAACGGCTCAGATGTGATTTCTGACAGGACAGAGTTTAGAACCCGAGAGCAGCAGTGTATGAGATCCCCAGGAAGGGGCTCTGTTGCAGGACAGTTGGCGTGCCCCCTGGGCCACAGCCCAGCTGTGTAAGGCCGCACAGTGACCCTGGCGGAGGCCTCTCCTCATTTTCCTAGCAGTGTTGTTGTGAAGACTGGATATAATGACTATTACGGCCTGCTTAGCACCAGGCCCCGCCTATGCTACATGCCCTCCAAATGGCGGCCATTGTTAATCCTGACTGCAATCTTAGATAGTTTCATGGAAAGGCAGCATTTCCCCTGGGTCCAGAGGATAAGCAGGACCTCATCCAAGTGGCTAATGGGCCCCTCAAATAGAGTATGGCCAAGACTTATCTGTCCCCAGATTTGCTCCTCAGCAGCTCCTGACTGATCTGCTCCATCCCAGCTCCCACGGGCCCTCCTCCACCCACAGCCCCAAAGCAGACTGTGCTGCTCCTCTGCTCAAAACCCACTCTGTCAGGCCGGGTTCTCTGGGAAGAAAAGGCAAGATGGAGTTATAAACGAAACAGGTTTACTAGGGGAAACCTGTGAAGGATAAGGGGGCGAGGGAGCAGAAGGCAGGGAGAGCCTGCAGACCAGGATGCAGGTCTGACACCTGCAAAGGGAGAGGGGGAAGGAAGACCGGGTAGGAAGAGCCTTAGATGTGGTGCAGCTCTAGAAAGCCTGTGCCAGCCCTGCAGGGAGCTCCATGTTGGAGTCCCAGCTCTTGTGCCCCTGTAGTGATCAGACATGGGGCAGTGTGGCCTCCAGTCAAATGCTGGGTGGATCTTGAGGGCACTGCGGGTGGAAGCTGTCAGGTGACTGCTCTCCTCCCAGGAGGTTCTCTCCTGAAGGGAGAGTGGGGCAGTGTGCCCCCATGCTGCAGCAGTCACCAGTGGGTCCCCTTTCACCTGGAACAGTATGCCCTGCCTCTCCAAGCTCCTGACTACCTTGTCACGCTTGTCTGCCCCTGACCCCCACCCCCTCCACCACCTTCAGACACTGTGCTCCAGTCCCCGCATCCTCAGACAAGCCAAGCTTCTCCCACTGTTAGGGCCTTTAGGATTGTCCAGAACGCTGACCTCTTCTTCCTCCTGTGCTAGATTCCTCCTGCAGTTCAGACCTCACTTCAAACATCAGCAAGGCCTTCTCTGGACCATCCACTCTAAAGCAGCTGCACCCCACCCTGCCCCTCCCACCACTCTCCTCCATAGCATCTTATTCCGGTCTTGCATAGCCCTCATCGCTGCGTTCTTCTTGTTGTTGCTTATGTGTGTACATACTCAGTGTCACTTCTTGCAATCGGGGCCTTCTCTGACCTGTTTACCACTGTGTTTCTAGAACACTGCTTGGCACACAGTAGGCACATACAGGATGCTGGCAGGAATGCAAGACCTGGAAGAGCTGAGAGCACTGGAATTCAATAGCTGAGTGTTCTGGGCAAGGCTCTGCCCACTTCTCAGAACAAAAAGAATTAGGTGCTGACTGTTCATGGGCCTCAACTCTGCTCTCCTGGGCACCTGAGACAAGTCTAATAGGAAAATTCAATAGAGAAAGTGCTCTGAAAAGCCGGGGCACCACACATATTGAAAGTGTTTATTCCTTATCTAAACCTTTTAGGGCTTTTAGCATAACAACCACTGTGATGTGCTAACATGCTAATGAAGGACAGATCAGAAACTCTTTCCCCAACATCTCCTCTGTCTGAGTAGTTTTAAAAAATCCTTCAGCATAAAAGCCCTGCTTTTGTTGTCTAGCCCAGGAGACTGGCTCCACTGTTGGCAATTTAGTTGTTACCAGCAGACATGATTCTAGAACATTCCAGTAATTTGCTCTGTGACCTTGGGCACTTTTCAAGCATAATTCTTAGGTTATTTTGTGGAAGCAGTGGGAGAGTATATCTATATAAAGTTCTCCTTGCTGACATGTATAAACAAATGTTTCCAAATGATACTTATATACCAAAAACAAGCAAAACGTCCCCCTAGAACCACACCCAATAACAACCTTAAAAACCCTGAAATTTCCAATTATCCCAAATCCTCTTGACTAGCAGAACACAGTCCTCTCAGTACTGTATGTACCGTGCTAGAAGATCATCCCACAACTATTACAAAAATCTCAATCGGCCGTGGCAGCTGCTGCACAGATGTTCTGCATAGCGACTAGAGCATTGTTGAGTATCAATAAACACTATCTCCGAGACAGAAAACGTGAGCACGGAGCTACACATGGCGATGACGAGAGCCACGCAGGCCATTTGCAAGGAAATGGAATAAGACGCGGGACTGGAGGCAGCCTCCCCTCCCCACATGGAATGCCCAATTTCAGAGCAACTGTGATTTAGGTGTTGAGTGTTGGCAGGCCCCGGGCTTGGGTCTCTGTGCCAAATGGCCAGTTTGCTCCTCGAGATGGATGCCTGGAGTTTGTGCTAAACCTGAACACCCCAATTTGTGGTTCTCCAGCCCTGGGTCCACCCTTTGGCATCTGCCTAGCAGATGTCTTGAGAGATTTAACTCTGTGCGTGCTGATTTCTGAAGCTGCCCAGGTTGTGCTCAGCTGCAGGCAATGTGGGCTGGCCACAGCCAGTTTAAAGGAAATAACTCCCAAATAGATACCATCCCTCCAGGACACCCCGCTAGTGTCTTCCTGCTCTCCTTTCTGCCAGAACACACCCTCTGTAGAGATGACAAACTGCCACACTGACCCTCAGAGCTCACCAGTTTCTCTGAAGGGAGATGACACCAGCAGGAGGGGTTGAAGCCAGTGCTGTGTGTCTGGGCGCCCCTGGATTTGAGCCTGGGGGGGACCTAAGAGATGGGCTAGCCTAGCCCTCATTTTGCAGATATGGAAACCAGTGCCAAAGTAGTGACATGACTGCCAGAGATGCCATGGCTGGTGGAAGCAGCCAGAACTGGACCCCTGGCCAGTTTGATGTCTGATGCCAACTGCCACTTCCGTTTAGTCCTTCTTTGGTTGTGCCTTGTCTTTTAAGCGTGAATCATTGTGGGATGATTAGTACCTCCTCAGTTAAAGGGACACCCTCCAATCAATATCTGACATTAAAAAACAAAGTCAACAGAAGGCAGTACCTTAGCCCTATGGACCTGAGTTAAAAGGTTCCCAACCCTGTCATACAGGAAGGACACAGGAGGAGGACATGAGGTTCTAGACCAGACAAAATCCAGTGACATTGTCCCTAGAAAATAGGAGTCTAGGGGTCTCCATATGGCTCTAAAAGAGCTAAGATTCCAGAAAGTCTTCCTCAAGTCTATTCCAGTCTCCTCCAGGGTAAGCTGAGTTGCTGCGTGAGTCCGAGTGTCATGTGATGGCTCTGAATGTTGGGGGCAGGTCCAGAGTGGGCTCTCTCAAGGACTTTGCATCAGGCATGATCTGAGTCAGGAACAGCCTCCGCAGGCCACCTGGAAAAGGCTTCCTTGAGCCTATGCTGGTCCAGACTGGGGTGACATGCAGGCTCCCGGATCTGATACACTATGACTTGCCCCTGGCTCTGCACCAGCCTACGGTGGCCGGGGACTCATAATCCTGTCTCCCTCGAGGCCCCACAAACAGCAGCGTCTCGCTCTCAATACTCTTCTCCGTGATAACTCTCTGCCTGTCTTCTGAGGGGCATCCAGTGGCACCAGCCCTCTCAGGGCTCTGCAGCTGAGCATTTGCCGAAATGCTGACATACAACTTCCAGAAAAGAAAGAATCTGAGAACTCTCTGACCAGTGAGATTCTGTAAGTTTCTCCATTAAGTTTCATTCTTGCTATTTGAAAAGAAAATTGCTTTCCAAAGTGCCCTGTGGTGACTGTGGGAGTCAGGGCCTGGTCTGGAGCGAAACCTTCAAATATTGGCCACTGTCCCTCTGCCCTGGCAAGCCAGCTTTAATGAACGAGAGCCGAGCAGCGCCAGCGAATCGAGGCCTACAGAGCAGCTAGTGAGAGGTGAGAAGAATGGACACCTGCATGATGACAGCTTTCCGTCTTCTCATTGGTGATGGCCTCAGGGTGAGGTGGGGCTTGGGCCCCCATCACCATGGTGGTCGATGCTAAGACTCATGGGAGGCAGGTCTGAGAGCATCTGTCATCATTAGGCCAACATTTGTTGAGTATCCGCGACGTGCCAGGCACCGTGTGGGGTGCTGGGGCCACAAGAACTGGAAGCAAGATCCCATCCCCGCCTTTGGCACATGCCAGAGGGAAGCTGTTTCTCATCCACGAGAAGACGCCCTGGTGCAGGGGAAGTGTGGTATGCTTCGTGAAGGGCATCCTGGGGAGAGAGCCACTTGGATAAGCCTCAGCAGGGGTGGCGGGGCTGTTGGTGGTCCTCTCAGGACTGTTCCTCCTCTGGACCACTCAGGTAAGTCTGGGGACAGAGGTGCCAGCCTGGCTCCTTGCCGCTCCGCTGTTTGCCCAGATTCCCAAGTGTGTGGTGCCCGGCTGCTTTTCTACAGGAGGGTGGCCAGGCCCACCTATGCCAAGGGGAGGCGTGCCTTGAGGGCGCAGGATCTTCAGGTGTATCGGGTTAGATGGAGCTGAGTTATTAGTGAGATCCGGGGCTGAGGCTGGGCCTAAACAGAGATCTGGGTTTGGTTCCGGGCAAGGACGGGCTCAGGCCAGAATCTTCCTCTCCCAGCTCCTACTTCCTGCTCTTGGAAGGCAGGCGGGTGCTGCAGCTGCCCACCTGGACCCAGGCGGTCTCGTGGCCAGGAGCTGCGGAGCCCAGCCTTGGCCAGG